>NC_071289.1:87679758-88305008 GCF_943734705.1 Anopheles coustani
TATCCACATTCGACTGTATTTACATTTCTTACATGGCTACAGTCCTAGTAAAGCGTAGTTTGGATAGAATCGTTTAATCTTGCATTTACTTCAGATAGAAAATAATTTTGCTAATTGATATGTCCGATAGCTTTGAGGTTTTATGTTGAGGTTCACGTTGACAAAATAATTATTTTACTAATAGGAATTCAATCTTATAATTAATATGTTTATCCTATGAATTTTTTCTAATGGAAAATAATGTGGAAAGTGTACCATGTCCCGGGTGTATGTGATTTTGGTGTATAAATTTGCAAACTGTAACATGAACACAAGTGAACGCAGAACGCATTTATATACAGCTTGCGGTCAACGCTGAAAATTAGACTAAACTACTATAGACATTTGTACAAGGAGTTCCACTAGTTTGTAGATCTCTGACGATCATACTCAACGTCTACGATTTACATGCAACAGACTACTGTGAATTACGCTATACAAGTACATTAATATACAGGAAAACTCATGCATGATCAAGCTTCATGAGTGGTATGAAATAGCTTCCGCACACACACTCACACACAAACACACACACACGCACAAACACACTTACACAGAGAGGGAAAATGTCGCGCACCCGTAAAATGTGATCCACTGTAAGCCACGCACTGTGACGCCAGAGGAGGAGTTGTGCGGTATCGTGCAAAAGGGAATGCTGAAGATGTCAAACCAAACTAAAATGAAAGTGTGGCTAACAGCAAATTCCATTATCCATACGTGCTTTTGCACCCTCAGTCAGATCCACAACATGCGCATACACTCGTACCGCGCCGAAATTTTTTATTATTAGCAAATCCTTCCTTTTCTTTTTTGCAAACCACCCCCGGATTGCAAAGCGGAAGGGGTGGAAAGAATGCACCTGAGAGGACAAAGTTAATGTAAAAGTATGAATCGTGCGAATCGTTTTAAATTGGGATGAAGTTAGGAAAAAACAGATGCAGAGTAGAAATTGTTAAGATATTTGATTTGAAACAAAAACTGGAAAACAAAAAGAAATACTGAAAAGGTAAAAAAAGATAAACACTTACAAAAACACCTTTAATTAAATAGAAAACAAATATGATACGATGCTGGATACAATTGAACAAGAGTTAAACGTTGGAGTGTAAAAGTACCCGTGTTCAAAAGTACCTACGGTAAGCTCGTGAACATTCACGCGTGAAAGGAAACACAAGATAAGAAAAATAGGTACATAAAACACACACACACACACACACACAACGACAGACGAACGTGCACACAGGGGGTGAACAGAAACAGTTGACCACCACTGTGCGATCACAGTAAAACACATCAAAGTGGACCACCGGGAGGTGATCTCGCACTCACTTTTCGTAGCACTTTTGGGGAAAGCAATCTTGCGGTATCTTCGGTGCCTTGCGCCGCCCGAAACTGGGGAAAGCCATTGGATCCTCGTAGACACCTTGCGAGTTCCGACGACCACCGACGGTGATGTCGTCCACGTAAGACACCAGACAGTGCCAAGGCTTTCCCGCAAGGTTCACTGAAACACACGAGGAAGAAGAAATTACGTGGGATTTGAGGGAAAATGGATGGTCCACTGGCGGGAACTTACGTGGGGCATCCGAATCGTAGGACTTGTAGGGTGTCCGTTTTGGCGTCGGCTGCTGGGAGGTACTGTTCTGGCGCGACGTATCCCCGTAGGTGACCGTCTTCTTGAGCGATGGCCGCTTCTCGTCCGTCGGCACCGTCAGCTCGTGGGTTGGCTGTGCCGTGCTCGCCTCCTGCCCGATCGTGCGCTGGAACTCCTGGATGCTGATGCCTAGCTGCCGGGTGCCCTCCGTTAGCGCCTGGTTGGTGTTCTCCACGCTGTAACTACTCTTCAGCGAGAGCGTCTCCAGCCGATCCTTGGAGAGGTTCTTCCGGGGCAACTTTTCGCTCGAAACCTTCGGCAATGGTTGCGTCTGATGTTCCTCTTCGTCGCGCGCCTCCTCAACACGCTCGATCAGACTCAACCGTTTGATACGATCGAAGCTGCTGTGGAAGTCGTTCTTCCGCCGGAACACGATCGGTATCGTACTGATCGGACCGGTTCCAAGGTTCACCACGCCACCCTCACCGTTCGGCGGCGGCCCGACGCTGCCCGCAAACGGGGCCTGCAGCTGATCGCACAGCTTCTTTATCTCCAGCCCCATGTTGAACTCTTCGTCCGTGATGTTGCGCTGCTTCTCCAGACTTCGCCTCTTTGAAGCTTCACTGCGCTGCTGCAACTGACTGCTGCCATCGGAATGTTCGGCGGCACCACTTCCACTGCTACTGTCACTCCCACGGTTCCCTGGTGCGGCGCCGGAAGCGCTTCCATCGGTTCGGTAGTTGCACACCGTGCTGGATTTGGGTCGCCGTAGCTTCACCACCTCCTCCAGTATCGGCGGTCTCACCGGACAGCTGTCGGAGTTGCGTCGTTCGCGCTCCGGAGACCCCTGGTCCGTTTGGGACTGACTACGCCCGAGCGATAAGGACTTGAGGCTCTTCAGCTCCGTCTCGAAGCTGTGTATGATTTCATCAAACTCCGACGCCTTTACCAGCGGTTCCTTGTCGTCACTCTCCCGGCGCGACTGTAGACTTCCGTTGTCGATCGAGATCGTGGGCCGCTGCTGAAGCCCGGCGAGCTGCGGGTGCAGGATCTTGTTATTGTCAGTATTGGAACTGCTGATGCTCCCACCCCGTCGACACTCCAGCGCCTGGAAGATCGAGTTCGAGATGCTGCTCAGGTTCGACTTGAGGCTCCCGTTCGAGATCTTCCGATCGGGCGAGTAGATGACGTCGTCCTTCCGCGTATGCCCACTGTTCATCAGCAGGCTTTCCGTGTCCGCGTCGACGATCGCACTGCTGTACCCGACGGTTTCGCTGAAGTAGTTATTACTCCCATCGATCTCGTCGTTGAGGAACTGGAACAGTTCCTTCTGCTCGCAGTTCAGCAGCTCGTCCTTCAGGTTCATCTGGTTGATCAGCTCGTCGTGGTCGATCGAGAGCGTGTTGAGCGAGTGGTCCGACAGCCGGTTGGCGGCAGCGATCGCCTTCCGCAAGCTACTGCTCGTACTCGGCGATCGCTGATGCGCACCGGCACTTCCTCCCGCTCCACCAATCATCGGCGACTGTGTGGCGGAGGAGCTGATCGAGGGTGGCCGGTCGAGATTGGCCCGGTCGGCGACTAAAAAATGATTATCCTCACGTCTAGGTACGGGTGCGGGCGCTGGCGGTTGGATGAGCGAAATGTTACTGTTACGCAGGTAGGTCGAGCCGGCATTCAGGACCTCCTGCATCAACGGCGAGTGGCACTTGGCGGCGAGCGAGTTCGCCAGCGACGAGCTGGTGCTGGACGTCTTCGACGAGATCTTGTCCAGCGACTTCCGGTAGCTCGGCGATCGGTTGAGCAGTGACTTCTGGTACTGCAGGTACGCCTCGTCGTACGGTTGGCCCGTGTCGGCGATGTGGATCGATCGATCGTTCGGGTCGAACTCGGCCGTCGGCATTGGGAGTGGGTAGCTGCGCAGCTCGAGAGACTCACCCGGCGTCGCACCCGGTTCGTCCTTGCTCTGCTGCGTGCCGAAACCGGACGACATCTGGTGCAGAATCTTACGCTCTACGTCCGGGTGCGACTGCGTTGGAACGCTGTCGTCCCGTGGAAGAGCCCTATCGTCCATCTGTGAAACCGTTTCCTGGCTGCCGGAGATCGTCCTCAGTGGTCGATCTTTCAGAGGGATGTCGTAGCAAAAGTCCGAACCGGACACTGGCCGATTGAGCGACTCCTGGGAGGGGAAGAATATAAATCAGAAAGAATTTAGCGTCACCGAGGGCGCATCCCAATACAGTCTAGGGTGAGGAGGTGGGGCATCCCAATAAACACCGATCACAGGAGCATGCTTACAACAACGACAGGCTGATCCTCTACCTGATAGCTTTGGCTATAGATTGGCCCACCGGGGATCCGATAGTCCACCGGGGCTACCAGCTCCTTCGGTAGACTCATGTACTTTTGCTGATGCAGCTGCTGAGCTTGCTGCTGCTGCTGGTGCTGCAACGAGTGTGGCTGATGGGGCGAGTCGACCACCGGGTGTGGCTGGGTAGGAGGTAGCTGCTGGAGCTCCAGAACCGTACCCTTGTGCTTCTTTTTCTCCTCGCGCTGCTTCACCACGATCTCGTTGACCAGCTGCTCGAGTTTGGTGTTGGCGTAGTTGTCATTCTTCTCCTTGCTGGCATTACGCTTCTTCCGCACGATCGACCGTATCCGCTCGAAGCTGCGCGCCAGCTTGGAGTCCTCGCCGACTTCCTGTTTATTGCGCCATGGCAAGAGAAAACCGAGCCCGATTAGTTCCCCCCACAAAAGCGTTCTCATGTTCAAGCTCTAGGAGTCGCGTCTTTGGCGTGAAAATTCTGTTCGTGCTATAGTTGGTGCTTTCATTATATCATTTCACTAAACAGTTCAACTAATAAATAATCTACATTTCCAACTACGGAATCTACTATATTTACTAATTTACTAACAACCGTTTGGACAACTACAGGGACGCATTCCGTCTAAACCTTGCGCAACTAATACCGACTAGGGAACTATGGAACTGTACGCTATATGCTAAACTCTAGAGCACCTGCACTATTTGGCTGATTTGGGTGTTGGAAGGGTGAGGTTTTTCCGGGCACCCGGATTTTCCCAAGCCCTTTCAAACCTGCCAACGAGGAAAATTTGGAATTTACCTGCTCGAAACTCTATTTTCACATTGACACACAATGAAACACACGAGGTGGTTGCACGCGGATGCAAGGACACGTGCACGCATACACAGTGACGGTGGTAGAGAGATGGTGGGCAGTAGTAGTAGTAGTTGTTGTAGTTGTAGTAGTTGTAGTAGAGGTAGGAGTTTTTTTTGTTGCAGTAGGATTAGTAATAGTTGCAATGGATTTATAGTGGGAGTGGATACACAAAGAAACAATCACACAACAACGCACACACACACACAAAGGGCCAGGCAGGTAGGATGGAGGGCAGGATTCCACGATGGATCAAGTTTTTTTTTTCATATTTTGTGGTAAACAATAGTGGGTGACCAACGTTGCCGATTGTGATGGGAGTCGGTGAGTATTGTCATGTGGAAAAATGTATAAACGGAATGTATAAACGGTATTGTTTTTTTTTTGGTAGTTGTAGTAGATATCGGGATCGATTCGGGGTCATCAGAAGAGGTATTCAGAGAAGTTGATCGGGTAGAGTTGGTTTGGGTCGAATTTTGGTTTGGAGAGATAAGAAAAAATATAAATATATATATATACATACACATATAGTTACACATATAGTCTTGATATGTACTTATAAGGGATGGGTTTGGTGAATTTCCTCGAGTGATTGTGGTGTAACAGTGTTAGCGATCGTGTATCACGCCAAGCTGCGTTGTTTTGTGAATGACGCGTGTATTGAACAACCTGAGAAGCATAATGTGTCCGAAGGACTTATGTTGCACAGTGTCTGTTTGGATTCTTTATTTACATGAAATAAAGAATAAACTTATTGTTGAATGTTTGAATGGTTTAAAATATTATAACTCAGTTCAGTGTAGTGCTTTATTTGACAAATGTATTAATGAAATTTTCAAAAAAAAAAAAAAAAAAAGAGCAAATGTCCTTTTGGCGTTGTTTGGTAGTGTGAAATTGTACAGCTTTATGTAATACTTTATGTTTGGTTAAACAAAATTCTGTTGGATGATTTTAGTTTGCTGTGTGATCTCGATGTGTTTTATGCAATGCGGATGGGATGGGAACGTTCAAAATATGAGCTATCTTAGGTTCTGTAACATCCACAACGACAGTCGGATTCATGGCCGAACGTACATAGAGTCTATACATTCCCGAAACAACGGCTACCACAGACACACGCACGTACATCCACGGTTAATGGATTCTAATGACACATGGATCTAACAACCAGTAGCTAAGACATGAAGAAAAGGGGGTGGGGACGAATGCAAATGCGATGACGATGAGACGATGACAACAATGATGACCAACAGAACGGGTTCATCATCGAACTCTTACCTCCTTCTTGGACTTTAACTCCTCCGAGTTGAAGCTGTTGAGCAACAAGGCCAAGAACAAGTTCAGCACCATAAAGTTGCCCATGACTAGCGCCGGCAGGAAGATGGCAAAGCAGGACGAAGCTCCTTCCTGTTTCGTTGATTGATATTTTGTTCGCGAGTGAAGGTATATGATCATTAGAATTGGAGAAAAAATCATTAGAATCGCTCCAATACGTACCTCCTCCTCTGCTCGCATACAATCCCACAGTGGTTCGATCCACTCCCCGCAAAGGATACGAAAAATCATCATAAATGAGTGAAAAAAATCGTTAAAGTTCCATCTGAAGAGGGAGAAAAATGTGATGAAAATTATTTTCGTTTTCGATGGTGAGAGTGGTGGAAATAAAACCGCGTCAGCCGTACCTTGGCACCGGATCCGGTGCAAACTTGTCCGGAGTGTAGTCCTTCGAGAACAACTGCATGCCGATGACGGCAAAAATATAGATAACAATCACCAACACGAAGGTCAGATTACCTAATGCACCTATTGTCGATATGATAATACTTAGCAGGACCTTCATCGTGGTCCATGATTGTGCTAGTTTCAGTACCCGTAACTGTAGGGAAAGGGGGGAATCAAATCAAATCGAGAGAAAGTCAATACGATAGTAGTTGGAAAAGTGCAAGTGCGAACCGTGACACTGACCAATCTTAAACCTCGTAACACCGTCAGTCCCTCTATCAGCTCGAAGATCAGATCGAGCAGACTAACCGAGACGATGATCAGATCGAATATGTTCCAACCGCACAGGAAAAAATCCTTCGACAGTGCCATCACCTTCAGTATACATTCTAGAGTAAAAATCGATGTAAAAACCTGAAACCGAGAAATTGGAAGGTTACGCTAAGTAAGTCGATTTTTTTTTTAAACAAAGGAGCCATTGTTTCCAATTACCTTATTGCCAATGTCTAACGCATCCCGCACGTTCGCATTCATTCCATGGTGTTCTAGTGCTAAAAACATTGTATTTAAAACAATACATAGTGTGATACCTAGCTCGAACAACGGATCCTTAACAATCTGGAATTGAGAACGATGGGATGGAATAATTGGGTTTCTCTCCAGTATTGTTGCGTTTGCTTCCCTTTCCCCGCTCTTACCTTATATAAACAATTTTGAAACTGCAACCATCCTTCGTAGTCGATGCAACATTGAACACAGCTATCACAATTTCTATCAGGAAGATCGTCTTCTCCATTTTGGACCGAGGAATAAACAAAAACAATTAGATGAGATACGAAACCCACCGGCTTCAGGTGCCTTACCTAGTACAACAATTTGGGATAAGTATTCCGGATGGAGGGCATACACGTTCTGCTGCTTGATTTTCGCCAGATTACCGTTACACTTTATTATCCTTACTTCGCGCGGCGACAGGGCGAGCGTTACGGGCGTTACCACCTCCCGCTGGGGCTGTTGCTGCAGCGGCAGGGGCTGTTGCTGCAGGGGCAGCGACAGTTGTGGCTGCTGTGTGGCCGGTTGGGGCAGCTGTTGGGCTGCTATCTGCGAGACCGCCGGATGCTGATGGTGGTGGTGTTTGTGCTGTTGCCAATGGGTGGAGCAAGTGGGAGCGGGTAGGCGAAAAGAAAACAAAGAGCAACAGAAACGGTGTGTGAGTCGTTGCAAATTGCTCCCTCGGTGCTGCAACCATCGCGGTGTCCTTCGGGCTATCCCTTCTCCAATTAAAAACGCCCGGACAAAACGCTTAATGTGAAGCGCTACAGCACGCTTAAGATGTTCCCCAAGACGTCGACGGAACAACGACCGCCTCAAGGATAGCACCAAGCAACAGGACTCTCGTGCAGCACAGATAAAAACACTTGTGAACAAGAGACTGGCTACAATGGAGTCGAGGCGAGACTTCTGACGTCCCCACATCCCGGGGGGATAATGTATTTATGTGTGTGTGTGTGTGGGAAAAATGATTTCCCTGTCCACCTACCTGCTCGCCCAGCTCTCCGGCCACGTCCTGCTCTTCGTGGTCGTCCACGACGCCGGAATCGTCCAGCGACGACTCCCGGTTGACGCCTCCCTCGCTAGCGTTCGAGCTGCCCTGCCGGCTAGATAGCAGTAATTGACCCCTATAGTTTGGTCCTGCTTGTTGTTGACGATGGTGCGAAAACCCCGGGAAAAGGGAAGCGAAAGGCAGCATACATCCGGAAAAGGGGAAGCAAATGGTTGTTTTAATAGTTGTACTCATTTACTCGCACAGGTTAAGGGTCGCCCGGGGCATTATAAATCACTTCCAAAGCAGGAGAAGATGACCGGAGAAGATGGATATGCCACCGTTTAAAGGGCGAAGTAAACGTTTTCATTAATAATGATTGATGGCATGATGTTCTATCGATTGTGTCTCATGGCTCCATGTTATTGGTTATGACATGATGATGTATTTGATGGATGATATTGACATTTTAATAAAAAAAAAGTATGTAAAAATAGCCTCCTATGATCATCAAATATCAAAGCCTATGAAGTACGAATTTGAAAGAGTGTTAAAATTAACAAACTGTTTCGATTTCAGAAAATACGTTACGGTTTCATGTGTAAAACTACGTTTAAAATCAAATTAAACTTCACATGTTACAAAATTTAAATTATTCAATCAGTTACTTCGTTCTCAACTTATATTATTGTAAAATAGTCAACAAGTATTTCAAATATTTCAATCACTTAATTCCTTACTCCTCGCGTGTTGCGGAAAGGAAGCTAAAGAAGGAACAATAAGCAAATGCTTACCTAAGGGATGTAGCGTGTTATTGTTCTGCTGCTGTTGTTGCCCTTGTTGCTGCTGTTGTGCGGGTGGAGGCGGCCCAGGCGGGGGTCCCACCGTGAGAATACCCTTCGTCCTCTGCACGGCCAGCGCCTGCGGTCGCACGATGCTGTGCCGAGGACTCGGACTTGGACTTGGCGTTGCGGAGCGGCTCTTGCTCTGTCGCGGGGAAGGGAAAAAAGGTCGGTTCGTTGACTTACATCCGGTTGCATACGACCCGCGGGCTGCGAATACTCACGTGATTGTTCCCGTTGCCTTCCTTGCCCTTTTTCCTTCGGCGCGTTTTCTTGCGCGAGTAGGACGCCAGCAGGACACCCTTTCGGGCGTCAATTTTCTTCCGCTGCTGCTTGCTGAGCTGCTTCACGTTGAGGCTGGCCGGATCGAAGCTGAACGTCGAGTCGTCCCGATGGTCGATCAGATCCTTCCGGCGCTCCTGTTCGGCGGCGGGGATGAAGGTGTTAGATCCGACGGGACATTACCGAGCGGCATTGATGCCCGACTTACCTCCTGCGTTATCTCCGCCTCCTCCTCGTAGCTCAACGCTACGACGGCCAGCATCAGGTTGATCAGGTAGAACGAACCGAAAAACACCACCACGGTGAAAAACGACACACTCATCGGGCCGCACGTTGCCAGGACCTGCCGAGGGGATGAAGATTTGTTAAATGTTCCATCGATAAAAGTCAACATTGATTCAGTTGGGTTTTCAGCGTCTTTCTTTTGTGTTGTCAAGTTAAACACCTGCAAACAAGTGTGTGTGTCGGCCGAATCGGGGAAAGATGTAAATCCTTCCCGAAAGTCTTACATTGTCCTACGCGGACGAAAGAGAGCGGGTGGGAGGGGTAGATAAAGTAAGGAAAGTAACAGATAAAAGACCTCGAAAGCTCAGCCCGGAACCCGGGATATATATAAAGTTGAGCACGAAAAGTTAAACACAACGAAAGATTAATGGGCTTCGACGCGAACGGTGGCGAGACAAATTGCGTTTTCACAATCCCCAAAACCTTGCCCGGGCAAAGATGAAGAATGGCGCCAGGGCCGCCACCTCGGCCGGAGAATCGGCAGCTTTTATATTTGTTTCCATTTGGCCCGGGCTGATCTCAGGCTCGGGCTCGCCTGCCCGAAAGCCAAACATGTGCCAGTGAGTGGAAATGTAGAATAAAATATCCTCCTCGTTTGAAGAAGTCGTCGATGGAAGGTGGAGGGAACCGGGTGATGTATTGAGTGAAATAAATTTCACTCCTGGGAATCGATCATCGACCGGGAGAGGAGCGAGGGAGGCGCCCTCGAAAAGCACGCAAGGATTTTCCGCGGTTTTCCTGGACGAGCGGCTTCGACAATGGTCTCTTAACGACGAATTTATGTCGCGGCTTTGTGCAATCGTTGCGAGGTCGAGCGGATGGTAAAGAGAAACATATTTGTCAGGAAAATATGCTTCGCGAGCGAGTTTCTGCGTTTAAGGAAGAGGGGATTTATGTACCTAATTGAAAAAAATAACACACACAATAGTTTCTCTGAACTGTCACAAAACATAATTGATAACAACTCACAAAAGATCCATTTAATTTTCTTACCAAACGAATGGTGATTGTCATATCACTTTTCTATTCTTTTGAAAAAAATAAATTAAATTATTTAGAATAGTGGAAAACAACAACTTGGTTTTTTTTTGCGTACACATTCTGTTCAGGTTTAAAAAAATCACTAAGTTGTTTTATATAAACTTAACATTTTTCGTTCATTGTGATTTATTTTATTCTGAACAGTCCATGGTAAATTATGATATTCAAATACAATAAGTATGATGTATGTTAACATACCGAGAAATAAGTTGAAATGTTTAAAACATTTTACACACTAATTATTTCCCTTTCTAGAATGAAATGAATTTAAAGGTCTTCTTTGAAATCATAACGCACACAAAATAATTTGCTTTACGACACACGAACACGTGTAAAGCGTGGTAATTTGTTTTAGCTGTTTGCAAAGCGATAAATGCGAAGAATTTGGGAGCCGATTTAAAGTTTTAAACTGCTTTATATTTTGTTCCAATCCTGTCCGTTTTGCCCCTTATACTCACCATATTATATACATTCTCCCAGTAGTCGAGCGTGATCAGCTGGAAGGTGGTCAGCATCGACCACATAAAGTTGTCAAAGTTGGTGTACCCATGGTTCGGATTTTCCCCGATGCAGAGGCACGTGTACTCTGGAAAATGCAATGTGTGAAAATTGTTCATCAAATAAAATGCTGCTCCGATAGTCGGCTGGTAACGATGTCTTAAACGCGAGGTAGGTCACGTATTTCCCGCATGCATTTGGGAAAGCCTCCTGCGTCGATTGCCTGTAAATACGAGCCCTTATGGGTTATGTAAAACCCGTCCATCATTGTTGATGCAAGTTGCATCATGCATGCGAGGATGCAAGAGCATCAATCCTAATCGTACAACACGGTCGTTCCATGAGAGGAGACCGGATCTCCGACCGGGGGGGAACTGGGGCCGTTACTGCAAACTTTGGGGATGCTGCGTTGAACCAGGCTGTCGAAGCTGATTTCAATAAATAATCGTAAACATTCACTTAGAGTTCGCACACATGGCTGTATGTGTGCTTCACCATGGGTGTCGGGTTTATTCGATCGTTCGATAGAAGACGACATCCGGCGAGCACATTTTCCCCCGGAATATATTAAAAAGCGTCCTAAAGCCCGAGCGCGCTGGTGTTGCCAAAATGTCAATTTCACTGATCCACTTTCCCCATCTGCCGCTTTTCTCTCGGGAAAGGCCATATTACTGCTGGCAAACGAGTTAGAATGCCAACCACCGGGCAATGAGCAGCAGGAGGACGATGGGTGACGGTTACGTTTTGGTTTGCATTTTCAATCATCCCCTTCCGCATGCAATTTCACATGCATAGGATTATGCGACGAATTTACGAAGCACAAGGTTTCACGCAAACCTCCGGGACGAATTAGAGATTGATTGGTTTCCTTGGCCGGATGTTTGCAATGCCGGTTGCATTGCCTTGTTTAACCAGAAGGGGGCATATGATTGTGTTCATCACCATTGGGTTAGTTTAAACCCCTCCAGTTGAAGCGTTTTAGCATCGAAAATGCAGCCAATTACACGTTTTTGTGTGTGTGAAGAAGGTATGAAAAATTTATATAAAATTACCCGTGATACCTTGAGGACATATTAAATTGGTATTGTGGGATTGTAAAGCAAGGTCACTCCATCTCCTGCAACCTAATCCGATTTGTTTACTGTGAATGTGTGTTCGGAAAATCTCAAATCTCAGAGGACCGGGTTGAATGCCTTATGTTGGCAAAGTTGTTTACTATTCTTATCGGTAATTTTCCGGTCCATTTCGTTGCTTTACCCTGGAGCTTGGGATTATCGTTTGTTATGAAAGTTTACTCGAAACATGGATTTTGCTATCGTCGGCGCTCCTTTAATCAATTATTTCAACGTGTTTATGGAGCGAACAAGGAAGGATAAAGTCAATCGTCTTTTTCTTTAGCCGTACCGACCGACTTCGGTCATGCCTGCTGCCCATTAAGGGCTTACGAGCCTTTTCCCTTAGCGTATGTGGATGTTCAAGCCTCTGCTCTCGTACTTGAGAACTCGTACGCATAAGTTAATCACTCCTTGAATCATACTCCGAGACCGTTGCTATTTTGAGCTGAAAAATTAAATTATCTTAGACAAGTAACGTACCTGGTGGACAATGACGTGCCCCGGTCAGGTTCCCGCACAGCATCGGAAGCCCTTCCTCATCGTAGATCCAGTTTTGCGTATCGTTTACCCACCTGCACGAGAAGGGAGAGACATTTGAACGGTCGTCGAAGTAAAAAGGACCAAATTCTCAATAGATGAGATTGGGTGCTGGTGCTTACATGTGCCACTCCTCGTGGGTAACGTTCGTCCAATCGTCTGGAAGATGTTTGACACACTTATTCCGCAGCTCCCCCATGTATACCTGGGGAAGAAAAAGGGTGACGTGCACTAGGCAAGCGAAAAAGGAACCCTCCCAGCTCCAACCCTCGTACTTACTTGCAGAGCAAATAAAGCGAACACCATTAGGCAGAAGATGGTCAGCGTCATGACCTCCGCCAGCTGCTTGAAGGAATGCAGCAGCGCGTTGATGATAGTTTTCAAGCCTGCGCCAAGTGGAAAGGCCAAAGGAAAACGATTAGACCGAGTTGCAAAGGGGTCAGAGCCCATAAACAAACTATTTTGCGGCACCTACCCGGCATTATCGAGACCGTCTTGAGCGCTCGCAGGACACGAAACGTTCGCAAACCGGCCAGATTGCCGACGTCTAAGGCTATCGTCGCGTACCCGCTGGTTATCACTACAAAATCCAGCCAGTTCCACGGATTGCGTAAATATGTATACTTATTTAGTATAAAACCCTTAGCTATCATTTTGATTATCATCTCGGATGTGTAAATTGCTAAAAATATATACCTAGAGAGATGGAAAAGGTTAGATTCAAGAGAAGGAGAGAGAAAGAAAGGAAATAGAAAACGTTATTTAAGAGCGGTAGCCAAGAAAAACGGTGTGTAAATTTCCCATCCATTTGAAAACTTTTTACTGTACTACAATTTTACAATGTTTGCGACAGCGAATTTATTATCATGGGAATGCATAAATCAGGCATAATCGTAGAATTACTGGACAGTGAAATTTTATTTGAATATTATGTAAAATTTAAACATTTTTTGTTGCCTCGACACCAGGTTTAGATGAAACGTTAAACAAATCCAAAGTCCACCAAAATGGCACGTCAACGGAGAGTACATGCAATCAATTCGCTTCTTTATAGCTTTGACAAAGTAATTTCAACTTGTCGTAAGACGATTGAATGCAATGACCAAAAAGTGTACCGAGCGCGGGGTGTAAAACCACAACGGGATCATCAAGGCGACGCAAAAAGGATCTTTTGTGATACTCTCACGCCGGAGGTTTGGGGTTCATGTTCAGACAAACCTATTAAAACATGATTTTTATATCTGTACATTCTTGAGCGCGCTAGGAAAGATGGAAACCTTCGCTGCTCCCATTCAGAGGATGTTCCATTTGGACTTTTATTATTTCACTCTTTCAATCCATAAACTTTGACTGGCGCTCCCCTGGTCAATGACACTTCGTGCGGGAATGTCCGATGGGTTAAAGTCGTGATAAAGCCATCATGGGATGCTGCTGGAAAGTCATTGTCGACGGGACAGCGTGCGATGCTATTTATCATTCTTTCTTTTGCCTTTAAATCGAGTTCAAGAAAAGAGACACCCGCCGTACTTACTCTGCTTCCTCGATCGTTTCCGACATCGCTAGGAAGATGCAGTTGAACAGAATGGTGGCCATGACGAAGTAGTCAAAAAACTGATTGGTCGCCAAGTAGACGCAGGCACGTCGTGTCGGGCTCCACGGGGTGAAACAGAACAAACTTTTCGTGCCCGTGAACCGATGGATGTAGTTCTTACGAAAGCGCTTCGATACCACGCAGAAGGTCTGGAAATAAAATAATGGGAAATTTGAAACGTTGTTAAAATCATTGGTAAATAAAAAATGGGTAAAATATCTGTTAAAAAAATGTAATCGATGAATTTCTTCTTTTTAATATTCGCCCACTGCGTAACCAGTTATGAATATTTTGAATATAATATATTTTCTGCTTTATGCTGATGTTGTTTCAATGTTGAATACTCGTTAAGAATAATTTTTCATAAAATTTATTGAATAAAATAAAACACGTGTTCGTAAACTGTCAAATCAAACGTCCGAGCTTAGTTTGTGCGAAAATCCGCTAGCGGCGCTGCGGTCGCTGCGGACGAAACGCGCATGTCATTGAGTTTGCGTTTTTCAATGCGTTTCTGACATTGCAGCCAACTTTAGCAGCACATTTCTGAAAACTTCCTCTTTCATTGATCGTGCATTGTGCTGTGCAGACGTCGAACCGTCTTCGCAGTAAACTAAAATGAGAGCTAAGGTACAAGTTGTTCTGTAAATTATCTTTCCTAGTGTGCAGGTGACCGTAAATACCTTTGTGAACGGCCCTTCGGTTTGATAGTTTTGTGTGATGTTGAGATTGAAGTGATTTTTTGTGAAATCGAAGCGGACCAAAAGCACATGTTTGTGCCGCGTGTGTTTCGTCTCGATTTCCCTTGATTGATCAGTTTTTCCTTCACTCTGTCGATTGAATTCCTTTATAGTCTAAATGGCCTTCTCAAACCCTTCGAAAACGAATGAAAAACTCGTTCGACACACATTTTCTGTGTGTAACCTTCAGTTCAGTGACCGTCTAACACCCGGCATCTATCTTTCTTACAGTGGCGTAAGAAGCGTATGCGGAGGTTGAAGCGTAAGCGCAGGAAGATGCGTGCGAGATCCAAGTAAACCCCCGGGTGAGTAAAATAACTTCAATCGCATTTCAGTGAAGTTTTCATCATTGTACTGACTGATTATTTTCCTCTTCCCATTCACAGCCGGTACCTTCCGATTAGCTGTGCGGCGGACCTCAACAACATCTAGACAAGCCACGTCCCGGGTGCATCATTCCCGACACCAGTACGAAACCGGACCAACTTCCATCGGTTGCGGTGAACTTTCGGTGTGTTTTCTCACATAGTTTGTGTTTGGTGAAGGTTCTGATCCAAATAAAACGAAAGGAGTGAACAATGTGCTTCCTGGATTGGCGAATCCGGATGAATATTGCTAAACATAAAAGAAACGGCGTGTTCTATCACTTGGGCCCGAGGTGAAACAGCAAACGAAAGAAATATCCTGCATCACATGATGAACACAGGTAAAACCATAGAATTAAGCAATAGTATAGTGCATTATTTATAACGAAAACTTAGGTATTGAGGCAGAGAGAAAATCGATGTGGCAGGCAGGTTAGGTTAAATAGATGAAATTAGATTTTGCCAAGGCCTCTGTAGTACGGTAGGTTAAAAATAACAAGTATTCCAAGGGAGGAATGTTCTGTTTTATGTTCAAAGGATTCCATCTTTTTAACAGATTTCAATTTTATTTAGGAAACTGTTACTGACGATTGCAAACGGTCATGTGCCGGCTAAGACTGTAGTGTCCCATGGACATTAAATTTGAAACTTTTACTGTTGCACATCCTTTCATTATGCTCTCTGTACCTGGTTGTAATCATTTTGTTGAGGGTAGTTTTCAAACCCCTTTTCATTTGGCCATCGAAAATGTTCACTCCGAACTGTGTAATTTTCATCTGCAAACATTAAATCTGGTTCGCTGGTTTCGTTGGCACAGTGCCAAACAAATCGCTCGTTATTCTGCGGGAGGAAGTGTCCCAACTAATGGGGACCGTTAATGGAAATGAACATCGCACAAAACGGTTGAGTGTTGTTTTCACGCTTTCAACACGTCCACCGAGCTGGCAGCATTCGCGCAGCACCACCATACATTAGTGGCGTTGGTGTGTTGAGAGCTGAAAAGGGGGCTGGTCGTTCAGGAGCTTTCAGTTCTCTTCCGCTTCCGGCATACATAAAAGAGGGTGGTCACACGTACCACCGCACCACTGCACATACGGCCTATTATGTGATAATGATGTGAGCCGTCATTTTTGAGGTCGTTTCCCCTGAGGGGACGGTACGCGAGCTTCGTGGAGAGATGGAGGCGGGATACTGCAAACAAGCCCGTTTCCTAAACCACTATTTCCTGGGTGTGCGGTGATATAAATATGCTTTATGTGAGCTCGAGGGCTGAGGTGTTGAAATTACCGTAAATATTGATCAAGCATGACGCAGGGAAAATGTCCCACAAGAGGAGATGGCAGTAACTTTCGCATGCCGAAACTGATGTCCGTGCGGTGATGTATTCGCTTTGTGTTAATGTTTAACGAGACAAATAAGCTAGAATTAATCCTATAGCAAGAATTATTTAAAACTTGTTTAATAATTATTCAAGGGATGAGAACCCAAGCAGGAGGCAAAGTCTGGATTGACCGAACACTGGACTTTCTTTGTTGATACAAAAAAATATACTGAAATTAAATAAAAATATACTGAACAAAATACGAATAAGATATACAGTAGAAAATAGACGTAATATATTTTTTTAAATTGTCCTGTTCAGCTTAAAAACGTGGCATGTTTCGGACCACGTGCATGACATTTTATTTAAATTTGGCTTGCACAAAACAAAACATATGATCCCTGGTCTAAGCAGTCTGATTAAAACGAAACAAAAATAACACGATTGTAAACTAAATAGCTTCGTTAGATGAGATATTCATTTTTCCTTCATCATCAAAGGAATCAATGTCAGGTTAATCTAAGATACCAGAATGTCAGCGGAGATTTGTCCAGATATGAAGTCACTTTTGGCACCCGCTTTTAGCACCCGCTACCATTGATAGTAGTAATCAATCTTATCTCTTGCCAAGAGGAAGGTAATCATCCTCCTTCGAACAAGTGGACATTCTTTGGCGAAGCATAAGCATCCCACGCCCACTTGCCAGTGTGGGTTTGGGAGTTTATTCCTGGCAGGCTTTACCAGCCATGCCCACGGGTTTAACCCAATTTGGCCTTCATTAATATTGACACACTCTCTTAATTCCGCGCCTGCCGATCGATGGAACGCCAGGCATTTTGCCCAACGGAACGCTACAAGTGTGCCGTTTCCCTTTTTGACTTTCGCACGCTGCCCTGCACTGCCTTTGACCGTTTTATCTGTGCGTTTTCGTTAGGATCTTTGGCTTAGGCCGGAATTAATACATTCTTAATATGACAATCGTAAGCGCTTCCGTTGATTTCAGCGCTAGGATTCACAGGCCTATCCGTTCCCGAGGTAAAGGGCGCACGGCTATAAGTAAGTTCTATTGTCATTACCATCGTTATAGCACCATCGTTTCTGTGTAGCTAATCCTCCAAGGCAACCACAAATATTGGAGGCGAATATAGGAGAGTGGATGGAGAAAATGCTTTGTTCATTTGTTGGCTACATGCTTTTGGGATACGATACCGGCGATTCTTAGTACCGAAAGGCTTTTTCTACTGTTTTTACGGATAATTACCCGCAGCATGTTGACTTTACTGATGATATTATTTTCGTTATCCTTTCCTTTTTTTTGGTAAGAATAACATGGATCGCCGATGGCTCAAAAACATCTAAAGTGATTGATGAAGATATGGAACGATGACACTACAACGACGACGGAACGC
Source organism: Anopheles coustani (assembly GCF_943734705.1). Classification (NCBI taxonomy): domain Eukaryota; kingdom Metazoa; phylum Arthropoda; class Insecta; order Diptera; family Culicidae; genus Anopheles; species Anopheles coustani. The sequence goes on from NC_071289.1 coordinate 87,697,856, forward strand.
ACTGGAATTCCTCGGTAGAGGGTCCTAAACAAACAAATAAATGATCCCTTAGTCACAGGAAGTACTCTAGCGTATGTTTTGCGAGATAATCGTCTTGAACTTCTTCTAGGAAAGGAACAAGTCTAGTGGAATAATTTTACCCCTCAGGTTTTACCCAAAGGTTGCTGTAGGCCAACAATAAGTGGTCAATTCATGTATTCGGGTACTATCGGCACACTTCGACATAATTTGTTTATCTGTTCCACGAAGGACTTCCTCGCTGAAATAGTATGCTCCATAATAATAGCGGCATTCTTTATCTATACAATAAAACAATGTTTTAATCTTTTCGTAATCAGCTATATTTTAGGTTTTGTATATTTTTAAAGACTTTAGTCTTGCCTTGCAAGAGCCTTGCAATTTTTACTATATGGACTGATCCCTCTGAATACGAGTAAGGGAACAAAGTGTTCGACTTAACGTAGGAGGATATACCCCGACTCGCATAGAAGAAGAAGAAGAAGAAGAAGAAGAAGAAGAAAGACTGATAGACGAATTACTTAAAATAAAAATAAGTTGATGCATAAAATTATATCCACCTCTACATACCAACATATTTTAAAATGCGTGTATAATACAGATGCTTTTCGAACTATATTTTTGGTTGTGTGTACGTGTAAACGTTAATGTAATAACATTAAAGCCCCATTTTTATTCATTCATCCCTTCCTAAATCCCCATCAGCTGAGCTTGTCTTAAGGTTTCTGTAAACTGTTTCCAAATGTGGTAATAAATCGACGCTTTTCCCTGTTGCTTTTTTGTGCCCAACTTTCGATCCTTTATCGATGCTTCACTTACGGTTTGCGTTTTTTGCCTTTTGCGACGGAAATAATGTAGAGAAATTACGAAAACTTTAACAATGCACTTTCTCGGTGTGCTGAGGCTAAAAGAATAACTGTATCCGCCGCAAATGGAGAAGAAGATGGTTAAAACACAAAATAACCTTGCTTTTGTCATTGAAGAGTTTATTCTGAACGAGCAGCAAAAACTTTCCTTTGTACAAAATGAGGTGCCCGAAGTGAACTGAAGAGGGTAACCACAGCCAAGTGAGAATAAGTCTTTTAATCTGACTCGACAAAATTGTCCTCCCAGACGGCTTGCTTTGTATTGCAATCGTGGCTGTGCAAGGATCAATTTTAAACCCATAGTACTATCAACACGTGGACGAACGGTAGCACCTGCAAAAGGCAGTTTTCCCGAATCATTTTCTTTTGTTTTGCTTCGGCTACCTCTTTCGGTTCTCTAGTATTCACACTGTTGTGTTACGGGTTCAAGCAAAGTGTCTTCAGTATTTTTTCTGAAAGTAGAATGTGATGCACATCATTGACTTATCCTGTGAAAGATGTCAAGCAGAGCACAAATCACAATAAACATTTTGTTTTTCAATTCGCAATATTCCACGGACATTTTGGAAATAGTTTTTCTCGAGTTTATTGCATCTTACAAGCATTTTCAATCTTTATGCTACTGTGGTGTCATTAAAGGCAATATTTGTTCTTTCGTGGCTCACTTTGATCACTGTCCATTTTGTGAAGAAAAATATTTTAACCTCCTGCAACATGTACAACGATTGCTTTTTACGACCATAAACTTCTGCCGGAGAAAATTGGAGACCATTTTCAGTGCATTGGCCACCGCGAGCCCCGGGATCCAACGCGTGTAGCACTCGAGGCAGCGCACACACGTGGCCTGTGAATTGGTCAACCAAAGCCATTGCCATCACTATTTAATGTAATGGGGTTCATGGCGTGCCAGTATGTGGTTAGCGCAATGGGATAGGGAAGAAAAATGAATAGCATAGTGATAGCGAGCGGGAAAAGCAAAAAAACACTACAATCTAACCATAAGTCTCATAAACCACGCCACAAGTGGGCAGCATGTGCGTCACCGGGGACCTCCTCTCCCACCCACCCGCATGCAACTATAACGTCCGTGCGGGAAAGAGGTTTACCGTGTCCATTCATTTACATTTATTCAGCAGCTCGCTGGCGATCGATCAAAATGGCGAAAACTACACGACGACGAAGCCGACGAAGGGTGGTCAAGATCGAGCAGTTTTTGGGCTTGGTGTGTTGTGAAGCGAGGGACGAAAGGCCATACATTAAAAATTAATCGTTGTCAATGGCCGCCGAATGAGTGGCATTTTTACCTATTCTTTGTTCGCTGGCGTTTGGCAAGCGGGGGGAGAGAGCAAAAAAAAAAAAAGAAAAAGAATCGAACGGAAGTAAGCAACACGAAGTGGAAAGCCGAGCTGCTGCCTTTGCCGTGTGTGGAAAACTCTCTTGGGTTGGTGAAAACCGACGCAGCGCTTCGTGGCGCATGGCGGAGCGCTTTCGGAACGCTAATAGACACTACCCTACTAATCGTGCACCACGGATCGTTGATGTATCTGTTACACCGAGTTACACCGCCAGTTCTCTGTGTGCCGACCGTTGTTTCACTTTGCCGGGTTTTCGCGGACTCGGACGGGAAAATTATCGTAAAATATATAGTCTCTCGTTTGCCTTTATCACTCGTCGCGTTTCGTTGCTAACGTTTCTCTTTCCCACCGACCCCCACCCTGCTCGGTGTCCTTTCCCCTCCCCCCTCCCCCTCCCGTTCGACAACTTGGTCGTTTGCCGCAAGCCGGAACGTTACATTTGCGTAGCCACTGGCTTACTTCAGTTTTATTATTATTCTGGTCAGGAATCTCGCGTGTTCCGTATCTTTCCCTTTTCTCTCGTTTTGTGTTGTTTTTTGTTTCGCCATTTTTCCCCCCTCCCTTCCACCCCGTTCAAGTCCGGGAGGGAGGGCAAAACGAAAACCAACCCCGGGCCTCCGCGGCACCACGGACATGATCGAGTGGAAATCGCCGCGCACCGTTTTCCGCATTGTAATGCCGCATTGGCGATAATCCGGCCCAGACGTGGCCTGGAGGGTTTCGGGCCCTGGAGCTCTCCTACGGCTCGTTGGTGGCAGAAAAAGTGAACTAAAAAATGAAACGCAATTTCGCGAAGAAAAACGCAGGCGAAAAAGCATGGCTCGGCTCACACCAAATCGTATCCCGGGCCGGTTTGTTGTTTGCAACAGCAGAGGGCCTATGTAATTAGCGAACTCGATTGTATTGTGGGCTCCTTCCCAACCGGCGTGCTCTGGTGTGCCGGTCCCCCGAAGGTGGCGGTATTTATATTTCACCAGCCTATTTGGGAATACGACACTGAACCGGAGTGGAGTCGCGGAAAACTTAGCCAAATCACCGCGTGGGGCAAACAAAAAAAACATGGGCGACAAGGCAGGATATCCTCTTTCCGATAAACCCCCGCGGGGCTCGCAAGGACGCAAGGATTGGGATCAATATTTGCGTTTTTTTTTGCTCTTGACGAATCGTGGAAGGAGTGGCAGGAAACAAAACTCCAAACGGAACGGGAGCGCCAGACGGTTAAACGCCACTCTGACAACTTTTCTCTCACCTCCGTGCCCGGGTTTTCCACCACGATGGCGTAGTAGTGCGTGCGCGGCTCGCAAGGGACCTGCGTCCTGTCTGGGACAGAATAAATCGAACGATGAAGAATCGTTTCAAGGGTGCCGGACGTCGTCGGTGGGGTAGCAAAGAGGGGTGGGGGTTTGACACTGGAGAGCCTATGATTTGTGGGACAGCATGGTCCGTCCAGTGCCTTTCGGCGTTCGTCTACCAGTTGCGAAAAGTGGATCCGGATACGGGTATAATTTATTGCCATTCGATATAAATCGAATGAATGGCGTGGGGGGAAGCAGTGGCACGAGGCGTCCCGGTGAAGGAAGGAAGGGCCGGTGTGTCACGGTGTTGAACTTTTACTTTCCGATGAAAATTTGAAGGCCATGAAAATACGGAACGGAGCCTTGCCTGGTGAGGTTTTTCTACGCTTTAAGTGGGCATGCTTTTTTGGCAAAATGTATGAAAAAGGGAAGTTTCCTTCTTTATGTTAAAAACACATTTAATGTCACGAAAATCAGTTTCATATTTTCCACCATGGTTTTCAAACATCATACACCTTACTCTTAAAAGTGTTTTGCAACAAAATACTGTATTTTAGTCCATGCGTTTGTCTTTGGGCGAGTCTAGCTATTTATATCATAGTTTAATAAAGCTTTAAAATAGTGTAGAAACTACCTTATGAACTATAATTTCCTGTAACCTACTGCAATGATTTCTGGATTTTAAGTACTTTATGAGTTACAGTAACTATCCTGTGTAATGACTTTTTTAATTCTTGTAGAAATGTTGTTACAGAAATTTTTATTATACAGAATACATAAAACAAGGTGTTTTTTTTCTGTTCTGTGCTTTCATAATTATTTTCATATAAATGTTACTTAAAAACAAAATTTAAATCACCCGTAAATTTGCACTGAAAACGAATCTCTTACTGTTTATATCATGAAACAATTTTCTCTAAATCATTTTCATCAATCAATACTTTTGATCCTCGTTGAACATCTCTTACCGATAAAAGTTAAATAATTGTTAACACAAGAACACTTGTTTGTTATGTTATGTTATCGCCTGTTTTATCTTCGGCCTCTTTTATATTCACTTCACAACGATGGATAACGATAAACAGTTCGCTTTTATAATGACATTTCATTCGAAAGCGAATAAGATAGGTTTAAAACTTTTATGGTGTCGTCCCCGTTGATCTGGCCGTAAACGGGAACGAACGGTTATCGCCTGGCAGCGGATGATCAACTCCTTTATTTCCTCAACTCTCAAGTGGACTTGCCACCTTTGCCCCTTTGATATCTTTCCCTGGTACTGGGGAGGAAATTTTTCGCTTTCGAGCAGTCACTTTTGGACGAACCGGTCGAAATTAGTCCCACACGACACGATGATTGGTTGGTTGGCTGTTTGGAAATGAGGTCACGTTCTCAAAATCGAGTCAAACCGGTACCGGCCGTTTCAAGAGCCCCCTTCCTTTCCTGCGACCTTCCCCATCCTCCCCGCGTGCGGTGGCCGAAATTGTCTTCGCACAAATCGATTAGCAACATTTTTCGGATGTGATTTACCGGCTGCCGTGCGTCGAGTGGTGGAATATTGAACAATCGGCAACAGTAACGTCACCGGGAGGGGGGATTACGATCGGGACCTTTGGTGGACCCTTCCTGCGCCCCATCTGGTGGATCGATCGGTGGAACGGCAGCCTGCATCCCGTGCTCCGGACGGCTACTTTGGGGACCTTTCGTGGCTGCCGACCTGCCGGCACGAAAATATAATGACGCCGGCTAGGACGTCGGATGACGAGGCTCCACGGTATATGCCGTTTGATAGGCTGCGACCCTCAGACTCGGACTCTCGGGGGGTCGATTGCGTGCCTCACGCACGTGCCAACACAACACAGCGACCACCGATCCGCCAGTTCCAGTAAGTGCACGCACACCCTGCCTGCCAAATAACTGCGAGTTCGTTCCAGGTTCGCTTTTCCAGCTTCGGCCCGCGGAAAACTCGGCCGTCAGCTTAATCGATACGAAGGAGGTGAGGCCAGGGCGGGGTGGAGCCCGGTTGTGAGTGAGTGTGTGTAATAATATTGAAATGAGTAAGTAGCAATCAGACCATTATATAGACACACAAACCCACAAACACGCACATACAGGCGCGCACACAAACCTGCTCTAACTTATTCATAACTAGCACTAGTCGTGGACATTAGAGTGTTATTTTATTATTACTATTATTGTGCGCCACTGTGTTTTATTATTATTGTGCGATGAGAATGCGCAGTTTTCGTAGCTGTGGTAAAGCTAACGGTGTAATAAAATCATTGAAAACTGTTATATACGTCTTTATAATGTTAAACAACATTTGCATTATTTTATTTTGGAAACTAGATAATTTTTAAAAATTTTAATATTATAAAAAAAAATACTAATTACAATCTAACAAGAAAAAGGCGCAAGTTTTCGATTCAAATTTTTCATCTTGCACTGGAAAAATATTCAAAGCATCTGCTGCCAGATTCGTTGCACTGCAGATTCTACGAAAGAGACCGTAACTCAAGACTGTTCTCAATTTTCAAGAAACTTTTTTGCTTCCCACGACATTCCTGGTGCCTCCTGGAGCAACAGCTATGTGTGTCTGTGTGGTGAGAATGCGGTCTCAAAAGCCAATAAATAGAACGTTCGAAAACGTTGCCCCAACATAAATAAAAACACCGGACGATCAACAACAACAGCTTCGGTGCCCTTCGGAGCACAAACCCCGAACACACTTGAACGCCGAGTGCCTGTTGAACTTCGCCGCCTTTCCGCCGGCTGTGTAGGCACCCCGTGTAGCCAAGGAAATTGGTCAGTTGGGAACGGCCTGCCCAGCCAGCTGCCCCCGGCCGCCCGGGCTATATACACGTTATAAATTGAAGCACCAACAATATGTTCAATTATGTTATGCTGCTGTTTCGGTGCTGGAACACAAGGACCCATGTTTGCACTGGGCAGGCCAATCGTTAGACCGGCCGCATCCTGGCGTCCCACATTTATTGGTGTGTGCGCGCGTGTTGATTCGTTGAGTGTTGGTAAATGAATGCTTAATGGGGATGGCTCGAGATGTTTCGAAGCAGCATGTTGACCATGTTGAATGTTTGTTGTAGATGGTCAATCAATTTATTGCGAGCAGATCATCAGAACGGGGAACAATAGGACAATCATACAGTAAGCTAAAACATATATTTTTCATGTTTTAACAACACATGTTTTTTCTTCATGTTTTTTTTTGTTTTGCTTTTTTACAAAAAAAAATTACAAAAACTAGTGTAACGGTACCAATAGTGGTGCACTTAGTAATGTAACTAATAATATGATGTAATTAATAAGTGTTAAGAACACAATATTGTACATATTTGTAGCAATTATGATCGAAACACAAGTTTTCTTCTGGAAAACATCTATTTTCACAACATTAACATTAAAAATAGACGAAAAAAACCTATATTTCTTCCGAGTTGATTGCTCAAAATACTCATAGGCCAATGCATTGGCCTCAATGACCTCTCATAAGCCAATGCATTTTGCAGCGATTTATAGCCTTAAGAAAATCATGGCATACCTGATTAATTCTTAAGAAATCCAGCATATAAGTACAACCTGTTTGAAAAATATTAATTTTGGTGTCTTAATTTATTACGGAACGAGAAGGTTTATCTTTTGAACACTCCGCAGAAGATCAAAGAACATTTCATGGAAGAACAAATATCTCCATTGTATTTATTTCGTCGTAGAGGTTGAATTTTATTCCACTACATCCACTATTGGTACTAGCACTACTATAAGAGCATTTATCCTACTAAATTATCCTCCGGATGCATTGATACTCTTTTTAGACTTTTTTTTTATATATATTCTGCGGGAATTGCATCTCAGTTGGTGACGTACTGAATATATAAATTTTTAACTGCTTTGTAGTAAAATAAAGCTTTAAAATTAAATCGAAACATTCAAGCAACAACCTGAAAGACACAAATATCGATTTACATGGATATCATGTAGGAAAGGAACCACATAATTTTGTGTATGACAAAGTGATTCTGTCGGTGTATTTTTCAACTGATTTGATCTGATCCGATAGTCACAAACAACTGGACATAATTTTGCAAGAAAGTTTATTAATTTCCTTTCCCTAAAATATGTTTGCCCATTTGCACTTCATCACTCCATATTGGCAGAGGAAAAATGGCGGGTAAAGCATTACGGCGTCAGGGGAGTGGTATTTTATTACTCCCTTTTTTAGTGCCCTCCGACCAACTCCGCCGGCACTTTCGCTCCTTCCCTCTGGTCCCTCTGTCTGGCGTTGCGGTGTAGGTTTTAAAATTCATTTCAAAACCACATGTGCACGGACGGAGCGTGGCTCGGTGCCATAAAATACCTGGCCGTACCCGCACGTCGGTGGCTCGTACGTGCCACGGATGCCAGCGAGCAAAAACTTGTAAAAATATTTCAAGTTTGCACTCACAGGGGCCGCGACGACTTTTGCCGCGACCGGGTTTCCCACCACCCGCGCTTAATACCAAAGTACCTTCCGGGAAGGTAGTGGCAATAATAATAAAAGGGGAAAAGTATGAGAGACAAAAAAAATGGTTCCAAATCGGTGAGGCAAACACATCGCACCAATCGCAAACGCTGCCGGCGCAAGTTCGTTCGTTTTCATAATCATTAAAGTGCCGACGACGAACGCGACATAACGCGCCTTCTCCAACGTGCTAAATTTGTGTATCGACATGAAAGCTGCGCCACCCGTGGAAGGACACGGAAAGGACCTGTCTTGGACGGACCGCCACCATCACCACCAAGGATGTGTCGTCCCTTTTGGTGTCGCAGGCCCAAAGTTTCGGGTTTATGGGCACGCGGCAATGGCCGCCAAAAGTGATCCGTTCTCTTCGTGTGCGACGCACCGGCAGCAATGATTGCCACTTTTCTCCCACCCCCGGTTTTCACTTGGGTCCCCTCTCCTTAAGGCAGCGGGATCATTCCCGGATGTTGCTGCTCCACAGGTGCGTTAGGTGCGGGCTGGGAGGGAACGAGGCCCTGGAGTAGTGATTCTGGCGTGGGGTGAGAATGTTCACTCCTGTGCTTTTTTGCGTCACTTTGTCTTCCGTACGGCCGTGCTGGCACGTGACACGAACGCCACCGAACTGAGATTTACGGTTTGCAATGAGGGAGGCGAGGGGGTGATGCCGGTGGTTTCAATTTTCGCTGACGAAATTTTCCTTTTTTCTTGTTGCACCGTTCGTGCTATTTCGTGCTTCTTACGCCTGCAACGTTGGTTTTTTTTGTCTCATTTCTGTCCCTTTGAACTGCAGACCCATTTCCCAAAGCGGAGACATCTTCGCGAGCAGCAAGAAAAGTCTGCACTGCTTCGTTTTTCCCGCTCTCAGATTTTTCCCTGCTCCGTCTCCGACGGGGAGAAACTTTCACTTGGGCACATTCCCCCCACCCTCCCTGCCGTATAGTTTATTATCCCGACAAACAACTCTTCTTCACTTCCGCGCACTTCACTGCGCGGCCTTGTCCCCTCCCCCCCCTCTTCGGGGTCCCAGCTGGGGCACCGTTTCACTCATCTGCAAACGAATCTTTTATGTATGAAGTGCATCATTAGTTTGTCTTGTGTGTCTCGATCGAGAATGGGCGGACCGGCGCGTATGAGCGTATCTTATCTTGCGAGCTTTTCCTTTCACTTTCTTGTCGCTTTTGTCACAAACGAGCCAAAACACTCGGTTACACTCGTTGTTGAGTGTTTCGCCGTGTGATGTTCGACAGGGGGCGGAAGTGATGAAAGGCACACACACACGCGTACACGAACGAGGAGGCCTGGTGGCATCAGTTCCCCTGATTGACGTGGACGCAAAATGTACAAAATTGAAAAGAAAACCTGCTTTTTCAAGGGTAAGCAATTTCATGTGTTTTGGTTCGTCGAAGTTGCCATTTTATACAGGTTCATATTCTAAATGCATCTAAGTATGACTTTGAAATGTGTTAGGGGAATATATAACATCAAAATTTAAATGACATTATAATAACTGGATATAATTTCAAACAATTATGAAGAACAAATAGAACCTTTTAAAAGAAGAAGTTAAAGGAAACCAATTGAAAGCTTTGAAAAGAGAAATCAAAGGGTAAAAAATTAGAAAGAAAAAATCGATACAAATAAATAAATTATTTCAGTACAAAATTGTACATTTCACCGAGCAAAAAATTGAGCTTATAAAAAATAACGAAAAGAAAGTAAACTTAGCTAAATTACAAATCTGAAATTTGAAGTAAACAACGGAGCCCTTCGTTACTGCCAGGTATTATTTGTGGTTGATTTCATTGCTTGCTTTGTTCACTTCTTTCTGCTCAACAATCGTTGCGAAAATGCGATAAAAGTGTTTCGTTTTTAGTCACCGTCTAAAAAAGTGGTCGCTATCTGCACAATCTTCAGTGTTGGTACAGTGCGAAAAAAGGAATCCTTCTCGCCCTCCCAGCCCACGTTGTTTCACGTGCGGTAAGCGTGCGATGAGTGATAAGACAGAAGTTAAACCCGCTTGCTTCGAACAATCTTTAAAAAAGCTTTCCTTTTCCTTTTTGGTAAAAATCCGCTTTTCTTGATTTTGCAGCTTCTTCCTTCAAGTCCACAGAGTCTTCCGCAGCGTCAGCTGACTAATCGTGGTTTAGCATCGGAGCTATCTGAGGATAATGCGCGTCCCGTTTCCTTCTCTCCGCAAAGAAGGGTTCACCTGCCTATCGTCTTCGCTTTGCCACTTGCCGGCTTCAACCGTCCGACCGGCACTTAGCTGGCTTAGCCGGTGTTGGCTTAGTCGGTGGATTCTTGCCGATCGAGCACATGTGCGGCCTCCGGTTCGCCTCAATTTGCCACATACGATGCTGCTATTTTCTTGCATCGTTCTACGCTTGTGTCATCCATACGTGTCTGCCTAGATCGGGTACGAGTGTGGTGTGTGTGTGTATGCTCTTTTTCCGGTTTCCATTCTGGCCACCGTTCCGCGAACGTCACTTCCAGCTTGCGGAGAGCAATTGGTTTTCGCTTCGCAAACAGCTGACACTGTTCTCATCGTGCTTTTATGTTTTCGTGAACTCTTTTTCCCTTCCTGTTCACACTCTCCTCTCCTCCACGCGTATGCCTTTTTCCACCACTTCCTGTGCAAATGGACGGTGCCTGTCGGTGACACGAAATGTCGATTGCAAAATTTAATCTTCGCTTTGAGTGTTTCCAATTTTCGTTTTGGTTTTTTTTTCGCTAACGTCGGTTCCGTCTCTGTCCACTCTGATTGCGAAAACCAAAAAACCGCTTGTCGCTAATGTTGCTGACATGTGTGCATGCGTGTGTGTGTGTGCTAGTGTGCTGATGACTGGTGCAGTTCTGTCCATTTCGTTTTGATACTTTCCCTCCGGCTTTGATAAACGAGTTTGGTGCGAATCGGAAACGGCTACCCTTTTCCGGACGGGAAGCCCCGAAATGTTGAGCTGAGCATGAACGCTACGAATTGCGTAGCCGGGTGGCTTAATGAGGAAAACCGCACAAAATACCCCATCGTTCAACAGGCTCCCCTCAACCGACAAGCGAAATGTTTATGGACTATTAAAAATCGTTCAACGTTTGCCAATCCGAGGGTTGTTTCGTATGGAAAGGGATACAAAATATCGAGCCCGGTTTATCGGAAGTATTTCGACACAGCTGGCTGAATGTGTCATCGTGGCACGTAAAATCGAAATCCGATCGTAACGACGGTGGTCAACTGGGATGTGAATTATCGGGCAACGGTCGGACAACTTTGTTGCGGTCGGGTAGCTTACATGAAAATGTACTTAAATGTTGTACTGGCAACACTTCAAACGATCGTACACGTAACCCGCGCGAGTCGGAAGGGAAAAGCTCCCCGGACGGTCGCCGGCTTTTCGAACGTTCCGTAGAGGATTTGTTTGATGTTAGGCCGTTTGGGAAAAATGTCGTTCAAACGCAAAGTCAACATTACCATCACCCAATGGAGACAGTTTTCAGGGCGAACAAAATAAAAACAATACTATGTGTGGTGAAATGAATATTTTAGCCATGGCTCAGTGCGCTCACGCTCATGACAAATGTTGTGCCAACGAAATCCATTCGGATGGAAAGCTGCAAACGTGGTCTAACATTTTGTTTTCTATTTGACTGCACAAATATTCCACTGTTTCGTTCTGCTGACGCACAAAAGAATTTAACACGAACACTTCATATTAAAATGGTAATTAATTCACCGAGAAAACGGTCATTGTCTTTTTTTTATAAATTGTCGAATTTTCCATCATTGATATCCGCATCATTCGGTGCGAACTAAATCGATATCCGATGAGATTTCATTTTGATAACGCGTCCACGAAAATCTGTGATGAAAAGTCCAGAGGCCCCAAGCAACAGAGGAGAATAATAATAAACAGAGAAAATTAAATTAACAAATTTGATTGAAAAACCAACACCAATTACGATCCACGATTTGACTTATTCGCCCCCGGGGTGAACAGGCGTGTACTTTCACGCGTTTTTTTTTTTAATTTTTGTATTATTCAACTCACTCTCGCGCGAATTGAGTGGCGAATTAATTTCGAACACGTTTCCAGCGTAATTCAATCGTAACTTCGATTTTCGGATGGGAACATAATGAGGGCGGACATGGTCGAGCTGGGAGGTTTAATGAGTGCAGCGATAAGCACATACACAGACGCAGGTGGATTAACGCTAGTGAAAAAGGGCCGGCGGAGGTCGTTTCCGAAAGCTTTTGGGTGAGTCTATTGATGAGATTAAAAGTGTTTTCCTCACTTTCACAGCTGGTCTACCACGGGCGCACCTTTTCATTTATCATTCATGAATGTTTTTAATTAAAGGACCGATGAAAAAAGGTATTTCGAAGCGTTACATCGTAGGGTAGCTACACGAAAAAAAAAAAATACTTATAAAAACCTGGTTGTTCGTTAATTTACACAAGCTGTATATTTGATTGATGTAATCTCACTCATCACTTTTCTGCATTCTCCGATTCGGAAGATGGGTTTTCAAACATCTCAGCGAGACCGGAAGTAGGTTGCGTTCCCCATTCCACATGTCCTACCAACAGCTTCATAAACCATCCTTCGCACGTTTCCGGAAGCGGGTGAGCAAAACCGATCCCGTTACGATACCGCATGTACCACGTTCTACCGGTTATTCGACTTCGACGTTCTTCGCAAATCGAGAAAGTGTGATCGTGCTGTGTGAACCGTGCGGTGCGGTGAAAATGAGAAGGCAAACCAATAAACCACTTCTTTGAATAAAACATTCCCATTCCGGTGCGTAAGCAGCACGGAAAAGAGCGGGAAAAATCAACCCCAACTGCCCGTTTTATGAGGGGGTTCCGAGCGGTGGGTAGGGAAGCGGCTTTAAAAAGAAAGTCTTGGAGGGCTTGCTCACGGGGTTGAGAAGGCAGAACGGGGACCGAAGGCGAGCGCGGGGGTTCGTAGAACGAAGGGAAAGAAAAGGATTAAAGATGAATTTCGTTCACTTTCTAGGTGAAGGGTTGAGTCGCGGGGCGAGGGATGGATGAATGCGGGGGGAAGGAAAGGTTAACGGTTTTGTGGTCGTTCCGGTACACACACTCTATTCAAAGCAGGCACACACACACACACATACACACACAGGAGTCCGTAAATTGTGGTGTGCAAGGGAAAGCACTTTATTGATATTGGGAAGGCCCGGCACGCCGCATAAATATCGGTTGTGTGCTCACTTATTTGCCTTGGCCCGGGCTAACCGGTTTGCAGACCAGGTGGATTGGAACGGTAGAAGAAGCAAACGAGCAGAAAGACGCTGAACAAGCAGGACTGGCTGGTGAGGGGGTGCGAAACGGAGTGGGTTGCATCAGCGTTCCTGTGCGTCAAGGGTTATTCTTCAGAACCGCCCGTAATCCGCTTAACGATCCTCGCGACCCGTCCTTTCAACGCATCACGTTCCTCGGCAAGAATGTGGTGGGGGGCGAGGAAAAAACAGGGGAACAATTCCAAAAACTCTGTTTGCACGGAAGAGGAAGGAACACCTCGCTTGAAAACGTACGGTAGGAGAACCTAAAAAGAAAAACAGGGGAAAAGAACGCGGGCGTCGTACATATTATAATCAGGGCATCACCGCAACAAGCTGATATTGAATGCGTTTTTCTTCATTCACAATAGCAGCAGCATCAGGTGGGAAAGGGTCGGCCGGTCCGTACCGTCGAGGGGCGCGGGGCGTGAATTTTCCAAATAAAGCAAAGCTGTTTAATGGGTAGAATAAATCTTGATAAAACATGTGCCGGGCCGAGTCCACAAATCACGCATACCCTGCGTACCGTTTCGCAAGGCATGCGCCATTGAAACCGTTCTCCTGTTTCTATTCAGCATCATTTCCGATTGCTGACGATGGAGGTCAGATTGTGTGTGTTTGGGGGCGAGAATTTAAATATAGCACGGGGAAGCTTCGTGGGGATTTTTGTGTGTGCCCTTGGCTAGCATTTTATATTTGAGGATTCTCGTCTCAAATGAGAGCCCAAGTCCAGTTGCGTTGGATGGTTTATGGGAAAGAAAAGGTTTGCTTATGTAAAAGACCAGGCGCCTCCATCGCAAAAATAAAATTAGCTTGACAACAATTTTAAGATGATTTTAATCTTATTGTAGGTTGTAAAACACACAAAATTTCATTAATTGCAAAACGTAGTCATGGTTATATTTGTTTATTGTAATTTTAAGAATATCGTAACTCGATGTGAAGTAAAAGACCAGGCGCCTCCATTAATGTACTTTGTTAGGGTAATTTTATTTTTCAATCCATCCTGTACAAGGATAGGTGACAAGAAACATTTTTACTGCCCTGTTCATTAGCAACTGCGTAAGCATTTGGTTTATCATTGATTGGATAAACCGTGAAGCATGTTGGCACCGACTGACGTTTTACCTTTGCCCGGAAATAGCCGAGCTGGGCCGGTGGTGGACAGAATCAACAGATGCCACGAATTCGTCCGTGGCGCATGGCTGCTAGTAATCTGGCGATATCGCTTCAGAGTAGTCGTAAACGATGATTTAACGATGTGATTTCGTAATGAAGCAGAAGGTTGATGGACAACAGGCAGTTTTGTTCGATAAGTCTTTGTTTTTTTGGGCGATAAAAAATGACTACTAAAAAACAAAGGAAAAGTGGTGTTTAGTGAGTTAAAGAAAACGACCAATGTATTAAATTTTGGCGAGAAATGAACAAATAATTAAAAAATACATTTTCTATCACACGGAAGGAAAAGTTCTAGAAAATTACTTAATAAATACCTCATGCACCAGACCAAGGGATGGAAAGATAAAGTTATCTTTTACATATCATAAATGCTAAAGCAAAAAGTTCATTACGTTATAATGAAGATTTAGTATTTGCAGGCAAGAAGGGGGCAAACCTTTCACCCTCTTTTGGGTGGGTCCTCGCTTCTGGTTTTTGTTTTCTGCACGTTGTCTATTTTCCTGCATGCAACCAGAACACATGAACATTGTTTTATTTTGCTTTATGCTCCATAATAGCGACTGTGCGCAATAGGTTGCACATTATTTTTCTGCGTGATAAAATGCTATGCACCCAGTTTGGGACAATGGAGCCTCTCGCGTAGGGAGGGTGTGTAAATGTTTGCACATCACATGATTTATGATAATAACCGGTGGAAAATAAAACAAGGCTGAAGAAGAAAAAAAGGAGACTGAAACAGATACCACCTGGTGTCAACAAAGAGCGCACCGGTTTCTGGTGATTTATTGTTACCCTTTGCTGCAGCTCTGTTCTGTTTTCTACTTTAAACAAAACGAAAGCAAACAGTTTCAATAACATCGTTTTAATGGCCGGTCGAAACCGGGGATCTCTTGGGCAGCCGAATGGTGCCGAATCTAAAATGCTACGAAAGGATAAGCCAATTTGCCGAAGCAACCGACCGGGAAAACAATCCAGCCAGCCAGCGCGGACTGGGCGGTGTGTCACATTTCGGAATCGCATTACACTTTGATTCGATTTCCGTGTTTTCCAGGCGTGGGATAATTGACAGGAAGGGCCAGTGGCGTAAGCGCATCTTTCTTTAATGTTGGTTTGTCTTTCGCAAAAGTTTCTCGCCTCTTCGGCCACTTAAATTAGGTCAACTGCGGGTAGGAAATTTAGCGAGTCTAGGAAGGAGAGGAAAACTGCTGCCAGCGGGCAACTGGTCGCCCATCGAAACCATCTCCTAGGAGTGATTCGGAACATCCAAATGCTCCCTTTGAGGACACTTATCCTATTGCGACGGTAATGTTCCGAAGCGGGTGGATGGAGCTACGGGGTTTTTCGGGTGGAGGATTTTAAACGACCAAATTTACTAAGTACCAAGACAACGGAACATAAGGTCAGCGAGTACGGCCTTAAAGATGTTGGTTAGATATCTTTTCATCCGGAAAACTAGTTGGAATATCGTTTCCCCTGAAGTGAAGCGAAGAGAATGTTGCGCAATGGGTATGAAAACATCAGTGTTGTCGCCTCTGTTTTCGTTGTTTCAGTCCCGACCGAGTCTTCTCTTGTATTTTTCGACTCCTTTCAGCACTTCATTGTTTTTTCGCGGAAGCTTTGTTGACAGTTTTGTTCATTGCGCCTCTCCAATTCTCCCCCCTTCAAGCTGAGAATTCATGGAATGAACCCTTACAAACGCCGCATTTAAAATTGGCCCACTGGTGGTGGCTGTTCTGTTCATTGGCTGTTCGAAGTTTTCCCTACCACTAGCCTCAAAATCCCACCACCCCTCAACAGCATTCACTTATTCATGCGGTGGGAGCTGAAAATAAACTATTAAATTATTTACCACCGTTCTACGAACAGATGCTGGGCCTATCCGAAGAAAAGGAAACAGAATAACACACATTGAAAGAATCGGTCGAGCCTTGAGCTCGAGTTGATTGAGGCAAGCAGAACTCAAGATTCGCCAACGTGGTGCCTCCAGCTTCTCCCGATCGATACTATGATTTATCGCCAAGTTCGTAAGAAATGTGCGCAAATGTAAAATGTATGTATACTTTTTCTCTCCCGGCGCTGTAAAGTCGTACAAAAACGAAAGAAAACCATCGACTAACGACCCGGCGGCGTTTGCTGTGTCGCCGTGTTTTACGACGAGCTTGTTTTTTTTCCCTCCATTTGTCATTTGCATCTCCCCTGCAACATGGCCGATCCGATGCGCTGCTGAAATGCTGGCGTGTATTTGCTGACGGCAGCTGTGCGGGCCTCAACAGTTGGCGAATGCTGTATTATTCATCCGCGTTTGTCGTTGGGAACGAGAGTCTGGGAGCGGGCTGGCAAATGTCATGTTCGACAATATACAATGTGCGAAATAAAAGTAATACGTTGTGAGATTTTTATTCTTCGCTTCTCTTGACACATACTTTTTTTTTTGCTAATTCTGATTCTTGTTAAAGCTCATGAACAATGCTACAAAGGGTAGACAATTAAAACAAAAAACATGGGGTTGGTTTTTGCCTGTTAATGTCGTACGAATATGAATCCTTAATTCAACATCTCAACACCGCCTTGTGAGAGTTCAATAACACAACAAAATAAATGCTGTTCCAGTGATAATAGCAAAAAGGCAAATAAATTACGTACGATTAACTTTCCGTAATGCGTTAGCACCATCCCGTTTTGCCTAGTTTCGATCATTTATTAAAGCACACACACACACGCACACGTCTTTGGGCTTAAAAGGTTGATGCAAACAGTCACACACATTCGCATGCGTGACGCATGCAATTACGGCTTCCCATTAGAAAATGCCCAAACCAGAACATCTGAGCGCCAAAAAGAACCCGGGTGGGCTTTTGAGAGGGGTAAGTGGAACGGAAGAGGAGGGAGCTGGGGTTTGGATTTGGGCCGAAAATGCTTCCCGTCACGCACCCAGGCAAATCCTGTGCCACAGTGGTGTTGTCGCTCTGGATTGCGACTGGTTTTTCCCGGTGCTTGAAGTTTTGGTTTTCCTTTTCTGCTAATGCGAAGTGCATTAACTTTCTGCCGACGCCGGGTGGAAGACATCGATGGCAATCCGTGATCACCCAGCAACCGTGGACGACGGAGCGGGCAGAAAATCACGTTCACTTGAAATATGCCAATCATTTCGCTATTGGTTGCGTGCAATTCAAGGAAAATCCCCGGGAGGTTGGCCAAAAATTAGTTGCCATTCTATCAAGTGTTGTTCACTGTTCCTAACAAAAATGTTCACTGTTCCTAACTAGCTTTAATCATCAATATTTCATTAAAAGTGTACGTGTTAGCTGATGTTTAGAATGTTTGTGTCCTTAGATAAATTCCACATTTTGCTCACATCATCGTGGGCAAATCGAAAACTACTTAAAAACTACCATAAACGCCTTACAGCCTTTTACGATGGATAGCATAAATTGAAACGCGTTGAACGCCTTTGTAAACTCCGTTATCGCGTCTGGAAACCGGAATATGACATCTTGCAATCCTTCATCGCGTTTGTCACCTTCATTAATGATTCTTTAAACTCGAATATGATATTTGTAAACTTCATTATCGCCCTGTCAGATTGGAGGCCGGTTTGTTTTGGGTTTCATAGATGCAAATTGTGTACACATACATAGATAGTCAACCATTCGAAAAAGACGTTACTGTTCACAAATTGTATCCACGCTGTGAATCAATTATTTTAAACGATTGAACGGTTCTATTGAATATCTGTTATGGAAATGGTATATTGTGGTATACACAAATCATAGGAGGGCCCATAGAAACGGAAATGTAAGATTTATTCTTACCAATCTATTTAGTAAGCTTAGATGTGCTGCGGTGAAGGTAATTGCAAGTGAGAATTGCAGATTCCGTGATAAACAAGCTCAGCGAAGGAGAAACAGGATTAATTTGCCCACTGAGGAGTAGTGAATTGGCCTTCTATTCCCCATTGAAACTGGAAAAGAAGTTTTGGCTCACGTTTATGCCAAACTCGCATATCGAAACTTTTACAATATCGAGATGTTCCTATGTAGCCTTTAAATTTAAATGTAAATGTGATATGCAACTAGTTCCTGTAAATGACCAGTGATTTATCAAATCATCCTTTGAATCTTGCAGAATATAATAAAAACTATAGTTTGGTCGAAATAGCAAACAACAATGCTTTTCAGTGGTTTGAGATAAACTGATCCTCTGAAAATGTTTTGAACTGTGTATGAAAATGTTTTAAATCTAGGCCCTGCATGATTATTTGCATGATATGCAACACTTCAGCGTGGGTTTTAGGAATTTATACATAGATCACCACAAAAATGAACAAAATATAAATAGCTTTCTTAGACTAGATGGGGTATCACAGATTTCTCAAAATAAACGCCCTAGTCCCTGCTCTTGCCCTTTGGTGTCCCCACACAGCATAGGTAGTGCTACATGGGGGCGGGCGTCTGGCTATCGAGCCGTGGTACTACTTATCTAGCCCCTATTGGGCCCGTTTTTTTGCCTTTTTTCCGTTTAAGCATTCCTGCGCTGGGATCGTTCTCTCGCTCGGGATGCCTGGCGCTGGCGTGCATTTCTGTGGAGGCGTCTTGCCTCTCGCAGGCTTCCCTCGGCGTCGTCTAGAGCCACTTGTGCCGCGTCCTGGTGCTATGGGGTCGCGTTATGAAGCCGCAGACGCGCCAGGTTGCGTTGCATGGTGCTGGCGTAAACCCCGGTTGGCATCCGCTGTTAGCGTCGTCGGAGTCGCCTGATGCTGTCCAAAAGCTGCCTTGCTCTACGCCGGAAGGCCAACTGCGTGTCCGGATCCATGGCCTGGATCCTAGCCCGTAGCGTGGGGTCCCGACCGAACCTGCTCGTTCTCGCTCGATCTTGGGCCGCTGCCCGTACCGCTGCTTGTTCCGTTGCTCGCTGCCTGGCCGCTGCCGTCTGCCGCTCAGCGATGTCTTCCCTCTCGATAGTCCAGAGCCGCTGGAGCTCGGAACAGATGATACTTGCTGCCTCCTCCAGTCGAACTCAGCCCTCCGTGCTATAGAGCAGGTGTTCGTGCATGTTGTCGGCGGTAACGGTTGCCAGCCCATGTCCAAACAGGAGCCGCTCGCGCACCCCGGTGAAACGGGGGCCCTGGAACAGCACGTGTTCCGGCAACTCCTCGGCGTCAGGGCAGGCCGGACAGCCCGGGGATTGGGTAAACTTTTTGGCTGCGAGATACTGGCGGAAAAAGCCGTGCCCCGTAAGCACCTGGGACAGGTAGAAGTTTACCCGTCCGTGTTTCCGGGCCATCCACCGCTCTACATCCGGGATCATCCGGTAGCTCCAGCGGACGAAAGCTTTCTTAGACTCGTCTTCGAACAATGAGGGCTCATTCAGAAAGCGGTAGGTTTGTTCGTTGCTTGTTGATTTCATCAAATGCCGTCGTTGCAGTGAAAGTTGCTGTTCATCGTCTTGAGCTGACACCATGCTTGTTTTCACATATGCACCCAGCAGGACCAGTGACTCCAACGTGTCATTCTTTTCCAGTTTCAATGGGGAATAGAAGGCCAATTCACTACTCCTCAGTGGGCAAATTAATCCTGTTTCTCCTTCGCTGAGCTTGTTTATCACGGAATCTGAAATTCTCACTTGCAATTACCTTCACCGCAGCACATCTAAGCTTACTAAATAGATTGGTAAGAATAAATCTTACATTTCCGTTTCTATGGGCCCTCCTATGATTTGTGTATACCACAATATACCATTTCCATAACAGATATTCAATAGAACCGTTCAATCGTTTAAAATAATTGATTCACAGCGTGGATACAATTTGTGAACAGTAACGTCTTTTTCGAATGGTTGACTATCTATGTATGTGTACACAATTTGCATCTATGAAACCCAAAACAAACCGGCCTCCAATCTGACAGGGCGATAATGAAGTTTACAAATATCATATTCGAGTTTAAAGAATCATTAATGAAGGTGACAAACGCGATGAAGGATTGCAAGATGTCATATTCCGGTTTCCAGACGCGATAACGGAGTTTACAAAGGCGTTCAACGCGTTTCAACTTATGCTATCCATCGTAAAAGGCTGTATAATAAAGATACTTCGAAAGTATTCTATAGTTGCTGGGCGAAAACTTCACCCCGGAAAGTTTGCTCGTAAAGAACAAATTTCTCCTCACTTTGGCGCTGGGAACTTGGGGACCCGCGGATCGGCCGGGGACTTTACCTTGGCGACATGTAGTATGGCAAATGTGCTGCACCGTGTCACTATTAAGTGGTGATGCCAGCTTTTCGCCGCTTTTCCGGCAGCAGATGCATCGGCGTCGCAAAGCGCATAATTACTGGCCCCGGGACGGGAGTGCAATGGCGTTCCACGGTGCCATTTAGCCTTTGGAGAGAATCCACCTCCGAGTGGGAGTTGGTGGGGGGGGGGGCACGATTGTTCCCGAAGATAAATGAGTGTAATTAAACGAATCTAGTCGGGGGGAAAGGGAGAGAACGATGAAAGGAACAAAGTTCCTCTACCGGTTCGATGCTGGCATCCGGAAGGTATTCCAAGGAACTTAACGTTTTCTTCCTTCTCTCCCTTTGCCAACAGGATAAAAAAGCGATTTATCGAAGAGCCGACCAGGGCAGGGAACATAGAAGTCTTTCTTTTTTGTTGGTTTCTTGCTTTACAACAGGGAAAACTGGGAAAGGTAGTTAAACTTTCTCCCGGCGAAACATGAAAGTTATAATTTATGCTGCAACTGTTCACTTTTTTGTTGGCGTTCATCTTTTTTCCCTCTCCCCATCCACTTTTTCGTCATTTACAGCGGGGCTTTTCGAGCTTATGAAAAGAATATTATTTCTCTCATTTCTTTTCTCCTTAAGTCCCCTTTGTCGCTTACTTACTCCGGCTATGAAGTGTCCCGTACCGACGTTTAAGGCTTTTCGTTGGACAATTCAACCAACCAGGCTCGTCTCAGGGATGCCACTTCACAAAGACAGGCCTAATCTGGCCGGGAATTACATCATCCGATGGACGAAACGATTGTGGTTCGAATGCCAGTTGTTCGTGCGAAACTTTTCCCAACTAGTTCCGGGCCACCACGCATGTGTGTGTGCGTATGTCAACCGCGAAATCATGAGGACGTGAAAGTTTTACACAAAATCAAACATCGCCCGAACGTGTCGGCTCGTCGGCGAGCGCATCTGTTTGCGGTTTCCCCGGCGAAGGTGTGAGCCGGGAAATCTGCTCCACTGTTCCACACAGGCACGCAGCATCCGTGTCCCGACGCTAGGTGGGAAAGATTTTGGGCTTCGTAGGATTTTTGGGGTAGTGCGTTGGACTTGCCACTTCACGCGAGGCACAAACTTCGGACTGGTTGGGACTGGTATAGGAAATGGAAAGAAAATAAAGTGAAACATCGCCCCGGCGTCCATCCCATTTGGGGGACGGAGTGATTTTACTTTTATGTGATTCATCTTTACCTTTTCAAATTTGTCTTGTGGGCGTTAAAAAAGTTTCCTCCCGTTGCGGTACCAGTTCATTAAGAGGGTGGAGGCGTTGGCTTGTTTTTTTTTTTATTTATTTTGTTGCTACTTTGTTTGTGCCAACGCATTTTATCATTTCATTTGAAGTGATCCCAAACAATAACTTTTAAAAAGTGACAGCCGAGGGGTGATTTTAAAAGTTTCGCGGCGTCGAGCAGATGTCGAGCAGACCACACCGCCGTTTCAGGATCATATCTTTGGGCGAAACCAAACTTTAATTCTTTTCATTTCACACAACGTCTGTTAGTATTTTGTAGCAAGATGTACCGTCTGTAAGCATTTTGTAACACGCTTAATATAGTTTGATAAAATAAGCAAATGTTGCTATTTCTTCTTCTTCTTCTTCTTGGCGTAACGACCTCTTGGTCATGCCTGCCCGTTAAGGGCTTACGAGACTTGTTTCCCTGTTGTACGTGGATAGTCAGTCCTCTCGTACAGGGGAGGGTCCGGTCTCGGTTGGGATTCGAACCCACGCCGTCGAGGTGGTGAGCCCCGGCGCTCATGGGCCGATTTTCTAACCGGCGCTACCGCTCGGCTGTCGCGGACCCCCATGTTGCTATTTACAAAGTAAATTACTGATTTGTTAACTTTTCTCTACAATCTAGAACCGTCCGACTGGATATTGTGTAGTTGAAGTTGTTGAAAAATTAATTAAAGCATGAATTGGGAAGCGTTAAACAACCATAAAAGTAAACAGATTTTCTTTTTCTCAACAGATATATTTCTGTATCATTTTGCCGGGTTTTAGTATCATTTTTATTTTCTTACCAATTATTTTAAAAGTCTAGCAGTTTTATTAGGAGGCTTGAAAGTAAAATGATGCGCCTTTCTAAAAGTAACATCAGAATATTTTATTTCCGTGTAAAAGATCTTAAAACCAACGTTGCTAATGGATCTTAATTTCTAATAATTGAGAGAGAGAGAGAGAGTAGTAGAGCAACTATTTTGTTACGAATTTTATTCTACAATAGGAATTCGGATAATTTTGTTTCTTTTCGATGCGGTACGACTAATATAGTCATTCCGTAATAAAGAGTACATTTTTGGAGCGTTCCGATTTGTTCCAAATAACACGCCTGGCGTCATATTTGGCGTGCTATGCTAATGAGATGCGGTGAAAAGATTTTTCTCGTCATTCCAACAATTCCACGCCGACCACATGCAACATTTGCATACCGGTCGCGCTGCCGCGTTCATCAAATAATCAAAATTCGAAAACACAACGCCGAAGTACTGGGGGAAAGCTTTCGGCTTCGAAATATGCACATGCAATTATAGCCCAACGTGCGCGCGTATGTCCAACTCTCTAGGGCGGCCGATTATTGATCACAACATAATGGGCTAATCATGTTAGGGTAGTATTTTCACCCGTTGACCCGCTGGAAGCCCGTTTTTCCACGCCCTTTCCGATCGATGCTGTCGTCAGTCAGGGCGGAACCCTCCGTTGGAACGCCGCCAAACGAGGCCGTTGGATTTGTTTGAACAGTTTTTGCCTTTCCAAACAACAACATCGGCTTGGCCAGGCGGGCGTTTGGTTTTTGAATGTTTAAATTTAATCTAGTTATATTTGACACCAGCCCTGGCTCGAAACTGGCTGGCCGCGTGATGTATCATAATTGGGTGTGCATATGTGTCCTCGGCGATATGATGGTGGTGGGAATATTTGTCAAATGATTAAAACTCAACGCAGGATGGGATGAATTATGCGCTAATCAATTTATTACCCCGTACATCAGCTTCAGCTACGCGCAGCCTTCCTCTCGCGGGAAAATGAACTGGTGTTTGTGAGTCGACTACGGTGAGGGGATAATTTTCGAATGAGTAATATTTCAAATTGTCTGGCGCACGCACGCGGGTTTCCAGCGGACCGACGAAGGTGTGTTGCATGTCGGTAGGATCTTGTTTGGCAAAAAAAAGGAAGGATTCAAACAACTTAAACAACACACTCTCTGTGTGTGTGCGAACGCTGACTGCGTCAAACCGGCAGGTTAAAAGCACTCCCGCGAGGGCCAAAGTTTGGGTTTGTGCACACCACCACCACCATCTCGCCCTTCTAGTGCTCCTTCCATTTGTTTTGGCCGAATGTTCGTGCGTTTGGTGGAAAGTTGTCGGATTGGTTTTGATGACTATTCCCCGGCCCTCGGAAGACCCCTGCCCTTGGAGTTGCTTCTGGTGGCGCATCTTTGTCGGAAGGACTTTCGCACCCCGACCGAGCTCACATCAGGACTCACCCATCCCTTTATGGGGTTACTTGTTCTCACTCTCTCTCTCTTTCTCCGCGTGGGAAGCGCGAAAAGAAAGGAGTGGCCCGTTGCGCGAAGCATCACACTGCAGATGTAGTAAATTACGACAGCAGCTCATTTGAATTCATAAATAATCATTTTGCCAGCGTCCTCCGGTCGTGGCCGGCACCCACGAAACCCCGCCGTATCGACGCCTGCCTGCTTGGGGGCAACAGCAAGACTGCACCGTGGGGAATTAGTTACTTGGCGGGTGCTTTGTTGACCTGGGCCAAGACGTTCCACCGTTCGCCCTTTCCGTCCGTCGCTCGCTCGGAAGTTACTGCACACTGCGTACGTCACTGGCACTGTGTGTGTGTGTGTGTGTGTGGATTTTTCCGACCTTTCTTTTTAGTAACGATTCACGTACTGCTGCAACACTTTCACAACGGCGATCCCGATTTTTGGCCCGGTTTCTCTCGCCATTCGTGTGTAAACATCGTTGATTATTCAAGATCGCAATCATTGCTCGGCGAAACACTGGAACCCCGTGGCTCGGTATATGGGTGTGTGTGTGCCAATTGAGCCAACCGATAGTGCAACCGATAAGCGGTGCCGACATTGCAGTCGGGGTCAGGTTCGATGCTATATTGCCCTCCCTCACTTCAACTAAGCTAGCACCTTTTTGGTCTGTGCATAACGACTAGGTCGCGTTGTTAAAGTTCCCAGTCCCAGGCACACACGCGAGTGTGATTGCCCTTGGTCCACTTGCACAATGGGAATTTGGTGGGACTCTTTATGACTGTTTAATATGCACTACCAAACTTTGCAAAACAGTGGATAAAACTGTCGTTGATACTGCATCACAAACGTGATAATTGTATACCTCCACCCCTCCCGAAAAGGCGAACATCAAACATCATCACGATAAAGATAAGCAAACAAATCAAAGCGACAACACTTCAACTTCAACACTTTGTCAAAGTATTCGCGCCATTGTCGTTATCGGCAGACCAGCTTTCTTTCCATCTGTCGGTCATCTGAAGAGGAATAGTTTGCAAAACCTCTCCCCCTAATCCACCCTGTTTCCTGTAAGCAAAACCCGGCTGAAAGTTCGGCTGGACAATGGACGGTAATGGGTACGCTCGATGGAATATATTTTCCACATGCCTATTCACCAACACCCTGCTGGTATTTGCTAAAGCTTAGTTTTTCGGAAGTTTGTTCCCTTGGGGATCGAGGGTGAGGGAAAAGGCCCAAACCAATGCAACGCAAAACCACTTTTTGGCAAGGGAAAGCAAGTGAAAGGAAAAGCCCTCGCCCAACGTTGGTATTATGTTTGAATTTTTTTAGCAACCGACCAGCAAAGGGCAAGAAATACATGTAGACACAGAGAGTAAAGAAAGCAAAAGGAAAAGTGGAGACATCAAAGCCGACGGAGGCCAGTTTTTCCTCGGCAAGTTCTGGGGAGGCAAGACAAACTTTCACCATGTAGTTTCAGTGTCATCAGGCGGTCCGATACGGTTCGACGTGTGAAAAGCTGGTGTTTGCCTATGGGGAGCCCACGGTCGGAATGAGAACGGGGCGAAAACATGTTGAAGGTAAAACATAAATTTTCTTTATCCCTTCATGCTTTGTTTTTCTGTCCAGCCTATCTTGCGCCTATCCACTTGTCGGTGGACGAGGGAAATGGGTGTTATTTTTCCTAACTTCCCAGGAAGCATATGTGTTTCCATTGATGAAAGTTTTGTTTTGCTGCCGATAGATTGTACTCATTGTTTTGTCCTATCACCTTTACATGATTGAAAGGTAAAGTGGTTCAGATGTGTGTGTGTATTGTTGTCTGAGCTTGGTACAATTTGATTATTTTTTCAACATTAGTTAAAACTATAATTTTCATAAGCACTTACATGTGTCTAAATAAATTTTCAATTATTTGCTTGCAAATATGAATAGAACGTACCTGCACTGAGAATTAATAAATATATTATTGGTAATTAAAAAGTTTCCAATAGCACATAGTAAACAAGGTTTGGATATAATAAAGTAATTTCTAAATTAGATAAATTTAAATTCCAAAAAAATTGTCGTATTAAAAGGAAAACAAAGCAATCTGTAAAAATCAACATTTAAATGAACGCTGCTAGGAAAAAACCTAGAATGATAAGAAAGAATTCAAATACGGAAACAATTCCATGGAACACGTTGCCGAAAGTCATCATAGGAAAGTATTTTAAGCATAAAAGTAATAATCATATTCCATTAGCACCGCCGTACCGTTATCTATTCAACCTAGCTCCAGAAAGAAAAAACTCTTCCATTATGTCGATATAATCGCAGAACCATTTGCCAGCGGCAAGTATCGCACGCCGATATGAGAACGTCGGAAGAAATGGTCAGCAAAAAAAAAAAAACGAACGCAAGAAACATGATTGACCATCCCCGTTATCCGGTGTGATAGTTTCCCTCCCTAGATGCCCTACGCCTCGCCACCAGCGAGTGATTAGGCTAGGGCCTAGACGGGGAATTAACGTGTCCATTAACTTAGGCACGGCGCTCACGCTTGTAACAGGACAATGAAAGCAGATGCCGCTGCTATTAGGCGCACAATGAGAAACTCGATATTGATTATTTGCTCGGAGGAATAGAGCATAGCCCCTCCGGTTCGGGAAAGTGGAGAGCTTTCGGCTGGCTTATTTTTATTATTATGGTGTGCTTGAGGAGGTCCAGCTAAGGAAGAGGCGAAGAAGACGTGCGAATAAAGAGTCATCGGATGTGCTTCATAGTAACGATAACAGCTGGTGGAATGAACAACAAAAGAAGATTTTTTTTTTTCAATCATGATATTGGAGGAGCTACCTTTTTTCATCAACTAAAATTATTCTCACTACTTTCATAAAAAGCGTTACCTAGCTTTAAGGTAGGAAACAAAAACGAGAAGTATTTTTCTTTTGTACTGTTATACATAAGATTTGTTATAAAAATAGTTATAACACGTAAAACCATTTACGTGTTCCATGTTCTCATAAATTCATGTATTTTGTTTTTTGTTTCCTGCATTAACGCCCGTATCGTGGAAAGGGACACCGTTTTCGCAACCTCCGTTCACTTCCTCTTGCCAAGAAAATCTCTAACTGTTTCACCAATTCGTCCAAGATGAAGATTTGAGATTGCCGATTATTTTTCTATGGGGCGAAACTCTGGGAAATTTGGTTTTGGTAACCAAGTGGATCTTATTGTCCAGTACCACTCCAAGACAACCTTGGAATAATGGCAGGTCGAAAAATTTGCAAAAAAAAGTACGTGAATTTTTTGGAACTGGGAACACGTAAATAGTAAAAACCTATTTTTAAAACAAACCAGGATTCCAGGCCTTGTCAATCTGTCCACCGGCGCTCCAGTAGTACAGGAAAAATAGTACAGGTCTGAAATTTTCACAACTTGATTGATATTATTTACTAAACTATTAAAAAAGTTAGTTTTCGGCTGACGCCACTAGAGGCGCCACAGTAGCGCGCTTTACTTGGTTCAATTTAGTTATGGTCAGACTTTATGAAATGCTTTAACTTTGAACGTTGCTCAAGAGGTTCTGGTCTTATCAATATAGTTTTTTAGTTGAGTTGAGTTGAATATTAAGATCCTCGTAGATGATACTTTCATGTCTAATATTTGAAAGATTAACATATCTGCAGGATGTCTAATGTTGGCAAAAGAAAAATAATGAAGAAATTCGGAAATGCACACAGCAACTAAATACAACCCAGACTTGGTCTAAGGGTGTTAAAGTTGTGCTGCTCAATTTCATTAGCTGCAGGGCTACAGCACGATGCCATTTTCGCTTGTGCGGTTTGCGCACGCCGAGGGATTTAGCATAATTCAGCATGCCCCAACCGGAGGGCGGTGTTGCAGTTGGCCGGATAGCGACCCAGAGTTTCAGTTCGGCTTAAGCATGCAAAGTAATGCATGCGACGCAGCTTCGAGGGGGGGAGTAACGCATCGCGAACGGACGCGGCGGAGCACGAGGCGAATTTATTGGGACGGAAAATTCAACGCACATAGTACAACCCTCTTGCCGGAAATGCGGGATAGCATCGACAAGAATGAGGCGGAAGCGTCCTCACTAAGGACGCACGGACGCAACATTGCCGGAGTGCGCGATACGCGATGGCGAGCACGCATAATTTAAAGCACCGTAAATTATGGTGACCGATTTTCGGCTGATGGAAGAGGCGGCGAAGGCGAATGGCGGAGCGGACGAGTTAAATTATGAGAGAGAGAGTCTTTGTGTCACCGGAAGCATAAAGCGCGGCCTGTTGGGGTGAGCCGGATGTTGCGGATGGAGGCAGGCTTTTTAACTCCTCCTCCGTGCGTACGCCATATGGTCCCTATCTTGGGCGCGTAGGATCCGGGTGGAACACATTTTTGCGTCCGTTAGCTTTTAAAGTTGCCGACGGCGCAGTAGTCGTAAAGCAGCGTGTGCGACAAAGTACGGTGCCTTCTGCTCGGGTGATCGACACGGGGACGGTCCCTTTCATTATCCTGCGAGCCTCGAAGCCCCCCGGGGATATGCACGTTAGAACTTCCGGTGCGTAAAGAGGGTTACTTTTGGCGTAATTAATCCACCACGCGTCCGGGAAATGGCCAAGTAAACGGTGACGAACACTCGAACTACGCCAGTGTGGACAGAACTCGCTGAATTTATGATGATTAACTTATCGAGTGGACGACGACACATTGACAAACATTCGTGTCGATGTGTGCATTCTAGTGCCAACATCCAGAACGAGCTGGGCATTACATCCTTGCATAAACTATAGCCTTTTAAAGGCACATCAATTACTAGAAACATAAAACAACCTTTAAAGGAAAACATGTACAGCCAGCCCCCACCAAAAGCCAACAACATTCACCAAAACTATTGAATAGAAATCTAATGAAGCAACATTTGAAAGCAGGTTGGGAAAGTTCAAAGGACCGAACGGAGGGAAAACTTTTCGGATCCCGAAGCAACTTCATTACGTCGTAAAAAGTTACCGACTCCAGCCCGAACCGTGTAACCGTTGGCGATCCGTTGTTTTTGGACACTCAGCACCGGAACTTCTCGCATCAATTATTTGATGAACGTGGTTTAGGTGGCGTCCGTAGGAAATGGAAAAGAATTTTACAGTCCTGTGGGTTAATTTAAAGATATTTGATTCCAAAAGTTGCTTCACCATCTTCATTAGAGCTTTAGCATAGAATTTTATTTCTATTTCGTTTCGTTGGCTGGTTGTATGTTGGAATTGTGCTGGTTTTACTCCGAGAAGTTGTGCGACAAATTAAATTAATACATTCGTTTGAGTGAAATGGTTTTTTTTCTGCTTGTATCCTATGTTTACGGTATCTTATAAGTCACATGATTTGCACACTTTGCACACACTCTTTTACTTCAAACAGATTATTTTATTATATAGACTCTGTATTCTAATATTTCTGAGCTTTGCTTCTCCACGTTGATCCAAAATCCATTAAAGAATTTGGTCATTTATCTCCATCATCCACTTCTTTCTAGTGCTGTTCATAGGAAATGAGCTTTAAGAGCATGAAAAATATATCTTCAACTAGAACTAAAATTTTCTACAAGAAGTATCGGATGGGGCAACCTTAGTCTTACTGGTTTTCGCCTTATTAAAATAACCAACATCCACGATCCGCTCGGCACTGTCATTCATCATGGACAATTAGCATGTGTTTGACGGCTAATGACATCCCCAGAAAACACAATTTTTCTTCCGCCCCTTCTGCATCCGCCAGACTCTCGGCTTGTCGCATCCTAGCGCCCCGTAAGGGTGGCACGCGTAGCTTAACGACCATTTTGCGGCCATGAGCGTTATGAAGGCGGCAACGTTATAGCTTCCCCCAACGAAATACACACACACACATTTCCTTCCGTTTTGTTTTAATGCCGTTCCGGTGTGTTTTTTTCTTTTCTCCCCTTTTTCCGTTGGTGCAGCTCATTAAACCTTTCTTGTCAGAAATGTAGCGATGGCGAAGGCGGTACAACCGACCGGGGCCGTTGGTTACAGTGAAATCCAATTTTCCGCCAGGCACAAATCTACGGTATATCTTCCAAACAATTACTTCTGGCTGGCTCGTTAAATCGTCCTTCGCTATCAGGTTTGTGTGTGTGTTTATTTCTCGTTGGCGGTTTTGCTGTGCAACAACTGGAAAAATCTATCATCACAATTTTCCTGTGCCCGAATGATTGGCGATGGTTCTAGGAACTGTTCAAACGAAAAGGCAGTTAGGTAAGGTGGGTGGTTTCGATGTAAAAGTTTTATTTAGGTAGATGTTTGAAAAAACAAATGGTTTTCTATTTGTCCAGTAACATTTGATAATAGAAATACAAGCAACATTATAATTTCCACCGTGAAGGTTGTCGCAATTTTAAAGATCTTTAGCGTGGTTTATTTTGCCTACACACATTTGCTGTTCATTTTCACCATCACCGGCGCTTCAATTGATGTAATTTTATACGAATGATAGTGTTTTATGGCATTCAACCGAAAAGGACGCCTACTTTCGCAAAGCAAAATATACACTTTCTCCAACGACGGTTTCCTAAGCAAGCTCCAAATGATGGCCCTCACGTAGCGAAACTTATGGCGTAATCAAATTATTCCATGCACGCCACAGCGAACTGATTAAAACCATCCCTTGCAGGGTACTTTTCGCAGTAACTTCATCAAACCTAATAAATAAGTCGGATGATGGAAGCCTTCGCAAAGCAAAGAAAGAAAAGAGTGCCACAAAATAGCTTGCCATCTTTCTTCGAAACGCAGCAGCCCGGCCTCGCCACGCCAATGTCTATGGGAGCACCATGGGTTTTCTGTCACAACCGGTTAATTCAATTCATCAGCCAACGCAGCTTCGAGACAAAGAAAAGTAGGCTCCGGCGACCTTGCCAGTACCTTCGAGCGAGCGTTCGCCTTGCACGAAAAAGAAAGTGCTGGCGAAAGTTTCCCATTTGGACTGGGGGACCCGGTCCAGACTGCAGACATACACTCTGCCATGCCGGCGAGTGGCAATCGGTATCCCGCCGGGCCAGAATGTGTTCGTCGAACAAGGTTTCCTTCTCTATTGCCACTCTGTTCCTGGAGGTAAATTGAGTTTAGCGCCCGAGCAGAGCAGTGGGGGTGTGAGTGTCGCCATTTCCGCACGGGTGGTTTGTGTGGGTCGGCAGGACGATTCGAACAGATTGAGCCACGGCAAAGATTATGGAGCAATTGAAGGTTTTAAGGCACGCTTCCGTTGGAATTCCGGTTTGAGTGCGTCGACGTTTTATGTCGCTCGAAAGGAAAAAAAGCTCTTTCAAGAGCATGCAAAAATGTTTACCAACGACTTGAGAAAAGATTCATTTCCTTTGCTACGCGAAAGATGAGTTCATCAAAGCAACCACCGATCAAGTAGCTCATGACATTCAAAGGGTCCACACTAACATAAAAAGTTAAAGGTGGAAAGTGGGATATGAGCGTTTGAAATGATGGTTCGCTCGTAAATGTTGAATATAACCAAAACGTTATGAACACAGCTTGTAAAAAAGTGAAAAATAAAAGTTGTGAGACCAGACCGAACGACAGCTTCCTGCATTTTTATTTTGCTTTGTTGAGACAAAAAGATCGTTTCAAATGCATTTCACAGAGATTGAATGATGGAACAACAGAGCGATCAATGATCGGACAAAACGTAACAACAAATGTTTCATGTGATATTTGTATTCCTTTATCAACTCGAGTGCATGAGTCTGAGGTTTAGATCGTGGCAGCTGTTTAATTTTCTAGTTCGTGATACACTTTTCGTCTGTTCTGCATGCCGTTCCATTTGTCTTTCAAATTTCTGCACACTTTTACCGAGGAAATGTTCGATTTTCGCTTCAACCTTAGCCAAATTATAGCCATTGAAATCTTTTTAAAAACGTCTGGCACTTGAGAAAAGTTCAGACCTAACTGATTGGAGTATGCACGTGCTTATCACCTTGTATTGTGATGAGAATGATCGTGTGGTTAATTTACATTTATACTTGTGTTAATATGAAATCAAATGTTGCAGAATGTTTCACACATTTTTTTGTTCTACTTTATAAAACACTAGTTTGTATAAATATATGAGGAGGTTTTGATACTTGTGTTTGTGGGCACATTTGTTGATTATTCAACCTAACTGTTAACCTGACGATACCTAACAAAGTCTCGTCCGAGAAGAAAACAGGACCAGGACAGAAACCTTACGAAAACGATTGAAAGATAATGTTTATTTTACACTTTGTATCATAAACTTTTTTTTTTCAAATGCATCTGTAACAGAATTCAATGGCTTGCAAAACGATTCTTTTCAATAGAATCGGTGTCGTTGGTCTTTCTCAGAATTGTTTTCTTTTCTTTTCTCACCCTAAGTAGAAAATCCCAAAATTAACTCAATCTGATTAATGCCAAATATTTACCCTGACCGCATGCTTGCATAGCTCGCACTCGATTTTTTCGGTTTTATTTCTGCCCCCTCAGTCCAACTGTCAAAAGCAGCTCCGCGTCGGTGTCAAACTCGCGTCAACATTTATCAAGGCCCGATCGCTGCGGGATGTTTTCGGTGCGGCGCGAGATTATTTTTGTTATTAGCTTTCTTGCCGCAGCATCCCTCGCCTGCCCGGGTGCCTGGCGCCCGCCAGCCGGTACCCAAACAACCATAAATATTCATTAACGTGGCACTGCTACTTCTCGGAAGTGGAAGAGAAAAAGCACTTCACCGAAGAAGACGCGGATGGTGCCGATGGATGGAAGAAGGTAGGAAAAAGGCGCGCCGAAACGCTTGGGGGAATGGGAGCCAGGGCAAGGGATGGACATTCCGTAACCGGTCGGCGATGAGAATCTATTTCATGGCAATTTTGAAAAACAGATCAGGTAATGAAGTTTAATAATATGTAAATTTTTGGCATGAATCGAGTGGGAAGGTTCGGAAGAGTTCGGTTCGGAGTTTTCCTTCCTCGGACGGCCGGGAAAATGATGGAAAATATTTCCCCCCCAAACCGTACCGAAACCGGAACATCGGAAAACATACCGGCTGACAGTCGGTTGAAAGGTAGAAATATCATATTTTTTACACAATCTGATTTCAAATCTCTCGATCTAAGCTGACATTCGATAAGTTGAATCATTTGTTCAACGTAGACAGGCGTATTTATTTTTGGGGATTATGAAGGCCCTCCTTACGCCTTTGGATCAGCTGACATTGAGTTTTTGGAGTGTATCCAAAGCGGATGATGATTTGAATAAACAAACGATTTAAAAATAATATATCAGTTTCCTTAATATGACCTGAAGGTTCCGATTGCGACCAACCATTGTTCGGGTTCTAAATAGTGATAGAAGTTCTTCGACGATACGGCCGGAAGAACAGTTTCTATAGAGAGTTTACCGGCGATAGTTCATTGCTACACCCCACAGCTGGTTGTAGCAGGAAATTTACTCCATTCCGCTAAGCTCTTCGTGAAAATTAGATCAGATCTTCACGTCCTGCGTTAACTTCAGTCCTCTGGATTTTAGAAGGAAAGGGTAACGATGTGGATAGGGTAGCTCAGTTCCCTTTCTTCTTACAACCAACAGCTATGCCGTGCTCCGGAATTCCTGACAAAAACTTAGAATCACCATACAAGAACCGTCTGGAATGGCTTCGGTTATCAACACACACACATACACACACACACATACCCCCACATCCACTCAAATATCGTTAGTTGAAAATGCGTTCCGTACAGCTTATCCCTCGATTCTCGTCGCCCACTGGCCGGAAGCGTACGTCCTTTTGTGCCGCCTAGTGTTTGACCTCCCGTGCAGCGATCCTTTCTTCGGCAGAATGTGCTGGCAGAACCAATCTAGAAGCACTTTATCCGAACCCTCTGCGTCGTTCGATGCCCGGATTAATCTAAGAAACGACAGTCGGGCAGGGCTGGAAGAAAGCGTGCGGGGTCCGGGGACCGTAGCTATCGATTGCCTCACCGGCCTTATCCGGTTTACCCGGCATAATAGATTCGATATCATATTTATTCGCCAACAGATTAAATAAGACTGGCTGCTCTCCACTCAGCTTCGGCCAGTTCGAGCAGTTTGTGCATAGCTATTTGTCTTGCTTTCACGATGAAGCCGATGGCGCATTGATGTGGAGCATGCCTGGACCTGGAGAGCTGGTGTTGTTTGCAATGTAATTTAAGGTTTAGAACAGATTTTGTACAATAACTAATGAGAACTAATTGCCGTAACTTCATTCGGATGTTTTGTTACTGTTCTTCATTGTTCAAACTTCTTGTGTATTTGACATTGGTTAAATGCGAGAGTAATTTCATAACAAATCGTTTCCTAAATGAGAAGAAAAATTATGCGAAAACTAAGGAAGCATTAAGATCTAAAAAGTTATTCGAATCGTGTTCTAAATTTCAAGACAAAATGACAAATATTAGAGAATAGAATATAAACACTGTAATGACTTATGTGAAATTAAATTGGACATAAAAACAAAATAAATTTACATTATTTTGTAACGTCTCCCTAACTGTACACTCAAAGAACAAAAGAAATAGAATGGATGCATAACCCAACATTTGCATGTGTTTCCGATGAATAGAAAATGGATCTTCTCACCACAAAGGGACGGTCGAAGCGTTATATCACTGCCAGCATAACCAAAGGCACTCACAGTTTAACATTCATTGTGACGATAAATATTTCACAAATTTATCTTCTGTCCCTTCGTCTGCCCGCTTCGAACTGAAATGCGCTTGCCGGAGTGCATTCCGAGAGCGAGAGCTTTCGGTGTAGTGCAGTCCATTTTATATGCATACCGGCCGTCATTGCTCCGTAATAAATGGCGACCGGGATCGTATGCACTTTCGATGATTCAGTTCTCGCGACCTGTAGAATGGACACCCACTGAACGCATGGCTGCGCTGATAGCGTCCAATTTGTTTTTTGCAGAGAAAGTACCAATGAAACCCGGTGGAAATTGGGGAAACTCCCATTTTAAATGCCGATCGATCTTAGTTTGATGAAGGTCAGGTTTACCTAACGACACGTTAATTTCATTCTGGTGGCGTAAGCTCGCTCTCCCATACCACATGCTCGAATTTACAGCCAACTCCTCGACTGAAACGTGTTCGATGAAACAACAGCTCGAGCGCACCGGAACAAATGATCACAGTTTGTGGGGAAAAACCTCAATTTAATGAACAGGAGGTTGAGTTACATCAAGCATATAAATGCGTTAATTAAGTGAATACAATGGGATCGGTTAATGTTGTTTGAATTGGTGAACTGGTGTGAATCCGAATGATTGATGACATTTCAATTATTTATTTTTCCCATCGGGTTGGAGCATTACGTGTTTGACTACTTCCTCCAGCACAATCGAAGGAATTTAGTGCTAATGAAAATTGTCACCTGATGTTAATAGATGAAATCAAAATCAATCAAGTTGAGCTTTTCTTATAACAAGTACCGTGTGCAGAGATTTAGCTTGTATTTGGCTTAATTTTTTTTTTTTCATTTCAATTTGTTGCTCTCAAACGCAAGCGAACATTGAAAACCCTCCACATCAGCCGACGTTGGTGGACTCTCGCATCTGGACGCAATGCGGGAAACTATAACAATTTCCCGCAACTCCCGTTCCATAAATCAGTGGGAAGTGATTTTCCTTGTCGGCGCCCGTATGATTTAAATCAAGCCGGCCCTCTTTGCTGAGCAGTCCTGCCCCCGGGGGGACGACCGAGGCCGACAACCATTAGCTGAGAACTAGCTGATTTTCCCGGAGAAGACCCACACAACGCTGCAGCTGCTCAGGAAAGGTGATTAAGGCGTAAATCATTTGCGCGAAATCGATTCCATCTTCGTCCCGGTCTGTGGACGCTTTGGGTTGGTCGAGATTGGCGCAACACCGGACCTAAACATCCGGTTCGAGGGCGCCATTTAATGGCCACGGTCTCGGTCTTTTGTCAGCTGTTCTTCGCGCGCGCGCGCTCCCGTGAATCCTTGGGGCCAAAGTATCTTTCAACAAGTTCAATCATCAAAACCGACCGGTCGCGAGTGAAGTGTTGGTGGAGGGGCCCATTTTCGACGCCATTCCGTACCTCGGCTGTCCGCTGTCGGCGAACGGTTCGGGGAAGGAAATGAGGTAAGAAAAAAAGAGCACCGGCTCTTAATGGCGCCGAAGAGGGCCCTCGACGGAATGGGCCCCGGGAAATGGCCGGCATTCAAACGGGCTCAGACTCAGACTCGAAAGAAAAAGTTAATGTCGATAATTTAATTTAATTGCTTAATTTATCATTGGACAGACAGCGCGGAGGAAAGCGCCGACGTGGTTGTTGGCTTCATTCTGTGGAAAACGGAACATCGAGGGCGCACGTTACGGTGCGTGACTGTACATCTGTACACGGGGAAAAGCCAACGGAGCGTAAAACGTTTCTTCAAAGTTTGGCGATGAGGGTAGATGGATGCTTTTTCAACCGCGTTGAATAATATTCGAAAGCAAAAACTGTGCGAAAAAATATCCTTGTTAAAGGTTGGCTGAAATTTACTTTAAAACAATATATATCATCTTAAGATGTGTGAAAATTACGCTACAGGATCCTCCGAGTGGCAGCCGTATCCGCTGAACAAGTGCGACAAATTTTCCATAAAAAAGAAAACCCAAATTATCTTATCACAAAGAAAATAATTTAGCACGAAGAAGGTCACGAGTGGCACGAGACCACCGACGGTGGCACTGTTCCACCGAGTCCAGAAATGGAGCTGGCCTTCAAGGAGCTGGCCATGTTTTGCCCTTCTTCGAAAGCACAATTTGCTTATCTGACACGATGCTGGTCGTTCGAGGTGGCACAACATTGTAGCGAGCGGGCACACAACGCGCCAGCAGAGAGCTGTTGCATATTCAAATTTATGCTCAACAAATTGTGCTTGCTCATTAAACCCATCCCGGACTGCAAATGGTCACCGTCGTGCGCCATGCCATCCGGTTTCGTTTGCGTGGTGCACCGTGCAGCTCGTGTTGTTTGTTCATTTCTTCTATCCTTGAACGATTTTTGAGCGCTTTGTTGTTCGTAATGTGTTTTTACTCTCTGCTGTAAAGTTTTTTTTAAATCTTTTACACGTATAACGAGTGTTTGCTTTGTGTTACAAAATGTGTGCAATTCTTTCAAATGCTCAAATTAAATATTAAAGTTATAGTTAGAATTAATTAACGAAGTTGGCTATGGATTTTTTGTACCCATCACTCTAACCGTGACTCTCTCAACAATCTTTTTTTCTTCCATCAAAGTAATCCATCAACTTTGGCATACAGCAGCGTACCGTAAATGTTTACATTCAATCGATAACATGTTTTCATTTCAAAAACCATTTCCTTCGCCTGCTAGCCGTGGAAAACCGTGCGTTTCAGTTCAAGTGCTATTCAATAAATACGATTTGGAATTGAGTTTCGGGTTCCGCCCTCCAAAAGGTAGAGCCGCGACAAAAAGTTCGCAGTCTGCGTCGTAAGCCGACCACCGGGTTGACATAGGCCGATGTCATCGACGCTGTCGAAAACACAGGAGCGACCTGTTCAAAGGGGTCAAAAAGTTTGCCCAGGTCATGGGGGAAAATCGGCGCCCCAGATAGTAGACACACGGGCAATCCATCAAACCCGACGCACGCATCCATCAACTGCACGTCCGCCGGTGGAGGATGCTGCGTCGAACGTGTAGCACATTCGGTGGGGTTTTTGTTTCCTGTTCAGCACTTCCGGACGAGGCAAAAAAAAAAAACGATCGTAGGTGGAAGTGTGCGGACCGAGTTGGGAGGATTTGTTTTTGCTGACATCCTGCTTTTGGAGTAGTCTAAACATTGGCGGCGAAAAAAATGGAGGCAGCTGTGGAATGCGTCAATTTCCGCATGCAAATGTGGGGATGAAAAGCTGCTGAGCAGTACGACATACTGGTGCATGGTTTTGTAAGCAAAATTGATTGAACCACGTTGAGTCCTTCGGCTATTGTTCTTGTTTGGTTTCGTTTTCATCCGAAATGTTGAATCCTTGTATCTGATGCGCTTTGTTTTTTCAAGAGAATTTGTTATGAAAACGGTATTGACATTCAGTGAGTCATTTTGGAAATTCTTATAAATACACCTGGATTTATTTCCATACTTGCGTTCGTTTGTACACTTTCCATAAATGTTAAGAATTTGTTTTGTTCGTAATATCAACATAGCATAAATAAATAAAATGAGATATCTTTTTTCCCTCTTCATTGTAAACTTTTCCCAGCATTTTTAATGAAACTTCCATAGTTCAAAATTGAGGCCAACATCTATCCGTCACTGATACATATTTCTATCAACCAACTTAATAGACCTACTATTTGGGAGAAACTCTCAAGTCCTCATGTTTATTGAGCTTACTTTTCTCAAAGAAACGGTGAAACCACATTCGAGACTACTCATATTTCAACATGCTACCTTAATGCTGGGAAATATTGCACCGAACTCCACTAAAT
Source organism: Anopheles coustani (assembly GCF_943734705.1). Lineage (NCBI taxonomy): Eukaryota > Metazoa > Arthropoda > Insecta > Diptera > Culicidae > Anopheles > Anopheles coustani. The sequence continues at coordinate 87,736,671 of NC_071289.1, forward strand.
CTCATACGATCCCCAAGAGACTCGCCAGAGAGCGTTCATTAGCAGCGAACGCCGAAGATCGGACACATGTTCCTGTCGGTTGCCGGCTTCAGTGGGAAACACCGCTCGAACCTTTAAGATTTATAACGCGCTTGTGATCTCCGGAGACTTTCAGCAATCACAACCCAAAAGCGGGTTTGCCACGACGACCCGGCGGGCGACTTCAACGACTCCGGTATCTATAAATCATCCCACCATGCCTAAGCGCAACGGCGCCCAATTTGTCACGGCGTATCATTTGAAGTTCTTGTTCTTGTGATCTTGTGGGAGTTCATGCGAGGGGGCCTGCACCAGACTTGAACCGATTTCAACGGGGTCCGGTTCATAAATTTCCACGAACCGAATCGCCCCAAACTGTGAGCGAAATTCATGTCACGGGACCCGGAGTCTCATGATGTCACCTTTCGAAGCTCGATGTCTCGTCGCAGGGGACGCTGTATGAGCTTCCCACGGAAATCCCCACCCGATGGCGGCATTAGCAAAGGCTGCGAGTGTCGACCAGCGCTCTCCGTGTCTTTGGGAAACAACTTTCCGCAAAGGGGGGTTTCGAGAAAATCGGGCGAACCTTTGTTCTTCCCGAGATGACAGAAATTACGGTTCAATATGGCCATTTTGGACACCCCCAGGTTCGCCGACCGTAAGTTCCGGAAGCGGCCTTCAATCCCAGTAGGGGAGGAAACTTTAGTTATTGGAACTTCTTTTCATCAAACATCGCGGTCGTGGCCCATCCATGGTTCCATTCTTTCGTTTTCCTCTCTGCAGAAAGTCAACATACGCACAGACATTTTCATCAAACATGAGGCCGGAGGTGGTGGTGGTTGTGTTGTTAGGTGGTTCACACTTTCATCACGCAGCACGATACGTGACACGATTTGGGCTGGACCCGAAAGAAAATGGAGGGGCGTTAACGATGGACTTACATCGGGCCGGAGCTGAGGGTTAATACCAGGCACGGCGGGAGAATGTTTTGAAAGTTAATTTAAACTGGGAAAATTCCGCAAAAATGAAGTCGAGCTAGAAAAAAAAAAAACGAGAATTCAATACCAACGACAACCTTCGTTTGATCTCCTCGTTTGCGATCGATAGATTTACAATACCTGCCGGTCCCAAGCTTCGTCTGCTTCTTGAATTCCCTCTGGTGAGATATTCGCCTAACACATTAGGGATTCATTGTATGAGACTTTCAATCGTGTGGATGAGAACGGCTGCTGTATTTTCAGTATATTTCCGACGTTTTCTTGACCCATCTACACATGAGCAAATATTTACAAATATTTTATAAGGCAAATAGGATCCCCAAGTTCATCCGCCTGGGAAAATGTTTAGATCTAGAACCGATTCAGCAACGGTACACTCGCGCTAGAGAACCATTCCATTCTGAGGACAATGTTTACCGGAGAAACTTCCCGGTCGAGCAAGGAACAAACTCGAGCACCTCGAAGTTGTACACAACAAATAAATCAACAGACTTCGAACCGAAGCGACCGACGGTCCGATACGGAACTCCAAACTGCCGTTTGGAAACTGCCCCTCTGTGATTTAGTGTATGCGTAGTGCATGCAAAGTCGCACACTCTGCACGAGAACGTCCTACTTCCATAGGGTGCATAGGCCATAGCCTAACTTATTAGCAACCTGCGGCTATTTGCTTTGAATAAGCTATGACGTGAACTCGGGCTGAAGTGGTGAGTCCGAAAATAGTTTGCAGCTTTCTCTTTTGCGCGAATGTCGGAAGAATTCCTCCGTGCCCTCGTAGGAACGGCTCGTGCATGTGCGTGGATGCTCGGGTCAGTAGGACAGGAGGCAACGACATACTCATATCTGTACTTTCAGGGACTGACGGTGCACCGTTGACCTACATGTTTGTGCCTATCAGAGAACAACATAAAACCATGCAACAGGAAAGCCTCTTTCGTTGGCATGAGGCGGAAGGATAGGGGGGAGCGGGGTTGGAAATGGGGAGGCAAAATACAAAGCACCATAAAACACTCACCGTGGATCTTAAAATCCATTCTTGCAGGCTCCCCGTGCCTACTTCCCGTAACCAAACAACACTCGACCGACATTCGGATTTTTCTCTCTCGCTCCCTCTTAACTCTTTCCTCGTTCCCAAAAAACTCCGATGCTGTGGATTATGCTTCGGCACAGTCCCCGTTTTGTCGAGGCCTGGTTCCCTCAACGAGCGCAGCATCACAGACGTATGAAGCTCAAGGGTACTTCCCGGCCGGTGCCAGAGAGCCCTTTTGGGGTGCAGTGGAAAACTTTAGCCCATTTTCATCAGCAGCAGCACATTCCGTAGGCCGGTGCGAAAAAATGGCCGATGGCCTCGCCGGGCTGCGTGCTTGCAAAGGCGCCTTTGCACTAGCCTGTTTACGTCGGCCTAGGCGGAGGCTTTAGGGTACGACAAGATAAAAAGCACAATGTTGGTCGGTTAGTTGTTCGGGAAGGAAATTGCTGCGCGACAAAAAAAGGAAGCAAAGTTTTTCACTGAGGCGCAAAAAATAAACAAAACTGTAATAGGCCAATGAAAAGTAGGCCCGTTTTGCTGAGTTTTCTCATTTCAAACGGGAAATTTTGCGGACCGTTTAATGGACAACTAAATGAGAAAAAAGAAATAGCGAGCTGCTACATTTCTCACCGTATAATGTTTTTGCTAGGCTTTGGGCGGGAAATGCGGCTCGCTCTGGACAGTACGGGGGAAAAAGCATGTCCAAACTGTTCTGTTTATCTTGCATCCTGACGATTGAATGCAAAAACTAAGAACAAACAACAGACAAACAACTTGTACAGAACATTTTTCTTTCGCTCTCCCTAAATGTCATCTTTTTCAACGGAGAAACTTCATTTAATACTTCCAGCGAGACGAATCCCAGCTGTTCGACCTAAAAACACACCCTGCTCCCCCCAAGGCAAAAAAAAGGTCCTACCAATCATCACTTCCCGTTTTCCGAATATCATTTGACATGGGTTGTGACAGGAAATCCCAGACGTCAAAACAGTCCCGGGCCGGAAAGTGACAGATTCCGGATTATGTGCCGGCGCGAGCCGACACCGTGGTGACCTTGGGGAAAGGCACGCTTTTCGGACCGTTCGCCCTTAGGACGGAGGTCCGTCCACCGAGGGTATCGGGCATAACGTCTCAATAGGATCCTGCATTCGACTCATCAATAAAGGAACGCGGATGCTGCAAAAAAGCGATTCTTCCAAATGAAGCAAAAACAAGGGGACACAAACACACACGCACAAATGCTTATGGCCAACCGAAAGATTGTAGGATCTTGCTGTCACCGGCTTTCCTAGTCCGGAGATTACGGAACAACTGATGACCGAGTGCGCGTCGAGCGATGTGGCGCTATATTTAGTTTTTGTTTTTTGAGGAACGAAAAATGACGTTGAAAAATTACACTCCATCCTTCAGCTGGACTCATATTTGTACAATCACCAATTTAAAAAGCTTTCAACTAAATTGATCCAGCCAGAATATAGTCACGCAACTGGCACTTCTTACAGGGGAATAGGGAAATACGTGGCTTGTGAATTAATTTAAGGTAAGGAAAGTTTGATTCTTTTATCTATTTTAGGGTAAGTGCTCCTATAGTGGTGCTAGTACCAATAGCGGATGTTGTGGAATAAAAGTCTAGCTCTACGACGAAATAAATACAATGGAGATATTTGTTCTTATACGAAATGTTTTTTGTTCTTCTGCGGAGTGTTTGAAAGATAATCCTTCTCATTCCGTAATAAACTAAGGCTCCAAAATTAATATTTTCTGAACATATTGTACTAATATGCTGGAAATAATATACTAATATTGTATATTTTTTGGAAATATTGAACTAATATGCTGGATTTTTTAAGAATTTATAAGGTATACCATGATTTCCTTAAGGCTATAAATCGCTGCAAAATGCATTGGTTTATGAGAGGTCTATGAGGCCAATGCATTGGTCTATGACCAAGACAATGCATTAGCCTATGAATATTTTGGTCGTTCTGTTTTAAATATGCTTCAAAAATAAGTCACAGTCAAAATATGTTCAGTCAGTTCCAAGTACTACCACGATTATAGGAATACGATACCACATCTATAGGAACCATACCACCATTATAGGAGCTACCAAATCGGAAGAAATATACGCTTTTTTTCGTTAATGGTTTTTGGTGAGAATAGATGTTTTCCAGAAGAAAAGTCGTGTTTCGATCAGAATTGGTACAAATATGTAAAATATTGTGTTCCTAACATTTATAAATTACATCAAATTGTTAGTTACATTACTAAGTGCATCACTATTGGTACCGTTACCCTATCCATTTTTGTTTTTGTTTAACACTGCAAGAAACTGTTCCTACTTACCAACTCTTGTGTGTTAAAGCCCAGATTTTAAACATGAATAATATTGGAAAGATCCTTGTCTAACGTGTCACAAAATGTATTTCCAAAACAGATTTAATTTATGAATATTTATCATAAAACTATGGACAGTAAATTATAGGATACAAAGTATACCTATTCAAAACAGCTCTCCACTCCTTTGGCTTCAAACAAATCGAGTCCAACCCCCCCAAGGACAAGATAAAAACCGCGATAACGAGCTATGGTCCTCCGTCTTCTGTCACGCTAATCCGACGAAATACCGTTGATTTCCGATTCATCAATATGCCACCCGGTGCTCAACATCGGTTTCCCATTCACCGGGCCCGCAGATTATGCGTTTACCGGATTAGCCGGCATTAGCTCGGACGCAGTAGGGGCGGCTCCCGTTCGTCGGTGTGCGGAAGCGGCTGAACACCTACACGTCTTGTTGGGCAAAGAAGAATGGCTGCACGTTTCCGTGTTTCCACCGCAAGGTGAGGCAAAGGGCCATTTGGTTAACTCCATCACACCTGTTTGGCTAACCAAATCACGTTCCGACGCTTGCCACCTGAAGGAGCCCTGTGGAGCTGCAATAGGGAGGGGATGAGATAATTGGGTCACAGATTCGCTGGCTTAGAGGTGTGCTGGTGTAAAAGGTGGTGGATTGCAACAGAAAGGCAAATAATGCTGTCACGCAGTTTGTCACGTTTCCGAAAAATACCCCCCAACAAAGGGAGGCGGGCGGATTACTTAGAATGGATTTTTCATGCACCGGACAGGTGTAAAGCAAGGTGTCTGCCATGATACGCATATTTTCCCAGCAAAACGAATGTTTATTCCTCGGTGCACTTCGAGTGTGCCTGTTTCGGAGGCCATAAATCAAACCTTTCATGACAATTAAGCTGTCGGCAATGTAACATCCGTCGTCGACAAATCGACTAATCCGAGAAATGGATCAAAATCTAGATAATGACTATCGAAAAAAAAGATCGCAAAGTAGAAGGAAAACACTGACCAACCTCTTGACAAAAGTGCTCTCTCCGCGCGATACAATCGAAAGGGAAACGAGTAGGTGTGTGTGTGAGGCTTTCTTTACATTTCTCGATGCTCATTTTCCATTTCCCGTCCGAACAGGAAGCGGGGTGACCTACAAAGACCACCGCCGGCGAGCATGAAGTGAGCAAACCCTTCCGGAACAACGGCTTCCACCAAGTCTTAGGGCAAACACTTAACGGTGGGCAATATGCTGCGCCATGCTTATCGAATGTTTCCTTCCGATTCCGCTTCCTCCGAGCGCCACTAAGCCACCCAGCTCCCGAACGTGACGTCATTGGCCAGCGTTATCGTTCACCGTTGAGCGCATTCTTGCTAGAACGTGTATAGCTGTATGTGTTTGTGCAGTTGCGGGCGTGCCGAACCACCGCCGTAAACAATGATTGCCGGCATGATGAGCGAGGAGGTCCTTGTACCGGGTTGCGCCTCGACCAATCGCACCCGGAAGCAGTTACGATCAGATACGGAAATTGAAGCCGTCATTAAGTTAACTACCTTCACTGCTGGAGCGGTCCGAAGCGGTTGGTCGTAGGGCTGAACAAGACCGAACAACGACTGTCCGGCAACGCTATCGGAAAGGTAGGGAGATTTCCGAGGAGATATTGCACTGGAACTGACCGCGCACATGGTAGCAGCAGGTTCTTTTAATTGATTACGAGATAAGGAGCACACGGTGCCGCTCGCAATGCTGTTGATACAATACTTTCCTCTGGTGATTCAAATGGAATCACGAAGATAGTGGAAAAGTAGAGAATTAAAGTAAATGTTATAAAAAGTAGGGTTTCATAAAAGAGGTAAACCACTCCACGTTAGCTCTGTAATGTAAAGGGCAAGATCAATAGAAAAGAGGTCGCAGCATACCAATGTAACGAGCCAAAAACAGAGGGAAAATTTTTGACAGTTGGTTGAAATTTTGTTTACCTCTTACGAGCAGCCAGGGCACAACTGCAAATCTGTTATGTTTCATCAACAGAGCGGAAATTGAGACGTTCGGAATATGTTCTGGAGCGTGAGGAAAACCATCACACTTAATTTCCAACCTACAGGATCCATATCTAGTAATTTCACACAGAAGAACCGTTTGTATACGCGAAACCATGGGTACTCTGATCCAAAATCTCCAATTACAGGCTGGCCCCGGTTTTCGTCACCAAACGGGACTTTGACAGCGACGAAAACCGAGGCTAGCGGACTACAGTTCTTACGTTTATAACACCTACTCAAGACCTGACTGACACAAAACAAACGTTGGATGTGATCATTATTCTCGTCTGAATTTTTAGCGGTTCATATGAAGGTGTTCTACAAATTATAACAAAGTTTGTGTATTTAATCATCAAATCAATGGCCATCAACCGTTTTATATTCCGTTTTACTTCGTTGGTTCCCATGGTGTGTAGTTTTACAATAATACATTCAGTGCTTCAATTGGAAGATATTTTTGATTGAGCAAAGTAGTCTGAAGCAGAAAACCTGCAACACTCGCTTATGAGTCCATGTTCGGATCTTGTGTTATACAAAATGCATTGAATCATATGAGTAAAGAACAAAGCACGCAACTATAAACCAGCTTCGAACGATTTGTCAAACGACGAAAACCGAGGCTGACGAAAACCGGGGCCAGCCTGTATCTATTTCGTTCAAGACATTTTGGCGAAGATCTCCCACATACTGCAAGTATGTTTGTAAACTCTTTTTCAACCAACTGTCACAACAATGGCGGAGTAGATAATAGCTTTGACACGACCTCTTTTTTTACTGATCTTGGTAAGGGGTGCAATTATTCTTAATTGACATTAATTCTTAGGGTTTAGACAAATTCGTATAGCAATGCCTACATTGTTAGCTTTTATTATAAAATCTAATGCTTACTGTTGTTTAAATTAAAATTTTATATTCAACGATATTTTTAAGCTGTTGAGAAACTTATATCACATGAAAATCTCCGTGAAGAAATCGATGTGGAGTTTTAAAGAGAACCTTTGCGATGTTGTATCCCCAACTGCACCAAATGAGGACCTTGGACTCGAATTGAGCCAAAAACTAGGTCAGTGGCGCTTAAAGTGCTTATTTATCCTCTAGCACACGTTCGTTTCGTTGGTAAAATTGTACCGTTGATTACCTTCTCCCAGCGCAAAAGGAGTGTATTTTCTAGCGGTTTTTATCAAACATGTTTTTGTTATAACGGAAGCCGGGAAAAGTAATCCCACCTCCGTCCTTCCAGCTGCTCGGGCATTTAGTCATCGCCCATTGTCGTTCCTCATGCCTTCGCTGACACTTCCGAGCGGAATTCATCTTTCAGCAACATACCAGCTGTCTTCGGATAAACCGAGGAAGCCACCGTCGTTCTCCGGGATACCGGGATCGCCCCTGCAAGCGTTCCCTACGAAAAGTGTCCGACATCGACCAGGAACAAAACAACTTTTTCATTCCGTTGCCTGCATCAGCTTGCATCAGCTTTTGATTATTTTTTTTTTGCAGCCTCATCACTATTATTACGTCCCTGGCCAACCACCCGGCGACGGCAGGGATTGTTGCAATTTTTCCTCCCAAACGAACTATGAGCGCACTATGTTTGCGCGGAGGAAGATAATCCGAGGAAATCCTACATCGGTGGCACCAAACAAAAAAAAAAAAAACCCACCCAATGTTCCTTTGTATGAATGTTAGAACATGTTTGTTTTTCAGCTGGTATGTTTGGATGCGTTTCCTTATTTAACGTTTTCCCATCCTCGGTCCCGAAGTTTCGTTCGCGTTCGTTTTTTCCAACTCTGGTATTCGGCCAAACAATTCAGTTCATCTTCCAGGCGCTAAGCGACTTCATTCTTATCCACCGCTGCATCTTCGCCTGCGGGCGTATCCTTGGAAGGTGAAGGTAACAGCACACACACACACAGACACGCACATAGTAAACCATCAAATCGCTCACATTTGCTGCGGATAAGAGAAACCAAATTTTCCGAGCGCAGTTTGGAAGCCGGACACTGCGATAACAAGCGATCTTTGCACGCCAGCGCCTCGGGCTGTCGGGGCGTTCTGTATCCTACTTGTTTGCTCCAATTTATCCCCTCCGAGGGTGTGGGTGTGTGTGTGTGTGTGTTGGTTGGTTTTTTTTACACATCTAGAATCAGAGAAATTTTAGGATTTACCCACCGAATCCACCGAGATAGCGCGTGTGGACATCGCGCGGGGTCGGGCGCGGATGGTGCGCTCGAACAGGCGCAAAGAAACGATTTATTATTAAAATCTCATCTATATTCTGTAAGTGTGCTGTGTGCAACCTGTAACCGAGCGCGCTAGCTGTGCGCATGCATGCCCATTTTCCAGCGTCAGCTCCGGGCGGACGGTGCTGACGGACGGTCGAGCAAAGTGAAGCAAACATCGCAATGATGACGATCTGCAGACCATGTGCGGGTGGGGACGAGGGTGGTAGAGGGGGTGGAGGGTGGAAGTGAGCAATCTGTAAGTAAAGGAAGGGAAGTATCCTTTGCGAAACGCTCTCTGCTGTCCCGACCGACGCCGGGAAAAAAAATTGCGATTGGAAAGTTGATAGATTACGTACATCTGGCCGGAGCAGAACTCATTTCGGATGATGCTAGCTAGATTCACTTTTTAACTTTTTCATTTTCAGCTCACTGCAGAAACAGCCACTATCATGATGTACGATCGGGAACGATTCGGTGAACGTTTGAAAAATCTAGAACCCAAAACGATGAAACACATCAAGGAATCAAACGCATTCCAGATTGAATCGGAACTACCTTCCAGTTTGGAAAAAGGTTTCAAAGTGTACCGAATGCTTTTCCGTTTTTCCGAAATAGCTACACTTAAAGAAACGAGCAAAGCCATAACTGTATCAGACGGTGGAAATTGGTTTCGTAGATAATTTCCACTTTATTTTAATTTCACTTCAAGATCCATATGCTCAAATGCGTCACGTCGGGGAATAAATGAATTTTCCAATTTTAAAATTAGTCCCTGCTCATAGCACGTTTTGTGCAGAACAATAACCCACTACAATAATAATTGATAACATGAAAAAAGGCTAGCATCAAATGGAAAGAACGTGTTCACTCGCACTACGAACGTTAATGTGTTGGAAAATATTTCAATTTGGGAAACGCTCATCCTCGTCGAAGCGGAACTTCGTCCTTTCGCTAAATCGAAACGTAAAGATTAAACCTAAAACATACCCAAACCTTAGTGATAAAAGGCGCAGATTGATTATATTGTATCCGTTTACCATCTGCAAAGAGTTAAGAATCAAAAATGAATGGCAGTTTATTCGATGGACCTACGGTTTTGGTTTCGGTTTGTGGTAAAACATTGGAAAACAAAACTACTACGATGTGTATAATAAAATCTAGGTAGAGAAAAGCTGCCCAGCTAATGGGACTGTGTAAAGTACCGGGCGGATGGGAGGGGGGGAGTAGTCATGCAAATAAAATGAAAACAAAATTGATATATGGATGTAAATAGTAAAAGCCCGATGGTGTCCAGCGGCTAGACCGCTTGACAATGCGTTAGTTCTGCTAAAATCTACCTCGAAGCTGTTCGGTCTCGCACAGTTTTTCCAGTTCATCGAGTTTTGTGCGGAACTAATGGATGAGTTTTTCATTGCTTACGATTTTCATTACACCCGTTAGTACCATAAATTGTAAGTTTGGAGCAACTTTCTCCGAACAGCTATTTGTGTGTGTGTGTGCCAAACTCGGCCGGTTCGGAAAGTTTTGCCCATTTCTGGACCACTCAAATGGATGTAGAGCGGTGAACGAGGGACTTTCAGCCTAGGTCACTAGTCGCCGGTATGACGCTCCGTGTCGTGAATGTCCTGTTATATGAAAACTTCACACACAAACACGGCCCACACGCGGGCCAGAAATGACCGTGACAACGGTGAGATAAGCATTCATATTGCCGTTGGCCGACGGAAGGAATGTTTGCTCCATGCTGAATGTGCTTCGAGCGCTATTCTTGAATGCCTTTATGACGTTTAAGGTTGTTGTCGGATACAGGCACCTGGCGCACGGAATAATGCATATTAATTTGAGCATTTTCGCTTCCAATGCGCTCCAGTTAAATAATCCTTTAGACACGCCAATCAACGATTATCACGATTGTATCATATTTTTTTCCTCCTGAGAACTGTTTTAGTTCACGTAAATTATCGTTGCATGAATTATAAAAATATTAATCTTTTACAGTTATCTAAATACATGTACAACCCTAAAAGAGAGAACAGGTTTTAGGTGAAAACATCACCGTTGAATGCATTCAGTTTAGAAACTTTTCTAAAACAAGATTCTATGTCAGTTCGACCATTTTCCACCTTCTAGAAATTCAAAGGACCTAGAAAGTGGAAGCAAATTTCTGCCCGAAGTCTCCGGCCACCTCGACGGCTCGAAGCAACGTTCCAAGAAAATCAAAACCTGACATAATTAACCAAATTATTCGCCCCGAAGCACTCCTTCGTCGGTTCGGGCGGTCGGTCGGTCGTCATCAGCACGTGGAAATTAATATCATACGTTAAAGGTCAGCGATGAAAGAGAAGCCAACCCCACCGGGTTTGAGCGGGAAAACAAGGGCAAGGTAAGCGTCCACGTCACGCACCGAAAAAGTTCCCGGCCCGGCCTGGAACCATCTGCTGGGGCTGGCCGCCTTTCCAAACATTCGCCCTCGCCGAAGGTTCTGGGTGGAGTACTGAAAACCTGAAAATCATTAGGAGCAACATGAATAGGGGCGACCGCCGCAAAATGTGAAGTTCTCCTTCCCTTTCCTATGTTTGTTTTTCCTTATTTTCCTTCCCTGTTTTCCCTATCGCTTCGTGTGACTTTCTACGTGGTTGGGAAAGTTCGTCTCCTAGAAATTCTACCTTTTTCCCAGCGAGGAGGATAGTAATTATTATTGTGGCGTAATGAGCCACTGCTTTCGAGGTGAGGTGGGGATCGTGGAAAACACGGCTACGATGAGGTGCCTCGCGACCCCTTTTTAACGCTGCCAAAAAGCAGCATTTTCCATCGCGTGGTGGCCCATTTTCCGAACAGCTGCGAAGGGTAGGCCATAAAATAATTATGATTCATGTTCACGGTCGTGCCCGTACGAGCGCAAGTAGTGTGTGATCATCATTAGCCATGTATATACACACAGGGTCATTTTAATACACACCAATACGCACTACAGTGAGCATAATTGTACAGGTGAAAAATGACTCGTTCGGCAAAGGGAAGGGTTCGCTTCTGGAAGGGAAAATAACCTATATTTTGTCACCGATTTATGTGTGAACAGTTTTCAATAAAATCGTTAACCATAAAAATCGCCAATAACCGACTTCCCGTTCTTCTCATATTTGTTACAACATAATACAAATGCATACAATGAAAATTTACGTTAAAACAAATTAACAAATGCGCAGCAGAAAAAAGCTCGTTCACCAACAGTAAACCGGTTCGTTTTTTGAAAAGCCCTGAGATTTCTTCCACCGATTCCTGTCTAAGTGTCTCCGAGTAACCGAAGGTACACAAAGGAATTCTAATAAAACTGTAACAATGTTACAATGTAAGCGATTCATCTCCTTTTCGAGCGTTTGCAGTTAAAAACACAAAAAAAAACCGCCCGATTTCCATCCGAACCGTCGCCGGTGGCAGTAAGAAATTATCCAGACGTAACGAACCTTCCGCAAGAAGGAAAACCCATTCCGGGAGTCGTAAAGGGCGACGGCGCATACATTTGCCAAATGATCCTTCTCGGTCGGGCTCTTTTATTGTCGAACGCGTGTTGTTGGCGTTCCATTCGTCACGACAGCAAGTTCTTCGCCTCCGGGGCCCAACCGAAAGCACCGTCCGAAAAAGAAGATCCGAAATCTATATTCGTGACATTGTTTTGCCTTCAATTTGGTACCCACCAAGAACCCATCGGCGACAAAGCAATTGTAGTTGGAACCCTTTTTTCCGGTTGAGAGGTAAAAGGGAAATTCGTTCCACCAAGGCGGGCCGGGTTGTATGGAAACAATTTGTTAAAATAATAGGGAACGGAAAATCGCTCCCCACCGGGCAACGGATCGTGGTGGTGAGGGCCAGGGGGGGATGTGTTCATTAACAATTACTATCGATGCTATCAACGGAGATTAGAGAAGCGAACCGTACGCGATCTCCCAGCACGAGAAAAGCGCGGCGAGTGTAATGAGAGAACACCAGTTGGGTAAAGAAAGTTGTGAAACGACAAATGAAACCCTTGTACAGTCCACAAGGGTCCACTAATCCTTTCTTAAACCAAATGAATCGCCAAAATCTCGTGGTGGAAGAAAAAGCAAACAAGTCGTAACGAAGTCTTTACTAGTTAGTGCCTGGTGTGGTTTAGTTTTTGTTAGTTTTGACTCAACAAGTCAGTCTTGGCAAGGCAAAACACTTCGTTACACTTAGTAACAAAGCCCATTTATTACGAATTGGATCAGATTGGATCAAGAAAACAAATAGTTAAAGATAAAAAATAGCAAAGATGGGGTGTAAAGTCTCATATGTGTTATATTTTATGTTGAAATGTATCCGATAGTAATAAAACAGAACCGATAGATCTGAAAAAGCGATCAACATTGAAAATCAACATATAACATTCGTTAATTGAATGCTTTACTTTAGTTTGATGCAGCCAAGTGGTTCCAAAAGTAATTTAAATTAGTTTGATAAAAAATCTAAGAGAATATAAAGGCAAATATAAACAGTTCTAGCAGAATTTTGAGCCTCCTAGTATCGAATTCTGACAATTTTTTCCACAAAGCCCCAAATGCCCTATTTGATCATAAGCTTTTCAGCGTGCAAGAAAGTCGAGCCAAAATTAGCTCGGACGCCCGCATGGCAATGGCACTGTAGAACGCAATAATTCAAGGTATTAACAAGCAACAAGCTTCTCGGGCCACTTCGGCTCCAGCAGGGTTCGGTGGAGCCACCGGTGGCGGAGGTACGACGTACGTGAGTTATCATAAATCACAGGCTCCCGGTCGGGGTTGAAAGCAACACCCGGAGCGATTCGTACCGTTTGTGCCTTTGCGCTCATTACCCTAAGCCCTTCGCGAGCATAGCGAAATGGTGAGTAAAACCGAAAAACAAAACACAAAAAACACCCGTGAAAATAAAATGAAAACAAACCCACAAACAATCCATAACCGAACCGAATCAACACCGCCGACGAACTTTGCACCACCCGGGCCGTCTTTGCGAGGAAAGTGATTAATTAGAAATTCAATTCGGAAGTTGCTTGTTTGCATACGACACAATGGGTAGAGTTGGTTGGTTTGAAGCGCACCGAAGCAGACAGAAACAGAACAGCTTTCGCCATCGATCGGTGCTGTTGTGTTTTGTTTGCTTTCGATGTGAAGGTATTGGTAAATATTCGAATCGCTAGACAATGTTTGGCTGCAGATTTACAAATTTTGGTTTTGCTTTAAAAAACCAATGAAAGATTTTCTTTAATTTAGGTAAATAATTTTTTTGGCTGTCTTTTTTACCAAAGTGTATTGTGTATTGACTGTTGGTTGCTTCTAGTGTCTAAGATAACAAGGATTCAATTAAGAAACAACTGCAAATCATGAATGACCATGCGCCTCCATCAGCGGAAGAATGATGCTATTCTAGTCTATTTTTGTTTACATTAAAAAAAAGTTACACTAAGCTGTTAGAAAATAGTCAATTTTAATACGGCAGGAAAGGTCTTGCAGGCACTGCAGTTTTAGGATATAAAAGCCACCTATATGGTAGGAGTGTCATTCAATTTCGATTTACTTCAGCCAACTACCAAAGTGCAGTGAGCATTAATTTTGTATGACATTTTTATGCCGCACGAAAGGTATGTATGTATGTCAGCGCACTTCTCAGACAGAAGCGGCAGCGAACAGAGACGGTATAGGTCCACTCACCTCTTCGTAGATGAAGTTATCGATCTCCTCCAGCGGCCGGCCGTACATGTCGTCGGGGAAGGGTTCGAATTTGCGCGGCAGCAGGGCGCCATCCTCGACCTGTACCTTCGATCGAGGATGAAAGCCGTACTCCCGCACGAGCTGAATGTGGCGTGACTCATGTTTGTCCTGGGACTTCTCGGTATACGCAACAACCTGATGCTTTGCAACTGTGGAGAAAGTGGAGAAGAAGAAGGGGAAGAGAAGCGTTAAGTTCGGTAGTGAAAATGTTATCTCGCGGGGGGGGAAAACGAGCATAAAGCTAACGATTTGATTGTACAGCGAGCGATCCAGGTGAAATTGAAGATGTTGTAACTGCTGGGGGGTAATAAAAAAATCCTGGAAAACCCATTCAAACGATCTGTCAAACCCACTCCACCCCGGGGCCGGGGTCTGGCTCGCTCGGCTGGCGTAGATAATATTGAATGACATCGTATCAATTTGCAAACATCACTCCCAGCGGAGCGTCGCTAATGCCCCGGTACGAAGAGGGCTCTCACTTACACAAATATCGCACGCACGGCAAACAAGCTATCCCGTTTCACGACGGGAAAACACGGCTGTATCGTATTTCATGTGCTTCATGGTAACTGGCAGGACCCTCGGCGACGGGCACCGTCAACTGCTACCCGGCGTCTGGATTGACAACAACTGTAAATAACAGATGCTCCGGCAGTCGCGTCCATTGCCTCGGACCCGTGCGAGATTCAATTCGAAATTCCCGAGCAAACGTCGGGTCTATTTATAGCACGCCGGCGAGGGGCCAGGAAAAGAACGAAACATCATCCTCCCATCCGTACGGATCCGTCCTTCAATAAATTATTTTCCCGTCAACGGTGGTCCGTTAAACGGACCGGAAAAAGCCGGAACCACCGTGTGCACACACACACATAAAAACCCGGTAGTGTTACTGAGGGCGATTTCCCACCAAACGGTCAATTTCGGGCAGTGGAATTCGGTCATTTGCGGGTCCGGGTCCATTTCCCGTCATCGGCAGCTGGTAAGACAACGGTGGTTTCGAGTGGTGCAATAACTTACCCTGCTGATAGGTTGTAAATTTATATCTGGCACGTATCCGACCACTCCCGTGGGGGGGGGGGGGGGGGGGAAATGAACGTAGCGATGGGGCGCCGCATGGGTTGACAATGTGGGAATTTTGTGCGATACCATCAGTGGCCCCGTAATCCAACCAAATTTACCATCCAATGTGTAAAAGGGAAGTGTATCATCAATTTCGATACCAAGCGGTGGAATTTTCCGGAGAAAATGTTTGATAAATCTCCGTAACGCGAAACATTCCCAAATAATTGGAATATCTTTCCTCCGGGCATTAACTCAAACCCCGACCATATGAACTGGCAGCGCGTGAAGGAGTGAATAACGTGGCCTTTGGCAACAAACAATAAAGCTTCCCATCTTAGGGCCATCCTACCCTAAAGTCAACCATAATTTATTTTAATTGAAGCACGTTGTGAAAATAAACAATATTCTCCCCCCGAAACAGCCTCCAAGCGCCTACCCGTGGGAAAACGGATGAGGATGCAGCCGAAGTTTCCCCAAAGGGCGAGCGAACGACACCCCGCGCCTTTGGTGGAGGCGCCCGGTGCTTTGTAGATTATGATGGCTGAACAAATTGAACCTTAAGCTCGTTTGCTGATCACGGCGCAGGGAGGCCAATTATTGAGTGGCTACCGTTCGTTTTGCCTGCATCCGTTCTTGGCGTGTGACCACAGCTGCAGCTGAACACACGCCCGAAGACGCAACACACGCACGTTGGTCGATCAAATAAGCACACCGTAAGGCATTTATTGTGGCGATACCGAGAATCAATTATGAGTGCAATAAATTATGCACATTATTATAATGGACCTTGGGGGGGCTGGACGTGCGGTCGATGTTAGTGGCAGCCGGTCGCAGGCTGTGTGTCGTTTTGGCTTGTGTTGGCCATAAATAAATTGTAATGCAGCATCGGTGCTACCTGTTAGCAGGTTAAGGTTCTCGCCCGTGCCGATGCTGGCTAGGCTCCAAGAAAGGCGCCCGTGTTAAACTGTGTCTATTTTAATTACGATTCCGCAGTACACATTTGTTTCATTAAATGTGAAACTTCGAAACGTTATCTAATAAGAGTAAATAAAAAATAATTAGATAAAACTTTGTCCAACGTCAAATAATTTCTATATGCTTAAAATTTCACTTTAACCCCCTCACTAGAGTATGAAATGTCTGTTCATTCACGCTGACAGGAGACAGAAATGTAATGAGGTTACGATGACACTCCGCATTCTGCACGAGCGATAATGAAGACTTATGTGTGAAGGAAACTTTACTTTCTCAAAATCTCACCCATCGTTGTCACCCGGAAAGAACCGCATCGCATTCAATATATTGTAGGTGTGTGTCCGTGAAAAAAAAAAAAACACTCACCACATCACCTTGCCCCGCACGATAATGCTCGACTTGGAAGCCAACAAGTGCTTCGACACACTATCCCTAAATGTCGAAGGATATTTTCCCGGCGGTTTCTTTTTACCGCCGCGACGCGTATTTCTTCTTCTAGCGTTTGCTACTTCCGCCAGGGGTTTTCCAGTTATAGCCTCACCATCGCGAATGGAAGACATGATGTGAAAATGTCTCCCATTTCCGCTCGAAGGAAGCGGTTCCGTTGTCGCAACCCGCCAGGAAAGTACTGCGCTTCGCTGAGCGTACAGAATGTTTCCTATCTGTCCCTCCGCGTGAGTACCGACTCCAGTAATTCCGAACGGTGCGGTGAGTGAGAGAGAGTGAGCTCGTCCTCAAACGACTGATCAGTGGCTTTCTGAAAAGGTTACTGCAGCAAAGTATGGGGTGTAAAGAAACATATAGGGGATCACCTAGAACGAAGGAGCAGCAGGGGTACCTAGAAACATCACGTCTAGCGAAGTGCTCCACTTTACAGCGACTACTTTTCCGATGCTTGCAGCCATTCCGGTCGGTGGGAGGATTTTCCCGCATCGAAAACCGGTCCTGCCTTCCGGTGCAAACCGGTGTTCGTCGGGAACGACAGGTGCACAGAATGTCATTTTCTTGCTGCTGCGGCCGGGCTTTGAACAGACCGAACAGACTGCACCTGGAACAGGGAAGGAATACCTCGCGTTCTTATCACTCGATTGCAGCGAGAGGTTCTGCTAAATACACATGTGCACGTAATTCTTCCTCCTGCGGCGCGGTGCAGATGGCAAGGAATCAAAATGACTTCCTAACAGAGCCCATTTACCTAACGAACCGGGATTCCAAAGACATGTGGAATTTATTTCGAACATAGTTCTTTTGATGTTAGTCGTAGCAATATATGGCTTAACCTACACTTGGTTTCAATGCTTCGAATGAAGAATATTTGAAAGACTACATACGAACAAATAGATTGTATGTTTATCGTATTGTAATATAGCAGTTTATTGTGTTGTATTATTTTAAATTCGATTTGCTTTTTAAAATACCTTAAAAAACATGACCGTGAAAAAAGGTGAATCATACTATAGATATGGACAATAAAACTGCTGAAAGCACTGTTTTGAATATGTATGTTATTGATATGTTTTTATTCTTTTTGAAATACATAAAAAACATTGAAAAGAAAGCCTCGTTGCAACATATCAAATCTCGGATCAAGCCTCTGTACAATACAACAAAACGTAAGTTCATACGATTAGCTGAATGTTGCAACCCAATAATTAAACATTTTTGCGGTATTCCCCGATCATAAAATTATTTGCCACGAAAATATAATTTCCCTGAAATACTACTTTCTTCTATATTTTATGTGTAAGAAACATTCTGGCCAGTTCTGCAACTCGAGTAGTTTCAAAGGGGAGCAATATTTTTACGATTGTTTCGGTACCGATAATGAAGGTAGGAAATGAGAATCCAACAAAGCAATCGAAAACCAAAAAAGGGAAATTATATACCACTGTCTATCGTGTTGCAAACCCTTGTCAGACGATCGATTAATCATGAATCAGTGAATGAAAATGTTTGCAACGATGAAGGGATACCATTCTGTCACCAACTTGGCTGAATGACAGTTGGATAAAAATGGAATCAGTCCTGTCAAAAGGGGTAAGTTGGAGGTGTTTTGACTCGTCGAAAATGAAATCGTCGAGGGAAATACCTCCGCGAGAAGAATACTTCCAGAACACGGATAAAATATTTAATTAGATTTCGCACCAGGGATAAACATGGCTGGTGACGTTAAGTGGTGCAGTTTGTTGGAAATATGTTCGCGTGGGAAAAGTACTTTGTGTGATTCGACAAATAAAGAATGCATTGGAATAAAATTCAATTCCGTCGTAAAACCAATTCCACGTGGATGTCGTGGCCGTTATCAAATCCCGCACGGAATGCTCTTCCACCACCAACGCAAGTCAGAGGCGTAGGAACTGATGTCGCTCTTCCGGAAGCGGCTCTTGACACTCCTGAAAAACTTGCCGCGGTAAACGGATTGGAGCGAACGGTGCGGTTTTCCACTTTCCACTTCGAGAAGAGTCATTTGCATCGGAGAGAAGTGCAATTCCGGGCACCGACACGGCATCAACAGGCGTGGGATGGGAAATTCCGTACGAACGGCTATGCAGATGCTGCCGAAGAACCCGATGCATATGGCGGAGGACGGCAGGCCTCTGACGGTGGATGCACAGATGCCAATAAAAGATTTCCCAGCCCCAGACAACAATTTGAAAGTTTTCTCCACCATCGCAACTGGTTGAGCCGGTTTCTTTTCCCGCACCGTGAAATCGTAAGTCGGTTGTAGTTTATTCCGATTGGATGAAATCAAGATGGTGAAGTTGCTCTGCGGTGGTTTTATGGTACGATGCTTTTGGGGGAGTGGAGTGGAGGGCTAGCAGACCGAAGAGAAAGCGCATTGTTTGCGATAAACTGTACCCTGATTGAGTCCCAACAGAGTTGAATTAAACGGAAATAAAATCGTCGACAGTATAATTCTTTTATTGTGCATCGCAAATGAGAATTCTTCGGTGTCGCTTCCGGTATGTAAGGTCAACACCGAGCCTTCCATTTCGGTCGCATAAATCAGCAAAGTTTAATTTGAACAACACACGATTGTCGGCAATCCACGTAAATGGAAAAAATCGTAAAATATCACATTGAACGTGAAAGCAAGTCACACGGCGATATTGCAAATGGAATAGAGAAGATGACAGTTTTGTCAATTTGCTCACATCGGCGAAATACGACATTCCCCCGAGGCATTGATTTGCTTCCGGCGCGTTGCCACTGATTGTCCAAAGTATAAAAATCCAATGTTGGTGATGGTTTCATAACCGTCCGTAGGTCCTCCCACTTTGTGTGGGAGCCTGCAAACTGCTCATAACGTACGATGCAATAAAATGGAGGGAGAGTTTTCTCACACACAAAAAAAAAAAATACAAAATACGACAGTTGAGGGCCTTTTGCACAACACATTTCACTGTCGCTCGCTATCGTTAGGCGATGATTGGTGCGATAGCAGAAAGCGAACGATAAACGATATATGATAAAAGCTTGCCTATTTACGAACGCCGTCCGTAAACCGTCGTGTGGATTCTTCCCTTCCTAACGCAAACCTACCGCTATGTCGGGTTTCCTTTTTCGCTTCAAAAAGCCCACACGGACCGGTGTCAGTTTTTTTTTCCCTCCCCTTCCTGGTTGGCCAAGGTCACTTGGTTGGTAAACTTCTTGGGGTTTGGGTTTTGGGGCTCGAAATCATAGACACATCAGCGGCCCCCCTCTTCGGTGGCATAAATCTTGGGTTCGTTGGATCATCTTTTTAACCTTTTCGCAACGATAATTCAATGATATGAGGCGGCCGAATTTGGTCGGCTTCTTGTGGCAGGGTTCGTTCCGTTTAGGCGGGCGCCATTTTGGGTCACCCATTGTTGCAAAACTAATCTTTTATCGATCGAAGGAGGGAAAAAGGCCCTTGCCATGCGCGATGTATCAACCTCGGAACGCAATCGAAGAGTTGACCCTGCTAGACCTGTTGAGACCAGACAAACTAGAGGAACCTTATCGTTGAAAAGTAACTTTTTATTATCGCTTTTAAATCGACTTACTAATAATTGAAACAGTTTTTTATAGGATTAGTAAAAATTAACAACTGCGTTTTGAAGAGAACATACTAGGCAAATGACATGTGGAAACAAATTACAAAACAAATAAAAATACTCTTTAACATATATCAATGGACTTACTAATATTTGAAACATTTTTTTACAGGATTAGTAAAAATTAACAACTGCGTTTTGAAGAGAACATACTACTAGGCAAATGACATGTGGAAACAAATTACGAAACAAATAAAAAAACTCTCTAACATATTTAAATTAGCATATTAATAAATTCTAATCTTTCTTTTATATTTCTTCTCCCTAAATTTATTATTTTTATATTTTAGAAGCTATACATATAGGTTGATCAATATCCCATCTAACGATCAAGAGTGCTTCAGGTCATTAACAATTACTAAATCCCATGTTAAATGACTATATTACACCATTTTTTGGTTGAGTTGTTTAAGAAACGCTTCTAAGAAATGCTCAACCATTGCATAAAGTACTTCACTCACAGTTTCTCTCCCACCCATTGCCGTATCGGGCGGTTTAGAAGCGAACAAGTCGGTAGCTACCAGAGCACAAAAGTACCACTCAAAACTAGGAAGATTTATAGCGTGAGCGAGATCGAATGGAAAAAGCAGAAAAGGGGAAAACACCGTACAACATCTACACAACCACCATTGCCGGGGCCGTAAGAAAACCCGCAGCAGCCAAACCGATGCACTTAGAGCTCGCACGGGGTCTTCGGTACCGCACAAATCCAACCCGGGCTGAGTTTATGTTATTAGACCGAAAAATTGCCGCCATCCGTGGGAAGGATAAGGGCAAAAGGTGAAAAGGCGCCCCACCGGCTAGATGAAAGATGAACCACCACCGTTCGCTGGTACGATCAGCATCATCATCATCATCAACATGCTCCATAAAGCAGAGCAGCGGCAATCAGGAAAACAAATCCTTCCACTTTGAGTCGTCGAGTTACACTCGTCTTCTTTTGCGTTTCCTTTCTCCGTTCCGCTCGTTCTTCTTCCGGAGCAATGGAGTTCAATCCGTTCGATAACAGGCGACCGGGAGGGGAAACACATGGAGAGGCAGTGGGAGGATTTAGGGATTATTTTGATCATAGTTGAAAAATCTTTAAAAATATAACTCAAGTAAAACCACACATACAGACGCATGCATAAGAGGCAAAACGTGCCGCAGCAAGCGATACGACTCTAATGCGCTTCGACCCAGTTTTCCACACACTTTTCCCGCAAACTTCCCTTTTGCCCACCGTCGGAGTTTCGATTCGGTTCCAGCCGGTTCGGTATAATCGTGGATCGTTGGGACGAAAAAGGGACACCGATGAACCTTTTCCGATTCGGTGTCTTCACTTCGCCTAAAACAACCAAAAAACAAAATGCTTACTCCACCCCCAACCCCCCTTCCAACACGGGCAATTTATGCCGGATGTAAGAGAATGTAAAAATCATTCCCAAATGTGCCCCAACACGGTGCCCCTGCCTTTCCTTCCAGCCCCCTATCCCCCCTTGCATATGGTCGGGGGGAATGTTGTTGCTGGCAAGTAAAAATCAATGAGCCGAATAAAATGGAGCGATATTGAATTTTTCATTCATTCCACCGGTGGCGCCCGGAGGAAAAACCCCGGGGCCGAATTCTTACGCCGAGAGATACTGCTTGCTCTGTTCGTGTGAGGTTAGAAAAATACGACACCCCCCGTGTGCAAGTGAGTGAACATAGGTGGAAAAACTAAAAGAAAAACCCGGTACCAAAATCGAATGGAAAAATAAGTCGTTCGAATGGCGGTTCGGTAGCATTATCTGGGCATGTGTTTTTTACTTTCTTTCTTTCTTTCTCGTCCGCCTTCGATCTTAACGCGTGTACTTGCCGACGTCATGTCGGTGCATACATATACACGCACGCTGCGCGAAAGCAAAAGACGAGTGGGAAGCGCGTCGGTATAAAAATCATCCTTATTATTTACTATCACGAACCACATTTTTCCTCCGCTTCGCGGAAGTTCCAGTGCGACCGGGTTTATGGGGTGAAGCAAGAGAAGAAGAAAAATAAAACAGGTTCAAACAGCGGAGACAGCTTTATGGGATGAGAAGGTCGAATAATATCGATAATTTAATGACCGGGCGGCGCATTGGTTTAGGAAGCGGTAAAAGTCGGATAGGAATATGCTTTTCGATTTTATTTTAATCTTCGTCGTAAAACCTACGCTCGTCGTAAAATATTGCGGTGACCGTATCTGATTCGATTTATCACGGATGTAAAAAAGGAAAATCGCTGCGTTAAACAGGAATTTTCTTATCACCAACGCTCCGGACAGGATGAATAATTGGCAAAGTTTACCTTTCTAAATCATAAATGGTGAAGCACAGTTACAAAAAAAAAATGAATGTACCATTTTCTCGATCGATAAGAAAGATGGGAAATGGGCCTGTCTCATCCGGAAGACGTTTATAATTTGAATTTCTTTGTCGATTTTCGCATTTCCATTTATTTGCAGTCGCGTTGTATGTTTTATTAAAATCAACGCACCGACTTGACGATTTGTCTGCCTCCCCGACCGGAACGTCATATTTTCGGCGACCGCCAGCAAAATTATTTACTTCGTCAACGAACGACCGCGGGCATAAATCAACGTTGACGGCAAGACGGTTCTTACACTGGTTCGGCTTTGTTTGAATGAATTAAATTTCCCCCGATTCTCTTCGATTCGTCCCTCGATCTTCTCCTTTACGTTGTGCTTACTTGTTGTATGTTCTGGTTCTTCCTTCACCATTGCAATATTGATTCGCTTTAGAAGGCGTCACCGTTTCCGAGGGAGATAAGGCCACCCGTCCCATGTTTAAGCCGTCGAATATTGGATCGAAGTTTTCTGGCATCATCGCAAATCGCTCAATGTCAGCCAACTCGGTCATGTGCCTGTATTATTTTCTCTGCCTTCCATTCGTCTCTCTTTCTTGTCATTTTTGTCACAAATTTGGTTCGTCACCCATGGCGAACACTGAGGGTTTGGTTTGGTTTCTTTACTTTTGCCTGCAGCACGTTCTGAGGGCACAAACGCATTGGGTTAGTCCGTACATGGTTGGCGCTATCGCCCAGTTCTGTTTGCCCATCTTCAACCCGACGGTGTCGCTGCGAAAACATTTGGGATGGTGCAAGAAAAATATGTATTTAGGATTACCGCACTTCATCGCTTCCTCGCAAGCCAACGCAAACTCGAACCTCCCGAACGAACCGGAAAGGAAAGGATTGCTGAACGAAAGGAAAAACAGAAAGCTACGGGTTGTGTTACTTTTCGGCCGCGTTTTTTGGCCCGGAAGGTCGCCTTAACGGACGCCACCGTGCCTGCAACCGCAACCTACATATCGTTCGGCGCCGTGTACGGCAGCATAATATTGCGATCATGGAGCTGTGATGACAGGGAACTCATACGTTTGCGGGTGCGACCCAAATGGATGAGCGGCATTTTTCAATGCCACACCGCCACTGTTTCTTGTGGGATATTGTTTCTTTTTTTTTTGAGGTTCATTGTTTGCTCCTGTCACTACCCGGTGAATGGATGAGATTTTGCTTGATGAAAATATTTCCTTCTCCACTAGGAAACCCCGTTGCCGGTGATAAAACTGAAACCTTTCGGAGAATTCACAAGCCTTCGCAGGGTTGGGCAGCTAGAATTCCTCTTCGCGTCCCGGAAAGATACTATCGCGACTCTAAACCGTTTTGTATTTTTCGCTGGCGAACTTTTAAAAATATTTGAAGAAATCCACCGCTTCGGGATACGGATCGGGGGTCGTAAAAAGTGCCAAGCATCCGGGCAGAAGACGGATGGGCTCGCGCACCACCGAGGGTCGGTCAGATAACATTTCCCCGTAATCATCCGAGGTGTAACCACCACCCGAGCTCATTTTGGTTGCAAACCCCAAAACAAAACAAAAAAAAAAATACACCCAACGCAAACCGCAACAATCCGGTTAAAAGAAAGTGGAAGAGCAAACGCACAAAAAGTTCCTTCCGCTGAATGAAGTAGGGCGGGAGAAAAAATGGAAAACTTTAGGGCAGCGGCTTTGCGTGCACAAGAAATGGATACGGCTGCGGTTGAGATTAGGTTGTTATCCTTTCGCGTCCCTTCGTTACGTTGTTTTTACTTTTTTTTACCGTTGCAATCTTCGAAGGCACGCACCCCTGACTCCCTGGCGAACCATGGATCGACCATGATGAAAAGGATGTCTATCAACAGGTCTGCCGGCGGTGGAGGATTAAACATTTTTCATCTCCAAACTTGAAATATCTTTTATGGACTATTTGATTCGCTGGGCAAAAAATGATAGTGCTTTTGAAGTGATGAATTAACTCTTCTCGTTTAGTGTTAGTTCAGCAAAAGTCACGCTTCTTGAAGAAAAATGTAACTGACCTTTAAATGTTATCCAAAAATATAAGTAAGGTCTTTATACAGTTGCGTAACAACACTTATAACTCAGATTACCAAAACCCAAAACAAATTTAAAAAAGGCACAAGTTTCTACATTCGTCATTATTTATGGAGTGCTTCCGTGGGCAAAAATATAAAATTGCTTTCTTGATAATTCCCATGCCACATTTATCAACGGCAAGAAAACTCACGATCGCAGACCAACATCGAAAAGCAACTGGCGACAACCAGACTGGCACGGAAAGCACAACCGACGACAAACTGAAACGCAACAGTAGCCAATGTGACAAACTGGTCGTTTTGCGTTTTCCCTTTTGTGAGCTTTATTTTTGTGATAAAATGTTTTTTCTTCCGACCTTCGGAAATATTGCTGATGTTGAGGGTATAAAATGTTTTATGGCGCGTGAACACAAACAATTACAGGTGATACGAAAAACAAGAATGTATAAGCTAACTATTGAGGTTTGTT
Source organism: Anopheles coustani (assembly GCF_943734705.1). NCBI lineage: Eukaryota > Metazoa > Arthropoda > Insecta > Diptera > Culicidae > Anopheles > Anopheles coustani. Next base: position 87,762,062 of record NC_071289.1, read on the forward strand.
TGTAAAGAAATTTTCTATTTCTCTTTCATATTTATTTTAAAAGCAAATTTGATCAAATGAATTCATGCCCAAAGTATCATCAAATTCAAGTAATTAATCTGAGACCAACGGACCTACGTGACCGTTATCAATGTGGTTTGGTTCAACGTTATGAAAATTGTACGACTTTACGAATTTGCGGCAACTCGAAACAGTCCAGTACGAAAGAAACTCATCGTGAAAACGTGCTGCAGCATACTAATAGCTAGTCTTGACGAAGAATCGAGACCAAGGCACGTGCATAGGTGGAAGTTTTCTTTTCGCCGGTCAAACCAAATAAACCCCATGCCACATTTTGGACTCAAGAAAAACAGATTTTTCGCTTGTAGAACTAAAACTAGTTAAATGAACCATCCCCTGTGCTTAACTAGATCTGAACGTGTAAGTTTAGGGTTGTATTAGGAAGTGTGTTACATTTATTACTGTAAAAGATAGTAAAGAGAAGTATGCAAACTATGTTTTAATTTAGTATCATAAAATTAATTAAGTTTCAAATTAAAACACTATTTCGATAGAACCTGCTTTCTCACCGTTAATCTTCTGCTGGAATTAGAATTGTTCGGTACAAAACAAAGACATATCACGTGTTTTCCTCCCTCTTTGCAAAATCCGAGCTGCTCCGGAAGGGCAACAAGAAACGCGTCTTTTCCTGTATTTCGAGGCAGTACATGAAACATTCCATTCCTTGAGGCCCTCTGAAGTGCTCGGATAAAGCACGTACGGTGTGTGCACGAAAACGGTCATGCCGGATTTTCGACAAACAAACAAAAAAAAAACGCTCAGCAACTCCACAACGCTTTCCCTGCCAAGGCAAAAACACATGTTTTTCAGAGTCTTACACATCTCACAGCTATTTAATTCATTTTCCATCCCCCGACGGGAGCGAACGATCGTTGCTACGCTTCGACATATCCTCGCATACCGCATCCAACATACCTCCTGCAGGTACCAGTCATTCCGTCATCTTACTTTATTTTCCATCGGTCTGGGGGAAATTTTCTCGCCGATTTCGGAAACACATTGCGCACTGGTCCATGGGGCCGCCGCCGCCACGGGGTTTAATCAAAAATTCTTCCAATTCAAAACACGCACCGGAATGTGCCGAATGCTCAAGGTGTCGTGGCAAAGGGCCATCTTTCCGAATCGTCGAGTAAATCCGTCCCGTGCGTAGCACTCTCCAAGCCGTGCGAACGTGAGAAAAAGCCGTACTTAGTCGGTGCTGGTTCGGAACGAATGCCAGCGGGCTGCTGCTGCTCGAAGTTTGGGTATCGATTTTCCGAAATGAGTTCCATGCCCTTCCCCCATCGAATTGTGGCAAACGCTAAATGAACAATAGTTTCCACATTTGCTTGCAAGAGTCTGTTATTATTGTTACATTTGTTTGCTCATGACTCGATAAGAATCACCAACATCACACATAAAATGTGTAAAGCCAAGACAACAATCGTGTATCCATAATATTAAAGCATATTCAAACCAAACCATCGCTTTCTTAAAAAAACAACAGTTTTATAAAAACCCCTACGAACTGCATTATATTTTTCCATAAAGCTTAAAGTAATAAAAGAAATCCTCACAGAATAAACAAAAAATTTACCGTGTTTCGCTTGGCACGAAGAAAATAAAATTCGATGGATGAACACGAAACACAATAACCACATAAGACCCAACGTTTCTCACATTCGCAGCAGAAAACTTCTGCACAACAAAAAACAAAACTTCTACCCGTCCTGCTAAATCCAAAAATTATAAGTCAAAGAATGAACTTTCGGTAACAAAAGCACAAACATAAGTTGGTCGTTTGCGAGGGGGGAGGGCGTATGTTTCGGGACGCATTACGTAGATTACTTTCTCCCTGGAGCGTTGGTTCTCGTTTGACAGAGTTTTACACATTTGAAGAAAAAAAACCCCGGTTATTACTTTAACGGCCATCAATCTTCTGTTAACAAGTTGGTGTGGGATTTGTCGGAACATATTAGCTCCCAATTAATTCTACTTTACATTAAAGTGTAATTTTGAGAAAAAACAATATTTTAAACATCAAATGTATGTACTTTTTATGTTACTTGGTACGTTTTGTTTGTATGGTTGATGGTGTGTTACGTTTTTCTTTTTGTTTGCTTATCACTTCAAGGACACATTTAATGGACAATGGAGGCGCCTGGTGCTTTGTAGAATTTTGAGATGAAATTCCACCTCGTACATTTCTTCGTTGTGACTTTCGCTGTCGAGTAAACAACAGATAGCTTTAGTAACGGAAACTGCCGGAAACGATTCTTACCGCGTCCCGGCTGATCACGTTCGTGCCCCGTTTCGCCCATTACTCATCCGTTTCAATTACAACCATGAGCGTGAGATTAACTTCCGAAGTAATAAGCATGATTAATAAATAAATTCAAAAAACGAAAAGTACGCAGAAAGCTCCCCTCTCTCCCTCTCTTCCTCGACGGTTCACGGACTCCATCCAACGGGCGCTACTGCCACAAGCCAAGCCACTTCCGGCGGAAGAAGACTCGAGAGAACCGCTATGGTCACGTAGAGCTCCACGTTTCGGTGCAGCAAAAAGTGTGTTTTCGTGAGTGCGTGTGCGTGTGTGTGTGTGCGCGCGTTATGTTCGTGCTCTCTCCTTGCTGGCCATTTCATAAAATATTCCGCGCTCCATCAAACCAGTACCAACGGCAGCATCCCCCACCCATCACCACCCCCCCTCCGACCGGAAATGACCCGCAGTGCCTGCAGTGTGGTTGTGTAGGCACAGTGTTTCAAAACGCGACCGGACCGGCCAGGCCAAACGGGCCCGAGCTAATGAAATTAAAGCTTAAACAATCGTTTCAGTTGCTCACGCACCATTATGTGCCGAAATAATCGCCAACGACATCGTATTTGTGAGCTTCGGCACCGCGGAATGACGACATCGTTCGGGCGGAAACGGTGAGTCGCTGCAAATTGGTTTTTATGTCACTAATAATTACGCCTCGGTTTTGTGCCCGCGGTCCATCCACGTGCCATTAGTGACAAAAATTGATTTAGATGAGATTTTTTGGGATTGTGCTTATAAAATATTTCTCCACGAAGCGGCCGGATGCAATGGAAGCTGAATAAAATATTTACGGGATATGCTCGATCTAGATCCCCGCTTGCCTCTGTTGAGTTTTGAAATTACCCAGTGTATCATCGGCTGGCTTAGCAAATGAAAACAAAAACTTTCTAATACAGCAGTTGAATTGGCAACTCAACATAAAGAGTATTAATTGTTTTAGATTTTTGATGATGGTGTGAAACAAGCTTTTTTAAAATAGTTAGCATCTGGAAGATTGTTCCATGAGCGAATCCAAAGCATGACTTTTATCTATTGTGACTCAAAGCTGGATCGCATTCAACTGATATTAAAAACACAACTACTAAAATCGCTTCTAACGTTTTTAAAATGTTTCCATATGTTTCTCCGAAGAGGGTTTCTGTGACCGAAAGACGGTGTATTGTAGATCGGTAATTTTAAATAAAATTATCTATTAAATAATAAAAAATATCATCGTCAACTGTCATAAATAATAAACCAAAAATATCATTAAAAAATGCAAGTACAAATATAAAAAAAAACATATGCTATGTCATAGCATAGATAATCCTACAGATGTAGAATATCATTCTTCACTTTTTAATAGTGAGAGATGGTTATCAACGAAGTAATTACTGTTTAAAACATCAAACTCTTTCTACCACACAGTGCTGAAAGTAAACTCATCCCTGCTTAGAACAACTTATTTAGCATTTACATTTAGTGGATCCTCAGAGTAACGTCTGGCGCTAAACTGTTTCCGCAATACGCCAAAAGTGAGCCATTCCATTTCCACTAGGATACCTCAGAACGTCCACAGTAGTCCGCACTTTCACTAGGGCATATTTTTATGGACAATTTTCGGGAATATGTTAAGCCAGATGGTTGCCTGATACGAGTGGCTCGGAACGTGTCCCCGTGGCGGGATTTAAGATTGATCCGGCCATGCACCGTACCATAACCGGCAATGGGAAACCAACCAACGGACAACAGGTTTGCGTTTGTACGTTCGGGGCGTTTGCATAAAACGTGAATAAACTTTCATAAAGTCACGAAACTGACACAGATGTGCCCTGAGGGCCACTGGGGAGTATGGCGAAAGGGTACGCTTCCGTGCGAATGTTTCTTACATGAACCGCAAACCAGGAAAGCCACGCCAAGGCTTGATGGCTCTCTGTGGTGCTGCGTGGTCGAAGTCAACGCCGTTGCTAGTCGTCGTCATCCGTAAATTTTCACTGTTTATATGTTTGTCCATTGGCTAGTTGACGTTTGTTTGCGAGGATTGCGAGATTTTTGGGTGATGATAAAATTTGGAGAAAGCACTTGTTTGGTGGTGGTGGTGGTAGTGGAATGGACCCGTTAACCCTAGAGGGACACCCGCTTGACACATCTCGACACTGTGATGTGTGATCGTTTGGAAATTAAATTACCTTTACGGCGCTTTTACTATCTCTGGACCGGGCGCTTTTCCTCTACTTCCCGGCCATTCGGTTAGATTCAGCCCTTCCCTCACCAGAAACTCATCCCCGAAACTCCATTGTATGCTGTATGTGAACCGTTTCTGCTGACTCACGCTGTTTCGTATCAAAGGTTCGCTTCGCAAAAGGTGAACATAATCCTAGTACCAGCCGGTGCCCGCCGAGGTATTACGTTTAAGCTTGGCTCGATTTTAGCAACACAAAGTCAACGCCCACCGAATCGACGGCAAGAAAAAAAAAAGATTAAAATGTTAAAGGATGAAGAAAACCAAGGTGAATCACTTCAAACAAGGTCAGCATGCGTTTGCGTGTGACTACATGCGGGTCGGTCAATGTTGGCCAAAAGCGTGACGCAAATCTGTGGCATAAAGCTGGCGTGAACGCAACCATCGATCGATTGCGAATACTTTTTTTTTCGAACCGTCTGATTTCGTCTACCGAAATGTGGTGTTTGGTATTTTCATCGCTTACAATGTCTGTATATTATTTTATAATATTAATTTTAATCCATATCACATTTTTTAAATATTGAAAATGTTTGAAATTGAGACTGGTTGTATTATTTATTTCTAACTTTTATCGGGATGGACAAAATATTTTGTGTGTGTGATGATGGTGTTGACTAACGTTTCAGCATGCTTTTTCAAAACCCTAAATCATTCTCCTCGACGGCGGCCGAAATGTTTATCCGAAAATCAAACCCTTGCATAATTGATGAGAAAGCCAGCAGCCAAACCTTTTTCCCTGAACCTACCTTTTTGGCACAAATCACACAGAACTTGTTGAGCTCCATATCGTAACCTATTCCTCTCCCACGCGTAGCAGACATCCGATTGAAAGAATTAAGGGACAAAAAGCCACTGTTTAGAGCAGAAGCGGGACAAAATATTTTCAGCTGGCTCCAGACCGACGCCATGCTCGACTAGCTTGCTGTCTACCGGATTATGATACTCCCGGCGTTGGTCGTCGTCATCTCGATCGAATCAAGAAAAGTAAAAAGCCAAGCCCAGCTGTGAGGCCGTTCGTTTTCTTCGTTCGTACGGACCTGGGTGAAAACTATTTGATAAAACATGATCGGAAGCGCCCGACTGTGTGCCGGAAAGCGATTCACCACATTCTCCGCCCAATGTTTCGGTAATGAACATTCTTTATCCATTGTGTAATTTCCTTCGTCCCGAGAGAGAGGATGTTTCATCCGTACCATCCGTACGTCAGGCAGGGTAGTTTTCCAAGCACTCATCGCATCCGCCCCCCATTGTCGATGGTAAATGGCTGCACTATTCTTAGCGCTACTCCGATGAATTGAAAATCAAATTGATTGTGATGATTCGCAACGACATTCGTTCGACAATAGCAAGGAATGTCTGAAAGTTTTTGCCATCTTTTTGCACCAACATGCAATATCGTAGGTCATTGCATTGAGAAGATATTTATTTGCGAAATAAAACATCAAGCTAGTACTTTGTTGTTAATAGATTTCTCTGTTTGACATTTGAACCGAGTGTACCCTGTTTTAATAGCAGTTTTTAATAATATTGTTTGAAAACCACCCTCCCAATAACGATAAAACTATGAGAAGGTGTTTTGCTCGGGTGCCATAAAGTCTTATGTGTTCGTTCACTTAGCGCGGCTCATTCACCTAGATGACGTAATTGTGCTTTTATTACTATTGCCTCGTTTGCTTTATGTGCATGTTTTCTTATGTTTTTAGTTCAGTTTTTTAACACACCAGCTCACCCGGTCAGCACGACGACCAGTCGCATTCCACTCCATGCGGCGCGTGGTCGTAATTAATTTACCAGCGCCTCCACTCGGTCCGGTCCTTCCACGTTCCCATGCTTGACTTTATGAGCCACATTATTGCAAGTGCTTCTAAACGATTTGCGGTGTGGCTAATGCAAAAAAAAACTTGCGCGGCGACAAACGAAAAAAAAAGAAACACGGTACAACACAACCGCCAAAGCGTTTCTTCTTTTGCCCCGCAGCAGGAGGCTTTCTTTGCCGTAATCAAGCAAAGAACATAATGAACGGTTTCCTGCAGCTGTTGATAACGGGTGTCTGGTGAATTAAAAGGGAAAGGAAGGGACGGAGAGCCCTAGAGAGCCGTTTAATTTTAGCTGCTTCTATTAACAAAGCAGAGCAACAAGTTAATCAGGGGCTCGTTGTTTACAACAATGCTGTTCTACCGACCCTGTCTCAAAGTAAAACTGCATGTGAGCAATTATTCAATCATAAAAAATGAGAAACAGAATTATAATCTTGTCATTCTATTTTAAAATGCTTTCTTTAATTTAAATAAAACAGGTCGAAAAAGAATTTCCGGAAATGAATATCTTCGAGAGCTAGATAAAGTCCGAACTATGAGATAAACAAAATCTTTGTAAATGTAGACAACAAATCTTCATTAAGCAAAAAAGATAAGAATCTATATTAGGAACATTCTAGGAAACACTTGTCCTTAAAACTTCAAACAACTTTGTAACAAATAGAAAAAAAAACTACCACAGGTGAAAATTCTCAGGCCGAATGATATCAAAACAACCTAACCCACATTCTTTACGGTGTTGCGTGCCAGCTTCAAGCTTCACGGACATCAAGATTGTTCTCCTTCACTAGCAATCAACGTTGCAAGCAAAGGTATGCCCAAAGAAATGCAAAATGACTTTGGAGTCAGCAGCATCAAACGCACACACACATGGAAATCCGAAAATCCCTTCGGGGAAAGCAATCTGGAGCATAAATTATTGAGAAATCTACCACAATCATCGTCAGAGAAGCACCCTACCGACTGTAACGTGAACCGTTGGGTGCCAGAAACCAACGTCGGAGGCCAGACGAAGTAAAATGTTTCCTGGCGTACCCTTGCGAAATGATGGAACCGGATTTAGGATCGGCGTTTACGAGCTCGCCTTGAGTTCCGCCAGCTACCAACTTCTACCTCGCTTCCCGTACCGCAAATATTCCACGCTACGGTGCCGTACATGTAGCTACAATTTAACACATCAACGAATCTACCAACACCGCCGAACCGGAGTCCGAAGATCAAAGCACTGTCACGCGGCGCTCTTTCTGGTTCGGTTCCGGGGCGGGCGAACTCGGACGTCTTCCGCTGCCGGAGCATTCCAACGCAAGGTAAAAACACGCTCATTTCTGGGGCACACGCAAGCGAAATTAGAGGCAGCACGTTACTAATGTATGAGGTCGAAAATTAAGCAAAGATGATTGTGTTTTTTTTGCTTCATTCCTTCCGAAACTAAGCGCTTCCCCGAAGGAATCACCAAAAACAGTCTTGGACAGCTTGGCAAGGAAGCTGCTGAAGATGTTTATAACGCAGGTTCGAAGAACTTTTTTCCATTAATTGTTTCCTACCTGAAATGTTATTCCTAGCTCTTTATAGAGCAATCATTTGCACTGTTTCTTTTTTTAGCATCTCTTTCAACTAATTTTACGCAAAAGGAGCACACTTTTGAAAAAAAGTGCTTAGCCATGAATTATGTTAATGATTTTTTTTTCTAAACTTTTTACTTCAAACATTTTCAATTTTGCACTATTTTCGCTTGAATGTGGGTCATTCTTTTGTTTGACACATAATTTTTTTCTATTGAGCACCAACATAATGCACATGGTACACCAACAATAATACGGCAATTTCCTTTATATTACACGCTCCATTAGTCCAATGAATAAAATGCATAAAAGCATGCTCCATGAAAGCACGAAAACAGTAAAATAGAAAAAAAACAACCATCCTATTGAGTGTACCACTAAACGCATATCGTCAATGAGGCGCTTGGGGGAATTGCTCGGTTAGGTTTCAAAGCGATTACGGACGCTTTCGGTGCTCTTTTTTCAACATTCAACATTTCCCCGGATATTATAACCTTTCCCGTGTGAACCTTGGGGACACTGGGATTGGGAGAAATGATGTCGGGGGAAGGGAAAAACACATGACTATTATGGGATGCGTTAATCTGTTGGATAATGCATAGAAAAGGGTATTTTCAATTGCTATCAATCAATACAATCGATTGATTACCATGTGTTACGGTTATCTGTAAGAATACTTCTATTAACAATTACCTATTCCTTTCTTTTATTAGGGGCAAATTTGCACTTGTTTAAATAATTTAAAATTGTTTAGAAGTTATACATTAACAGTAAAGGTCATTAACTCACCTTGTCCTTCATTCGGAGTGGTTGCATCGGTCATTTTCGGTCGTCTTTCTTCCGGGTTGGTTGATGTTTTCTCTCTGCCTACTTGTTCCTAACAACTTTAACTGCTGGGTTTACGTAATGCTACGCGCTACGGGGCTTTAACTAGACAACATGCTAAACTGGGACATCCCCATGCAAGCGTCGAAGCACGGTTTGCCTCGCTCGGAACTTGGGAACGTGTTGCAGAGTAAATTGAACGTTGGTTATGTTGAAATTATTCGTAGTACGAAAGGGGTTACTGATTTTTTGTTTTGTTTTGTTTTCCTTTGGTTAAGAGTAAGCTATTTAACAGCGACCGTAGTATGGCGTTATTCTATTATCAATTGGAATTTATATTACACTTGCTTAAGATACTTTCGAAACGGTGCACCAACGACAATTGCACCATTTTTTTTTTTTTAACAACAATAATCTACGTTAACTGTATCGTAACTTGAATTCTACATCCTTTTGCCGTGTGGCAATTTTCAAACACTTGCTATAATCGGATTATTTTACCATCTCACTGCTCACTGGAATACCGATCTCGGTGTCGAGCGTGGAATGAACAATAATTCGTGGGATTGCATTCCCTCTTTTTCGCATAAAATAACATATTATGCTACCGTGCGATGGAGGCGCCTTATCTTACACATTCATTCTCCTCTTTGTTTTTTCGTTGGTTCCGGAAGAAACGAATTGAAACAATTTACTTTGGGGAATTAATGTGCACACACTCACACACACACACACACACAGATGCACTCGCGCAACACTAAGCTTGACGTACGAGCACTTTTTCACTTGCAACTGCACGCGGTTGGCATGCGGTGGAAAATGGATTGCATACGGTGTGTCGGTGCTGTTGAAGAAGAAATACGGAGTGCTTGAGAAGTTCTACATCGTTCGTAGTGTTTGGTGCTTTTTTTCTCCCCCCTCCTGCACAACCATTTATGCGATTAACGCCCGGTTTTGTTCTGCTTTTGTGTGCACTATTTGCGGATTTTCACTTGCTTATCCCGGTGGACAGCGCTCGCGAACGGCATGGCGAACCGTCCGAACCGACGATATATGCTAAGCATGGGCACACAAACGCTTCGCTATCTGGCCTCCGTCTCGCCGTACCGCGTAGCGACAAGGACCGCCCTGCTGCCACCCCCTGCCAGCATCACGCCCCTCATTCGATGCCTCACTCAACACCACCACTGTCTCATGCGGCGATGATAGCGCCGCTTGCCATTATTGTTGCACAGTTATGGCTGTGCCCTTGAAGCGAATCGGGAAGAAGGATACCGTCGACGGGATTCTCGGGAGACGTGTCGGCCGGTTGGAGCTGTCGCCCAGATCACTGACGGCTACAACGCACTGACCATGTCATACCATCGTCTTTGGTCGGTCCTAGTTGTCACTCCACTTGTGGTATCTGCTTATCACTCGCCAGCCACTTCAAGGATGCCATGGGAGCTGTTTCAATGTTCGTCTATCAGCGGGACAACAAGTGTCGGAAGCTGGTACCTGAAGTGCAGATGCACTTCGAGCATAACGATTCTGAAAGGGAGAGAAGAAATAACGAAAAAATGTTAGTACTCGACAACAACAATTAATTTTCTGGTTTGGACACTCTTGTTTACTGAGGAACGATCTTTTAGCAAAATTTCCGATTTGTTTTTTTCATATCTTCATGAGCGTAAATTTTCCACATCGACAAGTGATTTCTTTTCTACAAAAAAAAACAACCACATATTTTAAATCTCAAACACCATTCTTTTTATGGCATTTTATTTTATATCAAGATTTGCGCATCACTAAAACTAAACTATTTTAGTTCCCGATGGCAAACCCTGCAAAATGCCCATGCCTTAATATACATTCCAAATACTAAGACAACATTTCGAAGTAATATAAAGTTTAGTTTCTCGTCTTGTTCTGTGGAGAACGTCTCCTGTACTATCGCGAGTGCATTGTATCGGAACATTTGTACATCCTGGGACGAAGGGCCTCTGTGCCACCAGTGACTATCGACGTGACAGCTTACCTATCCAGCAGAACAACTGCCTAGCTTCTCTTTTCCGACCGGATTCGGTGAAAGCACACTTGCCACAGCGGAAGCGGAAGTACACAAACTCCCTCGTCAGAATAAGCGACGATCGAAAGCGAGTGCTCGGCTGTTTCCGGTGGCACCATGGTACCAACCTACGCTTGATGCACTGAAAGATAGCGATGTGCTATGTTAAATGGCGGCAGATGACGATGGAAGAATTTCATCTTTAACACACACACACGGTCGATCGTCCATATCCACGCTTGTGGCCCACATATCGTTCATCTTAGGGTTGTTAGGGCACATACTATGGTGAGTGGAATGGATTTTAAACCACCTTTCCCATAGGGAAGCTTAGCAGGTATTTTTGTGGTTATTTGCAGAAGCTTAAAGTCCCCGTTTCTCATCTCAAATTTCCCTGTTAGTTGGAATTCAGTGAACAATTTTTCTTTAGTACCAAAAGTCAACTTACTATCATTATATTAACCGGCTAGATTGTGGTTTGGTAACCTCTGATGTGAACAAGATAAAAACATCTAGCTTTTAACATTGGGCTGGATATTTTTCAAACTTGAAAGCTCTAATTATTTGACTATGATATATATTTAACTACAAGCTTCTCTCAGGATTTGTCTGAAAATCGAGTTTCGATCTTCATCTTTGATGGTCTTAGTCCTTGATCTTCAAACAACTTTAAATTTAGAAAAATAAATATAAATTTAAGCATATTTGTAGCAATCGTAAGGTAAATACGGTACGTTAAATACGACTGTAATAATTGTGTGGAAATAACTAAGCACTTGACTTTGAATTGAAATCCATTCGAATACGTAGCATAATCTTAGCATTACTCATTATTTGCAGCATAGTAATAATCGTAGTGTATTGTATCTAATCTTTCCATAAACTCACAACCCGTCTATTTCCTTACGATTAGTCAAACCAGTTCATGTAAGCGTAATCATTCAAAATAGATGCGACAATTTAGTAGATATTAATTTTTTTAAACCGTCAATTTAGCATATTTTAGTATTCAGTCTAAAAATATCTTAGATAAATTTGTGTTAAAAATAGCTTTCTATATTTCATTCTGCGAACACAACTGTTCGCTATATGTATTGAAAAGGAATGAACTGCACATTTCCGATGCTCTTTTCTCAAACATTCAGCACACTATCGTCGCAGAATGCTTCTTCCGATTACAGTGCAATCTTGAGCAGATCCGATGACCCGGCCATCTGGGTCGATGCGCTACCAACCGATGCAATTACAGGACCCTGTCAAACCCACCAACTGTCACCGGAAGGTATCCCGTTGTATTCTTCCCACCCCTCGAAACAAGTTTCCAATAAGAGCAGAGAACCCTGCAGAGAAAATACATAGCGTAGCACCACGAAAGCAACCGATAAAAGAGCGTACGGTGCAGCAATATGGCACCGAATTGGAAAACTTAATTCCCCGCGCGATGCAGCGCGCCGCAGCAGCTGCAAAAAAAAAAAATTGTGCAAGACTTGCCACGGACCACCGGCTCGTTAGCACCGGTTAATATCCGCTTCCTGCCGGTGCACCGTCGATGTCGATGATGATTGGAACCGTCCTTAAGCCATCCTGTTTTCTCTATCTGCTACAACGTGGAACGTTTCGCTCCGCATGTCGTGACGTTGCCGTCTAACGAGTTTGTGGAAGCGTATCCTCCCTCGACAAAGGGAAACATTGCAACATTAAACCCGTTTGCGGTACGACTGTGCCAAAAGGGAACTAGATGTCGCTGCACGCGGTAAACGAAAATGCAAATGCTACACACACGAGCAGGCACAAAAACACACAAACGCAAGATATTTCAGACCACAAACATATGCAAAATGCTACAACAAGTGGTCCCCTTCCTTCTCTCCATCCTCTCGTGCCTTCGCGTGGCCTCCCAGCACCCAAACGGTTTTTATTTTTATTTATTTTTTTATTTTCCTCCCGATCCTGGCTCGTTATCGTTCGGTTTTCCAGGTGAAAGCCCGACTAATGGTGGGTTAGGTTGGGCGCACCGTGACGGTTTAACGCTGCAAGTACGCCATTGCAGCCCTTGCGGTCACCGCACGAATCGCCCACGAGAAAGAAACGGCAATCGAAATGGTTCCTCACCTACTCTACCGCCCCCGACGAGCAGCAACTTTCCATTGCTCAACAGGGTTAGGGTGGAAAGCGAGACGCTAGCGGTTGAGGAAAACCGTCAGCAAATCAATTCGATGGCGCAGTAACGCTGCGTCCCGTGCTACGCCGTGTAGCTGTGTGCGAGCCCTCGCGAAGGAAACAAATTGCTCCCGTCGGACCCTCATCCCCCCCAGCAAAAGTGGGGGTGAAGCAACAGAAAAGAAAAACAACCTCAACTGCGCAACAGTCCGTGGCCGTGGAACCTTCTCTGCTGCTAGTTCGTGGTCGCTGCTGCAAAAACCGTTCCGCTGCTGAGACCTCCGAGAGCCGCGGGAAAATCCGCGACCCATGCGCACTGGCACGATCGATTGAGACCTTCCACATTCTGCAGCATAGTACACCAATACACGCACACACACACAGTGGTCCGCCGGCTCCAAAACGGCCGAAGGTGAACCGACTCGGTCGACGCCATCCGGTTCGAGCTTTCGTTCAGAAAAGGACGTCCGCCGTCAAACACGAACACACACAAACACACCGAAACCCGAGCCATCCACGAAGTGGCCACCGGCGAAGGGTGAAAGTTTTCAACCCCCCCAGTGCCTCCCACTTTCGAAAACCTTTCATTCCGAAGCTTTACTTAACCGATACACGGCCCTCGACAAAAGAACGATGCTGTTTGCCAAAAAGGCTGACCAAGAGTTTAGAATAAGATCCGATGCTTGACCGCCGTTTGCCGAGGCAAACTCCCCCCATTCGGTCCACTCACACCAGAAACTCGATCGACCGAAGCCGCCTCCACCACAAACTCAACAGGCCATCGAGCGGTTTCTTGAGCTGCGGGAACGAACCGAATGACCTACAGATGGCGCGACTCTCCGGTTCCACTGGCTTTATTGGGTATTATTTTAATTTATGCATCCCCGTTTCCCACGGCATCGCGTCGGTTTTCTCCCCCCCACCAGGATTCGCACGCAACACCTACCACTATGGGGGTCTTATGATTCTTTGTTGGACTTCAACGCCTTCTCGCTTCCATTCGTTTAGACTCGATTTTTGTCCCATGGCGTGTCCTTTCTGCTGTGAAGAGTCATTCGATACTCTCAGATGTGAAATATAGATACTACCACTCTGTGCTCTCCTGTGTCCAAATGGTGCAAAGCTACGTAAATCAACAAGTAAATGATTTTAAAATTTTCGTACGTCCAAATGAGCTCATATAAAACAAGTATTTCTTACACAAAATTGCTTAGTGTTCCTTTCATTCGGGGAAATTTCATTTCAAGTTGATAAATTAGAAAAAAAGAGATATTAACTGTAGTAAACCAATTCTAACCAAAAAGAAATAATACTTTCTAGTGTGTATAATGGTTTAAAGACGGATAACTATCATCAAATTGTTTGTTAAATGGTAAGTTATTACTTGAAAAGGACAAAGAAGTTTTAAAACGTATAAATAACCAAACCTTATTCTTATAAGATGATTATATTATTAGAAAAAAAACAATATAAAATGAATGAACATCTAAAAAGTATAACTGTAAGAAAACATAGTACAATCCCACACAATTCGGCATCGCATCTAGATCTTCTTTTCGGTACACAACTCGGTATTGATTAGCGAAAAACCACAAACATGCCCTAAAGGAGCAAACCACTTTTAGCATGCAGCAAAAGATCCAAAACCAGGCACGAAGCTGCCTGCCCGTGCTGGCAAATGTCTACCACTAATATTAATTAGTTAAATAATATCGTAAAATTTTAATATTTTCAACACAACAGTTTCGAATGGTTTTCGATCGCCCACCGAAACGCCACAGGCAGAGAACCGACCGCCGAGATTCCGCCCCGGGCGGCCTGAAGGTTTCCATGTACAGTGCCCATTATGGGTGCCATTTACGAGATTAGGGTACCGTTATTTACCGCTACACCTATTTGCCATTTGCCGAACCATTTCCTTTTTTATATGCTTTCTTTGAATCGCCCAAAAATTGAGTTTTTTTATTCAATTTTTCGGTTAACCTCTCATTGTTGGCTTCAATCTTTCCTTTCGCTAATTTTACGCACAGTTTGACTTTTAAGTATTTTTTTATGTTAAATAAATTTCAAAGGTCATCGCGGAACTAACTATCAAAAACTGTAACCCATGTTTTTATGTGGATAGCTCTGATACCACAAAAAAAATGTTAATAAGAAAATGTTTTACGAAACATTGTCTGAGCGATACAAATGCTTCTCTTCTCGTATTTGATTATACCCGCATTTGTTTTTTACTACTCAAAAAAACAGATTTTCTTTCTTGATGTTGTAGGAGTAAAATTTAATTTTGACTTTCAAATTTACCTTTGCAAAAATTTCATTTGACCGACTTTACATTTTTATGATCTATTTTCTCGCAATGTTTCCATATTTTATAATATCAATATTACTAATTAAAGTTCCCTGTAATTGTACCACTTCTGGCCCAATTAAACCAACATAATGATTACGTACGACGTAGAACAATCGCATCAGCTCACTTTAAACACAACCTTCCTCAAGCTAAGGCACACGTTCTAACCCAAGCCTTTTTTTAACACAATTCACCGGAAGAATGTTCCCCAAACCAGATACGTGCCGTACATATAGCATCCCACACGTCGCGCTCCACGTGCTAAGGGTCGCTTGCCATTACGTTGAATCTGACACTTCCGCATCCCGAAATTTCACCGAAACACGGCTACCAACAGTTAAGGCATTGCATTGCCCTCCAACCCGCCCGCCGTCCGCCGCAAAGGTAAAGTATCATTTTTAACAACTTCATTGTCGCCATTATAACGTTAACCGCTCGCTCGGGCGAAAAAGGGGCGAAAATAGGGGGTGAACCGGAAATCGTGAAGGAATGGAGCGCACCGGGACGGGGCTAAGACAGCCCCGGCACATGGTTTAATTTTTTAACTTCACCCACCGAAAAACAACAACATAACAGTTCCCACGGTTCGGGGAAAAACCCGTTATTTCCCACGGCGCAAACGTCCCGTCCCCGAGCAGCGGCAGGCGGGCTAATCCAATTTTCCGACTACCGAAAAGTAATTTTCTTTAATTTTCTCCGTAAATTATCGGCTTTATTGCAATTATTTGTTTTTATTTTTCGGTGAACCGACGCCTCCTTCAGGTCGGTTTTACTCGGTACAGTTTGTCTTGGCGGGAAAAAAAGGAAAGGCCACGGCTTTATGGGATTGTTTTTCTTCACACATTGGAGCAAAACAAAACAAACGAGCAGCAAGGACAGGAGCCGGTTTAAAGGAAGCTCTCGAAGCTGATTGCACTCGAACTTGTTTTCGGTGAGCCGTTTGGAAAGCCTCTTACGGAGCGAATATTTTGATCCGCTTCCGGCACATACGAAGCGGTGAGGACTGACACATACGAAGGTGAATGAAACACTTTGTTTTCCCCGTAACCGACACAAAAGCATTGCGATGCATGGGGAATATTTCACCCGCAAAAGAGATGCCTAGCAAAACAGTCCCGAAATTGTTCCGGGTGTAAGAGTGTGTTCGGGGAAAAATGTTGAACAATGCGGCACGGAAAATCTTACCCGCCTAGAGTTGGCGGGTGGAAAAGAAAGTGTTTGGCTGTAAGTGAACACAACTCCGGAATGGGGAGTCCGCATGCCTGCTTCGCTGGGAGATAATAAACTTTTGAATACTGCTCAATTTTCCGCGTTGCTGTCTTTTTCCTTTTTCACACCCGATCCCGAAGCTCGCGTTGGGCCGCAGGTAGTAGCACTATTCGAATAAAAATCCACCTTCACCCACCTTTGCGACGCAAGCCATTCGACATTCTCATCATCCCGTGCGTGCGGCTTCGTAGGGATCAAAGGCCCTGCGCGCCCACTTTGGGTTGGAAAGTAGTCCCGTTGGGCCGCCGCTCGTTTAAGTGCTCCCGCCCGCTGATCTTGCATACTTTTAACAATTTTTCCGACACAGAAAACACCTAAAGCACAGCGACCGAAAGCCGGGAAAGCGTAATGGAGAATCCCTTTGCCGTGGAAAACCTCATCGCGCGGTCACGATGCGTGTGGCGAAAAAGGGTACCAGAGTGGCACGGTCACGAAATTGGGTTATCTGTCTCTGGGGGGGAGGGAAAAGCTCACCACCTCCATTGTTTTTCAGCCCGACGCCCGGGTGTGACAATGGCGCTAGCGCAGCGTATCTGTGGCGTGCAGGCACGGTGCGGACTTATATGAAGCGGCCCAAATGTGTCGGTGATACAATCAACACGCGCGTGATAATAAGGTAACGAATAAATTACCTTGCTTGCTGCTTTAAAACATTAAAAACGATGGCACTAAAAGCTTGTTGGTGCATTTCGTCGGTTTGGGAAATGGAGGTTTGTGGGGGGAGAAGGAGGAGAACATTAATTTTATCATGCATATTTGATGAAAGATTCAATAATTAGGTGAAAGAGAAGTTATAAACACCCCCAAACATGGCATCATGTTGTATGAATATTTAATAAAATTTAGTGAAAATAGAGATAACTTTAGGAAATATACTCAATTATTTGAAATGAAAAGAAAGTATATCCCAAAATACTATACGATTCACACGAAACAATTATCATTTGGTTTAACACGTTGACTGCCATGTCTCCCAAACGTGGGTGACAGCAGCAATTAGTTCTAAAAAGTGGTTTTCCCATAAATAAATGAAAGCGAAACATAAAAACTATAGTATTATTAAAACAAGTTCTATGGGAAGCTAAGTCTTCGTTTTGCCATCGAAAACTGTCAGTTTAACAAATATTATAAACAAATTTTATTAAAAAAGATTGTACTAAAAAAGTGTTCTAAAAACGCTTGCCAATCAACGTGTTACCAACGTGTGAAAGACCGATAAAACATCGATTTAGGCAAACCATAAACAGATCGAATTAAGTCACGCAATTAACACAGACGACTTGAAAAAGAATTTCCATTCAAAACTCATTGCTTCCACTTAGCACCTCATTGGTGCTCCACACATGTTTGGCTCAACTAATAAAGCTATAGGCTGTCGTAACTCGATCGATCGACCAAAAAAAACACACCTTGCGGCATTGCGAGCTGATCGGATCGAAGTCCCGGCGGGCCCGCGTGCTAATGGTTTTCCAAAAGAAAATAAAAGCTTCCAACAACTATCCGGAGGAAAATTTAAAACGATAATTCTCCTCCCATCAAGCCAAGTTGCCGGTTAGTTCGGGCCAAAGGAAAACAAACACCATGTAAACCGAGAACCGAGGAGCGGGGAAAGTGAAAAACTTCGCACGAGTGTTGTTGACCGTGGGAAATCAGTGTCTTCCCACCCCCGGGTGCCCCGCAGCCTCGGACGGCGCGTTAAGTCGTCTCCGACGTGGAAACCATGTAAGAGGATAGAAACGAACAAAAGAGGAGGCAAAATAAAAAAAACCTTCCGGCTTCTTAGCTTTGGACTAAACGGCGAACGGTCGGATTAGCGCCACTCGTTCGAAACGATTCCAATGTCTGCGCTGTTAGGCGCTCGAAGGCGAAGGCTAGTACATGCTTTTAAAGTTCACACCGTACGAAAGCCGATTCCGAGCGAGCCCGGGCCGGAAATGGCCACCGCACTCAAACCGACCGGTTGTTGCGTTACCGTCGCGCGATGGAAGGAAAGAAATCTTGGTCCGCGATGAAACTTTCCAAACGTGGCGTGGTGGCGCTTTGGGAAATAAAGGAAACCCTCACATGGCCATCGTAAAGTCTGGCGGGTAATAAAAAGAAAACCGCCCAGTTCACAAAAATTCAACACTCTTACCGGTTCTCTCCGGAATATGTTCCTAAGGTGCAAATCCACGACCACCGTTGCCTCCATCCGGTGGTTCACGGTTGTTTGATTGGCTTTCGTGCCCACCTCACAGGAGCGAGCTTTTCTACGTCATCGTTCGGTTTTCCGACGACTTTGCCCCATCCCCACCCCCATCAACCGCCCCGAGGGAAAGAGGCATAAACTGATTTCCTCATCAACGGAGCCCGTCGTTGTTTGGCGCCCTGCATGCCGTACGCGATGGTCTTGGATGCTGGCGGAAGAAGTTCCCTTTTAAAAAGTTGTACTTTCGAATGGGAGCATTTTTATAGCTCTTCGACGTTTATCCTCCATCCCGACCATAGCCCCCAAAACCATCCCCTTTCGGAAGGTGGGCTTACAGAACGTGGGGCTTACGGTGTGTCCGGTGTGGTGTTGGTACAAACATGCAAAGCCTTCGGGGAAAGTCATACAAATCCTCCACAGACAAGAGCAGATTGAATGTGGCCGACCTTCTATATTTTGCTCTCAACGAGATAGAAAAATAGGGAAAAAATAGGCCAACGGAGTAGTAGATTGTGATGTCGAATAATGAATGAAACGACAGAATGGCAAGAGCAGCAAAAAACAATGAAAGTAGTGAGGAGCGTTAGAATTGTTCACTGCCATGATTTAATTACTTAACTTTTCCATTTACCATGGCATACGGATACGATTTTTTGTAATGTTTTGATTTTTTGTTACGCTTTTATAGAATTGTTTTCAATTTCGCATGTTTATTATTCATACACCCATTTCGTCACTAATGGTGTACTGCATTCAAATGGACCCCGTTCGATGAATATTTAACTTCTGGGACGGGGAAAAAACCCGAAAACAAAACCACTTTTCAATCCGCCCAAAGTGCTTACCGCGAGCTTGGAGCTATAAAACGGGAAAAAAGGTGCGCATCTTCACACTTTCTCCGCTGCATAAAAAAAACAACGCATAGAAACCGATTGGGCCGGAAGCAGATGAGAACTTTTTAAATTTTCTCCGCCCCCCCCCATTTGAAACCGTATTGGGTTTTGTGTTGAACCGCGAGTCGATTGATTTGGCAGGATGGATTGTTTCCTTTTTTCCTTTCCCTTACGGCCAAACCCAGCGAACAAACGATGTAGCTAATCGGCAATGTGGAAAATAAAAGTAAAATGAAACAAAACGCTGGCATTTGAATAACAAATTTACCTTTCACGCGAGCGGCAAAACAACAACCACAAACATCCTGTTCGTGGGATGAAAAATTGGAAAAGAGGGTCTATGCACTTGAGGGAAGGAAAACAAAAGAGCAACACAAAAAAAAGAACATGCGAAAAGAATAACAACGACGCACCAATCCAATCTTGCTTCGAGCCAGAAAAAAAAGCGCAGAGAAAAACCGAAGGAAAACGGGCAGAGAAGTTAATCAAACTTTCTATCTGCTCGCATCAGCACCATCATCATCATCATCATCGTTGTGTTGGAAGAAAAATCGATCATGTTCATGTCTAAACACCTCCCCTCCACGGAAAATATTCCAGCAAACCGATTCCCTAAAACCGAAAGATCGAACCAAGCAGCGGAAGAGGATAAGAACAATCTTCCAAACCCTATGTGGTATGATAAAAAGAAAAAGTTTGTTTGGAAAAACGTTCTCGGGTACGTTCCTCATATACCCACTTCCCGTTCGAAAGACCTCTTTTTGCCTATTTCATCATCACACGTCAGCTCGAACCGTTTGATTAGCAACATAAAGAGAAAACGTTCCGGCCGCATTCGGCTTGATCCCTCGTGTCCTTTCGCAAGCTATCCCAAGCTTCCATCGATTAACTTTTCAACCGTTCACCCATGAAATGATTCCACACTGGCGCACTTTAATGTAGGACACCCCGTCATCATCTGCCGTTGGGATATCGACATTATTTTCTGCGAGCCCTGCGCGTTAAAAAAAAAATGGCGCTCATCAGCATTTTTATCGATTGTAAGCCTGCTTTACGAGCGTTCCACTTTCTTAACGACACTTGCCCAAAACGTACCCTTCTTTAAAGTGGCGATAAAATGTTAAGATAAAAAATAAAATCAGCTATACCCCAAGGGGCCTTGGGCATCGGGCAAACCCACCAACATTTCGGGGAGCTGGGGAAGACCACATTTTGGCCGCGGGATAAATTAATGTCCTGTCATTTGCCCATTTTGTGCCCGGCGCACACAGGTGTCATTTGGCGGACCGGGGATCAGCCGGTCCGTTCCGGGGATTGCGGAAAATCATTTTGCCACTAATCCACGGCCCGAACAAGGAAAAATAATCGCTCTTCAAACTCGCTGCGTAATTTGTAGACAGCGTTTAGTTAAATATTCCATTAACAGCTGACAGGCTTGAAAAGTTGTCCGCGGCTAGGAATTTCATTAGATGACGAGCGCGTTTGTCGAGTCACTGTTTTAGACGTTGGGAGGGAGAGGGAGAGCAGGAATAAATTTGATATCCATCGAAAACCCATTTCCTTTCGGCGTCATCTCGAGAAATTCCCCTCGACGCACTTCACGCAGCACACCGGAATCAGGTTTATCAGGTTTCAACGTTTGCCAAGGTATCAGGACTTCATAGCTCGAGGATGAGTCTCGCGAAGCTTAACGTAACTTAGATTTAATGAGTGGTTAATGAAGTCTGTCTGTTCATTTGAAGTTAATTCGATTAGATGTTTGAAGTTACTACAATTTCATCGCAGCGCATCTTTAGTAACTTTTGCGAATCTTTTGTACGATTATTCGGTTTTGATTTTCCCTACGAGTTTTGACTTAACCATACTTTTGCTAATCAGAGTTCGTAGAGGATGGAAGTCAACCACTAGAAGTATGGAAACATGATAGATACAGGCAAATTTTACACAGTACTTGAAATGTTTATCGAATTTCAATCTATATAATCGGCAATAACGCATAGCTTGCAGCAACAACTTTACATACTTAAATCTTGTTCCATAAAGTAATAATGAAAGCAAAAAACGGTAGTAGCCACGATTACGAGGAAACTATCGTTGCTTACGAAAAGTCCATAATATAAAAAACACACAAACTGACGCCTCCTACACGTCCACCCTCAAGGCCGGGACGGAAAACGGACTAGGATTTTACTTCCCTTCTTTCCGGTTGCGTTGCGTCCCGAGGCCGGAACTCGGTTTCCTTTCCTGTTTTCCGTTGAATTTCGGACCCCAGCAATGAAGATTGATGTGCCTGGAAGGCAAACTAAGGCCGACTCTATCCGGAACCTGGGATAAGTATTATCTGTTGATTGTTTTTAAGTATTCATAAAAGTTTCAACAGCAACAGCCGTTTGGGCCATTTGTAGAGTTTGTAGCGAATCTTGGAGCAAGCCAAAGATGATTCTTTCATAAGAAAGAGGAAATCTCGGTTTGAAAAATGGAGACCCTCTTATAAAAATTACACATTTCAACAATGTTTGAGATTAGTTGGGTGGATATTCTTACTAATACTCAGTTCCACTTAGACAAATAATTTGAATACCCTCCCATAAACAGCTTTCATCCAGTGCTCTGAATAACACCATCTCACAAATTCTCTCTCGAACATAGTTGATTTTTACAGCACGTTTACTGAGTTGAATTAACCATTAACGAAATGATTACCCCACGGCAACAACATTCGGCAGCAAAGAGCAATGGGTTGAAAGGAAATGCGAACGTCTCACACGAACTTGTGTTTTCTTCAGGCCCAGATCAGGGCTGGAACATGAAAGGATCTTCTTTGTTTAGCTATGGACCATTGGGAATTACTTCACCATTACTGGGAAAAGAGTTTGTGTAAATAGTGATTATCCTCATGGCAGAACCAAAGCCAGAGGCAGACGAGGTAAAAGCATATATGGAACTATTTAGCAAAGCCATACACGATCTTTTCGGAAGGATTTAGCTCGTGTTCTAAGCTGATGTTTAGTAGTTTTTGTTGATATTCTGGATTTAAAAAGGATGTAGAGGTAGAATCAGATTGCACCGTTTGTAAGGTTAGTGTAGATCAGAAAAAAAACTCACTTTCCATTTGATATAGAAGAATGTTTGTATACTTATATGTATAATCATTCGTTATCGAACATTTAATAACAGAAGAAAAAATAATTCGTTCGTCTTGTATAGAAGGAGAAAAAACCAATCTTTCTTAGCTCCATAAACTTAGTTATTATCGGTATGATCTCAGAAAAATCGTTTTCATTTCGTTCCTAAAGCATACTGTGCGCTTCGAAAATCGAAAGAAAATGCTCATCCGGTGGAAAACGACGACAAGAAAGCTTCAAATATAGTATCTCATCCACAGCCAATTTTCGACAATCATCATTTGGTGTAGGAAAAAAGAAACGCTATTTGTCAGCCGGAAAACAACAATACGGAACCGACCGGAGAACCCTCAACACACGTTTAACGTCATAATTTCCATCGGGGGGGTGCGGTGCTCGGCCCGGTCTTCGGCTTATCTACGGTGTCCTATAATAAAGCAGTCGCTGGTTCCGTCCCTGGCACCGTAAGCAACAATTATATTGCGCACAAACACACTTGCAGGGTGGGGGGGACCTCGCAGCAACAGATACACAGTCCGGGGAAC
Organism: Anopheles coustani; assembly: GCF_943734705.1. Taxonomy (NCBI): domain Eukaryota; kingdom Metazoa; phylum Arthropoda; class Insecta; order Diptera; family Culicidae; genus Anopheles; species Anopheles coustani. Next base: position 87,785,429 of record NC_071289.1, read on the forward strand.
ATAATCGTGGTGTGACAAAATGTATGATGGTGCGCTTCCGGTTCGTAGACAAAGTACTGAGTCGACCAAGAGGTCGGTGGGGTTTTGGAAAGGATCATTAATATCCCACGACATACCCAACTCCGACCGTACACCGCAGCCTGCTCGGTTTGTGCTCGGAAAAACTTTCGTCACATTGCGACAGACAATGGCCGGATGGGAGAGAGTTTTGGTCCGCGAGCGCGTGAAACCCGCAGGGGACCGGCCGGAGGTTTTATCAGTAATTATGCATCAACTCTACTTACCCCTTATTACACGCGGACGTGGCACACAAGCGTGGTGGTCTTTGTAGGGCTTGTGACGACCACATCAAAACCGGATGCAGAATCGTTGGCGGCTAGCGGTTCCTGTTCGTGTCGAACTCGGTGCGCGAAATCGATTTAATGGCAGCGGCCATCTTTTATCCAACTTTCCGGCTTAACTTGGTCAAGATTTTGCGCAAGCAAACCGAAACACTGGTGGACACTGTTGCATTTTTCCACATGAACCCACACACACTCCTTACGAAGTTTTAGTTAAATCTCCTTTTTTTTCTTGAGCCACGAGTCAACTTCACTCACCGATTAATACGATAGAGGATGATTTGCTTTAATCCAATCTGCTTCACTTGCAAAGGATGTCGGATTTTGTCGAAAACTCGGGGCTTCTACACTGCGGGCCTTCGCCACCTTTGCACGGTTAATCCATCACTGTGTTTGCCGCAGGAGGATGGATTTGTTTAATTCTGCTACTACACTCCACCACTCACTCAAAGAAAAGCACGGCTTACTACTGCCGCTTCCAAACCGAACGCACCTTCACTTCTCAGCCCGTCCCGAACGATGATCTGATGAGTCGAGCGAGACGAGATGATCGACGTGGGCGCCCTTTTTCTTCTAAACTTCCACGCGTAACGCTACAAACGGATTGCCCGCGTAACGGATCGCTGCATGGGAAAATCACTACTCCTGCCGCTGCTTCCTCTCCTTCCTTGGGCACCGGGTGCGCGGTGCGCTCCTCTTATTGCTTTTCGTTTTCACCGTTGGAAAATGCGGCTGCTTTCCACTGCTGTTCACAATTTCATCACGATCCTTGCGGAATGGATGCTGCGGGGAAGACGAGGGCGGGGATAGGTGGTGGGATGAGAACACTCGGCGGTTAACACTGCGAAAACCCACACCGCGTTGTACATTCCACTTGCGGCCCACCACGAACATTGATGGCGGTGTGTTTGTTTGTGGTTCGCTTCAAGGGAGCCTCCTACAACTTAACCACGCGAAGCCTTGTGTCGGGATTCCCACACCCACACGCTGGACGAGCAATTACCCACCCTCAGTGGGTCGTACACATGCGGCCCTAGGCTAAGCGGTGTAGGGTACGAGACTCGCAAGGGGCGTTATCAGCAACGGACACTCGAATGGCCACTTCTAGTGCGCTCGAACGTTCCATCGAACGGGCTAATCCGTGCTCTTTCGTGACACATTCGGTGTGCTTCGCGACGTCCATACACTCGAGCGGGAAGTGGGCACTTCCGGCGTCCTCGCACGCCAAAGCACCGAAGGAGGGTGAATAGGGTAGGAGCTTTTTTTTCTCTTTCTCTTTCCCTCTCTAGGTTTCATTCCAATACACTCCTTCGCTGCGGGTTCGGGCAAAGCTCTTCCTTTGGCTCGACCGCTCGAAGTTTGCTCGTTTACACCCGCGAATGGATGCGAGGTTCAAAGGGCATGGAAATGAGGTGGCACACACATGTTGCTACCCTTACCCAAACTGACCGAGCGATGGCCACCGAACGGCTAATGGCTTCGGAGAAATGTCCACAAACAAACGGCCGGAGATAAACCCCACAAGGGTCAACAAATCAGGCAAACAGTCCACGAATAGAACACGATAAGAAAGCCTCCGCTTGGATGTCCTTTCGCACCGGCGAGGCACGAAGGAGAATCAACGCTAACGAACGTACATGTCCCATGGACGGGAAAATCACATCCACCGCACACGTGTCTCGTGGGAAAAGTGGTTTCTCCTCGCAGCGCGATTGGTTGGCTGCGTGTCTAGAAGCAATTCCCGACACCTAGTCAGCGCCTCGTAGGCAAAAGGCTGCTTTACGCAACTTCTTTTCTTGCAATTTTCTTCGCATCAAAACGGACACCACCTTCGGCGTGTGGTGGCAAACGGGAAAGGGAAGAATTTTCGCACCAAACGCTACGGTAGGTATGGCTTGGGTTTACCTGTCCTGGAACGCAAACCTAACTCTTTGAAGAAGGAAAAAAAAGGATACGACACGGGTCAGTTGGTTGCTTTGAGTGGAAAGAATGATAAGAAGAATGAAAGTCCATTACGCTCCAATCAACGAATCGAATATGAACGAGCTGGGAAATTTAAAAGCGTGTTGTTGTTTTTCAAGCAACAAAGGAACTCGAGAGGAGTAACATTGAAGAAACTTATTGAAAATAATGGTATTGAAATTGATATATCGACAATACCACAATAATGAAAAAAAAAAGTTTTGAACAGAACTGTGCAAAAAATGTATAACTGATCTTTCATGTCCTTTTATTCAATGAATTGCTAGCTCTTGATATTCTAGGAAAAAAGTGTTGCATTCTTTTTTTCAGTTGAACCTATTTTTTGTTGCCCTACTCCTGGTGAAGATAACTACCCAACTTAGATAATCAGTTAAATCAATCAAACAGTCCGTGTGCTTGCTTGGATAAAGTCAATGCAGAATAGAACTGTATCCATCAGCGGGGTTTTCTGCCTTATTTTTTTTTTAATTTTTACTCTTCCTCCAGCAACGATCACACAGTAAAGGTCGGGGATACCTGTGCGCACGATAGTCCGCCCTTCGGTGAAAATCGGAAAACTAATTCGTGCCACCGCTAAATATTCACAAAGGAGGACACAACAAAGCAAGAGAAAAAAAGGTTACAGGTTACCACCGCACGCAATCGAACCAACGACATTCGGTGGCCGTGCGCGACCCAGCGCGAGTACACAAATTCGCCAATCGCCAGCGAATTCAAGATCCTACTCGGTCGTACGCGCCGTCGTTCGATGGCCTCTGGTGTGTGTGTGTTGGCCAAACGGCGTCCCATAGGTGGTCCGATGCTGGCCTGAAGCCACTGGACAACCAAACGCGCAAGCAATGACCGCGCGCGCGATGGAAACTGGCAAGTCATGAATGGTACGTCAGGAGTCCTCTTGGAATCACCTTCGCCACGCATTCGGACAAACGTACAAGCGCCACCATCGTCCTCCTCAATGACTGGAGTAGCAACATCAGAAGGTAGGAGAGGTTGGTGGACACAAAAAGAAACAACAAAGTAGCCATTCATATTCCTCGGGTACACGAAACAGTAAGTAAGCTCCACCACAGCGTCAGTTTTCTTGTCCTTCCTGCTGCCATCAGGCACCTACTGACACCAGCGTTGTCGAGTGTATCCCCGGGGCTACAACTGGACACGGTTACCGCATCACTCAGGACCTCTGCAAACGGCAAATTGGACACCCCGTGAAGTGCCTCGCTTCACACAATCGTGCCAACGTGCGGACACACATTCACACACCAGCCCACAGGCACACAACCGTGGAAACATTTTCAGCCACACAGAAGTACCCAGGACGACAAGCAGGCATGCCAGATCCGTTTCTTTCTTCTTCCATAATACCACACATACACACACACACACACACACACACACGCACAATTTCTGCCTCGCTCCTGCTTCCGTGCTTCCGTTGCTTGTCATACACGGCGGCGAATGACCTGCACACAGCGGAGAGCAGGAGGTAAGCAGGTGGCAGGGGTTCTGGTGTGGAAAGGACTTCTTTTTTCCTCCGGACTTCGGTACCCCCTTCTGGCAGACTTTCCCTTTGCACTGTTCCTGCACCGCCACCAAACACCACCACCATATCACTACCACCAACTTGGAGCTGCGCTCCTTCTTGCAGGATGCACAGCGGCAACGTCTACCAACCCGCATGAAATCTCTCCGGCTACTAACGGTGCGAACGCGACGGCCGGTTCCCGATGGCCAGATGCCCGCAAGGAGCGCTCGGGAAAAAGCGTCGCCCGATCCGGCTCGGGGTTCGGGTAGGTTGACGTAATTGTTGGGGTATCTGCGGCCCGAGCGAGCGAAAGCTTCGGAAAAGTCATGCCATCGGGCGCCAGCAACAGTGTCGGCTGGCGGACCGGGGACGATTTTCCACCGTTTTGCCCCCGATCGATGGTGATGACGTAGGTGAGAGCGGGACGACCGGAGGTAAGGCGAAGTTGCCCGAGCGTTGTCCTGCTTTGCCAAGGAAGCCTTGCGGCTCGTGCGGGGAGCTTTTTTATTCGGAAGCTTTGGCTTCCGGTACCGGGTAAATTGAGCTTTTGTGCCGCAGATTGACAGGATGTGGGATCTTTGGCAGTGTCAGGATTCAATAACCACAGGATAGTAAGCCGGTGAATAAAGTTGCCATGTTTTTCAAAAGCTCTTGAAAAAGACAATTAAATCGTGCAACCCTTGTACGCAGAATGTATTTTAATTGTGAAATAACAAACCCTCCTACTCGTTGGTCTTGCGATTTGTTGTTTGTTTAACTCTCATATCGGGACTAGTTTCGGAGATTCTTGGAATCAAAAACGACTATTTAAATCTGGCTGCATCGAGCTTATGCGTCATATGTTCGAAATTAAACGTTGCTGCAAATAAAAATGTTGCAATGTGGTTTTCTAGCAGCTGGTGGAGAACTTAAAACTAAGTACATGAATGTACTAAACAACCGTTAACGTTTCCGGTATGCATACATTTTAGTTCAGTAAAAAAAAACAGTATACAAAGCGATTGCAATTAAAATACAAACTGGAAAATTAAAACAAAAATTACCCTAAACAACAAAACAAACAATAAAACTACCCCAGTTTAACACGTAATTGAATTTCATTCTTATTCTACGATACCCGCATTTTATAAGTGCGCCAGTTTGTTCTTTTACTTGCTTCCCGTATGCTACGGTTGTCATAGTGTTTTTTGCGGATCGGATACAATTGGTAGCTAATCTTTGATTTTTGGGCCGTTTCTTTTGCAAAAAAGCTTAAAGCTTTATCCAGTTGAAATCGAACAATCGATGTATTGCATCTCAGCTCAGGTTTCCCTGGAGTATCGGTTCCGTTTTGCACAGCTGCATCATCGTGCGTATCTGCCCGGATGTGTTGAGGCCGTACACGTCGAAGCTGCTTCGATCCATGATGCAAATTCTACGGTACATACAAGAAATGAGTTGTATTTGTAAAACTTCGTACTAAAACCAACGGCGAATGATAATGGCAGACATACCTTCCTCCCGAGATGGAGTGCAAAAACTTCCAATAGCTCGGTCGCAGGTTCTCCGGTTCGATTGTGGCGGCGTGGAATAGTAGCGCTGTGCTCGTTGCGTACAGCATAATGGTGAACCCGGGAACGCGTGGCAGGTAGCCCTTCTCGATACCCCAGTTATAAGTTATCTGAATGTTTGCGAGAAAAATAATCGTGAACTGTACTGTACGAAAGAAAACCCGATGGGAACCGGTCTTACCTGCAACGTTTTCCACATAATGTACAAGGCAATCGTGTTATCGGAGTAGAAGGCAAAAGCGATACTTGCTAAAAGTCCACTAGGAAAGGCAAAACTTGGACTATCACTGTCCGTCAGGTGACGCAACAAGCAGGAAGACATCTGGGAATTGTGAAACGATACACATAAAACAACGTTGCGACACCCCCTTTTGTGGACCCATGCCGGAATGGTGTTACCTTATAAATTGTAGTAAACCCTCCCAGGAACAGTCCCAACCGGGCGATCTCCTTGTTAAGGAACGTTTTGCGTATCAACTGCGGCCGGTTGATGAATTTTCGTAGCTGCAATACCGCCTTCATCACGACCTGTATTCCGAGACCCATCGAGAACATGCGCATCCCGCTGGAAACTGTATCGTAAACGCATCCATGCCGATGCCGGCAAAGTTTATGCTTCCCGAGAGCCTTCAGCCGTCCGATAAGCTGCAGGTAGGCACGCAGGATCGTCTGAATAAACGGATAGGGTAGCCGTCGGCTACTCGACCGTGTTTGGCTTGTTCTTGGAACTTTTTCCTCTTTTGTAGTGGAGCCACTGTCATCGATCGGTGGCGATTCGGCCTTCATTACCTCGCTTTCACCGATGGCAAACCGAACCACATCGAACATCGAGTCGCGGTACTCTTTCTGACGATTGCGTCGGTAGCAGTACATCAGGACCGAGGTGGACAGCCCGAAGATGGCAATCTCACCGTACGGTAGCGAGCGGACGAGCCCGCGTGATTGCAGAATGTTCCACATGGTTTCGGTGGCTACGTTCGACACGTACAGGGCTAGCAGGGCACGGCGCGAGGAACGTTCGACCAAGATGGATACCAGGGCCGCCAGGAAGGCTGGTATGTAGGAGGCGGTGTAGAAATTGAACGAGCCCATCACACGCCGGATGAAACACAGAAACATCGAATAGCTGAAGGCATTGGTCGTGAGGAAAACGGTGGACTGAAGCCAACCTCGGATCGTTTTGGTTAGTTCTGCCAGGGTTGGTACGCGGCCACGCATCAGCAGGGAGAACTAAAAATAAGGAATTATTTTTCTTTTTTTAAATTATTATATCCCATAGACTGGTGTCTGACTTACCGCATAAACAGCTGCATAAATTCGCAAACAGTACTGCAAACCAACCAGCATTAGCTCGGCGGTTGCTAATGTGCAAGATTGCGTCCACGGATGCACGTACTCCAAGCAGGTGACGGGCACCGGGGTCATCTTACTGAGGACCTGCATCTTGATGCTGTTTTTTCTTGTGCAACTCACACTCACGAAACCAGTTTTTCCAAAGCTGTACCTAAAGCGGGTGTCATGTCTTGAGAGAGGGGAAGCAGATTTGATGAAGAAGAACAAGTAAATCTCAAGACGATTTTAAAATAACTTAAACGAAGCCATGACTCGCATGGTTGGTGTCATAAAATGGTTTACGATAAGGAAGCTTCCATTTCCCTTGTCCCCCTTCACTCTCGTATCACACCCGCTGCTCGCCGTCGCTAGCTTGGTAGGGGGTCTTAAAGGGCACATTGGCGCAGTATACTTATTCGCTGACATAACATAAGGGAGGAAAGGGTACTACCCTACATATGGGATTAATAATCCATGTCACAATCCAACAGATGGTACTTGTTTCGACATGAAACAAATTGGGACATTACTTCTAAACAAGCTCAAATTTTGTAAGAGTATCGTTTGCATATTAGTGCGTCATAGCACTCTCAAATGTGACTGAATTTATCAATAATTATTGTAATTTATTACACTAGTTTTGTACCATCTTATTAACACATTCATGTTATAGACGATGTGTTCGTTAAACATACCGCCCAAAATAAGGCAGTAGGACACAAACATGATCAAGTTGCTTTGCACCAGAGCATTTATAGTCGTCCGAGTCGACCGAGTTGCGTGTTTCGAGAAGAAATTGACCCGAATGTTGATATTGCCCTTCAGCGCAACACACAACAGCCAAACATCGCATGAAAACCAACTAGAAAAGGCCCCAACCGATCACAAAGTGTCTCTATTTGATCTCCGTTTTAAGCTTAAGTTTGTTTGTTCCCTCGTACAAAGTCGTCGTTCCAACCCTACGCTTTCTCGCTTATCAACGGATGGTTGTATTTAGGGGTGCAGCGATTCGATGATAACTTTTATCAATAATCGAAAGACGATGGAAAGTTTGATACCGGTTAGAAAAGCCTACTTTGCGTCGCGTCGTATTTTGTTTTTCGACGATCAGAGTTTAAAGTGCACAGATTAGCGTAGAATGTCTAGCACTGGTGTAACTTAAAGCGGTTAAATTATACGCATGTGTGATTTGATTGACGTAAATGATTTCTAATAGTTTCTTCCTTTGCTATGGCCAATCGTCTTTTTCTTGTTCGCGTTCCCTAACCTGCACGGCGTTATATTAGCTACCCAAATGTATTCCATCGTACACACTTCGCTTAATCGAAACCAAACGCCGCGCGAGCTGTGTTGTGAAATGATGTGGAGTGCGCTTTTGCGATCGTTTGGATCGTTGGTGCTGTTATGCAGACAGTACACCATTTGCGGATATACGGGAAGTACTTACAGGTTTGCGTCGTTCCCGGCCTTCCTGCCCTGATGTAGTGTAGTACGCGCACCGATGAGGTAACGATTAATTATCGGATAGCCGCCAAATGATCGCCTTTGCCCTAGCAAATCACGCACTGACTCGACAATTTCTTCGTGCACGTGAAGTAAACTAATCGAAACCTGCCTCACTTTATCGCCTACGTCTTGCACTGATAAAGAAGTTGTTGTTTTTGGCTGCAAGCGGGGATTTAAAATAGCTTAACGTTCTCGTCCACAGGTAAATAGCAGATAGATTAATTGTACCACTTGTTTATCACTTTGTCGCCTTTCTATTCCCTACAACTTGGTTGCGATGAGGCTGTTGAACCACTGGAAACGCACAATCTAATGGCAGGCTTCACAAGAGAGCGATGGTAACATGGAACGGATTTTCTATTCGGTAATGGACTGGCGATGGCTCGTTGATAAGCCGTCCGATTTGTGTGCCAGAAAGGAAAAAGTAAATTTAACGGGCGGGCGCCGTGGCACGACGACCACTTTCGACGAATGTTCGCTAGCGAATCGTTGAATGAAAACAACAACAAGCAGCTGGTACCGCCAACATTCCGCTAGTGCGAGTGAAACGGAAAGTGTGGGATAATGACAGCTGTTATTTGTAAACATGGCGGTGTAAAACGATTTACGCCACGATCATTAGGGGACGGTGTAAATTTGAATTTTTTCGGTCTTTCCATTTTAAGAAATTCGTTTTTAGAATGTTTTACCAATTATTGAAACGTTACTGTTGTTAAAAAGGACGGCCAATTAAAATCAATCGAACGTTTCGATGCTTTCTTGTGATAGTTCTGATGTGTGCCGCTGTTTATCAGATTCCGTTTAATTACGTACCCTATTTTGTGATACACTCTTTGTCGTCGGCATGAACAATAGAAGTGAATTGGTGCGTTGCATAATTTAGTAGCTTGGATTGAGTATAAATGGCTCCTCGGTAGGTCCCACGACTGTAGCGACTACCTTTTAACAGCAGCATGACGTACCGGCTAACGTTCACTAAAGCTATTCAAAGTGTCCTCTCCAGGACCAGCTTGCATGGAGTGTTTCATCTAGTGCACGCTCGAAGTACATATTTTGAAAAGTAGGTAGGAGAATTCTTCGTAATATTGTATCGCTATCTAAAAGTAAGTCTTTCGGTAGAGTGTTATGGTTCGGATTTATTACAATGGCACTAACGGGCGGATGCTACACGGTGGGTATTTTCTGGCTACGTTATTGGACCAATCCAACGGTAATAGCGCTGGATCGCGACTACCACCTTTGGAACACGACGTTCCCCAGTTTGACCGTTTGCTTCCAGAAACGGTTGAACGAACGTGCTCGAGATGAGTTGATAGAAAGCATAGATCCCGAGCTGGCGCCCAGGTATGCGGAATTTTTGGACACCCTGCTGGATAGCGACATAGAAAACGTGGGTCGTTTAGCCGACTTTGACGAGTTTGAAGGCGTCAACTTGAGGGAGCTGCTAAACGAATTAACCGATCGGCCGAACGCAATCATTGCGATGGAAGGCGATCTACAGGGGACACTGGTGCGAACTATGACGGAAATGGGCATCTGCTATACGTTCAACTCGGCCCTAACCAGGTATTTAAGCATTGACCAATACACCGGTGAAGAAAAACTGTACCAAGTCAGCGTGTTCAATGGTGAAGCGTCGGCCACAATATCGAACTGTACTTCGAACGCAAATGTGAGTAGCTTAGAGGACCGTCATGACTTCAGAGGGCCCTAATTCAACCATCTCTCCATCGGTAGATTTACTTCCACAGTCCCTACGAAATGCCTACAATACGTAAGTCGCTTTTACTCGAGCGTGGTTTCTTCACGTTTACGAAGATGGACTTCAACGCACTGGCGATCACTTCGGATCCAGCATTGAAATATTTAAGCATCAAGCAGCGCAAGTGTAGATTTCCTCATGAATCAAATCTGCGCTTCTTTCCGGACTATTATTCATACGGACTGTGTTTATTGGAGTGCAAGTTTTATCTATTTCTCAAACACTGTGACTGTGTACCGTACTTTTATCAAATTGACGGTAAATCGAACCAAATAACAACCTTCTAAATGGCGTATTGAACCATCATATTTTATTACTTACAGATCGTTCTAAATACTGTAAATTAACACAACTAGCGTGTGTGGAGTTATACCAAAGCTACATTTCCTTCTTAACCGCCGACGAGCTGCGGGAAATCTTTGGTGCTTGCAATTGCATGAAAAACTGCGACGATGTTACCTTTACGCTGCAACAGTACGGATCCACGTTTTGGTTCAACGATCCCGTCATCAAATGGAGTATCCGCATACCGAAAATTCGCTACAGCCGCAGAATCATTTACGCATTCATTGATGCGTTGGGTAAGGAACAAGGCCGATGTGAATGGTTGCGGTTTTAATACTTACCAGCTCATTTCTTCTTTTAGTTTCTACGGGAAACATCTTGGAATTTTTCTTTGGGTTCAGCATCATAACGTTGATCGAAGTGGGTTACTTTTCGTTAAGAAATTTGATCGTTTCTTGCTTCCGATCGAAATCTACACAGGCGTTTTGCCGTCGTCAACGACCTAAAGAAAATCGTGCGAAAAACAAGCAGGTGTTGGTTAACAAACCTATCGTACAGGAAAAGCAGATCAAGTTCAAGTAGAATTAAAGATTTTTCACTTTGACAAAAGCAACCGCAATCATTTTTTTGTCATCCACGCGGCTTTTCTAGGTACAGCTTACAGCATTCCATCTTACAGCATTCCATCTGACAGCATACTGCGACATTTAATGTCAAATAACAAACGGTCAAAATTTAAGATCCTCCGCGTTTCACTTGTTCAGTGTTGTTTTCGTTTCAAAAGCAGTTAATTTTCTTAAAATATCCGGCATGGACTATGCCAACGAACTGGAGGCTTTCATTGCCGAGCAGAAAAGGCTGATAGAACTTGACAAACAACGAATCCAGCCAATTCATTTGGAAGATACGAGCAAACGCCACGATGGTCCAGCACCCGCAGCAGCGGCACTTGCTCAAGACGAACCAGTTTCACGGAAAACTGGTGATAGTTTTACATCCACTGACAAACTCTCAAAGGAGATGGTTAATTCGGAAATAAGTAAGAAAACTAGCTCAGGAAAACCAACAAACAAAAATCCAGCAGAGAAAGTGAGCAGCGCTGTGGCGGCTTCTATTCCGGACCAAAGGATTATCGATCTGGCAAATATGGACAAATCGCACGAAGGGGATAAATTATCACCACGAACATCTATCGAAGGACCGTCCAACACATCATCATCACCATCATGTGCGAAACGGGTATCGCCGCAACAGGTGAGTGAAAAGAAAACCATAGAGCGGATTGTTTTTTCCAGTAATGTTTTTCCTTCACGAGACGGAACATAAACCTAGACATGGAATGGATTCGGCGCAGAAGCTCCATCGGTGCGAGGGTCAGTATCTTTGGGCTGCCCAAAACACTCTCGGAACGGGTTCGTTTTTGGTGGCAACGAGTCTAGCCGGTCAGTGCATTCGGGGCGACCACTTGGCAGGACACACCAGGCCAAGGCGTGCGCTAGTTGAGTTCCTTCTCGGGGTGATCGTTCGCGTCTTCCAGCAACGAACAGTTCGGTAGATCAGTCTGTTTGGCAGTGATTGTGCATTGTGATTGCATCTGATATTGAGCACGTTTCGCTTAGGAATGAACATTCACCGTATGAATATTCCGAACGTTTCTACAATGTGGTAACCAATTCGATATCTGAACGACGTCTTCTGTAGATCATCAAATGATCATTCGGATTACTTGTTAACCTTCCCGGTGCTGTAAGTAAAGTAAAGGGCATTTTGCCCGAACTATTTATCATTACTCTTACAAAACAAACATTTTTCTTTCCCAAACGAAATTACGACGTAATTAATAAGGTTGTATGTTAATCGATTGGAAGCCCCTTTTACTCCCTAAAATGTCAGTTATTTTTGAATAGAAATATCCACGTATTATTTTCTCTAAACTTAACTGAAATTTTCACATTCTTTCTATAGTATATCTCGTAGTATCAAATTCGTTGTCAGTACAAGTCTTACGCTGAATTACAATCCAGATTCTTCGATATCCTCAGCACATGGCCTAATTTATTCGACGCCTTTCTCCGGATCTTGTTCTAAACAAGACGCATAAGTTATCTTCCGTCGTACATTTAACATTGCTCTACTAACCCCCAAATAGCCCCCTTGGTAGGCTCAGTTAAAGTTATCCGGGACGTCGAAATCGTAAATGAAACACTTTCTCACGAAATGGGATGTAATAAGATCAGTTGTGCGTAGACTTCCGTCCACCGTTTGCCATGGCCTAATAAGTCGTTTGTTTTTTTTTCCTTTTTCGTTGGTATTATTCTCGATGGAGTTAGACTGATTAATATCTCGGAAGAGTTTAGTTCCGTGTTGAGGTAAGTTGACCGCATATGCAGATTCGAACCTCCCCTGTCCTGGGCTGGCTGCATCGGTTTGAGCTGGAGTTTTGGTTTTATCACCGTCCAACTGGGTGGTGGTGTTCTTTTGGGGCCAATATCCGTCTGCTGGCCCACGGATGGGTATCCGAAATTGGAAATTAATTCAAAATTTGCCCCAAATACATCGGCCAGAAATGGACGCGTCAAGTGCAGTGGGGGGATTGGATAAAAGAATTTGAGCAAGAGAAACCATATTGAACGGTGGTCACTGGTTTGAGAAAAGTGGGGGAAGAGATGTCGGCAACATTCGATCCGCTGTTGAAATACCGTCGTCAATAATGCATATTAACTGGGCAATGGGGACAGTGTAGTAGAAGACTGTAGAGGGGCCAGGAAAAAAGTAGGATAATTTGCTAATAGAAATCGAACCTGTATCTCGAGATAAAGAACCTCACAACCGTTCAAGGATAGAAGTATTTGCCTGCATTCTTCAGTTGTATGGAAAGTAAAACTTTTTCAACAAACCATCTTCAAGTAGTAACGAGTTGCTTACCATAAAACCTCTATTAATTTTCAAAACCAAACGATACTTTCATGTTTGCACTATATTGCATGGGAAATGCACTTCTTTTAAAATGGCCTCTGTTAAGATTGTTTTGTGGAACTTCCTTGTGGTTGTCGTCTGGTTCTCGTAACAACGATAGTACTTGTGCAATTTAATGAATTGCATTCCTCATAAATTACATGGTTTATTTATAATATTATAGAAAGCTAAACACTTTACACTCTTCCTTAAACCCTTCGTCCTTCGCGTTTTGGCAATTTTGTTCCAAAATTAATGTCTATCCAGTACTGTTCGGCGAAGGCAAGCAAAGGAGAAAAAAATCCTTCAACAAGAGAAAACTCCCTCAAGTCAAGGATCATGCAGGTCAAGTACACACTTACTCGTTACTGTTTTTGCCAAGGCCAGCATCAATTTATCCGTTTAAAGTTATTTCCCATCCCTGTTTTTGAAGGTTTTACTCATTTTTTTAAATTGCAATACTTTGAGGTCGAGCGGAAGTGCTTTCAATATTTTGAGACTTTATTTAATTTAATTTGAACAGATCTACTTAGTTTTCCTATTGCGAAGAAACAGTTGAACAATTCACTCGACTTTCTGGCATCAATTCTGACCTAGCAAGGAACTTTTTCATTTTTCAATGTACAATACTTTCACCCATCCAATCCATCATTCAATTTTCTTTTGCGAAGGATTGTGAAAAACATTTCCTTTAAGGAAAAGGCTTGTAAGGATGTGGTATCAAGCGTTTTGGGTCGGGCAATGCCTTTCGCGGTCAACGTAAAGGATATATTTTCCGCAACGAAACATTCCAACCAAGGTCCGGTGAAAATGAGCTATAAAGAATACATTTTCCAATCATTGCTAGCCAATAAGAAAAAAAAGGACGATGGTGCAATGGAAAAACACATCATGAGACACCTCATTTTTACCCGGCTCGGGGAGTTGGGGGCAATCATGCTTTCGCACTACCAACTTTTCAATTTGGTATGTGTGGTGCATCTCCATAACCGGCTCGGGGTCAACCGCAAACAAAAGGAGGGGCGGCTGCAGGTAATACCGTTGATGATGATGTTACATTTTTCAACAGCTCCAGTCACGAAACACACGGTCCCCACGGAGGTGTACACTATCGGTGCTAGGTAGCTTTAATTTCAATTAAAAAAATACCCCACTATCTACATTTAAAAAGTTCGTTCGCCGGGAATGTAAAACACTCTAGTAATGACTTTTCGTTTGCAGCAAATACAACAAAAACGGTGGCCGGTGTAAAGTGGAACGAGGTGGATAAACTTTGAAAGTTTAAATTATTACGTTGACTTTACCTACGGCTTGCGATAGAACTTCTACGAATTCCATTACCATTTTCATTGCACCAGCTTTTTTTAACCCTCTTTCTTCTGGTGCATTCCAACCGGTGGTAATTTCCGTCGCATTGGATGTACTTTCCTTGCTCCTCGATTTTCCACGCTTCTTCCTTTTTTCGTTATAAAACTGTCTTGTCGCACTTTTCTGTGTGGAAAGTAGAAATATTCATCGGTTTGCATGAAAAATTAGACACAAACGGCGAAGATGAGTGTCATTCGATAGAACACGCAATCCATTTCCCTGTGGCTGGGTTAAAGCTCCTTTTGAAAGTTGAACTTTTCCTCCGCAATAACGTTTTGTAGCGGAAGTGAATGTGTTTTTTTTATTGTTGAAAAACCCACATACGCCTGTTGGTTTATGACGTGCCCGGGGGGTTGGGAAAACCTTAATGCCGGTCGAAATGAAAACTTTGTTGCGCGTTGCTTGTTTTCCGGTAGTTGAGGTTTTTGTAGCAGATCTAGTAGTCACAGGGTTAACGGACCGAGTTATGTGGATCAGTAAAATTTTAGTTACTTCTGGTTGGTTAGTTGTGATGTGGTTACTTGTGGTGAAGTTACTTTTGTTTTAAATCCCGAGGATAAGGATTGCATAACTGGTTTGTGAGGAAAGTATGAGAATTTACTTTCTGACTCCTGTACGTCTGCTTGCTTTTATTCCGCATGTGACGAAAACATTGACACGGTTTTGCCGTCAGTTGATATTAATCGATGCCGACGGAATTTCCCGGATGGAATCAATGCTAGCCGGCCGAGCCCGGAACGCGAGGTGCAGGCCGGGCAAATGCTTATGCAAATGATAATAGGTTACATTCGTCTATAAATATCTGATTGCGTTCACACGCGGGAGTGCCGCAAACGCCGCCGCCTTCATGTCCTGGGTGATTATGGCGGTGGGTGGCTTACCAACGTTAACCGCGACCCATTTTCTTGAGGCACCACCGGGAAGGACCACAAAACTGCGTGTGTGGTTGCGTTTTGTTTTTATTTTTGTAACCGTACTGTGGCCAATAAATGTGTCCTTCTCCTTCGATATAGAATGGGATAGTTTCTGAAGTGACTTATTTTCTTTTACTCTTTATTTCTTTTTTTCCCAGGATGAAATGGAACAGTGGGTCTCGGATACGTTCTTTTCGTACTTTCCGAGTTTCAACAAAAAGCAAACGGAAGAGAAAACCGTCCTCTCCCGCACGCGCCAGCAGGAGTATCAAGAGTATTTGAAAAATGTAAATTTCATTGCTAACGTGGTAAACTATCGCCGTTTCTTGGAATACTATTGACCAACGTAGCAGCAAACTCGAATTGAACTCAAATTATGCACTAGTTGATCTTTTTAGTAAAGCCGTTTGAATCCTTCACTGATTGATTAGTTGCTTTTCACAAACACAAACACTGTTAAATTTAACCGTTTCACTTTTGCGCCACTGTTATATTTTAGTCGAAGAAACTATTTTGATTCAATTTCTTTTTCTTCATTTAAATTATCGTATCACGTTCTGTTCAATTGTTTTATCTTATGCACCTAATCAGATTAGCTTAATTTTGAGTCCCGATTTTGAAGAAGCTTAACATTTCCTAGATACAGAGTGCTGCACTTCTTAGATACACCCTTGAAACATGCACCAAACCGTAAGCACCAATATATCGTTAAAGTAAATGGTTATTTCTCCTCCCTCCAAATATCTCCAGATCCCCGAGGTAACAACCAAGCATCAACAGTACATGCAGAAGTACGGCACCGGCAAACCGGCAGGAAAGGCGTCATCGTCGAATGAGAAAGCGACCGGCACGACCAGTCCACCGCCGGCGGTGGGTGGAGGGGGTGCAAGCCCCGGGCAGCCGCAGGTTCGCTTCGGAAAGTCGCTGGTGGCGGAAGCGAATACAAACTTCCGCAAAGGTAGCCCGCGTGAAAAGTTGATTCAAGATTTAGCCCATACTGATCTGCCTACCATTCTTAACACAGACACTATCGATCGCAGGAACAGGATGTTGGCCGAAGTAGGTATCGTGGGATTGATGGGGATTCAGTGGAGTGGAGGGGCACGTGGGGGAGAGTTGTTACGCAAAATTGTTGTTTGAAGCCATATCTTTTTTAACGGAAACATTTGTTCGAGAGAATATTCATGGGAAAGCTTGGAAAATAGGAAAATGTAAAGAACAGTTTGTTTAATAAAAAATCATCCCTTTCTCAAATTTATATTAGACAGCTAAATCGTTAAGAAATTCTAAATGAAAATACTCAAATTAATTTCGATTTTTTAAGCTTTTCCAAGAAATAACAAGTCTCACTAGATGTACAACCAACGTGGTAGCTTATTTACTTCCCACTGATGTTGTTACCACACTAATAATTTTGTTTTCCACCACATCGTTGCATCGCCGGTAGGAGGAAAGTCGCCGAAAAATGGACTATCAAAAGGAACTTATTAAGCAGATCGAAGAGAAGCGGAAGGAAGTTGAACGCTTGCGTGAAAAGGAAAAGCTCGAGGAGCAAATGCTGACAAGGTAAAGAAAATGACGAGAACTTCAGGTAAAGGAAACCATCACTTTTTAAAAGAAAAACAAAAGGATTCTAAATGGAGCCTAAAATTTAGAATGATAAATTTTCTATTTTGGTAAGAATTTATTTTACTTCAACAACAAGACTGTTTGTAATCAGGTGTGGCCTATGGAACCACTATTTCGTAGAGCTTCAATTAGTTCTTCTCACGAAACATTAGAGCGATTACACTAAAAGGAAATATTTGCCGAAAAGTAAACGCTTTCAAAACGAAATACATTTGGAAGACGACCATCCGTTTTAATCGGAGAACCTTTATCAACTAAGAAAGTGGATGTAATTATGTATTAACGTTTTTAACGGTGGAACATTTTCACCCTGACCTTGGCGCATGATGGGATGTTGTTAATTGTCACGCAATTACGTAGACGAAATGGAAATCGTGTACATGTGTATCCTTTTCGTTTCGTTCTTGCGTGTTTCATTCGAATGTTTGCTTCCCGTTTTTTTCCTTCAGCCGACTGGAGCAACAGTTGAAAACGATGCAGCTGGAGGAACAGCTCGAGCACGAGCGACTACGAAGCGAAAAGATCCGCATTGCCAACGAGCAGAACCACATCCGGCGCCTGCAGTTGCTGGCCAATCTCGAGAACGACCACAAACTGTTCAACCCGTACGATGGCCAGCGAAAGGCGTTCTCCGAAAACGGTGGTCTCAAACCATCGATTCCACCAACAAAAGGGACTGTTGGTGCACCAAAAGCCTCCGGATCCTTCTCGTCCGGTGACGAGCGCACGAAGGTGTACCGGTACTTTAGCAATTCCGCTCACCAGGAGAAGCATGCGCACTTCGCCGATAGCAGTGCTGGTGGGCCAGCGTCTTCGTCCACACTTTCCACGTCCGAGCAGGACTATGAATCTTCCAGTGAAACGACGGGTCTGTCCAACTCGCTCGCGGTTGACCATCGCTATCAGTACTGCAAGAGCTGCCGGGCGGACATTGATCGTTCGTTTCTTCCACCGACCTCGAGAAGTCTGGGAACCACCAAAGGGTCGTCAAAGCAAAAGCGACTCCATTGCGCCAAGTGTGGTTGTAAGCGATCACAAGGAGGCAAGGAGGACGTGTACCGTCGGTGCACGAGCTGTGCCCGGACGATGAAGCGGACGAACAACAATGAATCGTCGATGTGTGCCGTTTGTCAGCTAGCGACGGACGCGGATAGAAACCATCAGAAACGCCATCGACGGGTATCGAACACGCGGGAGGACGACGACACTGACGCCGTTTCGCCCTCCGCTAATCCGTACAAAGTGATCGACATTCAATACCACGAGAGTGACAATGAGCAGGGTGGCGATCATCTGTCCGTGCTGAATCCGGTGATCGTGCGTAACAACTATCGCAAGCCACCCTTCTCGCTCAACATCAACAAGGATTCGCTGTTTCATCCGAGCAAGAAAACTCCGGAACCGGTCCTTTCGGTGAACATACGCAACGGAGAGGTATTTGTGGATAACAAGCTGCGTGGAACGGCGGGAGGCTCGTCACGCCCCGCAAGCCCTTCCGATGTTGACGACAGAGCCGGGCCGATGCGCGACGATGACACTTCTTCGGCCACCGTCGGGGATGATCTGCTGGACGAACGGATTGCGAAGTACGTGCGACACTACAACACGCTTTGGATGAAGCGTGGCACCGGTAGGAAGAACAATGCGCACAACTTTCAACCGGACCAGCAACAAAAGTACGATCATGATCAACATCATCACCATCATCATTATCAGGGGATCATGAAAAATAGTAAATCCGGTTCACTGCTGCCATCGCTTTCGCCTCCGAAAGTGTACGTTAGCGATCGGCCGGATAACCTCAAGAGCGACGGGTTGAAGCTGGTGGAGAAAAAGTGGGAGGTACAGTAGTCGTTCCCGTCCCGGATGTTACCTACAACATCCGGTGGTGGTGCAAATGGTTCCCTTCTTTTTTTATCATTTCTATTTTCCTTCCCTCTTTATAGATTCCGGCCGTCGAGCGGACCAAGGTGAACAATAAAGGATCGGCCCGGGTGCTTACACAGCTCGGTGCCATTCGGAGGCAGCTCCAGTTGGAGCAGCTGCAAATGGACGGACCCTCGTCTTATGGGAAAAACTATTGAATCTAAGCACTTGAAAACAACATACGAATGACAACGAAACAGCAGGCAATTCCGTCCGAACTAGCCGTGTTCAAAGTGTCCTTCAGCGAAGAAACTTCACAACCGATCGTTACCGGTATTGGACAACAGCTCAAAGCGGGACTCCTTACGCCGAACTAATTTCCAACAATCATTGATGAATAAAACAGACGAGTAACTCTCTATTGCTGAATTTAGATTTGGTACTGATTTTTATCGATCACCGAAAGGCCGATGGCCGCAAACCAAGATGCACGGCTTAGTTTCAAACAATAGCTTTAGTGTCTTATTTACAACGAGCTAACAGCGTGGTAGCGATCGCACCCATTTTATTCCATATTTAACGGGACACGCTTAATCTTCAGGACGACCAAACCGAACCGGAACGAATGTTCTACTTGGTAGATACGCGAGTACGCTTGTTCCACGAAAAATTGATTCCGTAGTTCTTCACGCGCTGCTTCTTCGTAACTTCCGCCTTGTCAACGAACCACCTCCATCCGTTTTTCTCGCAGTGTGCGATCGCTTCATCGGCGGAGGAAAATTCCACGCGCATGTTAGACAGTGGATCTCCGCTGCAAGTTGTAAGAAGAAATTAGCTTTGACTCTATATTCGTTTCGTTTTTCACCGATGGTGAGGCTTACGTGGAGGCCCAACCCATTAGCGGGTTTTCCCAGCGCTCGCGGTTGTCGAACTCGATGCTCCAGTGGTGGATGTTGTCGGTTCCACTTTGCATTGCATTTTTAGCCGGCATAAAGATACGCACACGCCGTTCCTTGACGTGTTCCTCCGGAACACCGGTGATGGGGCTAATATCAACCTGAAGGAAACGAACGAAAGGAATTTACGTTTAACGGCACGATCACAAATCGCACGAGCTACGCTTAATGCACTACCTTCACCGGGACGGTAATCGTGGGCAGGTGGTCACGGTGACGCTCCTCTTCGTTGGCTAGTATAACGCTCGCATCCAGCATCGGTGCCTCCTTCTGCGTCTTGGGATCCTTGTAAACAATCGATGACGTCGAGAGCGAAGCCCGCATCCTTGTAAGCAAAAGATAGCAAAAGATGCGATATTTCAAACGTCTCGATTACACAACCACCCATCGGATGCACAGAAACCAGCGACAGAAAAAACAACACGCGTCGGATACGTCGCATCAAGCGATGCGAATTGAACAGAAAATGTTATCCATATACATTACCATTGTGTCGCGACGCCGTTTCTAGCAATGGATCGAAGGAAAAGACTCATTTTTACAAATTTTGCACAAGCCGAGCACCGCAGAGTTGCCGAAGTTTTGCTTTCGACTGAGTGACAGAACAAATCAAAACATCGATATTGCTATCAAACCAAGGTAACTAGAGAGAAGCAATACGGTTGATTTGGACAACTTCAAACAAGTTCCAAATAATGTACTACTTGTTCGAATCGTCAGATGTAGTAGCTACGGACATAGCAAAGTCGCTTTGAAGTTGCAAAGAAATTGATTTTACAATACGTATTTGAGTTTTTAAATACTCCATAACGTGGTTCTTGTGTGTTATGTTCCAAAATATGAAACGGGTTTGCATTTAAAAATGGATTACATACATATACCGCTTTGATAGCGGGAGAAGAATCATAGTTTTGATATCGACTGCTAAAATTTAATGAATCATACTATGTGGATTATTTAATATTATAGAATTAGAATGAACTCTTTTGGATTGTTAGAAATCATGAATTTTTCAAAATAGCTTGGTGGCTGTCAAATCGTTCTCTTTGATCTTACCTTATGAAGCAAGCTTTTGCTTTATTTCAGCAACCTTGAGATAAAGTTAAAAACAAAATAAAAACCAACTGCATCAGTTTTGTGTCATTGTCGATCCCAGTGCGGTTGTTGAGAACACGGCAAGCGTCGACTAGTTTCGCAGGTTACAATTTAAAAAAGTACACACAGAAAGGCAGAAAACTGCAATCAAATACCTACGGTGTGGAAGTGTGCTTTTGGGTCGTATCCGTCCACCGTTCGATGTGAGTTCATGCTAAAAAAATCCCAACCAGAGGCCAGCAGCAGAATCGATTTGTATCTCGGTCCGACGGATCCGTGCGAAAGGGTTGTTTTGTTTTCTTGTGTTAGCTCACGACTCGTGGGGGCAGTGCATTCTCATTACGCATTTTATCGCAGCAAACAGTGGTTGCTGTCCTACACAACAGCAGCAATTCGGCCTGTGCACATTTCCCGTATACCCCAGTCTTGGTAGTGTAGCCACCGTTCCGTGGTTTTATTTCGGGCGCTCTTCTATCGATTAATTTGACGTTTTCTCGTGCGAACGCAGGGCGGAGTGACGATCCCGGGAAAGGGTCCCGCGAGCTAGCAGACCAGCGCCAAGAAAAGGAGAATACCGTCAAATGTCAACCCGCAAAGAGTGGAAGGAGTGAACGGAGTGCGGGGCACCACTGAATAGGTGACCACGGACGGAGGGAAACACGAGGGGGCGCCCACTTGAATCTGTGTCAGCGTCGTCTGTGCGGTGTGACAAGTGCAGGGTGTAATTATATCGCCATCCATCCATCCATCCATCCATCCATGCATTTCACAAATGTCGTGTTTCAACGCTCGTGAAAGGATTGAACGAATCGGAGAAAGTGCCTCTGCTGCTGCTGCTGGTAACGTTGGCCTACGTCGGCCGGTGCCGTTCTTCGGCCGCTGGACCGTTATCCAGCAGGGGTGGTGAGCGTGGAAACACGGACGTGTGTGCGCGCGCGCGCCCGAGTCAACGGAATCGCGGTGTGGGTAATTCCACGGTCGGCGAAATCACCCAACCGTGCCCGTAGTTTCCCTCCACCCGCCGCTGATAAGACGTCCACCTTCCGGTATCGTATCGCGCCCGACAGCTGTGTCAAGTGCCGGGTTGCGAAGGTAGTGAATGCAAAACAAATGCCGCAAAGTAGGCGAAGAAGAAAATCATAACGTGCAGTTAGATGATCTAGCAGGCATCGACTTCAACGGTAAATTGAAGCGATTGAACGGGATCCCAGTGTCTTATGGAGTAAATACTAGTTCGAGCTAGTTCTGGAGAGTTCCAGTGTGCCGAAAAAGGTGGCTTCAAGACGCGGAGAAGGAACGATAGTTCCCCATTTGAAATAGGACCCCCCCGTTCCCGTCCGGTGGCAGTAAGGAATCGACCGGTTTCCAGCATAAAGAAAGGTAAGGCTCGGCTGGTAAAATAATAATAAGCACATTCCGGCTAAGCCCAAGGTGGCGGGGCTATAGAGGACCGCGGTACCACTCCAGAAATCGATGCCGAGCGTCGGAGTGTCGGATCGGCCCTGGGCGAAAGGCAAAAAAGAACCGAACCTGGAACCGGGCTCTGGGTTGGGCGATGGAGTAAAAGGATGGAATTATTAAATCAATAAATTAACCTTTTTTCCCTTATTTACCGAGGCGCAGCCACTCACACACAAACGCGTAGCAGGGACAATCGCTTTCCTTGCCGCCGCCAGAGTGAATCCATCGGGAAAGGGTGTCCTGTTTGTGTCGTGTTTCTCGCGATGAGCTCGATGGACATCCGCCAGTTGCGATGGCGTTCGTTGGTTCAGGTACATGTGGAAGACCCACAATGCTGGTTTTTCATATTGGCACTATGGGTGCGGCACATGGTAAAAGGAGGAAAAGTATGAACATTTTTCGCCCGCAGAATGTAAATCACCTTTTCAATTCGGTGTGCAAGAGTCTCTTGAAAGTTTGCATTGTTTCCCCTTTTGCAACAAATTATTAACAAATTTATCGAAAGAGAATCATTAATTACCTGTTTTGTTGTTGTTCATTGTCATTTCTAGCCAACATTAGTTAATCCTTTTCCAACTGCATTCCCACGCCAGGCCGCCACCGTTTCGGCCAACATTTGGGAGGAGTAGTGATGAAATTGAACCAAACACCGGAAACATCTTTCTGCGACCATTTCTACATAGGCTCTATATTTATTGTTTATGTACGCCGTTCATCCGAAGCACGACATGTTTTAGGAGTTCAGTTTAGTCTAACCTCCCCGGGTTCTGCGGGTTGCCTTAGTTGCCTCGCTTGGAGCTGAAACGATGCCACCGTGGTTTGAGGAGAAGCAAAAAAACGGCTAGACATGCGGCAAGAACCATCGGTGTCTGGTGCTAGCTAAAGATGACCCGTTTTGCCGTTGTTGTTTATTCACCGCTGGAGTACTTCGACGGCTTTTGTGGCATGTGGAAATTGGAGCAAACGGAATGTGTATGCAGCCGTATAATGTTTGCCGATGGAGCTCCTTTTTTTTCTGTTCAAGGGGCATCAGTCTAATGTTTAAGTTTGTAGTCAACGTTGCGTTGCACGGGTTCTATTTTTATCCGCCTCCTGACCGGTTCCGACGTGACCATGGCTGCATTGTGCATCGGCGCTAATGTGCACAACTGCTCCATCAACAATTGTCTCCACTACAACCGTTGTCTACCTGCCCGACTCTCCTTAAACCAACTGGCCACCAGTGGCGTCATGGAAAAGGTACAATCATAATTGCAAAATTGACGTTTTCTTAACCCTGAAAGTGTGTCCGACAAAGGGTGCATTTTGGCGCTAGGTGTTTTGGTTTTGTCTTAGTCTTTATTTTCAGCTTTTCGTTGGTTTTTAAATCTGTTGACGATGGGAAACTTTGTTTTTTGGCATTGTGTTTTGGTATGTTTGAATTTTGTGTTGCCCGCCAACTATGGCACGCGTACTGCGAGTCGTTCGTGGAGTGGACAAATCCTCTCACACCATTCCGTAGCAACCGGAGAGGCCACGCGCCTCCGAGGGTCAACCGATGGCACGAGGGGATTACGCGTCTGGACAAACAAATATACAAATAAGCAAGCAAACATTGAACCACCGGACACGCATCGGATCGTCCCCCCCTCCTACCGAATGGGCGAATGAACGGAAATGTTATGACTGTTTATGCAAACCTACCCCCCTCTTACTCGTCCCCATTTCCAACACTTGCCGTTTCCGTGAGAAAAATAAAATATAAACCACACATGGCTTTGTACGCTTGCGCGATTCTGTTACCACTAGCTTTGCGCAGGTTCACATTAGAATGGGTTAAATAAATCATCATCATTAGCGACGTGCTTACCGTTTCATATGTTTGCCGCCCACCCTTTGTCCCCCGAACGATGTCATTAAATGACACACTAAAGTATTTTATTTATCAATGGTTCGTTAGTGATAGCACACAAAAAAGGGAGAAGAAAAAAACCAATCTGGCGGATAAATTCTATTTATCCTTCAAACTTACGTCCCGTTGCATACCTTCGATTACTTCGTGCGATGCAAAACACAGTGCGGCGTGCGATTTAAAATAGAACGATTGTGTGGACGTGACGAATGTGTGCATAGCAAATCATATCACACGGCCCACGAGGTCCCCGTCCGGTCCGAAGTGGAACCGAATTAGCGAACAGTTGATACGCGATTTCCGGCGTCGAGCAGAAACGGTCAGATTAGGCGGCCAGCCGATGGTCGACTTGGTGGAAACTTGAAACAATCGAGTTTCACATTGCAGTTGCGCGCTCAAACTGGCAAACCGAATTAGCTACATTTCCAATTGAGTTTTAAGTAACTTTGCACTAGTAATTTATTAAATGAAGCTCTTAATGGTCGAACAGTACTTTAAAGCATAAATTAAAATATTTTTCAGTATTTTTTCAATAAGTATGGCATTTTTTCTATACCAAATTGCTAAACTTAGGAAAAACGACTAAAAGTGAATGAGAATTCCAAACTGCAATTGTTACTGCAATTACTCATGAAATGTTAGGAAAACAACTACATAATCGTGTTGCATAATCAAAAAGAGATTTTAGAAAAGAACCTCATCATGGTTAAAATGTGTTTTTTAATGTATATTCGGAAATTTTAAACAATCACAACAACCTTTTCAATCTTCTCATATTTGTTTGCTTCTATCGTAGGGTTGTTCTTATCACATTGGCGGCAATTTTATCAGTCGGTAAAAAGACAAACCGTATCAAGTATTTACCTAATTGGTGCTGGACGGGGTGTTTTCGGTTTTCCCTTTGCGTCTTGTTGCAGCTTTAATTACACTTATATGCTTTTATCGCGGAACGGTTGGATATCTTCATAATGAATGCTTGGTACTAAGAGCATTTCACAACGATGATAACTGGGACATTTGTTTCTTGCCAGTTGGGTTGACTGATGATTTAAACAATTGTCTATTGGGCAGGTCGTCGAACGGTTTTCGTGTATCAAATGGACATTTATTTATTGCAATTTAACCTGGTTAACAACAGCAGCCTGCCCGTGTGCAGTCTTACATTAACCGGATGTTAGCCAGTCCGACGCTCGGTACAAGCCGAACCCATGTTCAATTATCAATTTAATTTACTTTAATTACAGTACAGTCGCAACCGGGGGGCCGCCCCGGGGTCAGATCGGCTCAATTGGACGTCGGACCTGGTGTGGTCCTATGACAGTGCAGGGTGCCTTAGGAAGCAACGGAGAGCCGGCGCATCGGATGGCGCAGCGAACCGTCTTGGGTGTCAGTTTTCAGTAAACTTTTCTTATGACGAACGGCGAGCTTCTGGTGTGCAACGCCTCCGACACAGTTGTTTCGCGTGAGTTTTGCCTTGTTTCTCTGTTTCGCTGCTTTAGTCGTTTGGAGAGGTAGTCGAATTCGAAATTTAACCTTCTGTGCTGTAAATCAATGCATCCCTAACTGATTGCGTAATTTGATCGCTTAGACTTTCACGTAGCTAGCAGCAATGCGTAGCAGGTAGCGACACGTTGCACTATTTTGACTAATAAAGCAGGAGTTTGGAGTTTGTTTATGTTCGTTGATAAAATTGATAGTATATAGCATTAAATTTGTTTTTTTGTTGTTCATTCACTTACCTGCAAAACTTTCGTCCCACGTAAACACAATGATTTCCTCTGCTTTTCGAAACATTAACATTTATTTACGTACTCTACTACATTAAAGCCTTGTATGATCCTTGAAAATGGCTCTTACACTGGGGAAAAGGGTGAGACTGTTCGGAACTTTGGATCGTTCGCCTCACTGCCGACCGGTTGGTTCGTAAATGCTGGCCCCAAAGTGGCCGGAAATGGAAGTTTTACTAAAAGTGTTCTTCTACCCCATCTAACATTGACTGTAAATTGTACCTTACTGTGATTTATAAAAATGAAACCGTCCTTCAGCAGCCGACCTACGGAGGAGAGTTTGTTCGAAGGAAATGGACGACGAAAGCGGATCATTTACGGTGGACACACTGAGACGTGGGTTGGGTTTTGGTGCAGGTGTTTAGAATCTAGGTATCGCTAGAAGGAAACGCTATCACTAGAACTAGAAAGGCCTTCGATTGTTACCCCTATGTTTTCGCCTACACAGCTAACAACTGGTTCATAAACGTTTCGGTTGGTGTTTTATAGCCATCAATTTGGCGAGACGTCTCTGCTGTCCTCTCTTCTCACCGACGCATTTTCGGTGTATCGCATTTTCGCTTTTAATAAGGGGTTGATTTACGCTCGTCAATCTCTAGATGTTACGAAAATGTAATGACGACTAAAAGTAAAAGAAAATTGAACGCATGTTAATTCGTTTAAAATGTAATCCACAACAAACATTAGTTAGTATAGAATGGTAATTCACTTGAACAATTCTTTCCATTAGGATTATAAATCTTCATAGCACTTATTTTAGAACTACACAACTCCGTTTGAAATTGGAAAGTGTCCTGTTTGATGGTGTAATGCAAATTGATTGGTGTGTGTTCAAGATGCAAATCATGTTCAATGAAAAAACCAGTTTGGAGAAGATTCACAATAAACAACAATTGAACATGTGTTCCTAACATCGCTTACTTGTTGTTTAACAACTTCAGAACCTTAAAATATAAGAAACTCAGCCTGATATGTCCCACGTGCTTATTTGATTTGTTGATTCCTTGTGGTTTCCACATTTACCCACGAAGTTGAAAAGCACATTTTTCATCGAAATATAAAGCACCGGTAAATACAAAAAACGGGTTTCTCTAACTTATGCTCCGAAATTGCGTGGAAAACCCCGATTGTAGTTTTGGTTGGTATTACTTTTTACGACTACGTGGTGCAAGCGTACTTTTTCAACGCTTCGTATGAGCTTTATCAGGCCGAGTTTCAGGTTTAGGATGTTGAGAAACGGCTAGTATTGATAAGAAAACGACCAATTGAGTCCAAAACAGAGAGAACTTCTCTACGATGCGAGTTGTCTTCGATAGAATTTTTCAATTTTACTCTGATCGGGGTTTAATTAAATTTTCTAAAATAAAAACCCCCACACATTTCGCGTCTTTTCAGGGGTTTACTGTTTTTAAACCCAAACAAACCCATATGATAATGTGGCTTAGATTGGTGAAATGGAAATATTCGCGATTCATTCAGGCCAAAGTGTGATGTTCAATGTTCTACCAAAGTGTGAAACTGCTGTGGCAGATTCGTAATCCAAAGAACTTTTAACTGACAATTACCATGGTGTTTTAGAGTGGTGTTATAATTACTTGGGTTCTTACCTCGCCGAGCGGACGAACATGGGGTATTTCTCGTGTATTGGGGTTTTTCGCTCTCGATTTCGTTCCATCGCCACCTCACACGTACCCACTGGATTCGAGTTTTAAGGCCGCCTCGTACGTCGGTAGGCCGGTGTTGTCGATGATTTGACTCATATCCAACCGGACCAGACCGTTCTCGTCCAGCAGCCGCCGGATGCCGGGCTGCGGTTCGCCCGGAGCGCCCGGACTCCCGTTACCGTTGGTGAGATCTTCGGTGCGCTGCTGCTGGAGGGTGTCCTGGTCGTCAGTTTGGCGCTGGTCGATCAGAATCTCGATCAGACCGGCATCGCCCCGAGGGGGTCCAGTAATCACGTTGTTATTTTCGTTCGCGGCCCGTCGTGACGCTTCATTAGCGGACGGTTCCGCCGGACAGCCTCGGGTGTCCCCTCGGAGAGTTGCATCGTTATTATTCATCGTGTCCAGCCGGACCGTCGACGGGCTCGGTAAGGTGGCCAACGTCGTCGTCTCCATTGTGAGTATGTCACTGTCATCGTTGTTGTTGTTGTTGTTGTGGGTGGCGGGTGTAACAATGGCACTATTACCACCGCCTTCCATGCCGTTACTTCTTTCGACAGGGATGCTGCTGCAGCTGCTGGGAGTCGCTCCGACGTTGGTGGAGCTATCATAATCGACTAATAGTGGCCCGTTACTTATCCCATCGAGCCAATCTAGTGGCGTGTCGGACGGACCGGCGGCGGCGGCGGCGGCGATGGACGTCGCGTTCGTCGATGGATCAATCTGCACCCGGTGACCCCCACCGGTTTCCGCCGCCACGTGACAGCCACAGCCGGGACAGTAAATTGGCGACCCGTTGGAGCGACCGCTGACGGTACAACCGCAATTTCGCAACACCTCGCCGGCCTCCCGCTGCTCCTCCTGCCGTTCGGCTTCCTCCAGCTCGATGCTGCGCCAGAACGGTTCCGTCACGTCCCGGTCGTTCGCTTCGTCCGGATTGACGTCTCGCCGGGTCAAACCCCGCCTGTGGTGGTGGTGGTGGTGGTGCGTCCCATCGGCGAACCGTGCCCTTGCGGTGGCCTTCCGCAGCAACGCCTCGGTGCAGGAGCTTTTGCACTCATCCGGCGCACCCTCCATCGAACAGCCCGATTCGGCCACTTCCTCCACAGGGCAGTTGGTTCTCGGCTTGTCGCGACATGACACCGCACACGCCAGCAGCTCGTCATGGGCGACGACTGTGTCGTAGGACGGTGGCGGACCGTTCGGGTACGGCGTGTAATGCTGCTGCTGCTGCAGCAGATGGTGGTACGGAAATGGAAGCTGGCCGTTATGATTTATGGTGCTGCCGACCATCGGTAGCGACTGATAGTCGCCGGCACCGCCACCGTCCATAAAATATCCACCACCGGACGCCGCCGGAGCATCGTAGCACTGCGCGGAAGAAGGAAAGAGAAAGTGAAAACGGCGTATTGCACAAAGTAAAACGCGCGAGTTGGAAACATAAAATCAAGGAGTGACAATAATAAAACAAAAACCCATCGCACTCCCACAATGAATCGCAACTCTGTCGTCACGATCATCGCCTTTTGCGTGGAAAGTGCAACTTTCCGGGGGAAGATGGAATCCTTTACGAGCTACTACAAATTGCACCTTCCGAGCTCAACCGACGACGCCGACGAGTGCCCACTAATCCTCGCTAATGAAGATGGAAGGGGGCGTGCGAATCTGCCGGACCGAAGAGAGAGAGAGAGAGAGAGAGTGGCGGTGGAACGGTTTGGTGATGCGCATAAATTAATTAAACTTCTTTTGTACGCACATAACCCGCGCCAGAACATCTTGGCTTGGTTGCAATTTTCCTCGCCACCGGATTGGGGTCACGTTTCGTGGTAGTACGCTGTTTTTTTTTTTTTGCATGTGGCCGGGCGAGGAGGGTTGTAATGAAATACACCGGGACACTTGTCGTAAACAGGGTAATTAATTTTCATTACCATCACCATCCTCGTCCCTCCCACCCCCGTGGGTGCGACCTTTGACATTTTTATTTATTTATGTTGGTTTACTCAGGCAAAAGGGAAATCTTGCACTGCTTGCTGGCGGGATGGAGAAAATTAGTGAAATTCTTCCCCCATTCGATCATCGTAGCACGAAACTCCGTAGCGAAGGATCGTCCGCCTGTTTCGTCGCATTATTCGATTATCCCACTGAATATTTAACCGATTTACGGATTTTCGCGCCCATCGTGGTGGAAAAGTGTGCGCCCATGTTCGGTGACATATGGATGGCGGCCACTGATCGCCGATCGGTGGGGGGGAGCGGGTGATTTGTGGGCCTCGATTAACGTTTGCCTTGTTCGACGAAGACGGACGACGGGTAAGAAGACGAAGCAGAAGACGATGGTTCGATTAGATGGACGTTTTTATCGCCCGATTGAATTACTCCGACATAGAGGGGGTTTTGTGATTTCGGCTTCTTTTTTTATGGTCAAATGTTACTTCATGCACGCACAATGGCGTTTTTCGCGGCGCTTATGGCCTACCAAAGGTTCGAAATCCCAACCCACCACCACATCGACTGGAATCGTCGGGAGTAGCGGGTTGCTAATGCCGGATGCATAAATTTTGTTTTATAGCAACGGAAGTGGGAGACAAATTAATATACGGCTTATTTAGTTTTGGTTTGAGCTTGATTTAGTAACCGATAGAAGTGCTGTAAGCGATTCCGGCATTGGTGTTTGAGCACTGAACTTTGTAACTGTATCCTACGGAGCCGTTTGAACTACGTTCCAACGTGCTTCCTTCGAATGTATCTAACATTCAAATATCCAAACAGTGGACCTACGCCGGAGAAGGCCAACGTAATGGTGGGGCTCAATTTGGTATCGATTTTTCAATTTTCTGCTCTAGAATGAAGGAAATCCGTGGCAAACACTACGGTTGCCACCTTTTTTCTTTTGCACCTGCACGTTGGTGAAGGCTGCTTCGGGAAGGTGAATATACATTTTTAATGGCTCCTAAAATATCACATACACGAAGATATGCCCCTCCCATGCCCAGTAGGACGTCTACAAAAAAAGGAAGAAAATCATGTAGAAGCCTTTGTGATGGAACGGTTGACGTCGCACAGCGGGATGATTGGTGGACAATTCCGAAAAAAAATGTCCCGTTTGAGGGGTAATGCCAATAAGCTTTTTACTAATTGTTTAAGAAAATACGAAATATTAATCTTATGCTGTAATAGTACATTGCAGCTGTGTAACGTCAAAGAAGGAAAAGGGCAGCTGTTGTGATTTTCCACTCAATCATGAAAATCAATCCTATTTTTCTGTTCATTACACAGAGGTCTTCTTTTGATAATACATTTAAGAAAAATAGGAGAATTTAAACAAAATAAATATTTTCCCTTCGTTTTCTCTGCAACATCCCACTGTGCGTCCGGTTGGAACAGCGAAATGCTGCCTAATGTGCGCGGACAGATTCTTACAGATTGCTTATCGTACAATCGGACCTACCTGCTCGACGCTGTAGATCTCCATGTTGGCCTCCGTTTCGAGCCACTGCTGGCGATAGAGGGAATTGGAGCGCTTTTTGATGTTCCGATGGCAACAGTAGCACACGAAGCACACTACCGTGATCACCACGGAGAGCATCGCCCTGTGGAAGCAGAAATGCAGCAAAGAAATTATTATTTTTTTGTGGACATGGCTTTTAATCGCACGCTAACGCAACTCTAAACTGCAGGCAATACTAAAGGTTTGTGCATGTATTGTATTTGATATGTAGTCAAACGACCAAAGAAATGTGTAACCCTGCGCGCCATCCATTTCTTAATCGCGGGAACAAAGTTTTACGACCCGTCCATCATAACCGGCGTGATAAGCAAGTGACGCGTAACCGTTAACTTTCAAAAGGGCACTTGCAGTTTTTTTTTTTTTGGGTGGGAGAATGATGATAGCACAAAGCCCTGTACTGAATAGATCGACTGAATGCTTTTGTGTCCGCCAAGATGGTGCTAAATTCCCGTCAGATCATCGACGATGTCATATCGATTGAAAAATGGTGGAGTTGTTAAAATAAAAAATACTTCCTAAGGTTTTTTTTCTTAAGCTTTCAGCATTGTTATTGTTCTACTCACTGAAAGAGCTGCTCACGAAAATGTCCTATAAAATGTCTAATCTTTACGACGGTTTGAGGTGAAGTGACGGGGTGTTATAAAGTTGGGATTATTGGCTAACGGGGTACTTCAAAAATCCATGCAAATATGACCGTAACATCTTCGATTTTTTAAACATATTTTTGCAGCAGAACAAAATTTTATGATCAATGATTTATTTTTCAGAACTCAAATCACGTATTCTTTAATATCCTGTGAACGGTGTTGTACCCATTCACTGCATCATGAAATGTGTTTCATTCAGTAACTGAACCTTGTATCCAACGGGTTTTCCATTGGTAGGTTTCTGTTGTTCGTCGAACAATTGGTGAAAAAGGTTGACATAGCGAAGTGCAAACAAGTGCAGGCATAAACAAACAACAAGTATGTTTTATTCTAACGTTTTTGGAACGATGTGCCTTTTTTGTGCTGTGCATTGGTTATGCAAGCGCGTCATGTCACCTGCATCTGTGACGTGAAGATATTCCCCTTTTCCCGACGGTTTTCACATATTTGTGTGTTTCCTTTTTTGCTTTTCTTGGTGTAAACGGTTTCCTCAAACTTCTACCGATCTCTCCGGGGTAAGCCTTGACGAGTTAACTTGCTGAACGGATACAACAAATCCGTTTCCTCTGGTAGAATGCGACGGAGAAAAAATACACACGGGATAAATGCATACGAAATCTAGCCGGTTCAGCAGTCATCATCGTGCACCGGGCAACAATATAAATTCATTAGTGCTTGTGACAGGTAATAAGTTTTTATTGTTCCCTCAGCATGACAAGCCGAACTCGGCGGGGGAGTTATGTTGCAAAAATGGAGAACTTGACCGTGCTTTTCCAGGCGAGAGAAATTCTTTTTGTGGTTTTTGTACGAGCCGATTGTTTGTGACAGAAATGGAATTGTCTAGCATACATTAAATTGCATTGCTTTTAAATAATCTTTTACGAAAGTATCAAAAAATTTCTTTTTAAACATTTTCTAGTTTATATTCAGAAATTCTATGAAGAAGTGCTTTGAAAGAAAGGGACGAATGAAATGAAACATCGAAACTGTAATTTCGGTTCGTAGTGAGAATAATCATAGGACGCAAGATCTTCTAAATCTTCTTTCTAAAACACAAACACAATAAGAAGAAGATAAAAAACTTCTTCAGTAAGTTTTCCCCTATAGTTAATAGAACCTGAGATTAAGTCTGTAAACACAACGCTATTCGGTAAGACGAACCACAATTGAGTAGTGTCCAACCGAAGGATGGCTTAGACATGCTCCACGAAGTATAGCATAAGAACAGTTTTAACAGAAAATAATAAAGTACCAAACAAAGGCGGTAATGTTTTTGCGCTGGTAGAAAGAAGCAAAATGTTGTGTCACCTCCAGCGATCGGAAGCCCCGGAACGAAGGTTAATTGATTCGGTTTCGGCTCGGACACATAAAAGTTTCGACAAAAATAAAGCCCCAGGATGGAAGGAACCCGGAGTGCATGCAAAGGTACTTGTAGTCATGTTTTGTAACCTGGAAAAGCAAGGACCTTCGATGTAGTTCATCCAGAAAGATCGCACCACGCCTTCAAAGAATTAGAAAATGAAGAGAAAATGGAGCGAATAACCGAATAAAAGAATTAGGAAAAAAGCAATCCATTGTCGAGTGATTGAAACTTTGCTGTCCGGAAACTTTTACGTCAATACCACTCCTCGACGCAGGGAAAACTGGCCCCCCCTGGAGGCAACGAGGCAACTAAAAGTTACAAATGTTGTCAATCGATGTGCTTTAATACTTGCCTAAAGATACCTGCGGGAAGGTTCGCACTTTCCTTTTATTTTTGCGTTTCGTTTTACTTCTCTCGAAAGTTTTCGGTCGAAAGCTTCCGATTCTTTTCTAAACACCAGCAACTGTTGCTGCCGGTCCTGGGCATGGCCGGAGATAATTGAAGCATAAATTGTGAGGAAAAGTGCGACTCCTTCGAGGATGAGCACCGTGGAGTTTGGAGGGAGGGAGGGTAGCAAAATAGCGGAACAAGCATCGTACACATTCATTCGCCACTTCAATTATGTCCAATCGGACCGAATAGAATAGGAACAAATGGTGCACATGATTATGTGATGGCTTTTCCCGGTGTCCCATACTCCGCTGATCCCTTTCCCCCTCGTCGTCAACCGCCCAAAGGGACTTTAATCCCACGGACTGATCGAGATGCAGCCGAATGGGTTTCCTAGAACGTCCAGAACGGTGGTCCAGAGAGCTTACGCCAAATACCCCGAGGATAGTGGAGCATGTTTTCTAATTTTCACTCTTCCCTTTCGCCAATCGGGTTGTTTTTCTTTCTTTACTTCGTCTAACAAAATGAAAAACACGCATAAAAAAGGGACAAGTTTGGGTTGTTTTACGAAAAGAGTAAAGTAATGAAAAAAAACCTTGCACTAAGATTGACCCTTTTCCGGCTTACCTTCGGATGGATGCTCTTCCAAACACACACACACACACACACACATACACTCAAACATCTCATATACTTCTTTATCCCCATGGCAGTAGCTTTACTTTAAGATGAATCACTTGAAAACCGTTTGCATCATGTTGACAGAAAATGGAGCGAATGGGAAAAAAAAACCCCTCACCCCTTTTCCCGTGGCATTCCGTGGCCACCTTATCGGGCTGGGCCGGGGGGGTCGTCCAGAGATAGTGCGACGCAAGGCCACACTTGCCGGAAAGCCCAAGGTGACGGTCCGAGGTGAAAGCGAAGCGGTAGCAAACAGCCCGCGGCCAATCGAAAACATAAACCTTCGGGAATCGGGAATGGAACCTTGCTTTGCGGGTGGAAGAAGTGGGGTAGGAGGCCACCTCGTACCGGAAGCAATCTACACTGGATGTAAAAGGGGTGGTTCGTAAGGTAGGAAGAAGTGCCGAGTAGCCGTTAGCTAAATTACATGTCACGGGAGTGTAATTATAAAGCTGACGACAGAAATCACTTCGTACGGGAAGGAAGCCACCTGGACGGGCTGGACGGGAGGGGAGGAGGGGTATACCGGAATTGCGGAGGAGAGTCGGTCCTCATACGATAAATATATTCTTGTCAGATTCTACGAACATTTTCCATCTTCTGGAGAGGTTACTTTATGTCGATTTCGGACATTCGTTTCAACTAGTGATGAGAATAACGATTCAGTAACGTGATTCAATTCAGAGTGAGTGAGTAAGAAGAGGAATAGGAGAATGAATTGGCTCTGGGAGAGTGAATTGACTCAGGGAGAGTGAATTGGCTCAGGAAGAGTGAATTGACAATTTTGTGAGCTGAAATTAGCCAGTTTTTCGATGGGTAATTACTAGAGTTGTGTAAATCTGATTCAGATTCATGAATCTGACTGAATCTCTGCCTTATAAGGGATTCATGAATCTTTCGTCAAGAATCCTAAAGACACACCAACTGATGAAAATTCATTAAGGTTTGAAAATTCATTCATTAAGCTTTGAAAATTAGAATCTTAGAATGAATCTTAGGTGACAGATTCATATGAATGAATCTCGCCAAAAGATTCATTAAGCACGACACTAGTAATTACTGATGAACTGAACTGACCTGGTAATCAATGATGAGCCATCGAAAAAATGTGCAGTTTTGAGCTTGCAAAATAGTCAAATCATGCTGAGGGAGCCAATTCACTCTTCCTGAGCCAATTCGCTCTCCCTGAGCCAATTCACTCGTACTGAGTCAATACATTCACACTGAGCCAATACATTCTCACTGAGCCGAATCATTAATGAGCCAAATAAATCATCTTGGTGAATTGAATCAATTCATTTATTGCGATGAAATGGCTCACTCATTCACTCTGAGTCAGTTTGCACATCACTAGTTTCAACTTCATATGTATTCATCTTTTGAAAGTAACTTGAAAAAACTTGCATCATCCAACTGAAGGTTCGCAATTTTTGTTCATGTTCTCTGAGAGTTTGCAAAAATGAAGGCGTTTTTTTATTGCTTTCGGTAAAATAGAGTAGGTTCGGATTGTAAACCACCTTGTAAAATGAAACAATATTTTAGCATGATGCTCTCATTAGTGAGAATAATCCCCTGCTTTAGGAGCATTTGATGATGATGATGATGACGATGGCGATGCGCATCGTGGCTTCAAGCTGCACCGAACGAGGTGACATTATTCAAATGTGTCCTCGCAATTCGCCGCACACGAGATTCGGAGTCACTCCCTGAGACAATGTGCTTCCGCTTTGTATAATTGACGAGGATGGTGCGGAGGATGGGCCAAAGGAGGCGACCATCCATCCCATCCCACAGGTGACAGGCAAACCGCAAGCTTCCGGTGCTGCATTTTTACTGCCCCCCGTTTTACATTCTGGTTGAAAAATGTTGCCAGAAAGAAAAACCCCGCGACATCGCCTTTCCAGTTCTTGAGTTATTGTGGATTTTTTCAAGCCCAGCCAGGTTGTAGCCACCGTCCACCGCAAGGATTCGCCCACTCCATGCAACTCGTCGTTCTTGCGCTCTTTCTGCACGTTGTTTCATCTATCTTTTTGAGTTTTTTTAAACACGGGGAATTATGTTGATGGGAAGTCATTTGGTTTACCCCCAAAGTGCAGAGCGATCGTCAGGGAAGAGTTACGTTTGGCGTTACTGTTGTTGTGGTTTTGTCCTGGAAAAAACCCCCCCCTATCCTTTCTAACACCTACGAGGTACAAACAGAAGCAACTCTTTATCAGAAGGCGAAAGTGCGATGGCTTTCCGGTGGCATCCTTTCCGGATAAAAGTAGTTTACGAAGAAGCCTCAAATCGACGGGGATGCATTTAATTTTTGCATTCGTCCAGGTGCGATAATGACACGTACCGGAAAACCTTAGTACCCTCTTCAAAAGGTATGTACACTGACAATTCTCGGAACATCGGATAACACATTTTCGGGGTCACATAAACATATGACTTTTTTCTGAATTGTTTTTGTTTCGTAAAAGTTTTGTATTGTTTCCGGTTTTACGGATTTCTCCACAGAATATTCTTTTAAAAACATCCAAATTTGCAAATCAATTAACTCTGCTATTTCAAAAGGCTTATAATGAACATTTAAGCTTACATTAAATAGCAGACAACACTATAAATGTTTACCGTTTTAATAAATTGGTTCGTAATTTTCTGTGCAACTGTTTTTATTTGTTAGGTTTTATTTGTTCTAATAAACATCTTGCAATCTTGTGTCTTAAGTGATTTGGATTATTAATTCCTTCGCATATGATGTGTCTAACATTTGGAATGAAGAGCAATGTCTTTTAATGAAGTCATAATGGAAAATGTAAAGTTCATATTCCTTAGCGGTATACCATTGAACCCACAGTATAGCTTAGTGTTTATTAGCTAATATGATAAATTACTTCACGGCACACGCCGGATAAAAGGAAACAAATAAAACATATTCCTGGTCCTGCCAATTTCGCTTAATTCAACGCGAAACGATCGATCGCATCGATGGGGCTTGGCTTGTGCTAAATATAACGCAATAGTCCCAACAATATTCTTAAGGGTGGGGGTAGGGGTCCAGCCCAGTGTCTGCCACCCACCGTGGCGAGCATATTTCATTTCCGGTCGCATCACAAAACCTATTTATATGTTCATATGTGCCGGCAATGGCGATGAATTGGAAATTTTTCGCGCACGTGCACGCCGAATGAAGATGTCGGTACGAGTTCATTCATTCGCCCATGTTGGCCTCACTTCCGCACCCCCGGGGGAACTGACAAAAGAGAGAGGAAAACAGCAAGAAAAGGTGCTGAAACAAGGTGCGGAAAGCGAGCCGTGGCATATCATCGTCCCATTAGCGCGACGACATGTCAATCTTTGAGTTCGCAATCGACGTTCCCGAGGAGAACCGCCGTTTTTTTTCGCCAAAACAATGCTCACACACAAACACACACACACACAGGAGCTCGTGGTTGTGAATGGTTATTATCCGGACGTGAGGCGAATCGCGAGAAGTAGAAACCGTCCAGCAGAGCAAGGTCGAATTCATAAAATCTGCACGATGGGAAACCGTTCGCCAAAGGGAAAACTCTGCCACTAGCGAGTCGCGGGAAATATTGCATCGTTTTCCCATGCTAAGAGGGCACTAAGCAAAGCCCGTTTCTCTTCATTTGCGAATCGATGGGTTATGTTAGTGCGCGCGCGGCATCCTTTTGCGTTCCGTTCCGAGGACGAAGAACGCGCGTGAAAATCCACCAAATGATCGCCCACTAAACTAAATCGTATAGAGACGCTATGTTTAAAGTTCACCCAATGGTATGGCCACTCCGGCACTTCGATGTCACACAACACGACGTTATCGGGAAAATCAAACGAGCTGCCCCTTTGATTCGATTGCCAAGTTCAACGTGGAAAATGGCTGTTGGCACTCGAATGAATCGGAAAATTTACATTTTACGTCGCAAAATTGCACACCGCTTGTGATGACTGGGAGCGTTTATTCGATCGCACCGGGAAAACTCGCAACGAAAGCTCCCGATTTGTGTCCCTCAAAAGTCGTTTGCATGAAATCAAAAAGACCGGGCATCGGCGATGAACTTGTTTGCGTCCAGGGCACGCGCCCTTTCACCTTTCCGGCCCGAAGAAATATTATCAAATTATCTAAGTCATTTAGATTTTAATCATGTTTCAACTACTCTCCCTCTCCCTCTTCTTCCCACCCCCTTCGTTAATGGTGATTACGGTTGTTCGATGGAAGATATGGTTTATGCTTTACACATGCCCCGTCGTACGGCGTTTTAGTTCTGCACGCAACCCGTTAACCAATCAACCTCTACGCGAAACGCTGGGGGAAAGCGAGCGATTATGGTGAAGCGGATGGAAAAGTGTAACCGTCTTGTGAAACGGATCAGCAAAATGCACATGATGGGTTTGCCTTTTTTTTGTGCTCCAACAAGAAGGTTCAAAGGGCGAAGCGACTCTTTCGACGATGCAAATGTTCCTAATTGGCGAAATTAAAAATGAATAAATTAATTTAATACCTCCAGCAGCAGCAGAGAGGGCGTGTTTTTGTTTCCCCCCCCCCCCCCCCCCAACTGCGTGCCGGCTCGCGTTTGCTGCGTGTTGGGTCGATAGTTTATTACGAAACCTTCCCCCTCGGGAGGGGTTGGGAGTCACCGGCAAAATGAGGTCGGATTGACGTAAAACGAATTTAAGGAATGTCACTTCTACTCCAACCTCTAACCCACCTCGGTCACAATCGCGGAGTGGTTTCCCGAAAATTGAGTTAATGTTAACCGAACACTAGGACCGGGACTACGCCCCCCCCTCCTTGTCGATAACCCAAAAGGGCCGGCGGGGCGGGGGTGTTTTTGATGGTAATTTACAAGAAGAGAAACTTCTTGCGTTGTCATCGTGCCAAAGTCACTTTCGCTTTTTCGCGGTCAACAACCGCGTCCTTAAATTATAGCGTTTTGGGACTGCAAATCATTGTTTCCACACGGTTGGATGATCGATACGAAAATTCTTGACAAAAAAACAAAATGTTTACTGCATACCAAGCGCCATCATGAATTGCGGGTTCGTCACTTGCGTTACAATCCTTTGAATCGAAATGCTAACTTGGTGAGGGATATTTTATTTTTCATAGAGAAAAGCTTGGTTTCACGTTTGAAATTATCATGAAATATTTATAATTGACAAAAAGAAAAATTTTGATTTAAAGTAAAAGTATTAATTTGCTTATGTCTTTTAATTTAGTGTTGAGGTAATGCAATAAATGATACATGATGTAAACATTTATTATTAGAATTTGCCTCCTTTGTGTATGACATTTATTTCGGAGGCAACAAAAAAAGTGTACTCCAAACGAAGACACGCGATTCTCGTGCCCCTCTCCCCCGTGTTACTTACCCCCCGAGCATGATGTTCACATTGCCGTGCAGGTTGGCCCCGGGACGCATCGTGTGCAGTCCCTGGTGGTGGCCACCGCTGGTGCGCAGACTGTTGCTGGAACCGGACGACCCGGAGGCACCCTGCTCGC
This sequence comes from Anopheles coustani, assembly GCF_943734705.1. Classification (NCBI taxonomy): domain Eukaryota; kingdom Metazoa; phylum Arthropoda; class Insecta; order Diptera; family Culicidae; genus Anopheles; species Anopheles coustani. Next base: position 87,825,388 of record NC_071289.1, read on the forward strand.
CACCACCTCCACCACCACCACCGCTATACGAGCTGACGTACGAGATGGTCTGGTTGTTGAAGCTGTTGTGCGAACCGACTGCCGAAATGACGGTGAGCCGTTTTAAAGACATTCCTCCGGCGGGGATTGGCTTTTGGGGCGGGCGAATCCACTTCACACCTCGACGGCACGCATTGGAGTTGGTCACTGTTTTGTTCGATACAATCACTTCTTAACTTTGCCTCCCTTTTCACTTTTCACTTCCCTTCACCGTGCAATTCGAAATTCACTAAAAATCGGTTAAAAAAGCAGAGAAGAAATATTGCAAAATAAACCGCAACACTAGCAAAACACATGCGGTTGGTCCTGTGACCTGTAATACGAGCACGTACATGCACCAACTTTCACTGGACCTCCAAGGACTCGACGTTATGCCCTATTTTTCTCAGCTTTTCCTGCACGTGGAGCGTATCCTCGGAACAGAAGACAACAAACTACACTCCGAGGGCCGATCGGATGGGGGGAACGGCATAAAAATGCTAATCCCATTCATGGGGACCGTTTAGGATGCAAAGTACCCGGCGACGTTCGCGAATCTAGTGACGCTTGATCCCTTTTTACTATCGCTTCATACTGTATTTTGAGTTTACTTCGGGTTAAGTTATGTATTTCGTGCCGTAACTGATCAAGTAAGTCAAGAATATGGATAGAATAGTGTTTTATTTGAGAGTTTTAAGTACCATGTCCTCCAAGGACGTTCAAGCCGTAGATCATTCAAACTCTTTACTTAGGTTTCCTTGTACTGTTTCTATTTTTACTTGCACGTGTCCTCGTTTAATTACGTTATGTTCTGATAGGATCAAATTCGAAAAGTCTTATGATCCATGTTCACTATGGCGGTCAAGAACACATTTTTATTTCAATCCTCCCGTCGGGCATACTTCACTCAGCTTTTTGTCAGTCGAAGGCCACCGTTCTAAATCATCCATGTTCACTTCCCTGCGCGCTACCGTTTTGATACAGACGAAAATAGGCGTTGGAGTCATGAAAAGCAAGAAGCGCCCCAAGGAAAGCCGGAAGTACCGAACGAACGTCCTTGGGAGCACTTACTCCACCTCGGGTTGGCCGAGCAGGACTCCGTTTGCGTCGTGGAAATGCTGATTGATGATTCGACCGGTGCTGCCGGCAACTGGGCAACACTTTAACGCGACAGTAATTTCATAGCGGCCACAGGACAAACGAAGCAGGTACGAGAGGACGATCGCGCGGTACTCGACATTCATCATCATGTTTTGTTTCGACATCGACATGAAAATGGCTCCCCCATGTGCCCTCGGCGGATGTCGGCGGATGGCGCGTAAAGTCTTCCGGTACGGCCGACTTAACCCAACCGGTACCGATAAGGAGCGATTACAGCCGGAGAGGGAAGAACCTAGTCATTATTTTCATCACAAACGTCAGTCCGATGATCGCATTGAGGTGCGTTAAGCACGCGAGAAAATGATTAGGAGCGCAACTTCAGCTGGAATCTAACGGGAAGGAAAGTTGTACCACATGTTATGGTGCGGTTTTCAAAATAATACTATCCCTAACGGCATTGCAGTTCAAGTGCAGTTTTGATAGTGTTCGCTGAATTGGAGCTGAAGACGAGCTCGATTCGATTTAATGACGTACATATCCTTTGAAGTTTTCGTACAATAAACCAATGGTGTAATGGATGCACACGATGTTTACACTGAAGCGATGTAGAACTGAAGTGGGAACAGCAAACGCATCGCAATGGCAGGTACGCAAAGGACACTCCATGGAGTTCATGTGTGCAGGGTCTACTGATTGCACAAGGCCCTTATTTTTCTGCCTCACGCACTTCAACGTCTTACATCGTGTCAGCCAAAGGTGAAATTCGAACCCGATTGCCATGGAACCACCTCGTCTCTATTAATACCCAACCGTCACCAGATGTGCCTCCATTAGTTTGGTTCATTAGGATGCGACGGGGATGGGTGAAATTCATCAAATTAACCTTTCGAAATGGGGGAGGAAGTCTAGCTTAGAAATTCATTAAATTTGATAGCCTTTTTGGGGGATAAAAAAGCGAAAGAAAACATATTAAACTGGGAAGCAACAATGCCATCAGTTGTGGCTAAATGTGGCTTTGACTCCAACATTTTTGAAAATGAAAAAGATTGACTGAAGTTATTGTTTGAAGTCTTTCCTTTTTTATAGATTAATAAAAGTAAAATATCACATTTTTATTCGGTTCAACGGTTTTTGGTGCTTCTTTTGATTGAAGTTCTACTTTAGTATGAAGAGTTTGGGTTCTGTTCTGTATGGGTTGAGCTCATGTGTTACAAGCTTCATGCAACATTTAGGTATTTTGAAACATGTAGCGTTAACATTCTTCTACGTGTTGTCAAAAATGCCGTTTATATCGAGCGATAATGTCTAGAACCTTTTTCCAAATTGTAAAGTGTTTCTTTTGTACAATCTGGGTAAGGAAAAGTTTTGACATTCTTTTGCCTGCGTTTCTCAAAAATAGTTGATTGCTTACAAATTAAACCAAACCAGAATGAAACATTGTTCGCAGGAAAACTGATCCAAGAATCGATGTCAACTTATGGTTTTATCACTGGTGCTCGATAGTTTTGTTAGTCACTAACCAATTTCAATTATTGCAATTTCTATTATTGCATTGCAATTTTGTGGGTTTAAAATTTTGTAATCACTGTCGTGCTGCAATAGTAATGTTTTCACAAGTCACAGACATTTTTCTTTTCACTACAAATTTTCTTTTCGATCACAAAAATCCCCGAACGAACGACATTTCAATCACCAGTATTTGTAGAGAGCACCGTTTCGTTGTCACAGAACTGCATGCCTCCATTCGCTTCCAATCCAAAACCGCATACACTTGTTTGTCGCTGCTGATCCTTTGAAGTTTCACTTTCACTTAATCAGCAGCTCATCATCACACCGAATCACAAACACACATACACATCGTGGCACGCCGCCATCGAAGTTTCTCCGTATCGATTAAGAATTGCCCCAACGACGAGTCCTTTAGTTCCGGTTGCCCTTTTGCGATCCGCCCACCGGACACACTTTTCCTGCCGAGCGTGTTTGTTTCCTTTGTGGTGAAACGTTTTCCCGCGTAATGGTTAGTAGTGGAAAAGCTTTTTCCCTCTGGCCCGCACTCGTCTCATCAGTGGAAAGCGGCTTCGCATTAGCCGACGCAGTGGTGGTTTAGTAGTTTTCCTCACTCACAAACACACACAGGCGAATATTTTTTTCTTTGCTTCCCATCACTTCCCATGTTACTCTTCCCTTTGCCCGCGTTATCGGTGGGAAATTGATCGAACGGAATCGAATCGCATCGATATCAACTACCAACTGCGTCGGAAGCCCATCTCACGCCACAACATTGGCCGCAGAATAGGAATATTATGCGTGCGAGGGGGGTGATGATGCCACCGGAACCGTAAGACGGGTGTGTCGTTTGATTCGATTAACCACCCACCCACCCACCCACCCATCACAGTCGGTAAATGCCGTCTCGGTGGTAAATGGCGCGAACATATCGCTCTAACGCTCGACGATTTCATCGACCACCTCCGGTTTCCGCCCCCCCCCCCCCCCCCCCCCCCTCCCACGGACGGTCTTACTCCAAAAGAAAAGCGAAAGGAAAAACGGCTCACCGACGTCGGATCGTTTCGACTCACTTCGCGGATGTCAATCACAAGGCGCCCGGAGTGGTGAGAATCACTGCCTCGGTAGAGTGTGTTCGCGAGGGGTCCGCGTCCGTGCACTAATGAAGACCGACTGCCGGACCGAGTTGGACCCGCGGCGTTGGCAGGCCACCGGGCCTCGGTGGACTTTGCATTGTTGCGGAAAAACCCCGCGAAAGCCACACGAGAGCGACCGAAAGCCCAAATCGGGCAGATGGCAGGCAGCGGGAAAGGGATGGCCAAGTGTCACAGCTCGTAGGCACCCTCGGGAGGTACGCGCCCGCCGTGGGGTTGACCACCTTCTCCCCGGAGGGGAAAGGCGCCGTGCACGCTAGGTGTTGTGCCGAAACGCGGCTTGAAGTGAACCATTCACGCAGGAGAAAGTTTTCGGTTTCCTAAACATCGGCGCTTGCACGTGTAAAGGGTTCTCGAAAGAGGAAGAAATAAATCGGAATCAACCTCCATCGAACGCTAAGTAATGACTGCCCCGAGTATGTGTGTCTTGTGGCCTCGTGTGGGGTCACGTTAGTCATCGTCCAACAACGCGCTGTACACCACGACCGAGCCGTTGAAGGTCAACTCTTTCGACGGGGAACGTGGGGGGAAGTCCATGACGGTTGTAGGGTAGACGTTCTACTGCACCCTGCTAACCTTTGCCCCCCTTGGGGACTTGCCTCGGCCTGGGGTCCGTTGGGATAGTAATGGATGAGCACAACAAAACACGGCCACTTTACTTCACCGCCATCGTAAGCGGTCGAACATTCTCGCGTGGCAGAACCACTCCTGTCTGAATGTGTTCACACCCATTACACAGACGCGAGACCTCATTTACAACCGGCGGAACAGACGGTGTATTGTAATGGCCACCACGTTTAATTTTACCTAAGTGTTTGGTCAAACGTTATTTAAATCCACCAAACGTTGAATGAAGAGAACTTCACTTAATTTCACCAACTCGCCATTTGTGCAACCACACTCGCGATGTAAACAAACCCTGAAAGAAAGCCGTCCAATGAATCCCAAGCCCAACGGAACAACCACGAAGCCAGGACGACACGATGCGCCCGCACGCGCCACTTTCTTCGAGCCAACTGAAACTGGTCCACGTTTTGGCGGCCGTTCGTGGCGGGAAGAAAATGTGTATGTGTGTGTGTGCCTGTTGTCTGTCGCTTCCGTTCGTTGCGCGACCGGTCGTCCTTTGCCTGACCCCTCCCCCGGGAGAACCCTTCCCTCTCAGTTTACGGCGCTCGTGTCCTTTCGGTCCCGCGTGTTGCGGGAAGGAAGACGAAGCAAGCTTTTTTTCAAGCTTATTACTCCTGTGCGCTTCGGCTGGAAAGGCCACACAGTGGGGTCACACGGGGATGTTTTGTGGATGATTTTTTTTTACTTGAGAAGGTTTTGAAGCACGCATTGGATAAGAAATATTTTACGGTGCTTCTTTTGCTTATTTTACCATTTTTTGTATTTTATATTTATCTTTTCATATTTCCTGTTTTCGATTGTTGTATTCTGAACTACGATCTCATTGCTATTTTAAACCAAATCAGAGAAAAATATTGTTCAATTTTAACCGTTTTATGAGACATGTTTTGTGGCGTATGATGATTCTCGATTTTCATTTTCGGTTATCCTTTTGAAAGTCGAAGTTGCTTGATTATTTTTGAAATTGTGAAATGGAGTTAAAACCGTTTTGGCACTTAACTATACTTACTATTCTTTTAGCTTGATTTTTGTAGAACGATCCAAATGGATAAATAATGGATTCCAGGAAAAATAAATATAAAGGGAAATAGAAACTGATTCATGCAGTTCGGATCAGTGTCAATGATTTATGAAAAGGAAGTGCAGCTTACAACTCTATTGTTGTAATTTAAATTTTGGTTACTAAAAAACAGAATTGGCAATTGTTTATTTATTTCATAAATCAAAGTGATCCTATAAAATATCTTTATTCAGCTTTATCTTGTAGCGTACAAAGATTGCGAAGTTTCTGCACTAAAACAGTAAACTGTTTAACACGCTGACTGCCATGTCACCCAAAAGTGGGTGATAGTAACAATTAGTACTAAAAAGCTTTTGACCAATAAATTAATGAAAATGTGTCATAAAAACTATAGTAATATTAAAAACAAGTTCTTTGGAAGGCAAAGTCTTTGCTTGGCCTTCGTAAATAGTCGGCTTAACAAATGTTATAAACAAATTTTATTAAATTAGATTGTACTAAAGAAGTATGCTAAAAACGCTTGACAGTAAAAGTGTTAAATGAACGCGATAACCTTTGAAAAATTTCCAATATTTCCGCCTGTGTGTAATAATGATCCCATCGGCCACCCTTGGAACCACTGTGCGGTGGATGGAAGCTTTGGGTGGCCGTTGGGTGGGTGGTGAAGCTTCACTAGTGTTGGCATATACATTCCGACACTACTTTCTGTACCCGCGAAGGATTTACCCGCGTTTCCCTTTACCACAAACGCTCCAACTGTTCCGGTTCAATCCGGATTCGTTATTACCACGCCATGTGTTTCGGTTTCCCTTTGCTTCTCTCTCTTTCTCTGTCTCTCTTTCCATCCGAAGCTGCCGGAGAGTTGGAAAGGATTGGATTTGTGAAAGGATGTGTTCTGTACTGTGGAGCTACGATAAAGGATACAACCGCACAAAGGTGTAGATGAAGTGGTCGAGGAAATAGTGAACGTCAGACTCAGCGTCGAAAAGATTTTCCCTTTTTTTCCCCCCGCGCACTGTTTCGCTTTGTTTTTCTTTGTTTTTTCTTTGTTTGCCTTCCTTGCTCCGGGCTGGACCCGGCCGCCTCCGTACCTGTTCCTATGTATTTTCTCGTGAATCGTGTGATTTGTGCATTCCTCGCCCAAACCTATGGCTCGTCTTTTGGAGGCCCTTTTGCTACCCACTCTGCTCCGTTGTGCTTTTGGAGGGTGCCTTTTTTGTTTGCTTTATTCTAATTTTTCCTACTTCCCTGCAAACCCTTACCGCTTCCAGGTGCCTTCTCCATTGTGGGCAACTTTTCCCCGTTGTCATTTGTATACCAACCGTTTTTTTTCCTCTTCTTTCTGGAGCGAGTAGAAAAACTGGACGGGTAATAATTATAACCACCGCGCTCTCGTCCTAAGCCTCCCGCGAACTATTTACCACCTTTATGCTACCCCTCGTGACATAATGACCTCCCCCTTCCCGGGCGGGGGTAGGGGACTAGTGCGGGGCGGGCTAGGGCTATGTCGCTCGGGTTATGCTCGCCGCGGTAGTGTCGATGTCGATGCTGACTGACGCAGCAGCGCTGCCGTTAGTTTGCCGCTCGGTATCGGTTCGGCTAGTTTGCCATACTGTCTTCGCTCCCAACACTCGGTGGTGTGTGTGTTTTTGGTGGACGTTAATTTTTTTTTTGCGCCCACTTTCCCAACCGGCTAATTTTCGGTCCTTTCCATCGAAGTTCCTCGTGGAGTTCCGTGGGGGCTAAAGGTTTGAACTAAAATAGTTTGCTCGTGATCGATGCGGAACTGAACGATGTTCCCATTTTGCGGTGGTAAGTTCTCATACAAACATCATATTACACCGTTTATGTCCACTTGCGGGATGGCATTTTATTGCTTTGTTTAAGGAATGATTGCTGGTGGAAGAAATTAAATTTGTCTATGTGGTCCCGTGATTGCAAATATTAATGTCTTGCTCGTAATGAATTTTTCCCGTTGATGAGCTCTAGAAATGGTTGGAAAAGCAAGAATGCAAAAGGATTTATAGATATCGCTTGAGCTAAAAATTTCCTACACGTCGATCGTTGACATCGTGCACACTCTAGCATTTAATAGACTTTACATACTTTGGTTTTAAACTGGGGTTGTTCTGCTGTAATTTTCTTTGCTTTTATTTACCTTTATTATACCTTTACCGCCGCTTTCCGATGGAAAAGGAAACTTTAACGGCCTTTCCAAGTGTTATGGAAAAATTTGAAGCATTGCGCGGCAACGGTAAATCATGTTTAATGTGAATAACATCGAATGAAAAATGTCTCCTGCAATGTAACGGCGCCTGGAACAAGGTCCCGGTACGCGGTCAAACTAATCCGATAACCGGATGAATCACGCAACGAAACTTCGCGGTCAGCCTCTGGAGCGTGTCTCATGGTCATGGATGGATGGATGGAAGTTGATGGACCGTTCAACACATTCGCGAGTGAATTTCCTATCTTCCTATCCCTCCGAACGAGTGGCCTTTTTTGGGGCGCCCGTTGGCCGCTTTGCATGCGAACCACGTGGCGTGGGAGTAGAATCAGAAATAGAACCGAACGTTTGTTCTTTACATTTTTGGCGCCGTCAGCAGCGACGACGGAGCTTCCGCTTCGCATTTTCGGAAGCTGCTGCCACAAATCACAATCTGCAATCTGCAAACCTCAACGGCCCCGAACGCCGGACGCACGGTTCTACCCTGGCTCTACTACATCTACTACCTAATTCCAATTCAATTATTTCAGATAGATTGAAATTTCGCAATTCATTTCACCGGCAGAGTGGGCCAGTGACACACGGCGAACGTTCTGCCGGTGGCGGCCTTCTGCCGCCCGGGGACAATATTCCGGGCATAACTCTACCACCATCGCGACACCGTACGCCAGTCAGAACGGAGCGACACGGGTTGTTGGAACGGAGAGAAAGAAAAAAAAATATTAAAAGAAACCGGGTGATACACAAATGCACCTTTCTTCTCGTTAACATTGGCGAACGGAACGTTTCGGAAGCTGTGCGGATTGTTTTTCTTTTCCTCTTCCCTAGTTTTCCGTTTTCTTTTTAGTTTCACTGGCGGAGGATTTTCGTGTACGGCAAACCCCGCTGTGGTTGAAGCATCTTGGCATAAGCATTAGGCTAGTGGGGACAAAAAAGTGAAAGAAATAATCGGCTGTCTTTACCAGCACAGCCGATGGTTTGGAGCAGTGATTCTCAAACTGTTCTTTGAGGCGTCAGTAATGCTACTTACTCTTCACAGGGTTAGGAAAAAAATAGAATTCGTTTTATAAAACAATGTTTTGGATTTAAGTTGATCGATGATAGAAATTACATATAACTTTTTCCAATTGCATCGAAATAATTTTCACTGAACTAATTCTATAATTCTGAGAAGGTAAAATGCATCGTTCAAAGTAAGCATTCAAATTTGGGTATAAGTTTCTGTTCGATGTTAGCCTTATGTTATGTTCCAGCTAGAGTTGTGTAATTCCGATTCAGATTCATTATTCTGATTTAAAATTTGCTTTGTTTTTGAGATTCATGAATCTTTTAATGAGAGATCGCGAATCTCAAAGATTCATTAATGTTCAAAGAGCAGAAAAGTCAATTCCAAAAAATGCAAAAGAAGGAAAGATCCCTCAATGAAAAAATAATGGAGATTCGTGAAAGATTCATCAATGTTTTAAGATTTGAATCCCAGATTCAATTGAAACAATCGAAACAAACCATAGATGAAAGATTCATAAAGCACAGCACTAGTTCCAGCGTTTACTGGTGGATGGCACGGAGGACTAGTTTGAGAATCCCTGGTTATCTAGGATGTTTTCGCTTGGCGGTGGCCGTGCCTGATACTCCAGATGAATAATACGACCTTGCTGTCCTGTAGTTCCACTAAACAAGATACACTAATGACATTCTCATTACCAATCAAGAACAGAACATTTAAAGGCGCTGATTACGGGTTTAACATTGGCTGTTGTTTTTTTTTCGTGTATTATTATGAAACTAAATAGAACAATATGATTGAGAGTGTGCATTTATTTTTTTTAAATAACTTGGTCAATAAATTCTACGTTATATCCATTATAAGTCGTTTATTGATAGCAATAACTAATGAGTTTATTATCATCTTCTCGTTGCAGGTACTGTGAATAGATGTTGATACCATATTACAACATGTTACTGTCTCATGATTACAATAGCAGGGTAAGCGTGTAGTTAACTAATTGCTTTCGTTGACAACATTCCCGTTGTTTTTGTAGCATCATCAAGGAGAGATATCTGCTTCCCGGTATCTACTTACGACACATTTCGAGTTCTTATTTCCTCTTTTCTTTTCTGGACTCAATTAGTGACACCAAAAGCAATCGCCTAATGCTGCATCAATTCATCATTTACTGTAAAGATTGATTTTTTTCTTCACTTTTCCACACTCTGTTTTGATTAAAACAAACGTTGTAAGTTCTTCACTCCGTTTCTTTAAACCACTTTGAGGGCCGACGACATTGACAATCAGGGGCCCGGAAGTGGCCGAAGAGCTTTTACGCAACGGTGATGCTGAACCCGTTCCCGCGAACCGCGACCCCTTACAGTCATTCGCCACACTTTCGCTATTTCTCGTCCGGTCGTCCATTTTTGGCCACTCACTCGTTCTCCAGCTCCGGGTCTCAACTGAAGCAAATTTAATTACTAGCCTTTGAATGGCGTCACTTTCGCTAGCCGAAGGAGGGGGCAAAACGTACCACAAAAAAAAGAACTGCTAACGTCAATGCCATCTTGGCGTTCCGCGGACTTTGGTGGCGCAATGTAATTTCGTCGTTCCAGGGTGTTTAAGCCAAATTGGGTGATGAATTGAGCAAAAAAAAAACGGAATCTTGACTTTAGCAAATGAAAGAAAAAAAAAGGGAAAGTTTCTGCCGTCCATTCGATCACTTGTGTCGAAGCGTTGTTTGCGTTGATTGCCTCGCCGGGGGCCCTTAAGAAAGAGAAAGGAAGTGAGCAGTTTGCAAGAGAAGAAACAAAAAACACAATTTTCCGGTAATTGCACTTAGTGCCTCCATTCCGCCACCCTAGTAAATACAATTTACAAATTGAAATTCATACGGGTTTTAAATTTATAAATCAACACCTTTCGGCTTCCTTGATCGTGCCTGAAGGGAAGCAACATATCAATTATACACTGAGGTAAAAGATATCGTCCCAAGTTCTCATTCTTTCACCTTTTTAGGATAAAGTTGCTTCCTTAAAAAATCGTATGCTAAACTATCTTTAAGGTCCCCCTGGAATCCACCATCGAAGGTCCAAAGGAAACGAAGAGCCGTACGACTTTTTCTCATTAGAGCCACCTGCCTCATTTTGATTTTTCCTTGGCTTTCCCTAATAATAATCACTCAGCTTGAAACACGGCAAAGAGTCCTCTTCCCGAGACGGTCCTTCAATCCATTTGTTTGTTGACTTTCTTTTGGGTGGGCCAAACTCGAACCAAACTCGCTCGCTAGTTAGTTCCAACCTCCATCTCGCCCACCCTCAAGCAACCTCGTATAGAAGCTTGACCGCGTGTGAGCATTCATTCACATTTCCACCGCCCAATCCCATTTGATTAGTTCATATGCTATAATCAGAAAACTTTTCTCACCCCATGGATTCACCTTCCACAGTCGCAAAAAAAAGCGGGATAGAACGGGCTCAACATATCCACCTGATTTCTTCTTCGCCGCCGTTGGGTAGTTGTGGGTTGCGGCGAGGCATAAATCATTCCTCTCGTATGAAGTTGTCTTAATCTTTTGGTAACTGTGACAAAACTTTCGCGTTCTTTGTCGGCTGATTTGCGGATGATAAATTAATAATAATTAGCCGGCTGGAGGGTGGTTTGGGGAGGATAATTTTTTAACGTATTAAAATGCAGGTTCCAAAAAAATATATTCAAACTAGAGTTGTGTAAATCTGATTCAGATTAAAAAATCTGAGTGAATCTCTGCCTTATAAGGGATTAATGAATCTTTCGTCGAGAGATTCATGAATCCTAAAGACACACCAACTGATGGAAAGTCACCAGCCAAAAATGGGTTGAGGGACCTGTTTTTTTTTTGGTCGCATTGTCCACGCCTATGAAAGAATCGGGAAGATTCGTGACAGATCCATGAAAGATTCATGAAGATTCATTAAGGTTTCGAAAGATTCATTAAGCTTTGAAGATTCGAATAAGCAAAGATTCATGAATCCATCCGAATGAATCTTAGGTGAAAGATTCATATGAATGAATCGCGCCAAAAGATTCATTAAGCAGAACACTAATTCAAATGTTATTTTGTAGACTTTATAACATCAATGATTATTTTAAATTTGCATTAAAGAAAAATACTTAGTTGCAAAAGAGCATTATTTTTAGGCTTGTTTTCGACTTTGATTTAACTCTCATGATCCGCCCTCACGAGCTACTGCAACAAGTTTGTGTGAATCTATGCTGGCAAACCGGCGTTCCCTTGTCGCCAAAACCAACTAGTCGTTCTTCCGATTGCAACTATGAAGAATGGCAGCACGCCCATCGGAGCCTGGCCTAATCTAATTTGCGTCTTTTTAGTTTCGGGAAAAAGTTTGGCACGGGCTTGAAATATTCATTCCCTCTCGGCTTTCGGGCGACAAAAAAAGAGATCCATCCAGAATTCTAGCCCTCACGGTGTGTTTTATAGCATGCGAGGAGCGTTTTTGATTGACATATTTTATACGTTCAATTGTCAAACGCCCAGGGCACTGATTGACTACGAATTGAACAAATTGATTTGAGCATGACACATTGTTCCAATTTAAAGAGATTGAAGGCGACTATGCATGTTATTTTGGTAGGTGTTTTTCTGGTTGCTTGTCACTTTGTTGGCGAAATCTTTTGGTTTTGTTATCGAACATAATACTTAACTGAATTGTTTTATGTTTTACGTATGACGAAGTTTATCGGCCCAGATTTTTGCATTTTTAAACCCGATCGGTAAATAACAGACAAATAAGAGGCGTAATGGAAATATTCTTTAAAGTGGTTCATTGAATGTTTTTTCATTTTCAGATCATAATATTGGCTTTATTATGTGCGGTCGGCATTTTTAAACCCGATCGGTAAATAACAGACAAATTAGAGGCGTAATGGAAATATTCTTTAAAGTGGTTCATTGAATGTTTTTTCCCTTTCAGATCATAATATTGGCCTTCTTATGTGCGGTCGATATCAAAGTTGATCAACCTCTACCTTAGATAACTATTGATCTATAAAAATTTCTTTATTTTTTGATTATCTCTTGTCTTACAGCGCTCGTCGGCAGCATCCCAAACTCGGAACCTGCGCATGACGGTGTTGAAAAATCTGTTCAAGAAAATGACCGTCTCAGGATTGACGCTGCGGAAGGCGCTGCCGGTGCTGATCGTGGCCGCATTTTGCAGCTTCTTCCTGCTGGTGTACTGGTATGATAGCTCCGATTCGGCCAAACCTTCCTCTATGATGCCCGCTTACAATTCGCACGTGGTGGAAGGAAATTTCGGAAATCCTGCGGCCGGCGACAACGGACGTGGTAGTGCCATCCCGATATAGTAAGTTTGCTTTTTTAATTGCCCATCCTTCTATTCAAGTTTTAACTTATTACTTTTTAATATCATCCAAGCTGAGGCGGAAATATGCACATGTAATAATAACTCGAATATTATCCAGAAGGATAACGTGACTGTGCTTAAGTGTACTTGCAACGTGAATTATTAAAACCCCCTGTTTTTAGCAAACCAATTTGTCACCTTATAATCATACGTCAAAACGTCGGAATGGAGTACATTTGTCGGGCACCCCGCTCCCGATTCCGTAAAGAGTAAACCATTACTTTGCTGGTGCTGGTCGAGAATTGAGTTTGTTTTTCTTTTCAAAAAGATAATCATCAACATTTGCGCGGTTTTATGATCCGTGTAACTGGCGTCGGGTCCGGTCGTCACGAAACTCACGGACCTGACTAACGATTCCGCACGGCGATAAAATGTGGTGCTAATGAGCGGAAATGGAACCATAAAGTACAATTAAAGCTTTTCAATGGCGATTTTACGCGGTGGCTCCGTCGCCAACGGAGGGTGGCTTTTCTTTTATTTTCCCGATAAACACATTGTCTGGGAAGTATAACATTTCAAGGTTTGACTTAAAAGGACTCACACGTTATTTTATTAAACAATAATATGTGTATAGGTTGTTTCTTGAGCAACTAAGTAATATTTTTATGATAAAAAGAGTGCCTTTTTGTGACATTATACCTACTACTCTAACTGAAATCTAGAATGTTGATGAAGCACTAAATCGGTTTTGACATATTGCGCATGTTGTAAACTCATGAGAAATGGTGGGTTCTACTTTGACATCCTTCTAAGGTATAGCTTTTTTCATCTTTTATTCAGATTCCTTTCCGTCAACCCGATGCTCCGAATCTAAAAACATTCAAGTTCGATAAATCAATCAGAGTGTGTTACTTTCTTGTTCTCGTTGGTCGGTGAACCTTATCGATTCGATTACATATTTACGTCCTCTCCTCCTTCAACTCTTTCACTCATCCCCCATCGGCAGCCCCATCGAGCGAACCTGGACGTACAAGTGTGTCAACAATCGGTGCGTGCGTCACCATTTCGTGAACGGCGTCGAGGAGGATTTCGAAAGCAGCAGCAGCAACCATCCGCAATCGCCAGCACATGGCGCCGGAAGTAGCAGCAGCAGCACTAGTACCAATCCGGCCGCTGGCAAGCGAATTCCCTACCTCACCTGCACGATGACGTGCGGGCCGATCAACATCTGGCCGCAGCCGACCGGGTCCACCTCGATCGGCAGCAAGACGTCCCGCTTCCGCCTTTCCGATGTGCGGTTGAAAATTGTGACCGACTTCCCGGCGGTCGAGCAGCTGCTCCGCGACGCGTACGATGTGATGCGGGCGGAAGTGCGCGGTATGATGGTGGCGCACGGGGCGTCCCTGGAGGAGATCGAGGGCGCCGTGCCGGCCAGCTCCGTACCGTCCATGCTGCTGCCATTGACAGTGCAGCAGCAGCAGCAAAGGCGGGCGGGATCGGAAGAAAACGAATCGGGCGCATCCCGAATGCCATCGGAAGGGGGGGAAGCTGGAAAGCGAAGCAGCACTCCGGATGCCGGTGTGGGGAAGATTCACTTCTTCAAGCTGGTCAGCGACAAGCGGTACGATGTGGACGCGTTCGAGGTGAACATTCACGTCGAGAAGTCGTCCGTAACGTTCCTCACGCTGCACACGGACGAAAGCTACAACATGACGGTGACGCGTAAGTTGATGATTGAAGAAAATTATACTCGCAAAAGCTCTACAATTCTTCCGTTTCTGCCATTTAGATTCGGCGCGAGTGTTGATGGTGAAAATATCGGCCAACACATTCTTCGGAGCGAAGCATGGCCTCACGACACTGCAGCAGCTGATCTGGTTCGACGACGAGGAGCGAACACTGAAGATCCTCAACAAGGCGTCGATTGAAGACGTTCCAAAGTTTAAGTAAGTTTCGCGTGTTCCCTTCCTCGTTCCAATGTGAACCCACACTGATTTCCCATTGGTTTTTTCTTCCGCTTTCCTTTTAGCTACCGTGGCCTTATGCTCGATACGTCCCGGCACTACTTCACGGTGGACGCGATCAAGCGCACGATCGTCGGCATGTCGCACTCGAAGCTCAATCGCTTCCACTGGCATATCACCGATTCGCAGAGTTTCCCGCTCGTCTCACGCCACTATCCGCAGCTCGCCCGCTACGGGGCGTACTCGGAGCGCGAGGTGTACACGCCGGAGGATGTCCGCGAGCTGGCCGCGTTCGCGAAGGTGCGTGGCGTTCAAATCATCCCGGAGATTGACGCACCGGCGCACGCCGGCAACGGGTGGGACTGGGGTCCGAAGCACGGGCTCGGTGAGCTGAGCCTGTGCATCAACCAGCAGCCGTGGAACAACTACTGCGGCGAGCCACCGTGCGGGCAGCTCAATCCGAAGAACAACCATACGTACGCGATCCTGCAGAGTTTGTACGCGGAACTGCTCGAGGCGGTCGGCCCGCTCGATTACTTCCACATCGGCGGAGACGAGGTGAACCTGGAGTGCTGGCAGCAAAACTTCAACGACTCCGACATGCGCACGCTTTGGTGTGACTTCATGCTGCAGGCGTACCATCGGTTGCAGCTGGCGAGTGGGGGCCAAAACGCTACCGTTACGCCCAAGCTGGCGGGCGTGTGGTCAAGCGGGCTAACGAACGCACCGTGTCTTTCGAAGAACACGTTTGCCGTGCAGGTGTGGGGTGGGAGCAAGTGGCCGGAGAACTTCCAGCTCATCAACGCCGGCTACAGCTTGGTGATATCGCACGTGGACGCTTGGTACCTGGACTGCGGGTTCGGTAGCTGGCGGACCACGGGCGAGGGAGCATGCTCACCGTACCGCAACTGGCAGACGGTGTACAAGCACCGGCCGTGGGACGAAATGAAGCTAACGTCGCTGCAGATGCGCCAGATATTGGGCGGCGAGGTGTGCCTCTGGACGGAACAGGTGGACGAGTCGATACTGGATGCGCGACTGTGGCCGCGCGCTTCCGCCCTCGCCGAGCGGCTCTGGACGGATCCGGTCGAGGAGCGGTACAGCGAATCGGTGCCGCTCGAGGTGTACAACCGGATGTCGGTGTTCCGGAACCACCTGCTCGAGCTCGGGCTGCGGGCGGAACCGATCTTCCCGAAGTACTGCGCGCAGAATCAGGACGAATGTGTATGATATTACGCCAACCCGTTCTACTAGAACCAGGGAACGACAAGGTGTGGCACCGTTGGTTGTGATACCCGCGCGAAACAAAGGCTCCGGCGCATCGAGTTGTGTTCTTGTGCGGTCGGGGAAATCGTGGTGCATCATGGTTGTTTTGTTTTTCTTTCCCCATTTTTTCTGGACGGCGCGGGGAGAGGGAACCGACAAAAGGAGCGATACAATGGGGCTGATACAAAAAGCCTATGCTTTATGTGATAGGTGGCTGATTGGGTGGAACCAGAATTGTGACATGCGCATGTACTCATCATAAATTACGACCAATAATCCTAAAGGGACCCATTGCTCTGGTCCTATTTATTTGTTGCTAGATATGTATGTATGAACGATACACACACACTCACACAGCTGAAAAGAGGAGTCAAACGGTAAACGGTTGTAAATAGTTTGTAAAACGTAAACCAATAGGACACTACCCGGCAAACGGTAGCTTATTAATCCGGAGGTTTCAAAGGTAGACATTAAAGCCACAACCTTGTGCAGAACGACCAGTAAGGAGGACAATCGTTCGCCAACTGTCGAAGTGGCCGAATGAGTTATGTTTTAGTTTAGAGAAAACAAAAATCTTTACAAACATTTAGTACTTTTCGTCTCAGAAAGAGTAAAACAAAAACCATTCACCAACAACACTTACAAAAGCCGCTCACCCATACAAAAATGGTACTCACGGGCTGCCCGAATTCAGTGACAATGGTTGTAGTTCTCAATGTAGGTTCTAGGTTATATACCATGGTTTTTGGTTAAAATAACGTTTTCCTCTTTTCTTCCCCTAGTGTTGACTTTTTTACACATTAAAAATAAATGGCGTGACTGGAAATGGTTGAAAATGGGCCCAATGTGGTAGATTTGACCCTGTACTTAAAACAATACAAACGTAACGCCGTTTTGCATTAATAGTTTAACCATATTTAAAGTCTCGATCAAGTAAGAAGCTTTCGGTTTAACAGTAAAATAGGTTTGCGACTAGCATGGAAGAGTATATTTCACTGTTACGTGCAATCATTAACCTGTTCCGGCTGGGGTACGAGGCAAAACGATCTACGGTAGGTGAAAAACGAGCTTAGCGAAACGTGAAGTGTTTGAGATATTTAGTATTCGGTGTGGAAGGAAGGCTTATTTCAAGCAACTCGTATACCTGCCAACGATTTCATACCTATAAGATGTTTTGTTTAAATGCTGCTTCCCAACGTGGAAGCTGCACTTCATGTTTCTT
The DNA here is from genome assembly GCF_943734705.1 of Anopheles coustani. Classification (NCBI taxonomy): domain Eukaryota; kingdom Metazoa; phylum Arthropoda; class Insecta; order Diptera; family Culicidae; genus Anopheles; species Anopheles coustani. The sequence continues at coordinate 87,842,849 of NC_071289.1, forward strand.
TATTTCGTTGTTTTTGTTCTACCTTTCCAAACGATGCCATTGACGAATACCAGCCCATATGGTTTCGTATTGTGTAGCACGTAGATTGAACACCGACCGTTCGCCTACACTATTTGGACAAGTGCACTTTAAGTAAAGAGGAAATACACTCTTTCTTTTCAACCGACCAAACTGGCTGGATTGGCTTCACCGGTAAAGGAGCGCAGATATTGTAAATAGTAAACAGAGTCTTTTCCCCCCTCTCCGGATGCAATGCGAAACGAGATGTTCCTAGTTCCACATCCTACACAATTGGGTAAAATTTTTGCGATTACAAACGCCACTTGCACGTCCGTTATTCCGTAGACAGTTTGCAAAGTTAACCTGAGATTAATTCTGAAAGTTTTGATAAATATAAGTTGCGATAGAAGAGAAACTAGACAAGGGAATGATTCCTTCCGAGGATGGGATATGACCATAACATATGACGACATCGCTTCTCTCTGGGTTGATTGAGTTTAATGTAGTAAATTATGCAGCTAACAAACGATGGGCAAAGTTTACGCAGTTAAGAAATATTTAAAATCAAATGAAACCCCCCCGGAAAGCAGTTGAAACTACTCATTGTATCTAGACCACTCCACGGTTAGAAGAATTTTGTTATTGAAAGTTTGAAAAAAGTATAATCAAATAACACTGGGTGAACGTGGGTGACGTTCTCATCGCAAGCATGTCTTCTTTTTCCGGCAGCGTAGTCTATTGCTTGTTACTTCCAGACAGGAAAGGAAGGTTAGTGCGTAAGGATGTGTTTCTTGTGTTATTTTCTACGTAGCGTGTTAGTTTTGCTAGTTTGAACTGTGAGTACAATGTGCATATGCATAAGAGAACCCGGTTTTCTTCCATCCTGTGCGGATATAAGCTGCCCTCACGCGATTAGATTAATTAGGTAGCACCGCATGAAATTTAAAAGTAAAATAAAAAAAACTGAAAGAGTTACTTTGGTACGAAGCTGGCACACATGGCAATGCTAAGATATTTATACGTATTTGTCAAAAATACTACATTTTCGTTTGTCTCTTATTTGGTAGCGAAATAAAGAAAAAGCCACAAAAAAACCTTTTGATGGTCATAAGGAAAATTGTCGTCCGAGTGTATTTACTTGTCTTACGCATGGTAATTATATGTTTCATCCGGTAAAGTCGTCATAGGACAAATTTAAAAATTAATTTCAATCAGTAGGTCCTGGATCCTGCTTTTGGATTCATTTTGAAGGTTTGGCTGCACACCAGCCCACTGATGCCCGATGACAACATTGCTCTATTCTGGTTCTAGGTTCCATATAGAAATAAATTGGTCCCTTCGAGGTCTCAATCACAACACAACGCCAAACACGTGGCTTGAGGATGGGTAAAAATCTATTTCGAGGAGCAATAAATCGATGGATATAAAAGATTCAGCCTCAACGTTGTATACCTCAACCGCATAATCCTAATATGGTATACGCCAACAATAGTATTCTTTTTTTTCGCAAAGCCTTAGCATAGCAAAGGCAATCATTCAGTTGGAGTAGGGTTGGGTTTGTTTTTTTGCAAACAAACATTTTCCCCGCCGATTCTATGACGGTTTTTTTGCATCCGTTCAAGGAATCCATCTTTAATTATGGATTGGGTTCCACACTGGAAAATTATACTTACCCTGAACGGTGCAAAATTGTTCGACGCATCGAAATGATGGTGCAGTTCGTGCTGGGAAAGCCGAATCTGGACAATTAGCAGGCAGGTCATTAAAGAGAGGGTGTACAGAGAATGCATTTTCATTCCTTTCCCACATTACGGTACTGGATGCGCACAAGAAATTCGCGTTTGTGTTCAGTTATCTCCGAAGATCAGTTTAGTGCCGACGGTGTTAACCGTTTCTGTCGGAAGCATTTGATCCTGATTTGAAGTTAGCCATGCGTATTCTTCGGTTTATGTTTGTGGTGGTTTCCGTTAGTGGTGCCAACAATGGGAGTTTGTGTGCAAAAGATGGCAAGTTTAACCGTAAGTTCTTGAAATTACATAAAATGAATCTTGCCTAGGTATTTTATTGTAGGATATTTGAAGGAGAACATGGAATGGCATTTGCTATAGTGTTCGCTTTCGAAATTTTGAATGACATTTAGGCAAATAAAAAATATATATACTACTGTGTCCAAAAAGTAAGGTGACTTTGGTACGCAAACTGTGTGCGTCCAAGGTATTGGCGGATTGTTTTTTTTTTATTGTTGAAATATGTGTTTTTGACTTCTTCATCAAATTTCATGTAAAAATATTCATCAGGATAGGAGATATGATTTTTTTGTGGCCTACTACACGTATGACCCTCGTTTTTCATCGCTGGCCACATTTGGGGAGCAAAGAATTTGCTTAAAACTTTGTATTCGTAACTAATTTTTAGCTGCAAATTCGTTGACATAGCTTTTGGCGATGCAGTAATGTCGAAAAAAAATGTTTGCGAGGAGTTTAGTGAATTCCAAAATGGCCGCCATGGCCACAATGGCCAAAATGAAGTCATGGGACACATCATCCTCAACGATTCCTCATTCAACGAAGCTCACGTTCAAAATTTTAAGGAATCAATGTTAAATAAACGTCGATTGATGATTAGAGACTTCACTGATGATATTGAAATATCGGAAGTATCAGTAAATACCATTTTAGAGGAGGTTTTGGGCCTGGAACTCGACTGGTACCAAAATCGTTGAATTTTTTTGAAAAAAGGCGTTGCGTTGAAGTGGGTGAAACAGCGCTATCCGTCTAAATTGACAAGCCGAAGTGCATTATTACTGTAGATGAGACTTGTAACTATGCTTCAGGCTGTAAAACAATCAATCAATCGAATAAATACCGTGCCAGGAATAAGCCAGAACCAAAAAACTAGCCAAACGAGGATCATACGTGTAGTAGCGCACAAAATAAATCGTATCTCCTATCCGGATGAATATTTTTACATGAAACTTGCTGTAAAAATCAAAAACACATATAGCAACAAAAAAAAAATTAACAATTCACCAATACCTTTGACGCGCTCAGTTTGAGCACCAAAGTCACCTTACTTTTTGGACGCAGTAGTAGTTGTGCTCAAGTGAAATAAGAAGTGGAATAATGATTTCATCAAAAACTACCTGCGAAATAAAACATATGGTGTATTGTTATGATAACCATTTTGGTGATGTGATATTTTAAAAATAACGACAATCAAAATAATTTTTGGAAACAAATACCTATAACATTATCGTGTTTACTTTTTATCTCATTTTGAGGCAGCCATTTTTCTCAAAAGTTTTTTTCTTATACCATATCGATTAAGTGAGTTAGAAGAATATTCTAGTTTGAGTCATCCAAGAATATAAATTACTAGCACGTGATGCATTGCCAGTTTTTTTCCGAAAACTTGCAAACCATCGTTAGTTAATTGCAATTGCGATAGCTGCACTCCTGAACCTAACGCAACCCGCCCCTTTTACTCCCCATGGGCAACTGGACGACATTTCGCCCAGTCACGGCCTACTACCAGATGCCACCGCTCTACCTGTACGACGACTACGATCGCTGCCTGGAGCAGTTCCCCGACGGTGCCACCTACTGCCTGGTGGACAGCTGGATCGCGCCGAACGAAACCGTTGCAATCTGGCCGGTGATTCGGCAGTTTTCCGCCGACGACAAGCGCAGCTTCCGGCACGATCGGTTGCAGCGTGGACTGTGCATGAACCGGTGCCATCAGCTGCTGGACAAGTTCGATCGTCGAACGCAGATGAAATACTTTCTTTCACGCTTCGAGCCAAACGACTCGCAGAAGGTGAGGCATGTTCTATCCCGTGCGAATGTTGTGCTAACGAACGATTAATTATTAACTTTTCGTTTTCATCCGCTCCGGCGATGTCGCACGACCGTGACCCACTTTCCGCTCGCGCTCAGATCACGTTCGATCCGAACACGTTCGATGGCGCGCTCGATTGGCGCAACCGTTACCGGCGCTTAGCGAATCAATGTGTCAATTACGAGCTGAAACGCCAATACGCCCTGATGGCCTACTCGACGGTGGAATACTGTAGCACCAACCGGCCTGCGCGGCACACGGAACAGAACCCAGCGACAACCGCAGCCTCCCTGGCGACGTTAGGTGACAATTATTCTTCCGGCGGATGGCATGAAAAATGTATCACCGGTTCCTAACCCCACGTCGTTCGTGGTGATTCTCGTGCTCCCCTCTTTTTTCCTAGATGCTCCCGACATCGTGTTCTTGGCAGTGCTGGGCGTGCTTCTCGTCCTGTCGCTGGCCTCGACCGTGTACGATTGTAGGCGCTATCGAAGCACAAGAACCTCATCGCCGGCTCGCAACGGTAACGCCACGGACAATAATGGAATGATGGATTACTATCGCTCCGGATTCGGACGACCCGGTGCGGGTGGGCGTAAGTGTGACGAGAATATTTGATTCGATAACGTTTCCCTTGGGAGATGTAACCAGCCAAACGCAAGGACATTTATATTAATCGAATTGTTAATTATTTTAACCCCACCCCTTGGGAAGCTTCATTGAAAACTCGTTTCTAGCAAACTACATTTTGTTTTGTAAATGTTTTCTACCCGATCCACTATTATGGCCAGTATCCTGTTTGCTGGTGGCATTCTCCCTTCCCCGGAACTGGCATTTGCTGACGGAAAGCGCACAAAAAAGGAAAACCAAAGGTTCAAAGGACTTGAGATTCATACAATCGGTGCGCTTTCTCGTCATGTACCTGGTGATAGCAGGGCACTCGATGCTGTTCAATTGCATTTTTCCCCTGCTTAATCCGCAGTATGTTGAACTGGTAAGTATTTGCGTGGGAGATCAAATGACGTTGAAAGTAAAGAGATAAATATTGCAATTCATGGTAAACGAATTGACGACACAAAATTGACCAACAGCTTCGCCATTTCATAGTAATGTTTGGACGTATTGGACGTTTTGGACGTATTTTATATGAGTTTATTACATGCTCATTATGCAATGTATATGTACAGACATATTCTAAAAGAATATGTAGACAAGTGGAATTGTTTGAAAACTAAATTTCGTTAAAGCAGAACCTGTTCCACTAAAGATATTGAACTCCACGAAGGCCTTGTAATCGACTATGAAACAGAATAAAAACAACAAATGAAAGGCTACACATATTCGAGATGCAGAATATTTTTGAGCTGTACGGAAAACAATAAAAGTTTCCAGTTTGTTGAGGAACTCTGCACTGGTTTTCTGGAGATCAGGATACTGGTTTTCGGGGGATCGTGATGTAGGAGATCAGGTTTCACGTATTGCAACCAGTCAAGGACGAAAACGGTCGCCTTCTTCCTGATTCTCCTGTACGAAATAAAGCAGACCAGAACACAGGGGCCTGAAGAGGAGTTCTCCTGCAGGGGAATGCTGCATAAAGATTCGTACTATTTTTACATTCATTTTCTGGTGGTAAATCGATCGACCGGGAATTAAACCGCGGCCACCGTGGTAGCCCAAAAGAATGGACCACCTGAATGACCTTCTGCCTCTTGCGGACAACATTATCCTGATCTCACCAAAAGCGGCACGAGTACTAAGCAAGGTGAATGAACTTCAAGAGTATTCTGCGCCATGAACAGGTTTACCATAAACATTTAAAAAACCAAAGATGTTAAAGTAAACTACAAAACCGCGTACGAACGCTTCAAGTCACTCCAGGCAGCCTTGAATCAGACAAAGGGAACAGGAATTCAAACCCGGCATTTGGGAAACGAACCGAAATATGCTAACCGTAGCCTTGGAAAAGCCGCTGGAGTCTTTAGACCAGAGATAGTCCCAGAAGATTCGATGTGTCTTAAAATAGCTTTAGATCTACGATCGGCGGACGACTTGGGATCAAGTCAAACTGCTGGTGAGGAACTGTGAGCGGTTGGAAACCATCACGTAGGTTCTGAGAGACAAGACGCGTAGGTCGATCAGAAACATAACCAAGACAATTTCCGGGCACTTCTAGAGCCTAGAAAAGTGACAGTAACGATCAATTGAACATATCTTTTTTATTGTTATTGAGATTCATTTGTTTAACTATCGTTTCAGAACTATCGTCGGATCGTAACGATGCTGATTTTCAACGGTATCACGGTGGTCCAAACTTACTTTACCATAAGCGGTTTCCTCCTTGCGGTGCATTTCGTAGACTTTGCAGAGCGACAGCGTACGTTTGGCTGGCGAGATTTTCTCCAGAGTGTTGCCTATCGGTTTCTAAGGTATTGGGGGGAAAAACAGTTTGATAAATTTGTATAAAGGAAAACTCCTCATTTCTGCTTCCTCCCGTTTGGCGTCAAGGTTGACTCCTGCGTACGCGTTCATGTTGCTTCTCGATGCGACCTGGCTGATTCGGCTGCAGGATGGACCGGTCTGGAGGCGGGTGGCCGAAACGGAGCGTACCTTCTGTCGGTCGAACTGGTGGGCGAACGTGCTTTACGTAAACAACTATCTCACCGTATCGGAACCAGTAAGTTCCATTTCCAACCCCCCTTTCATTTCCGTACTCAGCACGCGGTCGGTGCTAATTACCCTAATCATTATCAAGCTCATTGTTGTGTCGTTATACGACACTTTGCACTTAATGGTTCGATAATGAAACTACCTGACGGTTTGCTATAATGTATGCTTGTTTAGCTATGTTTAGTGATTTGTTAACGATAAAATCGTTTGTTGCGTTATCATAGAAGTTATAATTTTAGTCAAACAACATTTAATGTCTATTTAAATTACCTATTCTTGTTGCGTAATTCATTGCTATTATCGGGAAGGGTTTATTTATTCATTTAACTCACATGAAATACGTATGCTTTAAACCTGCTATTTACAGTGTCTCCAGCAAACCTGGTACTTGGCGACGGACTTTCAACTTTTCATTATTGGTTTAACTCTTCTTGGACTCACGTGGCGCTTTCCTCGGCTCCTTAAGCCACTGTTTGCGTTGGCCATCATGTTGGGCATGCTTATTCCTGCCTTCGTTACGTACATCAATCGCTTCGAAGGAGTCGTTATGTTACGGCCGGAGTAAGTGTCGTTCCAAGTACGAATTCACACAGTTGCGGATGTAGTTTTCTTCCATAAATATTATCAGTCTAACCGTTTTCGATTGGCAATATATTTATTATCCTTTTTTTCCATTTTTTCTGCCGTCCCTTAAGGGCCCTCAAGTACGTGCTTTGGTACGATCCGATGTACCACAAGATGTACATTCCGACGCACACCAACATCGGCAGCTATTTGGCGGGTCTGATCGCTGGTTTGGTGTATCATAAATTGAAACGAGCGAACTTTGAAGCGGCACATCATAAAGTAGGTGAATTGGCACGAGGAATATTTTCGGTAGCATTTTCTCTCGTAAAAGTGAACGTATCTTTCTATATTGATGCATTTCTTGCTAGAACTGGACCTATTTACTTCTGTTTAACTTAGCATTTTAATGTCTAATAAGCTACATAATAATTAATAATACTGTTTTAAGAGAAATAAGGCACACTGTTTGAACTTTTATGGCATTCATTGAAAAACCAGCCTACTAAGCATAAAGCATAAACATTATTTTATTCCTGAGTTTTTTTATTGTTTGCTTCATTGTACCCCTCGACAGACGTTTCGCATCCTTTGGTACGCTTCCCTACCGGTGGCAATCGGTTTGCTCGTGTCGGCTTACATATTTTATGCGTACGACTTCGAGAAGCCGGCCATCTGGATTGCCCTTTATGCATCCCTTTCGAAGAATCTCTGGGGGGCGTTGTTCGGTGTCCTGTTCGTGGGTCTCGCGTTTGGCATTGGCGGTGAGTAGAAGGGGAGAGTGCGTAACACGACACCATAAACACGGCAGTACTGAACATAATTTGTTTTTTTTTTTCAAAATATCGCAAATTTAGGATTCATACGTGGCGTGCTCAATAATCCCATCTTTCGACCGCTGGGCAAGGTGACGTACTGCGTGTTCCTGTGTCATTTGTTCGTGATTCGTGTCACGTTGGGAAACGTTCGGCAGCCCATCTATGTGAGCGATATGAGAATCGTAAGTCAACGGGTTGGAGGGGATGTTTGATTTCCGTGCCGACGTTTAAAGGGTTTTATATTCGTTACAGCTGGTTTCGACCTCATCCACCCTCATCCTGGCGTACATTATGGGCAGCCTGATGTGTCTGCTGATCGAAATGCCATTTTCCAACGTACAGAAGATTCTATTCGCCAACAAACAAGGTAAAGCTTTAGACAGAACTTATATTATCTCGACTTTATGACAAATTTTGTATCAACTCAACAGAGAATGTCTATCGAGAAGAAATACAACTAGTGCAACGTGAACACCCAACTGCAATACAGAGTGGTTTAATAAAACCAGCTACGAGAGAGGAAACGTAACCATCGTGTGATACAAGACTCACGCGTACATTATCTCAGTTCAATATTGTTTAAATCAACGTAGTTATACGCACCAAGTCGTTATCTAATTTGGCAAATTGATTGAAGATTAAAATTTGCTGTTATATAAAATGTATACAGACGCAACTATATTGTGATTTTTCTCAGTCTTTAAACTTAATTCTAATGAATTACTCTTTACACCCGCCGCCGGAACGAGCAAGGCATTTGAAGACAAAATAGGCAACCTGGTGAAAGTATGACGAACTTGAGGTTGACAAACAATAAACCGTTAACGGAGCGGTTAGAAAAGCAGACTAGTAAAGCGTGTTCAAAGTCACAACAATATTATGGCACTTTATCCGGCTGTTATAGAAAAACAGGCCACATGCGGCCCGCAAGCACATCGGATCCGGCCCGCGACCCCTTTGAAGCAATACATCGAAAGTTTGGATCTTTGAGTATAAGCTATTGTTTGAATGGCAAAATGTTTTTTGTTGAATTGAATGAATTGCAAGAGAACTGAACGAACATCAATGTCAACAATTCCTATAAGAAAGTGATATACAACTTTGATCCACATCACGCCGATATATTGCGGTTGACAAGAGCAAAGATTTCACACAGGTTTTCGAGACAAGCGAATAAATAGTGTTCATACAAAACAAACGTCATGAACTACCGGAGAATTCTAAATAAAATAACAGATATGTTAGCTGTAAAGTGATATCGTAATGAAAAACACGTGTGGTTTCGTTGGCGGTAGAACACAGAATGAATTCATAATGTATTTCAGTATTGACAAATGTGTCAAACTGACACATAGGGTTTATACACAAAGTTTGTTTCTCCAACACGCCCGCTCAAACCTTGTAGTCCCAAAAACGCCCGCTCAAACCTTAGAATCGGACAATCCTAGACATGTACGCAATCTCGTGAAAGCTGGTGCAGGTAGACCTTTTGTCAATATATCCGCTTCCTGTTCTACTGTTGGAACATACTGCAACTTTATGGTACCCTTTTCTACTAGGTCTCTTACAAAGAAATACTTTACATCCACGTGTTTCATGCGCACTGAATCCTTTTCTTCTTGTAATGCCCGCTGCCACAATATCCAATCGTCTCTTTCCTTTAGTTCAGATATTGATCCAGGTATGTTATCAACATAGCACAAAGCATTAAGAGCAAAACTGGCATTAACTTGATAATCTTTATGCCACACAGGAGCATTTCGTTCTCGAACAGGCCTGGTATTAGAATTTTCTTCACCTTCAATTATTTCCTCTTCACCAGTGTCGTAGTTTCCTTCGCTTCCTGTGCTCTCCTGATCATTCATAACCTCTATGTTATGATCATTGCCTTCATTTGTTTGCTCTGCTTCCTCTTGATCTAAAACAACTACATCAATGTTATCGTAGCTTCTGGAACACTCACTCCTTTCGACGTTCTTCAGAGTTTCCATTTCCAGAAAATCAACATCTCGCGCTACAACGATGGACTTCTGTTCAGGATTCCATATTCTGTAGCCTGCCGGTGCGTATCCGACAAATACGCCTTTCCATGCCTTAGCATCTAGCTTCTTGCGATTTTCTTTCGGTATATGGACGAACGCCGGACAGCCAAAAACACGCAACTTAGACAAATCAGGTTTGGTACTTTCCCATAACTCAGCTGGACTTTTGTCATCGTCATTCGCTCTTGTTGGACAACGATTAACCACATATCCTGCTGTTTCGACCGCTTGTACCCAAAAACATTTGTCGATCTTTGCACCTTCCAACATTGCCCTAGCTCGCTCTACAAGTGTGCGATTCATTCTTTCACTAGTGCCATTTTGTTGTGGGGTGTATGGTATTGTGTACTCTATTTGAATTCCTTGCCGACGACAAAAAGCTTCAAAATGGCGGTTTTTAAATTCTCCTCCATTATCACACCTTAAACGCGATATTCTTGTAGAGAATTTTGCTGTCACTAACGCCTCATATTTTACAAAAAGTTCAAACACCTCATCCTTACGTTTCATGGGGTAAACCATGACAAAATGACTCCAGTCGTCAATAAACGTCACGAAATAACGTTCACCATTTGGACCCACTGGTGTAATTGGTCCGCATACATCCGAGTGGATCATTTCCAGTATACGTGTTGAGCGTTTTCCTTCGTATGTTGTAAAAGGTTGACGAGTCTGTTTACTCATTACGCACGTTTCACACACGGTAGTAATTTTATCCGAATCGTCACACTTCACAGAATCTAGGCCTTTCACAAAATTATGTCTAATCAACTTTTCTAGTGTTCGATTATTCACATGACCAAACCTACGATGCCACAAATCAAGGTTTTTCGTGATTCGTCCGCATGCCACCAAAGATTTCTTTTCATTGCATTTTTCACTGACTGCATCCAGTTCATACAGCTGTCCCCGACGCGAACCTGTGGCAACAAGCCTTGTGTCTTTCCATATGCACACTTTTCCATCCTCGAACACTACTTTCATACCTTTCTGTTCAACTTTCAATACCGAGAACAGATTGAAGCGTAGTGCGGGAACAAAAAGAACGTCGTTTACCGTACACGGAATACACACACCATTTACTATTGAAACGAGCCGTATTGTTCCAATGTGCCGAGCTTCGATCGACGCGCCATCTTTTGCAACTGCTATTCTTATAGGAACTGGTAACGGAGACAATGATTCAAAAAGACCTTTGTCTTTCACTAGGTGGTCTGAACACCCCGAATCAATAACCCATTGCACCTTCTCCTGTTTTTCCAATAACTCATTGCTACTGACCAAACTGACGAACGAAACACTGCCGTTGCTTGCCAAATTCGCCTTTGGCTTTCTATTGGGACATTTTGAAAGTTTGTGGCCTTCTTGTTGGCACCCGTAGCACTTGAACATTTTCTTCGTCTTAAACACTTTCTTCGTACTCACAAAAGCCGGTGATCCGCTTTCAACTAAAGCCGGTTCCATACCTGAGCCTCGTTGTTTAATCTCTTCGTCCAACAGACGACATTTTACGAATTCTAGATTCAGGTTCTCTTCGGGCATGGTTTCCAACGCGGTCACTACCGTTGAGTACGCGGATCCAAGAGTCAAAAGTAAGTGGCAAACTACATCCAAGTCCTCGATCACTGCCCCTGTTGCACGGTATTCCCGCACTAAGCGATCAAATACTAGGAAATGATCCTGCAGTGTTCCGCTCTCAAAACGCAATGAGAGCATTCGTCGCTTGAGGTGCATTCGGCTGGCGATACTTTTCCGCTCGAAAATGCGAGACAAAGCGTCCCAAATAGCTTTTGGTGTAGGTTTATCCTGTACATATTCCAGCTGGGAATCGTGTATCCTTGACACCAACAAGCTTTTGCACTTTTTGTCCATTTTAATCCTTTTCTCGCGCGCCATAGCCTTTTCTCTACTTTTCTCTGCTGTATCACCAGGAGCATCACGCAGCTCCTCGATATCCGCCGATTCTGTTTCTACACACGTTAAAAGATCACGCTCTTCCAATAACACACGCATACGGAATTTCCAGGCATTGTAATTAGAGCCATTAAACAATGGGAGCAGAAAACGATCATTTTTCTCATCCTCCATTTTGTTACACTGGGACCATAACCTAAAGTGATATCGTAATGAAAAACACGTGTGGTTTCGTTGGCGGTAGAACACAGAATGAATTCATAATGTATTTCAGTATTGACAAATGTGTCAAACTGACACATAGGGTTTATACACAAAGTTTGTTTCTCCAACAAGCTGTAGTAATAATGCACAATCACATTTTTTTTTAAATCTTTAAAAATGCAAAATAGTGTTAAAGAAAATTTAACTTTTACTGAAAATTGTAAATTTTATAAGAAGTAATATAATATTTTAAAAATTTGAAGGTGTTAAACACGATTGACTGCTTGGATCAAACCACACTGATAAGAACATATTTTCATCAATCCAATCAATTTAACGTTTTAGCCCGCGAACCTATTTTGGAGCGAAATGTGGCCCGCGAGGTCAAACGAGTTTGACTTCACTGGTCTAGAGAATTACCCAGTCGATAACCGATAAATAATTTGAATAGCCGTTTTTGAATCCTTAGAAAAACCCAGTTATTCGCGCGTATTTTCACCTGGAGACAATTTCCAGATGCTGTGGGAAAAAAATAGAAACATCGAACTATCTCCACCATCAGCACCAGCGATTACTAGAATGGCGAAAGGACGCACAGAACCGGCATGACTGGATGCGTCCTTCTCCTTGCGCGAGTTACTTTTATGAGGAACTGGTGTCGATGCAGTTCCTTTGATTGTGATACCTGCGGTTTCGCAAGGGGCAGATGTCGAATGGGCCTTCAAAAGTCTTTCGACATCCGTTCCGAGTGGTGAGTCGCGTGCGATCGCCATCGTGAAGGAGCGATCGAAGTGCATCATGAGTTTTCCACGGTTCGCGCTATGGAGGCCTGCTGGTGGAGTGATCACCCTGTGCACAGCGTTGATGCTTGCTTCCGGTGTCGGGGCGTTCGATGTCCTTTTCGGTTACAACAGTGAGTGAAGGTGGCAGTGGCTAGTAGAAGCGAGTGGCTACCTTAACCGTGTGATGTCCGTTTTCCTTTACAGCCAGTGAATATTGGCTAATGCCGCCACTTCATGTGTATGATAGCTTCGAGAGCTGCCTCCACAACCGTCCGGATGGAGTGTACTGCGCGACGAAGGTGGTGATCAAGCCGGATAGCCGGTCGGAAATATGGCGACTGATTGAAGTAAAGGAATATGGAAGTGAAAGCAGTTTGTTTGTGATCTATGTGACAAAGTTTCTCGCTTTTTGGTTGAAAATTTTCAGAAATACTCCCGGTATGCCTTCCAATACAATCACGACGTGCTTACGAGAGGAGTTTGTCTGGAGAAATGTTTCAGTTTGGTGAAGCAGTTAGAAGATTCCGGCGTGTTGACCGAAAAGTACTACGTGCCAAAGTTCAATGTGTCAAAAAGAGTAAGTGAAGTTTGAGGTTGGTTTGTTGAATTTGTGTATTTATTTTACGAAGTTTGGTGTTTCATTTTCATCTACGCCTCATGTCGCAATTTTTTATAAAACCGCATACAGATGCGTATCAAATGCAACCATTTAAAACAAACAAACACAAGCACTCAGAAAACATTGCATTGTGATGCAAAAACATCTTTTTCAATAGGCTCGTGTAACCTTGTCTCATTATGTAGTTAAACTAGAAATTCAAATCCAGGAGTACACTGGGAAACTGATAAAATAACACACACAAAGTTGAGTTGTACGTAAACACAAAACAGGGTAATGATTAATTGTGTTTTTAAAATTTTCTCAGTACGCCATCTCTGAATGGATCCTACCGAATGCAACAGAATATCGCCAGAAATACGATCGATTGATCAACATTTGCCAGAACTATGACCTGCGATCCAATTACAACCTGAGTGGATACACATGGATAGAAGAGTGTAGAACAAACGTAACTCTTACTACGCCATTAGGTAAGTAGTCGAAAATGATCATACAAATCATCATGATGTAAAGTGTTCAAACCCTTGGAACTTTGTCAATGTACAATGAGGTTGAACTCCGCTCGATCTAGACATTTCTCGAGAGGCTAAACCAGATAAAGGCGAAAAAGTCAAATTCTGTTGTGTTTCTTGCACAGATGCCTTGGATGTGTTGTTCACCGTGCTCCTTGTAACGCTCTTCATACTCACCGTCTGCTCCCAGTACTACGATAGTTGGCTTGCGCGGGTTTCCAACAGTGAAGATCACTATTGCAAACCTTTGACAGGACGCGGTATGTTATGCTCCTTCTATCAGACATTCGAGAGGAGTTGCCGGATACTGATGGTCTACTGCTTTTCCTCATCATAGTCTCAACCCTGGCCACTGCCTTCTCGATCCGACGAAACTGGGCCAAGCTCACCTACAACTCGATGCGCTGCCAGTACCAACGGGATTTCGACTTTCTCGATCAGATACGGGTCATAGCGATGAGCCTAATCCTGCTCACACATGTGCTTATTGGATTGTATATGTTCACTTCCCAGAATCCGATGGCGATGGAGCAGGTTCGTATCCAGTTAAATTGAGTTGGAGCAAACCTCCAGGGAACTGTATTACATGGATTTCTTCCAGTACGCGGGGCTCCTTCCGAATCAAATGTTCTTCTCCATGGTGCCGGCTCAGGTGGATCAATTCTTCGCTATCAGTGGACTTCTGATGGCGGTACAGTTCCTTCAGTACGCGGAAAAGCGAGCGTTCCATATGAGCATTCTTTGGAAGGGACTTGTCAATCGCTACTTGAGGTAATGTACATTGTTCCGCATTTAATAAACCTCTTTGCAACGCGCCATCTTTACTTTCTTCAGATCACTCCCAGTCTATGCGGTGCTGATGCTGTTCTCCGTGTCCCACTACGACACGCTTCAGACGACACCGGCAGCATACAAAGGCCTACCAACCATTCGGCGGATATGCCGGAGGAAGTGGTGGAGCAATTTTCTCTTCATCAACAACTACTACCAGCCGGAGGAGCAATGCCTTATACATACCTGGTACCTGGCGGCTGACTTCCAGCTGTACGTCGTGGGTCTGCTGGTGATGACATTCCTATGGCGATTTCCGAAAGCTACCTTCAGGACATCCATATTACTTGGCTTGTTAGGGATTCTGTTACCGATGGTGAACACGTACGTTTACGCCGTCGATGGTATGATGCCAATAGCTGCGAAGTAAGTTTGTGCGGAGTAAATTTCCTACAGGAAATAGCTATACCTGAATGTAATGATAGCTGGTATAAACTATGTTCGATTATAAAGGTGAAAAAGGTTTGACACTCCAGTTTTCTATAATCTCTCCTTACTTCACAGAGGCAATGAATATCAGCTGTGGTACGATGAGTATTTCACCCGAACATACCAGGCCACAGAGACACATTGCACCAGCTACTTTGCCGGGATGATCGCCGGGTTGCTGTACCATAAGATCGCGCGCAAAGAGCTTACACTTGGGCCTAGGACGGTATGGCTTTCACTATGTTAGCACAAAATGACAACTCCTAACTGTTGTGTTTCTTTACAGGTGCGAATGGTATTCAATGTGACAAGCATCCTGACCGTTGTATTCGCACTCCAAGCTCCACTGTACAACATGATAAACTTCAGCAAACCCTCCATCTGGATGGCGATCGTAAGCGGAGCGTACAAGGTGACCTACGCCGCATTGTTTGTATCAACCTTTCTACTGATGGCGTTTCAAGATCCCCAATCGGCCGTCCGTCGATGGTTCGCTGGAAATGGACTGAGTCGGGCAATGGCCAAGCTCGGTTTTGGCTTCTACATCGTGCAGATGTCGGTCCTATGGGTTGTATTTGGCAACTATGCGGAGGATACGCGCGTCAATCTACAGCTGGCCGTAAGTATACCACTGTTTTGAGTCTGGATGATCGGATAAATGGAAAATTTTCCTTTTTTATTGCAGGTTATCACATACTGCTCGACGTTTGTGCTGTCGTACGCCATCGCGCTGGTAGCGTACGTCGTGGTGGAGAAACCATTCGACGTCATCTTCAAACTTTTGCTTGACGGCGGAAACCGCAAGGAACAGCGGTTGCCAGAAACGTTCATCAAGTCAGGCAACGTGAAACCCGAACTATGCGCCATGATGCTGGGGAGCAACGGACATGCGACAGAGTACGGAGTCGGAGCAGCTGCAGGAACAATGTACCACCAGGAAGGAAGGGTATAAGTGTCATCTTTCGGATGCTCTAGACTAAGAACAATCGGTGTCACATACCATCCGAGGTTCGGCTTAATTAAGCACTATGCTAATGTTTTATTAGTTTGTACGATAGCCTTCTTATTGTTGCATTTTTCGAGGCGAAGAACTAAATTTTGCTGGTTGTAAAACTCTTGCCTATCCATTTTCAATGAACAATTGATTATGTTTGCAATTTTCGGAACGGTTTGCACTTATCGTAAGAGTAACATGGATAAAATATCCAGACTGATACATATAAATTGATTTGAATAAAGATATTCGTCGAACTTATTCGCGCTGTGATTAAATAAATGTTTTTAAATTACAATCCTTCATTTGAAGCCTTTATACAAGACATTTGTAGTTCTATTCCGTTGCCAAAAGCCCAGTGGTTTATTGCTTCTATGAATTTTAGAGCATTTTTTAACAAAGTTAAATGATTGTCGTTTTCACAATGAACACTCGTTTTGATTTTTTGAATAAGATACAGTGTTTTCAGGGCCCGTTCGTCTGTATGAAGCTGTTCTTTGCCGGTACTAGGTAGTCAATTGCACGCGCAAGGCTTTTGTTTGGAATTGTTATGAAGCACTTTGGGTTTGTTAAGTACAACTTTGGCGTTATCCGGGATCGTTTTGAAACAGCCATTATAATATTTCAAGGGAAATAAATCTTCGAAAACACATTTTAAAAGTTTTTTAACCAGCGCTACTGGCTAAAGGTAAGGCTCACGGAAAAAATAAAAGTTTTCAGTTTCCAGAGGGCCTCTGCACTGATTTTCAGGACATGCCGGGGGAATGTGAAATAAGAGATCAGGTTTCAAGTATTTCAACCAGTCAAGGACAAGAACGATTGTTGTCTTCCTGATTCTCCTGTACGAAATAAAGCAGCCCAGAACACAAGGGACCGAAGAGGAGTTCTCGTGCAGGGGAATGCTACATACAGATTCGGAGTATTTTCACATTCATTTTCTGGTGGTAAATCGATCGACCGGGACTCCGTGGTAGCCCAAAAGAATGGACCGCCTAAACGACCTTCTACTGGTGGCAGACAACATTATCCTGATCTCCCCAAAAGCGGATACAAATACTACTACTACACGAATACTAAGCAAGGTGAATGAACTGCGAGAGCGTTCTGAGCCGCGAACAGGTTTACCATAAACACTTACAAAATCAAAGATGTTAAAGTAAACTACAAAACCGCGCACCAGCCACTCCAGGTAGCCTTGGAGCAGACAAAGGGAACAGGAATACAAACCCGGCATTTGGGAAGCGAACCGAAATATGCTAACCGTAGCCTTGGAAAAGCATCTAGGAAGGGGCCGCTTAAGCCTTTAGACCAGAGATAGTTTCAGAAGATCCGAAGTGTCTTCGGTCAGAGGCATCGGTCAGAAGCTTGGTCACGACAATTTCCAGGTACTTCTAGAACCATGTCTAGTGTGCAATATTCAGACCCATAAAAGTGACAATAACGATCAATTGAACATATCTTTTTTATTATTATTGAGATTCCATTTTTCAGAACTAGCGTCGGATCGTAACGATGTCCTGTTCGTGGGACTCGCATTTGAAGTTGGCGGCGAGTGACATGACACCATCAAAAGTTGCATGTATCTATTTTATTGCAAGCCACCAGTTCAATATTGTTTACATTAACTTAGTAACACATACCAAGTCATTATCAAAATTGACAAATTGATTGAAGATTAAAATTTGCTGTTATATGAAATGTTTACAAGTGCAACTATATTGTGATTTTTTCAGTCTAGAAACTCAATTCTGATAAATTATTCTTTACGTCTTGATGAATTTATTTATTTTTATCATACATTAATTGAATCGTTCTTTTAAGGTATACCTTCCATTTTTCACCTGTTTCGCTATCGGAGGAATGTTTTTTGGGTCCCGCAGTTCTCTTGAAAGTTGAGACTCCCTGTGACCACTTAGTCCGCCTGTAGGAAACCCTTTGTCAATAGACTGGTTCTATCCGACTGGAGTCTTTAAGCGGACTCCTTAAGTCACATACGATCGAGAGAGGTTGTCGGGAACGCATGTTAATTGTGAGATTTGCTGCACTGCGACGGTTGTTGCATGCAATTCATTGCGCACTGACGCACAACCGGTTCAGATCGGGAAACTATTACATCAATCACTTTAGTTTAATGCCTCATTTCCTATCGCGTCACAGCGGCACGATATACTTTCTGCTGATGTAGATCATTCCATGAAAAGATAATGTTATTCTAAGAAGCCTATCGCCACTCACTTCGGTAAACGTCTTTTGAAACATTGTCTTGTTTCTGGAGACAGCTGGAAAATGTTACGCATCATTAGACAGGTTCAGAAGATTGTGTAACGTGTGTGCTTGCTTTAAGTTCAATTTATTCTGACAGGGAAACCAGATATATTACCAACCTACAACGAAACACGTAGTGCCATGTTCCTATGGAATCCATGCAACCGCTGTTTCGCATATGAATGTTCTATATTTGCATTACTATAATGTACTTAGACTGGTACAAATGATAGATTAGTACCTTGCGTCTTTCGAGAAATATAGTTTGAAATATTTTAGTAAGTTACTCGACCATGATTGGTTCATTATAAATCCCGAATAAGTATGCATTGATGGGAAAATTCCCGAGTGCAGAGATTTTATCATCCATCATCGTCACGCTGGGCACCTAGACTTAGCATTTACATAGGTTACATTATTAATCGTTTCACGTCAGCATGGATAGTAGGTATGTATTTAATTACAGTGTTTCGCCGCGGAATATCGTGCATCCTACAAATGAGCTGTTACATCCTGATTCGATTCAGATTACACATAACGAGATGACCTAGAGGTCAATTGAATGAACCCTTTTTGAAGTTGAGTTTTTAACCCTTCAAAGATATCTAAAATTTCAAACTCATCTGGGAAGAAAATATGCACACCGGAGCGCCACTTAGAGACCGACATCCCCGCTACAATAAATCTATTACCACTCCCAGTCTCGTCCGTTAGCCACCTGCCAACCGTGAACCGGTTAGTGACGAAGAAAATGCGTGACTACGCCTCAGTCGACCTTACGTTCCACCCGTCAATGGACCGATGTTTGCGTCTGGTGGCCTTGAGTTTTCTCTTTCTCCCTTTCGGCCAACCCTAAAATCGGCGGATGTGAATCAAGAGCGTTGGATCACCGCTCGTCTGTTCGACGTCTAATTGAAAGAGTTTTTGTTCCAAGATTTTTGTTGCACCTATTAAGGGTTGCACCAAAACGAATAATTTGTTGCCCTTAGCGTGACTAATGATTGAGCCAGGCCTCCGTTCGATGAGAGCAGAATATTGCGTCAAAAAATCATTTTCGCTTTGAAACCTTTACAACATCGGAAAAAAGTGATGCTGAAGCGATAATTTGTTGTGCGTTGCATTAGCGAAAGATGATGTACTTCACATCTGCAATAGACCAATCATTTGGTGCAATACATACCTGCAACCATATATTTTCCTTGTGTGGTAAATGTAATTTGTTCGCAATTCTTCTACAATGTATGTCATTGATTTTAACTAATGCAATCGAAATGGGATGCTGTTGCATTGCTGTGAAGTTCAATGATTCGTTACCTTGATTTCCCGTAACGGAACTGTTTTGTTTGGGGTGAGATTTAAAAAAAAAATATGGCTTGTAACGGAAACAACGTTCAGAATTACGAGCTATCTCCATTGTTAGTTAAAAATGCATCATTAAAACAACTTGCATTAAAAACTAAAGAAAAATTCTATGAAGAAAAGATAACTCTTCCGGTTGCAACTTTCATGAACCGTACGAAACAATAATCTTTTTCTCCCAAAGTTGACCAGAATGACAGCTTACATTTCCGGTTCAAGGCAATCTTTAGCGATGCATCCTAAAAACGTCGCCAATGAGTGGAATAGGTTTTCGATTTGGGTAAAAAATATCTGTATTTGTGTTCGCAGCTCATGCACTAGAAAATCGAAAGGTAAGTGTTTCGTAAGCCATGGGGGGAGATTTGATACATTCTTCTCACGCGAGATCTAATTTTGATCGGATTAAACGCACCGGCGCCGGAGCGAGCAGGAAAATTGAAGACTAATTTGACAGCCTGCTGAAAGCATGACGAACTTGAATTTGAAAATCAATAAACCGTTAGCGGGGAGGTTAGGACAGAAGACTGCCAAAGCGTGTTAAACGTCACAACAATGTGACGTCGACTTTGTCTGGCTATTGTAGAAAAATTTTGTAGAGTTTAATCCAGTCGGTATCCACTATCCTTAGCAGGTGTTCGGAAGTGACAAAGACCTTGAGATTTCTACCAGATCGTTTATGGTTGGTTATGGCTGTTATTCGCGCGTATTTCCACTAGGAGGTAATTTCCAGATGCTGTAGGAGATATAGAAAGATCTTACCACCTCCACCGTCAGTTCCAGCGGTTACTAGAATGGCGAAAAGGCCTGCAAAACCGGCATGACTGACGGCGTCCTTCTCCTTGCGCCAGTTACTTTCGCGAGCTTGATTGTGACACCCGCGGTTTCGCAGGAGGCAGATGTCGAATGGAACCTCAGTAGTCTTTCAGCATCCGTCCCGAGTGGCGAGTCGCGTGCGATCGCCATCGTGAAGGAGCGATCGAAGTGCATCATGAGTTTTCCACGGTTCGCGCTATGGAGGCCTGCTGGTGGAGTGATCACCCTGTGCACAGCATTGATGCTTGCTTCCGGTGTCGGGGCGTTCGATGTCCTTTTCGGTTACAACAGTGAGTGAAGGTGGCAGTGGCTAGTACAAACGTGTGCCTACGTTAACCGTGTGATGTCCGTTTTTCCTTTACAGCCAGTGAATATTGGCTAATGCCGCCACTGCATGTGTATGATAACTTCGAGAGCTGCCTCCACAACCGTCCGGATGGAGTGTTCTGCGTGACGAAGGTGGTGATCAAGCCGGATAGCCGGTCGGAAATATGGCGACTTATTGAAGTAAAGGAATATGGAAGTGAAAGCAGTTTGTTTGTGATGTATGTGACAAAGTTTCTCGCTTTTTGGTTGAACATTTTCAGAAATACTCCCGATACACCTTCCAGTACAATCATGACGTGCTTACGCGAGGAATTTGTCTGGAGAAATGTTTCAGTTTGGTAAAGCAGTTAGAAGATTCCGGCGTGTTGCCCGAAAGTTACTACGTGCCAAAGTTCAATGTGTCGAAAAAGGTAAGTGAAGTATTGAATTTGTGTATTTATTTGCACGGAGTTTGGCGTTTCATTTTCTTATGCCCTTAATAAAGTGGAACTAGATTAAAAATAACAAGATGAATCAAGGACTCTAGAAGTGAAAGTATTTGCAAAAAATCGTTAACGCTTGCGGACATATAAGTTGGGATAATGCGAACGAATATAAGTTTCATTACAAAGTTTTTAACATTCAATAATTTCTGCTCAAACTGTTTTAATAAAACCCCCAACAGATTCATATCGAAAAGAACCATTCAAAATTTTAAAAACCCGCGAACTTAGAAACACACTAGATCGTTATGAGACTGTGATGCAAATTAATCTGTTTAAAAAGGCTCGTGTAACTGGGTCTCATTGAGTAGTTGAAATACAAATTCTATTATAGGTGTGCGCTGGGAAGCTGAGAAAGTCAAATTTTTTACAACAAAAAAAAACATTAAAATACATCTCAGTTGTTGTTTTCTGTTAGGCACCCGAGTGCATTTTATTAAATCGACTAAGACGAATACCAGAGCTTAGATAATGATCAGAGTTGTATTTACGCACAAAACAAGGTAATAATGAATTGTGTTAATGTAATTTTCTCAGTATGCCATCGCTGAATGGATCCTACCGAATGCAACAGAATATCGCCAGAAATACGATCGATTGATCAACATTTGCCAGAACTATGACCTGCGATCCAATTACAATCTCAGTGGATACACATGGATAGAAGAGTGTAAAACAAACGACACACTTACCAGACCATTAGGTAAGTAGTCGAGGATGATCATAGAAAGTGGCTGTTCTGTTGTATGTGTTTAGCTAAAACCCTTGGAACTCGACTCGAAGACAGTTCTTGAGCGGTTAAATCAGAGAAAGGAGAAAAAGTCAAATTCTGTTGTGTTTCTTGTACAGATGCCTTGGATGTGTTGTTCACCGTGCTCCTTGTAACGCTCTTCATACTCACCGTCTGCTCCCAGTACTACGATAGTTGGCTTGCGCGGGTTTCCAACAGTGAAGATCACTATTGCAAACCTTTGACAGGACGCGGTATGTTATGCTCCATCTATCAGACATTCGAGAGGAGTTACCGGATACTGATGGTCTACTGTTTTTCCTCACCATAGTTTCAACCCTGGCCACTGCCTTCTCGATCCGACGAAACTGGGCCAAGCTCACCTACAACTCGATGCGCTGCCAGTACCAACGGGATTTCGACTTTCTCGATCAGATACGGGTCATAGCGATGAGCCTAATCCTGCTCACACATGTGCTTATTGGATTGTATATGTTCACCTCCCAGAATCCGATGGCGATGGAGCAGGTACGTATCCAGTTGGATTGAGTTGGAGCAAACCTCAAGAGAACTGTATTGCATGGATTTCTTCCAGTACGCGGGGCTCCTTCCGAATCAAATGTTCTTCTCCATGGTGCCAGCTCAGGTAGATCAATTCTTCGCTATCAGTGGACTTCTGATGGCGGTACAGTTCCTTCAGTACGCGGAAAAGCGAGCGTTCCGTGTGAGCATTCTTTGGAAGGGACTTATCAATCGCTACCTGAGGTAATGTACATTCGTCTGCCTTGAATAAACCACTTTGCAACGCGCGTTCTTTACTTTCTTTAGATCACTCCCAGTCTATGCGGTGCTGATGCTGTTCACCGTGTCCCGCTACGACACGTTCCAGACGACACCGTCAGCGTACAAAATTCTACCAACCGTTCGACGGATATGCCGGAGGAAGTGGTGGAGCAATTTTCTCTTCATCAACAACTACTACCAGCAGGAGGAGCAATGCCTCATACATACCTGGTACCTGGCGGCTGACTTCCAGCTGTACGTCGTGGGTCTGCTGGTGATGACGCTCCTATGGCGATTTCCGAAAGCTACCTTCAGGACATCCATATTGCTTGGCTTGCTAGGGGTTCTGTTACCGATGGTGAACACGTACGTTTACGCCGTCGATGGTATGATGCCAATAACTGCGAAGTAAGTTTGTGCGGAATAAATTTCCTACCGTGAAAAGCTATACCTGAATTTAGTGATGGCTGGTATAAACTATTTTCGATTATTATAAGCTCTAAAAGGTAGAAAAGCTTTGACACCCCAGTTTCCTATAATCTCTTATTACTTCACAGAGGCAATGAATATCAGCTATGGTATGATAAGTATTTCACCCGAACATACCAGGCCACAGAGACACATTGCACCAGCTACTTTGCCGGGATGATCGCCGGGTTGCTGTACCATAAGATCACGCGCAAAGAGCTTACACTTGGGCCTAGGACGGTATGGCTTTCACAGTATTAACACAAAATGGCAACTCCTAACTGTTGTGTTTCTTTACAGGTAAGAAGGGTATTCAATGTGACAAGCATCCTGACCGTCGTGTTCGCACTCCAAGCTCCATTGTACAACATGATAAACTTCAGCAAACCCTCTATCTGGATGGCGATCGTAAGCGGAGCGTACAAGGTGACCTACGCCGCATTGTTTGTGTCAACCTTTCTGCTGATGGCGTTTCAAGATCCCCAATCGGCCGTCCGTCGATGGTTCGCTGGAAATGGACTGAGTCGGGCAATGGCCAAGCTCGGTTTTGGCTTCTACATCGTGCAGATGTCGGTCCTATGGGTCGTCTTTGGCAACTATGCGGAGGATACGCGTGTCAATCTGCAGCTGGCCGTAAGCGTACCACTGGGTTGAGTCTGGATGATCGGATAAAACGAAGATTTTCCCTTTTTGCTGCAGGTCACCACATACTGCACGACGTTTGTGCTGTCGTACGCCATCGCGCTGGTAGCGTACGTCGTGGTGGAGAAACCGTTCGACGTCATCTTCAAACTTTTGCTTGACGGCGGAAACCGCAAGGAACAGCGATTGCCAGAAACGTTCATCAAGTCAGGCAACGTGAAACCAGAGTTACGCTCCATGACGCTGGGGAGCAACGGGTTGCAAGTAAACGGACATCTTACAGAGTACGGAGTCGGAGCAGCTGCGGGAACAATGTACCATCAGGAGGGAAGGGTAACAGGTTCTAGTGCATAAGTGTCATCTTTCGGATACCTTAAACCACGAACAATCGGTGGCACATACCATCCGAGGTTCGGCTTAATTAAGCACTATTCTAAGCATGGAAAATGAATCAAAAGTATTTAAGTAGCGCATATTTTATTAGCTTGTACGATAGCCTTCTTATTATTGCATTATTTGAGGTGAAAAACTGCTGGTTGCAAAACTCTTACCTATCCATTTTCAATGAACAATTGATTATGTTTGCAATTTTCGAAATGGTTGGCACTTTCCGTAAAAGTACATGGATGAAATATCTGGACTGATACACATAAATTGATTTGAATAAACATTTATACGGAACTCATACTTACTCGTGCGCTTACTAAATACATATTTTTGAATTGAAGCTTCTATCCGAGAGATCCCTTGAGTCCCAAGCCTATATTTGTAGCTTCTATTGTATATGTGTCCAAAAGCCCGAGCCTTGTTTTAGATCTTGTATGAATTTTAGGACACTTTTTAACTAAGTTAATTTTTTGCCGTTTTCCACGCTAACGGTTCGTTGTTTTGTTCCTGTAAAAACATACCATAAACACACTGTTTTGAAAAAAGTAACCATAAGATTAGATAGAGTTCTTACCGAATATTCTTTTGATAGCAGCTGCGAAAGGCAATTCCACGAACAAGGCAAGGAACAGTGCGGAAACATAACAACCGACCCAGGCGTACGCAATTGTAACAAGCTGTTGACGAAAGCATGTGCCTCATGAGTAATGCATTGGGATAATTTGGACTATATACTTACGCAAATCTTCCAGCTGAAGTCAATTCCTTCCCCAGACGCATTGCGGCCTAGACTTCGCAGTATACTCAACTGCACCATAAATACTCCGAACGAGAGTCGGCTTAGTACCAGCAGCACCGGATGGAAATGGATCCGGGCATGTCGGGCTCGCCATACCGTAGCACCGTGCAGGATACCGATGGCGCACATTGCGCCCCAGCAGCATCGATGTAGCGCCCCGAAGATGGCGTTCCACAGCAGGGGCTCACTGTAGTCGAGGTGGTAGAACAGTGGTGAAGCTGCAGCTTGTAGAAGCACCATTGCCAGCGGAAACCACCGAAGGATGCGTAAGGTTTTACCACCAGAGAGAGCCTCCGTGAAGCCACCATTCCGGAAGCGATGGTACGCCATTCCGGCGAATATGCCAGAGAAATAGCTGCACGTATGCGCATGAGACAGCATGTAGTCGTGTTCCATAGCGGGATGGGCGTAAAATATGAAACGAATATGCCTACCGAAGAGAAAGATGGATGGATGGTGGAAAAAACTCATGAAACTACACTTTTCTTTAACTTCTTTAAAGTATTCCTACTTGAAGCTGACAAGAATGACGCCGGGAAGTTTCCAACGGTAGAGATTCACGATGGGTGCGCCGATTGAAAACGCTACTGCTCCAAATATAAGAGGCTTCGTAAGGCTCGGATGGCGATGGATGAGCAGCAGAAAGGGGACGCCGATGAGAAAGAATTGAAAATCTGCAGCCAAATGCCATGACTGTTGTATGCACTGTATTGGAGAGAAGAAGCAACATGTCAGAAATAGTTTAAAAGTAGCACGACTTAGGTGTTGAGAATTTGAACACCAAATTTCCTAGTTGTTTAAGGCTTTGATTCGCTAAGCCCTAATGTCTAGACCAAAACGCAAACAAAATTTTATGCACCTTGGGTATAGCATTCCAGTCAAAACTACAGTATAAACGCAGAATTCTGGATCCTTGGAAGAGAAAAATATGACCCTACAATCGATGTCACCATGGCTCTTAGTTTTTAGATTTCCTAACCGGCCTTCAATCCCTTTTAGTGCCAGTATGATGTGATTAGTTGGACAGTTCTTGAACTCACCATATTGCCATACCGGAAGTAGTTGTTCAGTAGCAAAAAGTTCAACCACCCATTCGTCCGACAGTTGTCCTTTTCCAGCTCGACCAATCTGTAATCGCCCGGTCCTACCGACAAGCGATCCATCCAAGACGCCTGGAACAACCACAGGATGAAGAGTGCGGGAAAAATCCGAAGATATCGCCCCACGATCGCCTTCCCGTAGAACGACCATCCGATGCGTGCCTTGGCCGAAGACGCCTGATCAAGAAAGTACACCGCCAGCATCACGCCGCTGATGGTGAAGAAGGTGTGCACCTGAAACGGGAAGATGCTTGTCGCGATGCGCATCAACGGTTGGTCGAAAAACTCCTCCATGGGCCGTATGTTTGCCGTTGGTGCCGCCGCAAAAAGCATCATCGAGTGGAGCGCAATAATGAGGAACACCGACAAAAGGCGGAAGAGTTCCACGAAAGCGAAATCTCGCTGTAGGGTGGTCCGGGGTTTGGCGATCAGCTGGGACCAGCTTCGGCGAAGGGAAAACTCCATCCAGATGCTACCGGTTCGTCTAACATCCTCGGGTTTGTGGGCAGAATTCGATGAGTTCAACCAGTCGGTGAAGGTTGCGTAGATCACCACGGTGATTAGAACCAACATGATCAGCAGAAAGACGACGTGGTACCCATCGAGAGCTGGGCGATAAGTTTCTGCAGTGACGCAACGTTCCAGTTCGGAATAACCGGTCAGGTTGTACCGTTCGCGGAGATGATAGTTTACACAGATGTTGAGCACTTTACCGTATCGCTGTTGATACTGCGAGAGGCTTGTTTTTTCAGAAGGAATTGATAAAAGGCGCTGAAATTCAGAGCTGGTATCATTCGAACCAATCACTTTTCGTCATATTGCTTCAAATCACTCACATAAGGATTGACCGTTATCGGGTCAGTGGCTAAGAAGGATGCTGTTTCTGGACCTAAACCGTCCACCAACCGGATACATGAATCCACACACAATCCTCGATCTAGTAAGGAGTGCTCGTGGTAGGACGGAAGCTTCGATATTTTCTACAAATAAAAGAAATTAAATAAAAGATTGTCCCTGTCCTAAACACTTTCGCTATCACTCTCACCTCAATCGTACGCCATATTTCCGATGATTGGTTCGGTTGAACAACCGTTTTCACAACACAATACAAACTGGTGCTGTACCGCTCGAAGCAGTCGGTCACACTTTCGTAGTGGAACAATGGTGGCATTCGATGGTACTCATCTGCAGAACAGGTGCGCATTAGAATTAACAAAATCAATTGCTACGAAAAATTAATCGAACTTTTGGCAAGATCACCTTTCACGTCGATGTGGGCTAGGCATGGTCGAAAATGGAACGGACACACACTCACTGCGAACACTATGGCGAAAACGGTCCACAACGCCATCGTGGGAAGTACCAACCGTGCGATGCAAGTGCCAAGGAATATCTGAGACATTGATCCCACTGCCAAGGCATGCATACCGTTTGTACACCACGCGTACCTACCATTGACCTTCAACGATATCTCCTGTTGACTTAGAATTCATTAGCGTAAAGTACCCGAAATCCTCTACTAACCTTGGGGCAGGTACTCTTGAGTTCGGTATCTGGAAGGTACTCGATGCGGACTCGGTGTAAAATAAAAAGTCGATGCTGTTTTGGAAGCTTAAAAGAAAAATATTTGGTGTTTATTACACTTTTTCGTCACATTTTCGTCAGTCGTACGAATAAAGAAACAGAATATCGTAATTCCAACGGAAAAAAATAACTAAAGTATGAGTTTTTCTTGTATTGACTGAATCACTCTAGATTTTTTCCTGATACTATAAAACCTCTTCCAATGTTCTTCTACGCCTGGAAGCCCTTTCCTTATGGTAAACGCATTAAGGCGGTAGAAATCCCCACATACTCTTAGAATTCAAATGCTCGTGATATGCAAGCGATGTTTTGATAAGAATAAGTTAACAGTAGGTAGATTTTCACACAGGATCTATGATATTTCCCATTTATCATTTGAGTACCGTTCCGCAGTGCGTGTAAATTTGATACAACAAAACGTTTGTGATAAACTTCCTCGAAACCAATAATGAGTCAAAACTGCTGCTAATGTAGTTGACGAATGAACCCGTTTATGGTTTGGTACGGTTTTTTTTTGAAAGTAAATATTACTTATACTCGCTGCAGTAGAATTCGCCTGAGGTATCCCATTACTGGTTTCTCGAAGGTGTAGTGCAATAGAATCGCAAGTACATACGATATTCCGAACACTATCATTGCCATTTGAAACTGTAAAAAGTGATTGCAGAAGAAGAGAAAAACGTTTGATTGTTATGAAATTGTGTGGCTTTTTTTGAAAACATGAACCTACCAACAGTTCCGGCGTAACTTCCACCGTGCTTGTTGCTCTGCTAAACACGATCCGAAAGACGGGCATGTGGATCAGGTAGACGCAGTAGTACAGCTTAGCCCCTACGCGCACAATCTCCGACCCGGGAAAATCTGCCAAAGAAAACGAACGAATTAATGATGTGTGGACAAGCGAACGGAGCTCGTATGTCGTACCTCTCTCGGTTAACAAAATACGCAAAATGCCAGCACTGAAGAAGGCAGCTGCCGAGAGCTTGAAGGCGGCATAGCACGTGGCCAACCACAAGCGGTCGTCTCCTGCTGAGCTTTCGGAAGCCGCCAGCGTAAGACGTGCAAACGCAACAAGCGGTAGGAAAGCAACCGCTACGAAAAGGTTTACGTGGTGTCGCATTGTGGCAAGCGACGTTTGGCTTGCACAGCGTTGATACCGATCGTAGACGAAACCGGCCACCATACCACCGACACTCCAAGAAAGGTTGTTGTAGAAGGGTGTGTAGAGCTGCGCAAGGTACGCACTGTCTACCAAGAAGAAGCGCATCTCGTGCAAACTGTCCGGCCCAACCGGGTTGAAGTTCGACCAGAGAATGGTCAAAAACGGGCCCAAGAAAGAGCACACTATAGCACCAAAAATCAGGAGTTGAGCCTTTTGCGGCCATCTTGAAAAAATAAACAATTAATAAAAACGGGAAAATAGTAGCAGCCCATTCTATCCTCTTACCTAAAAACGGCAAACAAAAGTAACGCGATCAGTATAAACAGTTGAAAATCGGCGCTGATGTACCACGAGTGTGGCAGGCACTGTAAACGAGAGGCAGTCAAAACAAAACACTCATCAATGAACGTAGCGTGGGCCTTCACCTTGACCTCCACCGTTGGTGGTGGGGAAACGACGCGACGGCGATGTGGCTCTCCCCTCCCTGACGCGGTGTAACATTTACCGGTTTGTGCATGTTGAAGTTGGAAATGAACAGCACGTTCATCCACCATCGCGACCGACACGCACCCTGCTCGAAGATCAGCTGACGAGGCGCGAGGGGTCCACCGATGAACCGATCATACGCGAACGCGCAGAAACCGACCGTCAGCAGATTCAGTGGCTGCAGCCTTATCAGACGATGCGCAACGATCGCGGCGAACGTGGTGGGCCGCGACAATTGGGACCGGCTGGCGGCGCGATCCTGCAGAAGCTTCACCGTCAGCAGCATCGAGCTCATCGTGAAGAACACCAACATGAGAAAGGGACAAAGTAGCCGGTACATCTTAGCGTTCGGATGGGCCATAACCTACCGGGTAGAGGCAATCCTTCTGAAGGCAGGTCATCACTTTTATGCTGATAAGCGAAGAGCGAAACCCGCTTACCTGTTCTAAGTAGTCGATGTTTTTCATCGGCATAAGGAACGGCCCAAACAGAACGCAGTGTGCCACGACCGATCCAACCATGGCAAAGTTTTTGTACAGGTCGAACAGTAGGAACGGTTTGTGAGGACCGTTCGTCCGCGGTGAACGCAACTCCCGGAAAATCCAGCCACAAGCCTGCCAGCTCGTAACACAACCAACCACTAACACCAAAGCCAGCGAGATGGAAACAGCGCGTTCGAAGTCGGCAGCCGAGCGCTTCTCAAGGCAGTACTCAATCTCGGTGTACGCTTTCAGTCCCGGATGTTGAGCCGCAAGCTGCCGATCGATAACGTCACTGGCCGCCAGCTGAGTGCTTTCGTTGGCGTGAAAATGCGGTGGAAAGTGTTCCCGCTCCAGAATGTATCGGTCCGTTCGGTTCCATGCTTGGGCAGGAAAGTGGCGCTTTCCATCGGGCCTGCGTCCACTTACCGCGTCCACAGACCGCAGGCACACACCTCGATCAAGGAGCGTCCGTCGAAAGTGTTGAAGATCGTTGATGGGGTCGAAGACTTCACTAGAACCGGGCTTTCCCTCCGACGATAGGATCACCCGGGCCATACAGTACAGCTGCCGGCACTCGGTCCACTCATCTAGCTCGTACAGGGCCGGCAGTTGAAGGTCACCATCACCGTGGGAAAGCGGCGCAAACACGAGTGCGGCTAGTAGAAGCGGCTGTAAAAACGTTCTAAGGCGGACCATCTTTTCGATCGCGGCGCTAGGAGCAGACTGATGGCTTTGGTATTCGCTATCAGCCGGCAACAGCCGGTAGTTCGGCATGACTCCTGGCGTGGGTTATCACCAACCACATGATTGCCGTACGCGTGAGGCGTTTTTGCCCCGCAGGAAGACCTACAAGTTCTTAATAGAATCGATTTTTGCCGCCGGTATGGACGTGACGTTTGCCTGTTTGACTGGGGCTGTCATCGCTGGTGGAGCGCTTGATAGGAACCATATTCCCGGCGGGCAGATTGCCATTTCCTCACCATGGGATGTATTTAAATTAAAAAAATATTTCCTAATAACATCTTACTGATAGGATAGGGTCGCTTAATTTAATTTGAAGATTTCATCATAAATAAATAACATGAAGCTTTATTATATTTTCTTAAATAAAACACCTATCATGGCGATAAAGCCCCAATAAATGTCTAAGTAAAAAAGGGAAATATCTGCACAAATCAAGCATATGTATCAACTCAAGCATATTTAAGTCCGTCGCGTCATCAACCTTCAACAGCACAACGCTATTTCTCCTTTATTTGAAACTCTTAAACATGTTCATTCACCACCTCGACGGCGTGGGTTCGAATCCCAACCGAGACCGGACCCTCCCCTGTACGAGAGGACTGACTATCCACGTACAACAGGGAAACAAGTCTCGTAAGCCCTTAAAGGGCAGGCATGACCAAGAAGTCGTTACGCCAAGAAGAAGAAGAAGAAACATTTTCATGAGTAAAAATCTTCTGTTTAAACATTTATGAGTTTTACGAAATTTGCATTTATCTTTCATATTTGAAAACATAAGAAAACCCTACGCAACAATACCATATTTTTTTTAATAACTACTTCTCACACAATGTATTTGTATGATCCAAAATATTATCTGATCATCAATTTGTTAACAACTCCAGAATGTTTTTTGTGCTTTATGCAATAAACTAAACTTGTTAAAAAAAAACACATCCTCATCGATAAAGTATGAACCGTTACACAAAATAATGTATTGTATGTTTCGGAGGACTGATGCTTAATCTTTTAAAAGTTATTTTAGTTTGTACCTTGACCAATATCATTGAAAACGACATAGAAAACGATAACAAATCGACCTGTTTTGTAAACAGGTTTACTGGCATTCGAATTCCTAGTGGAAGTGTCTCGCAGGAATCTAATCAATTGTTGAATCCAGCTACCGTTAGCTTGTAATATTTTCTTTTCGCTGGACACACTGGAAATGCAACGCCTAGGATCCGTGAGCTGTCAATTGTTTTGTTAAGCGTACGAAAAACACAAACAACTCCGGCAAGCTCTGGCTGGCGGTCGGAGATTTTACAACCCTTTCTCTCCATTGCTCCCTTTGTACGCTGAGTCCGCAAGCCATGTGCGCTTTCGAGACTGGCTGTAATAAAATCGCTTAATCAATGTTGACCGATCGGCGGCTCGCGGTGCGCTTGCATCGAGAGAAACCATTAATTTGATGGGCTTGCACCCTGCGGTGGCCTCTCGATGGAGGGATGAGGGGCGGGACACACGCCATTCGCAAGATGCAACGATGCACCGGCCGGCTGCTTGTGCGCGTTGACACTCAACCAGACATACACTCGGCGAATATACAAAGCTTTTCGCAGGTCGGGTAGGGCAAGGCAACGGTGCACTCGGGGAGGTTGACCAAGTTCAAGTCGCACTTCTCGGAGTCGGAGTTTGTAGAGCGAGAGCAAGAGAGGACACCCTGGCCGTCCTATGATCTGCTGAGCGAACATCGTTGGGATGTCCTTGCGCCTTTCGAGTGCTACCGATAGGATGTGGAGCATTAGAATGAAATTGATCGTAAATTGCACATACGCACACCATAATCGCCACTGCACGAGCTCATGGCTAGCGACTCCTCACTCCGAAACCCAGGGCGGAACGTAGGCGAGCATTGAGTTGCCTCGCACCCGACGCAACTTAGAACAAGTGGAACGCTTGAGAGACAGGGCGAAGGTGAAGCCGTCTAGAATGTGGACTAGCGAGCCTTTGACGCGATTAACATTGTAAATACAGCGTAGAATGCGCGTTGCGCCAGCATGCACTGCGCGGTAGAGCCCAGTGCTCACGCCCGCACTTCGATCGATGTTCGCCGATCAGTCACTATCAGCGCTTCCGAACGAAAGGTTCTCCCTGGAAGGGGCTCTACATCCTGAGCGTGTGAAGGATTTTCCAGCATTTTGCGATGGAAAAGAACGTATTCCTAGTGTTGTTAACCATTTTATCTGTGGTTCGACCGCAACAAGTTGTTGTTAACAATGTGCAAGCCGATCGCGGTCTTGGAGGTCGCCAATGGGGTCTCATTCGGCTTCCACCAATTTTTATGTACGATGACTTGACGCAATGCGAGGCACACGATTCCGTGTACTGCTACGCCCGGACCATCCTGCGAGTGGATCGCTTTCCGCATGGATACGTCCTACCGGACACCGAAGTAAGTTGTGACAAGCATGACGTTCTCGAAAAGTGCGAAACAAAATGTGTGAATGTTTTTTGAGTGCCCGAATTCGATTCCTATTTCGTTAGAGCACCTCCCGTATCGTGTACAATCACCGGGCCCAATTTCTGGATCTAGGAATCTGTCTGAGCAGCTGCGAGGAAGAGCTACGACACCTAAGTACATCCGAGAAGGCCGCATTGTATCATTCAAAAATCAACGTCAATTTTACCGTAAGTATAGGAGAACATGGGAAAAAAAAGCAAGTACTCAATGTAACGACAGTTTAAGATCTAAAACACACATCATCAGTGCGAGATAAGAATTTCTTCCGTTCGAGCTAACTTGATTTTCCTGTGCTTTTTTCCCACCACTCATGTTTGCATAATTCGAGTTGGCACGAGCCTACAACTACACTAGCCGTACCAAGCGCTTTTTATACCTGTTTTATCTCAATCACAATCGTTACAGCTTTACGATACACTCATAACAATTTACTCTACACGTTCTCAATTCAGAAACACGATTTCTGGACTACATTTGGCATGTAACAAAAACTGATGTGATGCAGAAACAATTCATCTTCTTCTTTTATAGACTTTGTTTTTTTCTTTTTCTGTGATTTTAAATAATTATTGACTAATTCCGTGTCACATTTGTTTTACAAAGTTTCACATGTGTGATACAGACACATTTATTATTATAGTGAGTTCAAAGCTCTGTCTATGTTCCTATTTCGTTTATTTGATAAGGAGGATTTCAGGCTTAGTTCAGAGATCTATTCAAGTATTTTGGGGATGTTTTTAGGAAATGAAGAGTTAGAAAATTATTTTTTCATTGTAAATACTCAAATCTCAATGTCCAACTTCAAAAACACACGTTCAGCCAATAATAACTAGTAGAAACTTATTCGCCATCGAATCATCAGTAGGAGCATCAAATTAACCCACCGTGGTGCGTTTAGTGTTAACCGGTAGTTTTTATCATTTCTCATCAAATGCGATCAGTATTTGGCAGTAACACCCATTCTCGCAACGCATGCACACACGCATACCCCTTTCCACGTAGAAATCTAATCTAATTATCTAATTTAAAAATTAGTCTCTTATTCCAAACGAGCTGTTTCCCACGATGGAAAACGATAAGAGCAAATACGAGACGCTGGTGAACATTTGCGTGAACCGACGGTTAAGTGTGGAGTACAATATGTCCGGTTATACGGCGCTGGAGTATTGCCGCCCTCGTCCGATTGAAGTGGCTCGATCGTTCGGTAAGCAAACCGCGTTGACCAAAAGAGTAGAGCTGTTTGTTCATGTTCTTTCATTTTTATCTTTAAATAGATTTTTTGGAAATACTGTTCATCGCCGTAAGCGCGGGCTTTATAGGAGCGTTACTCATCTCTACAATGTTGGATGCTTGTAGCGTTCGACCAGGTAATGTGCAACTAAATCTTCTTGAAACTTAAGCCAACTAATGCATTTATTCCTTCGTAGAGAGTTCTGTAGTCTCGGCATTTTCCATCCGGAAAAACTGGAACCGGCTGATGGGCGAACAGAGGTCATCCTTACACCTTGATTTGCTCTACATCGACGGGCTTCGTGTGGTCGTCAATCACCTAGTGATCGTGCTGCACACCTTTCTGGTCGCTGGTGTGGTTCCCACGAAGAACTACCAAGACTTGGAAGATCTACTAGGCTACCGCGGCTTGCAGGCTTACGTATCCTGCAACGCGTTTCTGGTGCAAATCTTCTTCACGATCGGTGGTTACCTGCTGACCGTGAACTTCTTACGTGATGCCAGCCGAGCACCAATCAATGCCAAGTACATCGTCAACAAACTTTTGAACCGCCTGGTGCGACTGATGCCGGTCTACGGCTACTTCCTGCTGTTCTCCGTTAGCCTGAACCGTCGCTTCGACGTCAACGAGAACGGCTTCCGGTTGTTCACGGCGGAGAACGCCATCTGCCGGCAGAACTGGTGGTCCAATCTCCTGTTCGTGAATAACTTCTCTTGGCCTCGGGAGCTGTGTCTCATGCACACCTGGTACCTTGCGGCCGATCTGCAGCTGTTCCTGATGGCCCTAGCGGTGCTACTGGTGATCTATCGTTGGCCACGAGTCGCTGGATTTTTGTTCGTTTCTGGTGTGATCCTTTCGTTCTGGGTACCGGCCTATATCACGCACCAGCAAAAGCTGCATCCAGTGCTACCATCTAAATTGAGGTATGCTTAGAAAGAAATTTTCCATAACCTGTCCCACCTTTGATTCAAATCTCTCTCAGTGAAGCAAAGTTTTTGGTCATGTACGAACCATGGCTGAGGCATCTTTATCTTCCGAGCTATGCGAACACCGGATGCTATCTGTTCGGGATCATCGCCGGATACCTTTACCATCAGACGACCACCAACAATCTACAGCTCGGAAAGTCACCGGTAAGAACACTCTTGAACTCGCCTGATCATTCCTAACGTCTTATGGTGGTTTATTCACTTTTAGGTTTATCGATTGGCCGACAAAATGGTGACTCCGGTTCTACTGATGGTGATAGTTTCCAGCTGTTTGTGGTACAATTTCGACGTTCCTAAACCATCCGTCTGGGTTTCGATGTACAGTGCGCTGTTCCGAAACATAATCGGCATTTTTGTGGCGCTCTGTTTTCTGCGCTGCATCAACACTCCTAAAGGTAAGAACGCTTGAGCTTGGACGAAAGAAATAGAGTTCAGATATTAAATCTCTATCTTTACACCGTTCCAGGTCTCCTGAGATCAATACTGAGTTCCAAACCGTTCGTCACGCTCGGCAAACTCACCTACAGCGTTTACATCTTGCACGACGTCGTGATGCGGTTCGTGCTGCTGCAGGAGCGGATAGGCACCATGCTCAGCGTGTCGAAGTTCCTGGGCTACATATATTTCGTGAATGGGGCATCTTTCGTCGGTGGACTGATAGTTTTTATGGCCATCGAGCAGCCTATGATACAGCTGCTGAAGCCAGTCGTCAACAGGGCGTATCCGATCCAGGTTGATAAGTCAAAGAATAACTAAGTCAATGTAAAATTCGATCCACTAGTCCAGGGAAGGGTTTTCGCCACTGTTGTGATAAGGCTAGTTTAGAAACAGCTGTATTGTTAATGAGGTATTTTATTTTAATTCAGTATTTTGGTAAAGGGAAAGGTAAATGTAAAATACTGGGAAAATTAAAATAGATAATTTATATGAACAAATTGTGGCATTTCATTCCTCGTGCTGATGACATCCTATGCCACGATGCTTGGCTTTCGTGTTCACCAATGTGTATGTGAGTTTGACGCTATTTGTTTATCTTTAACCTAACTAGATTTAATGACCCCGCGATACATGCCTTGCTGAAGAATAAGTTTTTACATTTAAATGACCACGCGTCAAAGGAAACAAGAACAGTTGACTAGCTGTTGCATTTGAATTGCTTTGCGTACTGCTTCGTACCACGTGGAAGGACATTTCGCGTCATTAAACAAAAAGCTAGCAAAAACGAACGTTTAACTTCGTCACCGAGGTTTTATATCGTGCGGGTCATCTCTTAATGGACAGAAATACTCTTTCGCAAAGCAAATATAACCGTTTGAATGGTACATCGTCCCGACAGTGTGGTTTAGCATGCGGTAGTGCAAACAGCTCGAAACAGTTCCCAAAAATTACTCTTCAAGCTAGATAATTAGCATAGTTTGAGTTTTTAGTTTAGTGAAGAATTGAAAAGTTTAAAAAAATGAAGAATGTTGTGGTTGTAGTGGGAATACTAAGTTCTTTAGTTGCGTTTACCAAAGGAGACTTTATTGAATGTGAGTGTTAACAATTAGCTTTGACAGAGCATAAACAAATCGTTATTTTTAAGGTTTTAAAATTAATAATGCTCAAAATAAGCCCCCTTTCAAAACATAACTAATTAACTATGATTAGTAATATAGTTTCGATTAATAAAATAGATAATCCAATCCATGCGCTATTCTGATGATAGAGATGTGAATTTAGAAACAAGGGATGAATTTAAATGAATCAACTATGTGAAGAAAACGTGTAATGCCATTACAATTGACCATGGTAGTCATTTTAACTACTAACTATTTCTAACAAGGTTTGAATTGGGACAAAGATATGACCTTGAGCAGACTTTCAAGGTTCCACACTAATGTACGTATGCCGTCACATTTTAATTGCTCTCTTTTTCTGGCCTCGTATGATCTCTCTGGTTTTACGAACAAAAAACAAACACCGTTTGACGGATGGAAAAACCATAGTGTCACAGTACCATCGCATGCCGAAATTGTGGAAGCTGGACGATTACGACGACTGCCTGCAATCTCCCGGACCGGAGGAACCGCCCGGCGTGTATTGTGCAAACACGGTTGTCATACGGCCCGACAACCGTTCGGAACTGTGGAGGTTGATTGAGGTTTGTCGAGATGATAAAGGATGCTGTTTGAGGCTTGTGTTTAACTCACCGCTGTGTTTATTTACGGTAGGAATTTTCCAACGATCACAAACGCAACTTCAACCATGCGGTTTTAAAGAGAGGCGTTTGCATTCAACGATGTCAAAAAACCGTCGAAAGTCTTTCGCCGGCGGTGAGGAATGCGCTTTTGGTGGATAAGTTTGCGATAAACCGGACGGTAGGAAATCGTTTGCTCTAAAAATTAAGGCGATTTCTAACATGCACATTGTCTCTTCCTGGGCAGTACAAATTTGATGAAACCATCTTCGAAAATTCAGCCGCCGATCGAGCCATGTACGAGGACATGGTGGAGATTTGCATCAACAAGGAGCTGAACGATACGTACGGTTTGATGGCGTACACTGAGGTGCAGTCTTGTGATAAGTCGTCGATGGAAATGAACATAGGTAAATGGGTTCGATGAAATGGCTTACTAGCAGCCTTAATCTATCAATATCTTTTTACCTCTCCAACAGATACTCTGGATCAGTCGTTCCTGATCATTCTCTGCTTGCTGATCAGTTTTGTCATCTTATCCTCGTGGTACGACAGTTCCATCAACTACAAACGGATTCCGGATCACTACAAACACTCGTTGGACAGTAAACGTATGTAGTTTCCTATCAGTTCGCAAGTCACAACATTCTAACAGCTTCCAATCAATGCATTTTGCAGGAAAAATGGTCTGGGTAGCGTTCTCCCTTCAGCGCAACTGGTATCGCCTCACGTCGCGCTCGTCGAACGAAATGAACAAAACGCTTCGCTTTTTTCAAGCCTTTCGGTTCCTCACGATGACGTTGGTCATCTTTGGCCACGCGGTCCTTCTGCTGACCGTCAGCCCAACGACGCACCCGGAGAAAATGGAGAAGGTAAGCCCGTAAACGGAATTGAAGCGTCTCGCACACCACATTCACCAAGCGTTTTGTTGTCGTTTTGCGCCTGCGCTTATGCAAGCTGATGCATGACGTCGGCAGCATGATTCTCACGAACGGTACCCAAATTACGCAAACCTTCCTGGCGATGAGCGGAACGCTGCTGGCGATACAGTTTTTGAATTTTTCCGAGCAGCGAAAAGGACGCGTCGGCTACCTTTACATGGTGATAGCCATCGTGATCCGATGGGTGAGGTGAGTTCATGGGTTCTAAGAGGCCAAACTCAGGGAAAGATGACTTTCTGCCCTCTTCCAGATTGACGCCAGTGTACGCATTCGTGATGCTGTTCCACGCCACGTGGTTGGCGAAGCTGCAGGTCGGTCCACTGTGGCGCTGGGGTGCGGAAACGGAGCGCGTGTACTGCCGACGGAATTGGTGGACGAATTTGCTTTACATCAACAACTATGTGCATGCAGACAAGCCGGTAGGTAACAGTCAATCCAAAACGGAGTGCGATTGCGGTCTTTGATTCTGTTTCTCCTTTTCTCTTCGGGGTCCTTCAGTGCTTACAGCAGGGATGGTACCTTGGTGCGGAGTTCCAGATCTTCATCGTGGCGGTATTTGTACTGATAACGATTGTCAAATTTCCTCGCCTGAAGGCAACCATCCTCGGGCTCGTACTCGCGGTTTCTTACACCCTTCCGGCCTTATTCATCTACTTTAACAAGCTTGATGGAACATTCGTGATAACATTGGAGTATGTATAGACAACTTTTTACGCCAGTTTTTGTACCTGTATGTCAATCTCTTTCCATTTCTCATCCACTTCCAGAGCTCAGCGGTATATATTGTGGTTCGATCGGAACTACCTGCAAGCCTACATCCCGACGCACGTGAACTTCGGTAACTACATGATGGGCGTCCTGACCGGTCTGATCTACATCGAGCTACGACGGCGCTCCATCGATCTCGCCCACAATCGGTCGTTCCGCGTCGTTTGGTATCTGAACTTTCTCGTCATACCGCTAACGATGCTGCCCTCGTACATGTTCTACGTGAACGATTTCGAAAAGCCCTCCATTTGGATGGCGGTGTACTTTGCGGTGCTGAAAAATCTCTTCGGCATCGGTGCGTGCATCTTATTCCTAGGGTCGATTTACCGCATCAACAAAGTGCTGCAGCGGATGTTGAACTATCGTTTCTTTGAGCCTTTGGGTCGACTGGCGTACGGTGCGTACTTGAGCCATACATTGGTGATGCGTTACATGTTTGTCAGTGCACGTGGCCCGATCTATTACAGTGATCTGCTGACGGTAAGTGTAACCCCCAAGAAGGAATCTTCGTTGGAGTACATTACCAACTTTTTTTCTTTTTCATCCACAGCTTTCGCTTGTGGCCGGTTCCATTGTGCTATCCTGTTTGGTAGCCTTATTGCTGTGCTTCCTCGTTGAATTCCCAACGTCGGCTTTGCAGAGTCTATTATTTGATGGTTTTAAAGGTAAGCCATGGAGCCTTGGAGTTGTGACTCGAAACTACAATGCGGCCTTTTATTTTCTAGCGCGCAAAACTACTAATCAAGTCGATCCGGAAGATGTTACCGTACCCGATCAACCACCGGCCAGTGCACCAGAGGTGGAAGCTAAGAAAACAGACCTTTGAACACCAGTTTGTGTTTCGCCTTTGTGTGGTTCAATTGAGAAGCTTAACTATGTTTTATTTCGATTAAACCAGTTTTTGCTATCAATTTTCTCAATAAACTTGCAAATTTGTTTCTGTATTTGTTTATATGTTCTGTAACATACGTAATTTATAAGTGTAAGCTTTAATAGTTTCCAGCATAGATCAAATGCACTCCAGAGGAAATCATCAATAAACATCGTTGTGAGGTTTCACTTCACTGCGTGCTCTACAAAAGACACTAACGGGAAAACAAGCGACGAACCCAGAGTTTATCTTCGGATGAGAATTAAACAGATGAGGAAAACTACTAATTCAATGAGTTTACATGGTACTATGGGAAACCAAACCGAAACACAAGTTTGCGTTCGCACAATAAGCAAGGGGATTTAGAAGGTATTGCGCTTCTAAAAAAATATACGTCTCAAACGTCTTTTCTGTGTTCTGCGCCTGCGTGTATGCTATTCAATGTACAACATCAAATATATGATTTTCACGAATGGTATGCAAATTACGCGAATTGGTACACAGCTTTTGATTTTTTTTCCAAAAACGTGATGAAAACATCATTCATGAGTCATAATTCTAGTCGAGCATAAGCTTATTAATGTCTAGCTTGAACTAACATTTTTAAACTTTCCCATATTTATGTCGAACCAGTAGTTCTCATTACGATTCGATACGATTCATGAACTGGTTTTAGCCTCTGGGTAGGATTCTAAGATAATTAATCTGCCTTGTTTAAATTTTCACTTTTCTCACCTGCCTTTTCACTTTATTTTATTTATTTATATAAAACCTTTTTAATATTTACCTTTATAAAAAAAACTACAAATTTCTCCCAATTCCCCCTCAATACCAGCAAGTATATTTGCATGGTGCAATGTTATGCAATTCTTCTCACTTAAATGAAAAGAGGAAGTAAACACACACGCATATGTTGGTAGAAAATGCATCCCACGGAAAAAGTGCGACGGCATTGGGAACAACTCTCTAAAAGTTCTTCCGAAATGTTTTACGAATTGCAATGTTCCTCCATTCTCAACCATCTTTTAAAATGACTTCGCAAACATATAAATTAATGTGCAAATTCGCCTGCTCAACGTCAATACTTTCGCTATTCTTCCCGTTTGACGTCACAAAATCTGGTTTTAGCTTTATACCGATACCAATAAAATGCTTTTCGAACGGCGAATATCATTCACTCGTTAGACTTCACCGCGTGCTCAACAGAAGACGGCAACGGGAGAGTAAGCGACGAACCCATATAAAAAGGCACACTTTTGGTGGAAAACTGGTTTTTTGTTATCATCGCGTACGACTCATCGCCCCAAAAGTCTGGAAGATTTTATAGTGTTATTTTTTCTATTATTACTGTTATACGTCTCAGAAGTGTCTACGTGCCGAAAATCATGGACTCTTAGTGGGGTCGTAAGCTTCTAGATCATTCAATTTGTTGTCCTTTTCAAATAAGCAAATTAATTGTTTCATGTGAAATACATGATTCGAATCAACTACATTGCATTTAGTATTTGTTTCAACCCTTTTTCAATACTTCTTTATGCATTATTGGCTGTGTCAAAATCATTTGCTATTTTTTTTACATTTTCTACCTTGACTATACGAACTGTTAATTGATACAAATGTGCAAATTCAAAACTGATCCCCGTGATCTCACCGAATCGGGGTCGGTTGAACGATATGAAGATTATCGATCATCAGAAATAAATCTTCGACGTTATCCATTCTTCTGTGCATCTTTGTGAACGGTCTTGAACCGTGGCCAAGTTGAACTACATTTCGGTTGCAGAAAATGACTGTTTGTCGAGCCCATTATCACCACTGGTGGCGCTAACACGTTAGTGAAATATAGCAGCGTACAATTTTACGCCATCAGTTAGTGAAATATAACTTTAAAAAACCATACTCAATACAAAGTACATCACACATACAGATTCAGTAGGTCAAAAAGGGATACAAAACAAAAATGCGTTGAAAATCTATATTTGAAATGTTGTAATCGGGACAAAATGAAACTTCTAAATAGTTAAATAGCTGAATAATTTAGTTGACAAGTACACAAAAGAGAACACAGTCACTTTCTCAAAAATTTACATTTCTATTTTACATTTTCCTTTTCATCCCACATCACTTCATCTCCTTTTTAGCGCTGATTCTATCATTTGCATATTTTGAGAAATTTGCAAATCATCGTTACGTTGTAGGTTTGGTGAAATGCAGCGCTGAAGCCAGCTTATAGTTTGAATAAAATCGCACTTTAAGGATGTGGGGATAAGATAATTGATGAAATGATAAATACCTTTCAAAATACATCGAATTTGCTTTTGTTTTTAAATTTAGTGTTAAGAGTAACATTAGATGCAAAAACAACCATAAAATAAGTGAAATGAAGACTCGCAAAATAGTGTCGCATAAAGGGACATCTCTCTGGACTCGAACGATTGAAAAGAGGCTGCCATCATGCACACTGGGAAGTTGGCAACGAAATCTAACCACTTGAGTGAATTTTCCCTGTTGCGTTCACCCGTTCACTCGATCGCTAACGTCGCGTCAAGGCAGGGATAGGAAAGCCCATCCTCATGGCCGGTTTTGCGCGTACGGTTCGATTCAAATGGGTGACAAGGCAGCCGCCACATTCTAGCCAAAACGCCACTGGAGACGTTTCGCGAGCTACAGTCGTCGCTGGAGCATCCGATCGATCACATCGCTATTCCTGAGGACCGCTGAACCGGTTGTAACTGTAACGGACATCTTCCCTTATTAAGGCTGCAGCATTTCGATTGCTGGGAATTGTGCAAGTGTTCCTCGAAGCCCACAAGCTTTGAACAATTTGTGAAGAGGAAAATTGAACACTAAACACTGTGGCAAACTGAATTTGAACGATACGGTGATCACATGGAAAGTGACGTTAGGATGAGGGTGAAACGGGCTAATGTGCAACATAAAATGGATCCCTTTTCAAAGCCATCGAGGATCATGCATTTTATTGTGTTGGTGGCGGCAGCAGTGCTCGTGCAACAAAGTGCAGCCGAATCAGTCAAGTGTAAGTGCAAAAGAAACGGATGCGTGTGTAAAATTAAGAAAAGGAATCCT
Organism: Anopheles coustani; assembly: GCF_943734705.1. NCBI lineage: Eukaryota > Metazoa > Arthropoda > Insecta > Diptera > Culicidae > Anopheles > Anopheles coustani. Next base: position 87,886,241 of record NC_071289.1, read on the forward strand.
TAAGTCAGAATCGAATTTGATCGTTTCGAAGTTTATAATTTATTCTAGTGACTTCTCTGCAACATGGAACTGAGGATTATTAAAGACTTCGCATTTTGAAAGAGGCTGTATAAATACTAGAATTCTATGCAAATAAATTGTTGATATGAGATATTACCTACTTTTGGTTGAAGTTAAATATTCAATGGCACCATTTTTCTTTTTACATCAACTTTTTACATTTACTTTAAATGCCTCTATAAAGATTAATACATAGCATGGATTTTTTCAAAATTAGTGACGGTTCGGTTTTTTTTATAAACTTAAAATGAACGGTATCACGAATCCTATACATTTTTTCTGTACCGTCTCTTGTAATACACGAAAACACTCCAAACAATGTTACCGAATCCAGCTTCATTTATTAACTTGCCTCTCGCCAGAGATGGTTTGACGGACGCTAATGGAAAAGAATGGTTTCTGCTTCCAGTGATACGGATACGTTTTGCATTTCTACAGGAAAACTTGGGCCAGTGTGAGTTATTTATACACTCTGAAATTAATCCACCCAAGCTTACATCGTGGCAAAATTTATGCACGCCCCATAAGTGGACGTTGAGTGGAAACGATCTTCTAAATGTTTTGAGTTCTTTGCTAAAACATACAATCCTGGTTGTGGGTTAAAAGTGACGTAAACAAATACAACCCTAATTTGTTTCAGATAGAGAAATATTCTTGTTCTGTTCTGTTGCCAAATATACTGTCAACAAATTCAAGAACGAGCTAAACGGCCACGTACAGCTTGCTTAAGCCAGCGTGCGCTGGCGCTTTGATCCGATACGGCCTAATGGACGCACGGTCGAGCGCAGATATTTAAATTTTGTTTACCAAAATCGGTTATTCCCTTGGATGGCCCCGGCAGTGTCCCGGTTGCTTCCGTTTGTATACTCCATTTATCTTGCGATTGGCCGCCTGGGAACCTTCGGATTCCGGGTCTAATTGGATTGGTTAACATTACCCATCAATCGGGGCCGTAGTGACACTTCCTTGCAGGTGACAGGCGGATGTATTCGGCCCCAACTATTGCGGGCATTGGCAGGGCAAACAACACCGTGTGCCTCGGTATTTCAAGAAATGACTAATGGGCTAGAATTTCGTACACCCAAAGCAAATACCTGTATTTTTTGTAGTTGTGATATCATTCATAACGAATGGGAATTTTTCACCGCTCTATTAGGAAGCATTTAGTTTTCCTTTTATCTTCAGAGCAGAAGCTTCGAAGGGGAAGTCGAAAGATCGGAATTTAACGAACAATTTCCTCCTTCTCAGTTGTGGTACAATGAGAACCACGTGTTAATAGGTTGTTAGGGAAACCGCGGAACAATCAGACTCCGACTAATTAATGCCAGTATCGGAAGGGCTTGGAGTTATAATAAACCCAGTAGGGATTATGAGTCATGGGCAAGGGTAAGAGTAAAACGATAACCTAGAGCTCCATGACAGTTGTCTTTCCTTCAATTCAAATAGTTCGGTCCTCTTCTGACTGATATCTTTACATCCGCTTGGTTAACCTTTCGAAACCAGCTCCAACAGCCTCAACTACGCAACCTTGGGAAAACCAAACCAAACGTTAATTGGCTCAGCGAGCCTCGTCGGGTGATGGAGCCGGCGGTTCAGTGTTTTAGTAGGCGTTTGCGGCGTAACAAACGATCGTCAATGTAGATCAGGTGCAACGATGCCAATTGTGCGTGCGACCGCTGAACATGCTGATCATATCATAGTTCAACGCCACCGATTGAATAAAGCTTAACGCAACGCCACGGGGAGTTGACCCGTTTAAGTGAACGATTTGACGTGTGTCCGAATTTTTCAGATTGTATATTCTGCTCACACAGCGGCGCTAAGTTGACGACTGCCAACTTAACCAAGAGACGCCTCCAAACACGCGCCACACAATTGGTTATGTAAAGATACTTTTGTTTTCTCCAAGTAAAAATCCAAGCCCATACGAATGAATCGCATCTGAGACATCTAAAAAGTGAAAAACTTCACCATAGCTTCCAGCGGATAATGCACACTTTGGGATTTACATCTTCTCCAACTCTCCTAGAATAGATTATCATTGTCTTTAAACAACTGTTCATTAGCTCATTCGATGCTTGATTCGTTTGCTAACCTAGAAGAAAAAACAAGTACCTCGGGGATGTTTCCTAGCTATCGCCAAGATGCGATGGTTAATTGACGAAAATGATAGACAACGCAAGCGCACGTTACGTGAAATGAAGCATGCATGTTTATTTGCCGCGGAATCAGGTTTTACCTCCTGCACAAGACCCCCAACAATGAGTAAAAGATAAATATCCCGGGATCATCTGAATCATCTTGAAAACAAAGTGAAATCCCACCCAAAAACAAAGGAGACTTGTGCTGCTAGTACGTTGATTCAACCACATATGATAATTAAAACGACGGAATTTTGGCTCTATTCTACATACTCGCCACACCTTTTATTTATTTCTACCATTTTCGAGGTTACCCATGCATGAGAATAACTATTAAAAACCAAAAAGCGAGATCATTAATACGTTAAATGTTAAAAATCAACATGAGCACCGGGAAAACCTTCATAAAGGCTAGTTTTATACGCAATATATTTCCGGAAGCGTTATACTACGCCGAAGTGACTCACTGGCGTGGTTACGATTTTATGCTAAGCCTTTATCTATCTCACATTCATATTGTTTACCCAGAATGTTCATCGTCGTGGCGATTTTGACCAACGTAAAAAAATCGTAAATACATCCACCCGGAATCTATTTTGCCTAGAACCGAACTGAAACTGTTTTGCTACAGCTGAATTTATCCAGTTGTGTATCATATTTTTCTCGGACCACCCCGTGACCAAGAAGCTGCCACCCATTTTGTCTTACCGTTTAAGAATTCAACCCATGTTTTGCGCATTTCGGAAGCAAATTCTTACAAACCCCGTTCGAAACAAAAGCCGTCCTGCGTTGGGCACGATTCAAGCGACAACGTGTCGAGTGGGAGAGGCTTGTCGGCAGCCGGTTTGATTAATCCAAGCAAACACTCTGGAGCGTGTTTCGTTGCAAAAAGGGAAGAAAGTCTGGTGCGCGGGATAGGATTTGCGCCATCGCCAATGTTCCCGGTGGATTTTAATTCACACTTTAGCATGGGATATCGAAGGCTGAATAGAAATGATGTAAGACGTCGAAACGTCTTCATCACTTCATGATGTTCTAATTAGTGAGCAGACAACGGAGGTCAACTGTGGGTTGGTAGAACCGGAAATCTGACGTTAGCTGTGAAATCCAACAGAGAACCGAAAAAACTGTGTGGTTTCGTGTTCTAAACCTAAACCACCGCACCTTCCACGTAGGGAGTGCGAATAAGTCCCCGGTTCCATCCGGTGAATTATGTCACTTCTCTGTAGAAGAAACCACCAAGAATGGTTCTACAGGCTGCAGGTGTTAAAAACATTACCCTCCTAGCAATGTTACATCCGGATAGGGTTTGGCTCGGAACTGCTAAGATCTAGCACGATCGAGCGACTTACCGGTTTGCAAGAGTGAGGCCCTCATTTCCCCGTTGGTCTTACTGTTTCTCCTCTTGAGCATAATAATTAGCAACCACATGGCGTGAGTTCATTGGCTTCAGCACGGCGGGTCCTACGTCCCGAGTCACACATGGTCGTTAACTCAAATAATCATATATTGTCGCGTTTAACCCGTCTCTGATATCGCATCATATTGTTTCCGACCCAAGGAAAAAACATTGAATAATTTTATTCCCCAAAAAACCGTTTTGGAGTATTAAACCGTTCACCGATTTGTCAAATAAGACGGTGGTGTTTGTTTTTGGATTTTCTTAGAACGGTAATAAAACATTTGGGAAAATATTTCTCACATTGACCCACTTCATCCTACCTCGCAATCCTCTTCGTTGGGATATCCAGCCCAGCAACTTAACTACAGGAATCTCCCAGCGCTGGTCCAGCGGGAATGGCATTTCTTTACCAATCTTACCATCTTCCTGACGAGAACTGGTTTTCTAGGAAGTACCCGCCCGGTAAGTCTGATTTGGCCGTTACTCGAGGCTTACTTGGGCGTTTATTATGTGTGAGAAGGAAGGGCATGTTTTCCTGGCAATAAATATGTTTCGCGTGTTGAGGGATGAGTAAATGATGGACAATTATTTGTTCCATCATGACAAGTTATTAAGCTGTAGCGGTTTGCAGAAGATCACATATAATTTGTTTGTAAATAGTTGTTAGCCGTTTATTTCTTCATTGTTTCAAATTTTACTTTGATAGACTCACTTCAAACCAACAACATTTTTCAACATCAGTATCCTGCCCTTTATCAAGCCGCTCCTCCTTCATCTCGTAACCTCTTGTAATAGAACGTTCTACGATCGGAGCGTTTTATGTAAATGATGATTGTGCCTTCCAAATAAAGGAATAACTTAGAACCGGCCGCTGTTCCGCTTTCGCACGCTCTTTAAAACGACGAATGATCGGCCACGAATTGCTCGAAACCAGTTTCAAGTCCTCACATTTCGGATAAAACTCACCATTTGGACATTTAGTTGAGGATTTCCTTCCACGTTTAACCACGGACGCCCTTCTTGGAAATGCTGAATGGGTCTCGAATCAAGGTCGCAGCCCGCACGTGGTGATGAAATTGTAATTGGCAAGAATCGAAAATCGAAGCTCGCCCTTCCCGATACATTTTGTAAAACAAACTGAAGAGGGCTTAAAACAAATAGTAAAACCATGAATCGAGCGTCACTAGAAGATGGCCTATCGATTTTTCACTAATTACGAAATACTAGTGTATTGATTACTCATCAAAAGAGTTCTGCTGGTTAAAGACTGCTCATCAAGCGCAAAAATAAGAAGCGAATCTTACTTCAATGTGCCCACAAGTTTCATCAAGCGACACATTGGGATTTGTGTTGAAGAGATAAATTACACTTGTCCTAACCGCGCATCCCGCAACAGGAACAGGTTCCTGACGGGAAGAAGCATCCCTTATTGTAAGCCGCTCAAAAGAGGAGATTGTACTCACTCGGGTGACGTCCTAGATGGAACGTCAATCAGCTCTTTTGGTGTGGAGTCCTAGTAGAGTTACATTACATGTACCTCTACGGTGCAGGGATCGTTATAGCGCCTGGAAAAACCCCCGCCCATCTAAATGTTCTCAAGTTTCCGTCAGCCAACCGGCGCGATGGGTGTAATTATTTTCTGCGGCGCAGTTCAATTGACGTGAAGCCAAATAGACATTACCTTCATGTCATGACCAATAAGAATAGGTCAGTAACTAACTTCCAACACGTGATTTTGTAAAATTATCTTGGATATTTCTACTGGAATTGACTGATAATATATTCTTAGCTACATAAGTTGCATTAGTCTTAGAAACATTAGTTATTTTCCAAATAATTCATTGATGTAGCGGCTGACTTTTTGCCTTCCTTATTGTAGGCAAGTTTCTGTAATGGTATGCCGTTTACTCCTTTAGAGCAGTAGAGAATTCTTGTTTCTAGCTTTTCTTTCGATTCGATATACATGCATACTGAAACTTATTGTAAGTTCACTGTACTGGTCGGCATACTTTTCTATTTTTATGTCTCCATAAACTCCTTGACCATAGCCTCCACTCCGCCCATAGCTCCAGTTAAAGCGAATGATAATGACTCTGCACTTGATCAGACAGCAAAACCGGTTCAGCCAACGGTTCACGTTTTCCCAGCAGTCGCACAGCAGGCTTGAAACAAGTTTTTGCACTACCTAGCATAGTACGGGCTCCATGTGTTCCATTCGGTATAGAGGGGCTTGCGATGAACCGCTGGATGCCTTTGGCCATACGAACTGGGTTGCATCACTGCAGTTGGGCACGTGTTGCCTGGTGCATCTTTTCCTCCAGCCACTCGGATTCCTTTCGAAATTGATGGGTACATTTTCTGATTTACGACGCTGTCGGAAATACGTAGCATTTATCTATGTTAGGTGTCCGTTAGTTCTATGTTTTGGTGAATCATTTGTTGATTTTTAAATGTTTCACATGTTTTGTTCAGATCAGGTTTTGGTTTCGTTTCCAGTCAAACCAGAATACAAGTACTAGAATCTTTCTGAAAGATCGGACAAAATATGCAAATTTTGAAAGAATATTCGTTTATAATTAGAATTTTGGAATAAACGATTTCCATTGTGGTCGCAGCTTTGAAAAACAGTTCAGAGCATTGTTCCCCCAACATCTTATTTCCTTATTGCACTACAAACCGGTAATCCGATGACACACGGCTACGTGGTGTGGCAACCCTGAACTTCATCTTTGGGATTTCTATCTCACCATGTTAGGGCGTTAGATTCACCCGGCTGATTTTCTAATTCGTTGTTTTTCGTGCGAACACCACGCCGGCTACTTCCTCAAAAACAATCTCTCACCTGGTATCCGCTCGATTCGTCCGCATGATTTTCATAGCCCGTTTCTTTGTGCTCTTCCATTCCTTTTCACTACACACCGCCTCCACCAGTGGATGAGTACTACCTCATGCCGCAGATTTACGACTACGACGACTACGACCGGTGCGTGGCCGGAGCGGAGGATGCCGTTTACTGCGTCGCTCGTTCCGTCATCAAACCGGACCAAGACTCGAGCCTTTGGCGACTGATCGAGGTGCGTACAGAAGGCGAGCGTTCAACGGGGGGACCAGTTCGCGAACCGTTGGGGCCTGGCCTAAAGTTTATCGACCGTGTCGGCATATCTTCACTTGGCGGTTTACCATAATGCATATCTATCACTATTTTTACCCAATTTCTATTTCGAACGCAGCATATCACGAACGACACTAGGCGAAACTTTCGTCACGATCACCTTGATCGCGGATTTTGTGTCGATCGTTGCCGTCAGCTGGTGGACTCGTTGGATCGGGAAACGGCGGAGGACCTGTTTGTGACTAAGTTCGACATTTCTTTTCCGGTAAGTATGCTTTTAACAACCGTATTACAGAACGGTTTTTAAAATCATTTATTGATTTCATAGAACAAGGAAAATCTATAGATTTTCAAACACTTCATCCCAAAAGTTTTGATCAGCCCAGCTCGCTATATCTGAATGAAATTAAAGTAGGCACGCTTTAAGTTGCCTTCAAACCTGTTTATGAACTTTAATCAATAAAACAAGATGCGCTGAACCATCGCACAGAAGCCACAAGCTTATTTTAAACGCTTAGTTTAATTCACTATCGTTAGCCATTTCAAATTAACTCGTTGTTCATCAAACCCATCCAAAGTTGTCAAGCATGCGAACGGCATCCTGCTGACAATGAAAAATGTGTCCTCATCAAAGGAATGGTCGAAAAGATTATACGATTAGACGGATGTAACTTATTCATAATCGTTTGTTTTTTTCAATCATAGACGTTCATTTGCATAATTTGTTCAAATCTCCCTCATGTGATGAACGTGCTGGTGAATTTTAGGGCTGTTTTTTCACATTCCAAAGGGTGCATGCCTACAGTCAGGTTAAGTCTTTTATGCTGGTACTTTGGATGTAAATCAATTCTTTTCTATCCTCTTACCTGTACAGTACATCATCAGATCCGATGCCTTCAACAATGTGACCGGAGATCGTGAGCGGTACGGTCGGTTGATTAACATCTGCCAGAACTATGCCCTTCGCCAGTACAATCTGTCCGCGTACACCGAGATCGAGTATTGCACCGGACCACAGCGAACTACCCCGATCGATGGGCTGGACATCAGCTTTCTCGTGATTTCGGCCCTGATCGTTGGGCTTGTGATTGCCTCCACCTGGTACGACCACCACACCAGCAAGCAGCTTGGCAATGAGCACTACAAGAAGGATCTGCCATGTCGAAGTACGTTCCACGAGGAAGGTTCCGGGTTGAATGAGTCATCAGTGTTAGTAATGGGACTGTTTTTCCTCCCAACAGAAACCATGGTCCTGACGTCCTTTTCACTCGTGCGCAACTGGTATCGGCTGGTGTCGCGATCCAAGGACCAGCTAAACGAGGACCTTAAGTTCTTCCAGGCGATCCGGTTCTTCACCTTCTGCCTGGTGGTTGTTGGCCACTGCGGGGATCTCTTTACAGCCACATCATTCGCAAACACTTACGGCCGCGAGTCCGAGTATTCCAACCCCCTTGCGCATATCCTGATCAACGGGTCGCTGATCGTGCAGTCGTTCTTCGAGATGAGTGGTTTCCTGCTCAGCATTCATTTCTGCACCAACCAGGCGAAAATGAAGAAGATTAGCTGGGCGGCCATCTTTGTCACTGTAGCCTATCGCTATATCCGGTAAGCTGGGGGAGGTTTAACGTTTGCCAAATGAAGAGCTGGAGGGCCAACTTGGGCAATCATTAATCATCTCGCTCAACGATCAAAAGATATGCCGATGTAACGTGATAGTACATTCACGTTGAGTACGTCATAAGCTGTTAAACGTCATAAGAATTGTCGAATTCATCCATCAATAAGGGAGTTAAGCTAATCATTTCACCAGAAACGTCGTTTATTTGTCTTTACCTTCGTTACCTTACAGACTGACGCCTGCCTACGCATTTATCCTTCTGTTGCATGCCACCTGGCTGCCCAAGCTTCAGGACGGACCCTTCTGGCCGCGTGGTGCCGAAGTCGAGCGGAATCTTTGTCGACGCAACTGGTGGACGAATTTGCTGTACGTCAACAACTACGTCAATGCCGACGAACCGGTGAGTGTGCCGATGTAGATCTGAATTGTGACCCCGCCCTTGAATTGATTATCAAGTCGCGAACTCTTTGAACTCAACAAGCGACCCCATCGTTATGGTGCTACTTTCTCAGGGCAACTACAATATACGAACAAAGAAAACGGACTGTTTTGTGCCATGATTCATGTTTGGTATTTCCGGAAGATTTCTACGCGAGTCTATTGCCCCCCATGATGCACTGAACGGCCTTGAAAAGAATACACTGAAAACCGCGCATCCTTTACTCGATTTAAATAATCATTTTGAAGAATTATGTATGTGCCATTATAATTTTTATTTTATGCAACTATGATTTTTTTTTGTTTTTTTCTCCAGTGTCTCCAACAAGCCTGGTATTTGGCATGTGACTATCAGCTGTTCACCGTTGGGTTGATCATTTTAGTAACGGTTACAAAGTAAGACTTTACTCTTGAACCATTTTTGTTAAACTTTATTAATCGTTATCCATTAATTTTCTTCTAAACATGGTTTTCCTTCAGGTACAAAAAGTATGTCGTACACATTTTTAGCGTTTCCGGTTTAATTGCAATACTGATCCCGGCTCTAGTTGTTTATTTCAATCACTTTGATGGTGTATTCCTCGTAACACTACAGTGAGTATCGAGAAAGGAATAAAGTAAATGTTTTAGAAATAATAATTTTTTATCTATTTGTTATTCGCAGAGCGGAACGTTTCATTTACTGGTTCGATGAGATGTATCATAAAATTTACATACCGTTCCACACGAACATCGGCTGCTACCTCGGAGGTGTGGTTTATGGGTATCTTTACTACCGTGTGCGTACATCCGACAACAAAGGCAACCGGTCTGGGGTAAGTTGGAGCGATAATATAGCTGTATTATGTTACCAGTTTTATTCTTTTCTTATAACCATATTTTATTTTTTTTTTTTTTTTGTCAAATCAGTTCCTTAAGTTCCTATGGTACATGACCGTCCCATGCGCAATGTTAACTTTAATGCTCAGCATGATCTTCTACACGAACAACTTTGAGAAACCGTCGGTGTGGATCGCAATTTTCTTCCCGTTGCACAAGAACGCCTGGGCGCTGTTCGGCGCGATCGTGCTGTACGGCATCATTTACAATTACAATCGATTTGTAAAGAGTGTCGTTAACTTCCCACTGTTTGTTCCGTTGGGTCGATTGACGTATTGTGCCTACATAAGTCACGTGTTCTTCCTGAAGAATTTCTTCTACGGCTCGCGTGAAATCGGTTACTTCAGTCAGGTATCGATGGTAAGTTAAATTAAAAAGTACAGCTCCGACACAGAAAACGACTTATTTTGTACTTGTCTTTTCCAGTACACAAAAGTCATATCAGTAATAATAGCGTCATACATTCTTGGTGCCATAGTGGCCCTAACATTGGAATTCCCCATTTCTGCGCTGCAAAAGCATCTGTTGTCAAAACAACTTGGTAAGTGAAAAATCTTTCTAGTAAAAAAGACGCAGTTAGGTGATTTTATAATACATCCTGTTTCTTACTTGTAGAAAAAATCTCCAAACCAGAACCACCGAAAGAGAACAACAACGTGAGCCCACCGTCAGCGTAAGAGCCAAATGCATGTTAATTATAAATTTAGTTTTAATTTTGATACTATAATAAAATAAACCGTCAGGAAAATGCACAACTATGAAAGATATGAGCAATGCTGTATTGCGCATGATTGTGAAATAAAAATACTCCGAGATTGCTAGAAAATATGTTTAAAATAAAATGAGGAAAATAAACTATCCACAACGGACCACAAGTTTGATTTTTTACCGTATTTCAAAAATGTTATTTGCCGCTCAGCCGCCATCGGCTGTTTTTGCAAGAAACCGTTGCAAGCTACAGCTATGGTATAACTACTCTGAGCTTATTAGGACAGCAATGAGGATCAATGCAAGTAGCAACCAGCTTAGCACAGATATACGTACCACACTGTTTTTAGCCGCCACCGCGGAGACGTCCACAGGGCGTTTATAGCTGCCGCTCGAGATCATACTGACAGCAACGACTTTTGTTTTGATTGAAACTGCACGGTGTTTCATCTTTTTCCTACACGCTTCTTTGAATCGTTTCGCAAATTAACAGTCTCGCAATAACACGGGATAGACAAAAAACAACAAATCAGTGCGTTTCAGTTGTATGTTCTTAGCGCTTCCACCGTACGCGAGCTGGTTTGCATCTTATCGCGAATAAAAAATAGCTCTTTGCGTCGAATCATCCCCGGGCGAGGAAGGTTACATAAATAACAGGGACGCTGCTTCTACGGAGACCTCCGCCGTAAACCCAGCATCGGGAATCCGATATCAATAGCCGGGGCCGTGTGTATTGTGACCATGAATGTGTGCTTATGACATCGGAGAGTGCTTTCCCTTGCCGTCCGTCCGAAGGATATCGATATTCAGTGGCTTACTAGCATCGTAGCAATAGCGTTTGACGCATTTCCCGGAGGGTTCGTTTTCGTTGACCAGCAGCGTGGGCTTTCCCTCGGGCTGTGTCGATTTTCTTTTCTCAATCACCGCGACCGTTCGGCGTAATCATCGTGTCTCGCCTTGAGTTATCAGGGGCTTAAGGGCTCCGCAATCTGTACTCACCTTTCAAATGCGCGCTGCGAACGTGTGTGGTGCAAAGTGCTGTGATCTGTATCCGTAGCATTTATCGTTAGGATTAGCCGTACACTTCGACGACGAGGGCGGTTTCGTCTATGGTGCTAGTCTCGTCATCGCAACACAATAGCAGAGCAACGTCTAATGTATTCCGGCCATGAATAGCAATACGATCAAGATGAACGGCGATCAGAAGAACGAATCGTTTAAGCTGCTGCAGCTGTCCGACGACTCCAAAAGTCTTACTGATCTCGAACTACCAGAGGTAGTGTCACAGAGGAAGCGAAAAGTTCGCAGGTAAGTTATGTCCCTTCTCGACGACAAGAACATTTCTGAGGGGCCTTTCTCTAATATGCCGTTATCGTTGCAGAAAAACACGTCCACGAACATCGTCCTATCGTGGAGATGACGAACGCGGCCTCTCCATACGGGCAGGGCACATCGATTGTAAAAACTTTAGTATTTGGCTAGCGGTCGCTATGACTGTGCTGTGGCTGTTTATTATTTCCTACGTCACGTCGGTCATACACGGCGAAAACCATCGACTAGAGCTTGCGCTACAAAAAGGTAAGGCTTCAGAAATTCTAAATTTAGTGGAAAGAATGCCCGAAAGCAAATATTTACTAAGGTAGCACATTTTTCTGATTCCGTAAAATATTACCGGGTAGTTTTACTCTAAGAAATATTGTATAGCGATAGCCAGTTCACTGGAAAATTCCCCGTAGCGGTATAATTTGTATAGCTTCCAAATAACAAAATCCCTTGCAGCATTAAAATTATGCAAAGTAAACAACCGGAATGCCAATTTGCCGACATGCCGGAATGTCAGGGAGTAACGACACGTAATTTGTCACCCCGCGTTGCTAAGTATGCGGCGATTGGTCGCTATGGAAAAACTACCGCCGCGGTACGTTTTGGATGGCTTGTCGCATAAGTGAACAAACACTGCAAAGAACGATTCGTGCATCAGTGTAGCCGAACGTCGAAGATCGGCATCTTGTTTTCCCGCGAATATTTTCCACTACCAGCACACGCTGTATGCCTGCTTCCGGCAAAGTAAACGAACTCTGCGTTCGAGCTACGAATAACGATGGAGGGTGCAAATTTCCCCACGTTTGTTGGTAAGCAAGGCTGAAAGAGAAGGGAAATCCCGAATGCCGATGGCCGGGGGGAGGATGTGAAAAAGCAGGAGGAAAACGCACGACTTGTTGTCGTTTTTTGTCGGAGGCCTGTTATCAGACGACTGTGACTTGTGAAAGTATTGATCCCTTTTTTGACTGTGTGTATGTGGGTTTCGGTTTAGGGCCGGAAAAATGTGTACCTCAACCTTGCAATTACTAGAAAATTTGAGAGAATCCGGAGAGAAAATGAGCGAAACATCTGCGCACACGCTTGGGCAGAAGTAAACGAAGCGATTTTCCTTCGTGTATAGCGCGCGCCATCCGTGTTCGGGATGAAAATAGAGGAAAACCGGAGCGGGGGAAAACGTATTTTGTCACGAGCGCTCTCTCCGCTCGATGGAGCGCAATTCAGTTTGTGCTTAGATTCGGACGCGTTCTGGTCGCCTAGCGGATATTCGCTCCGTAGGGTCCGCTTCATTCCAGTTACAAGGATACTCGCCGTCCTTGGACGGTTGGCGTTCTGGTTGGGGGAACAATTGTCTCACGAGGACAACCCCGTACCAATTGTGGGTGATAGTAATATAAGTTAGAGCGAGAAGTTGCAAGTTTGACTAAACGTTCGTTGTGAACGTAGTTGTCGTGTTTAAAGATAAGATTACAATTTTGTTGTACAGTAAATGGTTAAACAAACAACCATTACACTTAGTTATCAATACAACCAGTGTGTGAGTGTCATGCCACTTTCAGCGTGTTAATGGTTGCAAATTAATTGTGTCACCAATCGTCCTTAATCGGCAGGTTTGAAAAAAAAACAACAGAACTGAATAAGAAAAGGAAATTACTTTTTGCTGTCTTCACTTGGGTGAACAGTAATGGTAAAAAGGCATCCAACGAAATACAACAACAGAGGTTTTCAATGGCCCCTAGCAGCTGGTGGCACTTAACCCCCACAGCATCCTGCGTTCCAGTGGTTCCGAAGTGGTTGCAAGAACCTCGACCGCACTCACAAAAAAGCTTATCACCCAGGATCATTATATTTTCATCGGCATCCTGTCGCACCATTATTCTCCTTCCTGTGGGCCACGTCGTCGCCCGTCGACACGGGAAGGATACTGGCATTTTATTGGGGTTTCTGCCCGCCAGCTTCACCCTCCACGGTACTACAATGGGGGTACCCCATTATACGTTTCGAACGGTTTTTCTTCGCCACGAAAGCTATCCTTCCTAATCGCAGCAGCCCGTCGTCGCTCTCTGCATCAAATTTGTTCTCTTTCTCCTTGGATGCGTTAGGCGCACACAATGTGTTATTCCCTCAGTATTTTGCTTTACATTGAAATCTTGGAATATGTGTTTTATAATATCTATACAACCGTACGCAGGAGAGAACGCAGGAAAACTCTCAGGGGGAAAACGCGGTACTGGTTTCAAATAAGCGCAAATCCTAAAACGATAGAGAGGCAAATAGACGCTGAGAGCGAGGGAAAGAAAGACAGCAAACCCGTGTCGAGTATGGAGAGAGCTTCATCCCTGAAACTGAAACGCTGACATTGACAGACTGTAATTTTAGTGATGACTTTGTACTTTTGTTTTGTAGCTTCAAGGATGAGACCAAGTGGGTTTGGGGATGAAAATTAGAACACGGGAGCATCGAACCACGCTTCGGGTAAAACAAACGGAATCCGAACGAGCATACCACCCCCAAGGATGGCTCATCCATACACAACGCTGACGCAGCCAGGACGACGCAGCGTGTTACTGTTGAGAGAGGAGCTGGCCAGAAGCATTGAAGCGCCCGACGAAAACCATCCGGATGTGCGGAACATAAAATCATGCTGGGATCTTTTGTGTGCCTATAGTAAATGATTTCCATTCTTGTGCATAGAAAACTGCGAACAAATGGTGAGATTAATTGTTCCAAGATGAGGCGCTCGCTTTTCGTCGAGATGTCGCATGAAAACGCCTTTCCCCCGATGACGGTGGTGAGGGCTGCGGGAAAGTTAACCTTTTCCTTGCCTTACTACTCGGTACGAATGCCGTTCTATTCATGTTTTAAAGATTCCACAGGAGAAACACAGCTGTAACACTTCCAACGGTAATGTCACGAATGTGATGCAGAGGAAATGTTACCGTCGTGGCTTTCTTCACCAAAAGTTCGCAAACATTTATCCTCCAACAGAATGGAAGAATTCTCCGGAATGTCGGAATGCCCGTTTCTCCAATCCAGTCTCCCTTCAGGGTGGAATACGAATCGAATAAAAAGAAGGAATGCTTCTTCCGAACCGAGCAACAGTACGACAAGGACATTTACAGCCATTGAAACGCTGGGTAGGAAGCATTACGCACGGGTGCTTTCCGTCGGGAAATGCCTTTGATATCAAATGCGGAAAACGCTGACATCGTTGAATTGGGCAACCGGGCACCGATGAAACCCATGAAACACGGCTTCTTCTAATGCTCGCCGGGGAGAGTTTTTTTTTTTTTGCCCGATCGTGTGATGTGCCAGCGGAAACCTTAACGGAATCGTCATTTCCTTGGTTGGTCAGCTCGAGAATGTTCAGAAGGAACTATGGTTTGCAAATTGATTAGGAGATTACGTTGAATAATGCATTACGTCCGGCATCGGTGAAACGCCACCGGCCAAGCAAACCGATCGAGATGGAACAGGGCAGCTGGCAAAAGGGTGGTTAAATTCGGCTTCGGTTTCACCTCGGTTGTTTTTATTCCCTTTCCATAGAACCTTTTTCCAAAGGTGGAACAGGCTTAGTGCCGGGCCCGGAATAAATATGAATAATTGCATACAAAATTTGAGCAACGCTAGAACATCATCATGTCTTGTTTGTTGCAAGATTTGTTCATATTCCTTCCATTCCGCTATTTTACGCTAAATGGGTAAGAAGTGTAGAGGCATCATGACTTTGTGGTAATAAAAAGTGGGTCGTGTGTATGAACAATAATAATAATTTACTTAATAATTTTCTACTTCCTGCATGTGGTAAAACAACTTGAAATAAGAATTACATGTTACGACCTAGTTTCTGCAGTATAATCCTTTTTGAGATGCGGCTTTTACAAACATCAGCATACGGTGCTTTGCTCCATCTTTATACTGTTGAAAAAATAAACTCGGCTATAAAATTTCCACTCCACTGTACTCGGCTGATTGTTCTGACACTTTTCGTCCCGAGTTCCCCTGTCGAGCCCAACGGTCGATCTTGGTGGAATTTTCCAGGCGTATTTGCTGGAGGACATCCCATTCACATTCCCCGTTTTCTCGTTAAAGTTTTCCGAATGGAACGCACTAAACTTTTCGGCGGGGGGAGGGACACCAATAAACGTATACCGCCTGGTCGGAAGCTCGACTGCCCTGGCGTTGGGGGATTTTATGCCTCCGTCCAACGTGAACGTTCCGATGACGTCCTTTCCCGTGACCTAATACAGGACGATACCGTCGGAGCGGCCCTTGTGCGACCGTAGTCGTCCAATAAATTCCGATTTGTGTTGGATTTGGGGAAAAGCTCCGACCGAGGTGCTGGAATTTCAACCTTGAACTTTAGCCGGTTGCTGTCCGCGTTTCGAAAGGTTCTCGAGCGTCCTCAGGGGAAGGGGAGGGGGAGAGCGAAACTTCAGGCACTTAAAAGTGAAAATGTTACCCCATTCCGCTCGGCTCGTCCAGAGTGGACGGACACAGTGCTTGAGTATTCTATTTGTACCACACCACAAAGCAAGGACGGCGTCGTCTTCGTATTTAAAACCTTTTTTTTTAAAGGTTGTGCTTCGGTTTTGTACTCACGATAAATCACGGCCACCCGCCAGAGGGAAAGCCACGATAGCAGGGACCGACCTGGTTTGGCCTTTGAATTTAGTGGCGATTTGTTGGTGGCGGTTTAATTCACCTCACACTCCGCAAGCACACTCCGTACGACTTCAACGTCCAGCCGGGCTTCACGGGCTTCATTTGCATAATTCTAATTTTATTTCCTTCCCGCCCGGTTCCATCCATGTTTTCGTGTGGCGTACGGCGAGCAACAATCTTTCCACCCATTTTTTCTGCTTTTGTTTTTGGGTGTAGCTGAAACCCCCTTGGAAAAGGATTGCCGGACCAAGCGAAACCTTTAAATCACTCACCGCGTGTAGTACGCGTGATAATGGCTTGTGGCCAACTCGTTTCAGGTGATCGGGTTGGAAAACAAACTGCTTCCTCCAATCGGTCGTATTAATTTTCCTTTGCAGGCTTTCAATTCTGTGGCTTTTCCACCTTTTCCGAGAGGAATGAAAACCTTTGGGGAAAACAAAGAGTGCGGCCCGGAAACGTGTGAAGCCTCGCCAGCGTGTTTTCTTCGGAGAATTGCCCAAATGTACCCGATCCATTAGAGAAGATACCGGAAGATTTATTCCATTTCGTTTCCCCCGCATTCACTTATATCCCCCCGTTAGCCTCAGCTGCATGCAGCTACAACCTTCGGGGGCCTTGGGAAACCGAACCGTTTCCCACAAATGGGACCTTGAAATAGTCGGTTTAAGTCGTCTTTCGTTTGCTCCATTTTTTCCCCCCTTATCGCCAAAGTGTAAGGAAATGGGATAATTTGGGATCGAGTGATTGACGGCGAAAAGAAAACCCCCACCCCGGGGTCCCAGAGGGATGGGTTTTCCGTCGATTCACACTCTTGCTCTTCGCCAAACGTTGGAGAGAACTATTGGAAACCCAAAGGATACGTACCCTGAAGATACTAGGTGGGGAGGAAAATACAGCAAAAAAAAAACTACGACACTTTTCACTTCGGGTTGGATTTGTTCGTGAGATTGTGAGTGGTTTTGTGTGTTCCCTTTGCGATTAGATTTCAATTCGATTTCTTCCTTTCAAACGGTTCCACGCGTCCGCCGATTCTTTCCGGGGTCGTTTTTCCCCCCGCTCGGAAAATTCCACCACATATTTAATTCCTTAACGGGTCGATATGTTGGGAGTACGATTGCGGTGTCCCGTTGGTTTAAAAATAGCACGAAGCGTTACTTCTACCCGTATCCCAATTGGATTAGTGTTTTATTGTAGTATTGCTTTTTGGGGAATGGTTCGTTTCTTTTCCCTCCCCAAAATTTACTGTAGGAAAATCCGTTTGTAGCCTGTTTCTTCGT
Source organism: Anopheles coustani (assembly GCF_943734705.1). Lineage (NCBI taxonomy): Eukaryota > Metazoa > Arthropoda > Insecta > Diptera > Culicidae > Anopheles > Anopheles coustani. The sequence continues at coordinate 87,903,861 of NC_071289.1, forward strand.
CGGCAGCGCCTTTTTCACTTCCCTCAGACACTTTGCCACTCCTGTTCGGTAACATTTGGCAGGTGGTGTAGGTATCCTGTCGCTACCAGCAATCCCTTTGATCTTACGAATCCAATTGACTGGCGATAAGGGTGAACGAGTTTTGACTGATTCGGTTGTTCCGATGAACCTCCTTGGTAGAACCAACCAACCCTTTCGTTACGGTTTATGATCAATATTTTTACCAACATACGATCAAATTCTCACAATCGCTTATGTGGTTGTGCAAATTGTAAAAGTAAAAGGAGTGTTTCGATCAAATCGAAAACGTTTTCAAGCGACACTAAATCGATAAACAAAATTTTTGTACACACGTTAGTCGACAGTTATTGGTTAAAATTCCCAAAATGTTGCTGAACTATTTGTCGTGATTCTCCAGATTATAATTTAAAAACTTTTCCTTGCGCTTTCTTCTCTCACCGTTATTTCGGCTGTAGTAGGCCATAGTTGCCTTAATTTTCAATGCCAACTTGGTTGCGAATATTTCCAATTTTTTAAAAATATGTTTGAATTCGACGTTAGTTTGGATCGCATTCATTCGATCATTCATCAACCATTCATCCAATCCTTTCGATCAATTTATTCAATTATTATTGCTTTAACTATTAACACTGTGCTTTCGTACACAGACCACAATAGAAAAAGAACTTAAAACAGCAGTTGATGAGAAGAAAAATCGTTACAAAAAGAATTTATGCGAGAGTTGTACAAAATAAATAAAGCGACATAAGAATTTGTGTTATCGACATGCAAAACAAAATGTGCAAATACTGATACATTTACCCTTATTTTGTTTGTTTTGCACCATTGGAAATCTGTGCCAGCTGTGCCTTTGGAAAGTGGTTCCTTTTTCACGCGTCAGAATAATGTTATCGCATAGGACATTATCTAAATTTTGTCATTCTTTAGACACAGCTTTCCCCCTCGCTCCTTTCCAATAATAAACCCAATGTGGCACTAAACGTGATTCAAATCTATTTGTTGGGGTTTTTTTTATCCATTTGGTGCATGGAACATTTCAACCCTTCCGTCACGCCCTGGTTGGGGAATTAAAATGTAATTATTAGAGTGGGGAAAATGTCAACTGATTTATGACACGATGAACGATAACAAACTACGCTTCATTTGGTTTTGGGTTGGGTTGTCGAGCTATCGGTTTTTATTTTCCCAAGAGGGGATCCATTGGATTGTTGGTTGAATTTCGTTCGGATGCCTTTTCCATTTCCATGCCGGGTCGGGTTCGGGTGTGTCAGTCAGGCGAGGTGGAAAGCAGAAAACAAATTAGAACAAAATCACCGTAAACTGTCGTCGGCTTGATTTTGAATTTCGCTCCAGTGTGTGTGTGTGTGACAGGTGTGCAATTGTCGTGCCAGTGCTTCGGTGTGTGCGCCTGTGAAATCAATCGCGACCATGTGTCGGTGGTTTTGGTAAGCGAACGGGAATGGCCGGATTGCGGCGCCAGCGACGATAGCTCCCCCGCCGAAGCGACGCTCGGTCCACGTGCGCACCGGTTGGCTGTACGAACCGTTCGGTCGCGTGCAGGTGGCGGCGCAAACGGATCTCGCCACGGATCTACGGACGCACGCCGGCTGGCCACGGGCACCGGAGAAGGGCCGGCTCGGCGCATACGGTGGCTACAGCTACGACGGTCTGGCCCGGCAGGGAAGCGCCGAAGAGGACGACGACGCCGACGACGGGACGCGCCACGTCTACCGGGACGCGGACGAGGCGGACGGTGGCAGTAGCGGAAGCGGCCAGGCGGAACTCACCGACCTTCGGCCCACCGGTATCATACGCGGATCGCGCACCCGGCGCCCAACCCCACACCATCCTCCCCCGGCCTACCATCAGCTACACCACCACCTCCAGCACCCCTTCGTCGCGGCGCAGCACCAGCACCACTACCGGGTGGTGACCTTCGACGAGCGTCCCCTGGCGCCCCAGCTCGAGATGGAGTCGGTCGGGCATCATGTGGCGGTGCCGCTGCGGGTCGGCGGGAAGAAGATGCGCAAGCGGCGCGAGCTGGACGCCCTGGTGGCGCACTCGCTGGCCAAGGGCGCGAAGAGTGGCGCCGGTCGGCACATAGCCAGCAACGGTGTCGCTTCGCACGACCAGCTCCTCTCGAATTCTACCGACGAACAGGAGGACTACTCATGGGTGTGTGTGCGCGTTGGTGATGTCCGTTGGCCAACCAGTTCCGCCAACTCATCCACTCGTTTCCTCTTTCTCTCTTTCTCTGTTTTCTCTTCCCCTTTCTCTTACCTTCCACTGCAGCAGCCAAAGGTCCGCACACAGTCCCGGTGCCGGACGAAGCGGTTCTCCTGTCTGCGCACCTGCGGCCCGCTCCTGTTCGTGTCCTGCATCTTCATCTCGCTCGCCTTCATGTACTGGCTGTACTTCGATATCAGGCAGCAGATATCGCAGTATCGCATCCGCATCGAACAAGGTGACCTTCTGTGGATGTGGTCCTCCTTTTCTTTTTCTATTGATGACGAAGAAACTTACGGTCGGCAGGACGAAGAGCCAACTACGGTCAAAATAACAATAATAATAATAAGCATGTTGTGGTCGACTTTTGCCAAGTTTGGCCGTATAGCTTTTGCGTGACCGCGAGATCGCATTTCGTTTCTGGGATAATGGGGAAAAGTTTTTCCGATGGTCAGGGAGAGAGTCTACACCGGGTCAAGCTCGTCAAGGGGATCTGAAAACATTGTAAAATTAAGTTAAACTATGGACTTGGTGGAGACCTATTGAAACGTTCTCCCGTTCCACGTCGGACCTTTCGGTTTCCTGCTCAAAATGATTACGTTTGATACAATTTTCTGCAACCGCTAATACCGTGGGGCGCTTTAAAAACTTCGAGATGCCTTTAGAAAAAGCTCTAAGGGAAATTTATTATATTGCTCTAATAACTCAAGCTGTTTGCTATCTTCGCTAAGGCTGTAGAAGGAAGTAGCGTTTATGGAAGTTTTGCTTCTACCCCAATGAAACGGATTTTTATCACAATAAAACACCGTACCGTGGGGAGCAGCTCCTCAAAATCGCTTAAGTTTTTCTCTTTTTTCAAACTTTTTGTATACTTTCATCCCTTGCAAAGCGCCAGCTTTTGCGCAACACCGACTCACCCGAATACAGACGGGACTCCACACCAAACGCTGGTGAAAAGTTTGTTGTTTGCCACAGTTCTTCGATCGGAAAATCCCCCAACGCCGCCAACGACGGAGGCAGCAAAACAGGGGAGGAAAATAAAAACGAACCCCAAACGGCGCAAAAACAAAAAGTTTAAGGAATTGCTTTCCGTTCCGGCTTGCGGCCGGCCGCACGGTTCATCGGAGAAATTCTGGACCGAAACCACCGAATGCACAACCCGAACGCCGGTATTATATCCAATTTTGTGCTTTTTTTTCCTCCACTTCCTCTTTCTTCCCTTGCGCCAATACCGACGGATCGGTTGCTCGGTGAAGCGTGCGGCCTGTGCCGATAACGGCTTTTCCGATATTAGCATTTTCTTTTCAAAGATCTTTTAGTCGCTTGGAGTGGTTCCAATTTGGGCCCCGTTTCGGTGTCTTTTCTTTTTTGGTGGTATCCGGATCAAAAAGGAAGAGGCTGTTGAAGAATAATAATAGTAAAAAGAAACGAACAAAACGGTAGGAATGTTGACTCCATCCGCTCGACCCGGAATCATCGTCACGTGTCTCGGGGTGTCCCGATATTGGCGACAAGAGTACGTGAACTTGAACTTCAAATGATGTCGGGACGGTCTGCAACAACCGTGTCTAAAAGTGCAAACCTCCAAATAAACGGTTCGAACCGAGGGCTCTCTTGCATATAATTTCACGTTCGTCACGTGCCACGTGGCTGGAACTTGACACCCATCGTTAAGGAAGGAAATGTCACGAAACGAAGAAATGGTTGTTGTGTCAAGTTTTTCCCCCGGTTTTCCATGACCGTCCAAGGATCTTGTGGGTCGGCTTCGGCGAGACCGTTAATTCATCAGTGTGCCATCAGTGGCAGATTTTGCCAGTGAGAAATTAAGCATCAACATCCATCAAAGCGAAAGCCAATATTGTCATCCACTTGTGTGACCGATCGATGGCAATTTTTGTTTTTTGCAGTAACTTAGTTCCGAAAGTGATTTATGATGGTGAAAATTTCTTCTGCAAGCACTTTCCTGCACACGAATGTAATGATGAATCGAAACACTAGAATATTACCTATTTATTCGGTTTTAAAAGCGGTTTGTTTCTCCTTTTGCTTCGACAATAAAACCAACTTCCGGTACCGGTTAAAGCATGACTATTCGAACAGCATCCATTAAGCTCCACCGACGCTCGTTAACGAAATGAAATGATCCTTTTCATTGTCAATTAACAACAAAACACGATATCGTAAAGCGTTGATTATGATGGTCCGTTCCAGGCTTCGTGGCCAGTGGAAGCAAAAAGGCTCCCTAGGAAGCTGAGATAATGCAACGAGCAAAGGGAGGACGGGAAAAAGGAAGTAAACTGCTCGCCAAAGAGGATAGTCTTCGTCCCGGCTGGTGGCTTATAGTTTCTCCCGACCATGGTAGTTTGTGCGTAATACAGTTAGATATGATTATCCCTCCAATTACCGGCCACCGGAACTCGCCGGAAACTGGCCAATTAGGTGGGTGAGAGGGAAAAATAAAACAGCACCATCATCAGCAGTCCTGCTAAAACCACAAACTGGATCTAGACTCTCTGTGGGGAGGTAATGGGGTGTTATGGGTGGAAAACAAACGAAAAATGTGCTACCTTAGCCTTAGGGGGGTTTTCTTTTCTTTCCTTCATCCTCCTAGCCAACAGTAGAACGATGCGCAAAAAGGACGCATTTCGGTTTGGGAAACAAAATTTACGACTTCCACCCACCCGCGGTGGAATGAAGTCCTAAAAAGAAACCTATCGAAACGTTTGCGTTACGCCGAGGAACACCTCGAAAACCGACGGGAAGATAATTAACCAAATTAATTCTGTTTTTTTTTTGTTCTCTCTCTCATTACTCGCAACATGGAACGGAACGTGCTTGCTTGAAATGGCTGTTATCGATCGTCCCTCGGACACGGTGCAGTTTCAGCAACTAGTCAAAATGTGCCAGAGGCGCTACAAAAGTGGCACGAAACGTCCAAGAGCCTGGAGCAGAACCAGACCGCCCTCAACGGGACGCTGCTGCAGATGCAACAAATACTCTCCAAGTTCCACACGGAGGTAAGTAAGGGAACGGGGTTTTAGTTCGAGTTGGTTCTAAAGTTCCCTGTTTGGTTCTACCTCATTCTCAATTTCACAGCTCAAACAGTTGCGAGATTCGATGGACAAGAAGAATGAAAACTCGCAGGAAGCACAACTCAACCGCCTGCAGTCCAGCGTGGCCGATCTGGGCTCCAGCATTGGCGATTCGAACTCCCGGATCGGCGCCCTGGAGGAACGTCTCACGGCCATCCAGACCGAGCAGAAGCAGTTGAACAAATCGCTCGAAGACTTACAGGTACGTGTGAGGTTGGAAAAGATCGACTTTATTATTGTCGCTTATCGTCCCGCTTTATGCTTTGTAGAAGATCTTCGGTCACATCCAGAACACCACCTCCGGCGCGGCCATCATCGGAGGCGACGAAGTGGCGAAGGGTGTCGAGAAAACGATAGCCGAACTGCGCGAACAGCTGACCGGGCAGCTGAACAATCTCGCCCAGAACGTTACCGGTGAGCTGGAGGCGCTGCGGCAAAAGAACGTCTGGCTGGCCACGGACCTGGCGAACCAGACGAAGCGCATCGAGGGATTGGTCGAGGATAAGAACAACATCTCGTCGCACGTGTCCTCGATTCAGGCGGTCTGGCTGGAGATACGTAACAATATGACGACTCTCGAGGCGGACCAGAAAACGATCAACGAGCAGTTGGCGGCGCTGGCCAACGTGACCACCGGGTTGCACGGAACGATCGCGACGGTACAAGTCGAGTGCCAGCAGTACCACAGCAAGCTCGATGGAGTGAACGGAAAGCTCGGTGCGCTGCAGGATCAGATTCAGCAGATCGAAACGAAGGAAGCGATCCATCTGTCACGCGAGTCATCGAACGGGACGCAACAGGTGAGGCGCATCGATCGATTACTTTATTAAAACAACACACTCACACACTATTTCTTTACAGATCATGAAGGATAACATGTCACCCCTGCTTTCGCAACTCTTCGCCGAACATATTCCGCCAGCCACGGTCAGCACAAACCCTCCCGTTACTCCCAAATCAACAGAGGCTGCCACCCCGACCACTACGACCACGGCCAAGCCCCAAACGTCGATGCTGTACCCGGGCACACTAGTTTTGCAGATGTCAACCACACCGCAACCGAACGTCGCCAATGCTGGTCCCGCACAACCATCCAAACCGAATGAAATCACCGGTACGGCAAATGCTGACGGCTCCGTTAGCAGCAAAAAAGCTCCCGCCACTTTCGATTCCGTCATGTAGATCACTTGATCGATGAAACGAACGTATCGATCGCGACAGCTCTGAAGTCGAGGCCCACGTCCGTTCCTTGCGCCGGCTCCCTATTCCTATCGGAGTGTTTCAGCGGGATGGAAAACAAAAAGGCTAGGCTTTGTACAGTGTTGACCGTAAAACTGAAAAAAACGAAAAAAAACAAACCTTGGCCAATCCCCGATGGGCCGATGTTGAAGGGAAGGTAAACCAAAGTTTTAAATAATTCAATTGATATATGGTAGGTATGTTTGCGCGTCGGAGGCGAAGCAACAGGAAATGCAGGACAAAACACATTTAACATTTAACGAGAACATATGATAGAACGACACTGAATACAAAGAGATACAAGTGACAAATTTAGTGAACGTGTGATCGATGATGGCCAGAGAATCGTAAACGTATGACTTACGGGAGAAATTGTAGGTGTGTTTGCAAAGCCGCGGACCCCACGCGGGCCAGTTGGAAAAAAAAACCCATGGAGCCAGAAAGTGTAACCGGTCGCGTGTGTAACCTGATAAGGTAGCGGGAATAGATAATAGTGCACAGGCCAACCCTCCTCCCAAATGTGACGATATAGAGGCACGCAAGTGATGTTTAGGAGATAAAAGTTTTTGTTTTAATCAAACTCGCACTAATTAGCAACACATTAGAGGCAAGAAACGGTATCCTTTGGTTTTTGAAAATCATTAATCAGATAATTTTATCGTAGCCAGTAGGGCGGGGTGGTTGCTTCAAAACAAATCTTCAAAGTTCTAGTTGAAGCGTAAAGCGAGGGGAATGAATGCACCAATTAACGTCGTAACATCGAACAGCTAAAAACACGCGGACGCAAAAGGTATTCCTAACGAAGGTAGGCACAAACCTTGTTTTTAAACCGCAAACAGTTTTTCATTCCAAAGCAATAGTCCATCTTGTGCGTAGAACGATTAACGATCGACTCCCGTTGCATGAATTTGTTTCATCCTTGTAGAACGCTAGATACAACCATTGGTATCCACATCCCCATCATAATGGTCAGCTTACAGAAACCGAGATTCTACATTCACGGGGCACGGTTGGCCAAATAACTCACAAACCCACACACACACACACAGATTTAACTCTACTACATTTAGTACCTTGAAGCGAAAAGTCGGGTATCCAATTTAGAACCAAACCCCGCGGAACGTGTGTCTCTCGAGATAAGTATTGAAGATCAAATGGGCAACTAATGGCTATTTACTGATATTTAGATGGGAAGGAAATCAAAAAACGATCCATTGGTTAAAGAGGCATCGTTGAGAGGAAGAGAAGTGAATAGATTTCGAATTGTTCATCCACAGCCTCAAAAAGGGTTCAATTAAATTCAGTAAGCAATAAGTATTTTCGGGCAATCGAGAAAAATCACCAAGTATGGCAGTAGAACAGTCCAGTCTATTGTGTGTACGCTTTCACAACGCTTTCCGGTTGCAGTTAATATGCGGTGCGTTTCTCTCAAGTGATAACGAACGAGGCAGGTTCGGCAAAATGTGCGGGAGAAAACTTCGTTGCGCTTTTAAATGTGCGTGTTTTTGGGTTTTCATTTAATTTTTAATCATAAGTTTCAGCAGCTTCTTTCCGATATCCACGAAAAGGTCAGTTTTCTACCAGGCAGCTGCTTAAGTTTAAGCCAACCGTTGGCCCAGGCTTGCCTTAATACGAATTAAGTTTAACCTGCTTTTTATTTCGTTTGTAACAGTTGTAAAGTTGTCTCAATTTTTGTTCTAGATTTCCCCAAAGTTCTTCATTCGAGTTAAGCATGTGAGATTAGCACACGATATTTTGTTAGGCCGTCTATATGACGAAAGAAATCATTTCACCGGTCGCCTTTCTAATTTCTAGTACCTGAAACAGCACCGTTGAGGGGCGTACTAGAAAGGCTTGAAAACTAGTGAAGTATTGTTTGTACTTAATTTTCTTATTTTATTGATTACTAGTGCCGGTAGCTGCGCATATCCAATAGTTTAGTTATCTGTAACATTGTTTTAACCCGTTAAACAGGTTGTATTTTGTTGTACGTTTCACCAATGTGCATACGTTAAAGTTTACGCGCCGATGCCTTATTTCACCGTCTGTTTGTGTATAAACAAAAAACAAAAAGGATACAGTTCGATGTTGTCGTAGGTTAAACACAAGGAGGAGTAAATTAGGTATACAAACACACCCACTCTTCCACACACCACCACCTTCCCTACTCACGAGGAACGGGAATGTGTTATGAGGGAAAAACTAAAGCAAATCCTTTCCCAACTCACATCACAAATCACCTCCGTGGTACCAGCTAGGACAGATTCCAACATGATTGATTGCGCCCAAATAAACCCTTTCGAATTTAAAACGCAGACCGTGACCATGGCGATCGAAGTTGTGTGAGTTTCTGAAGTGAAAGAAAAATATTAAAACCCTTCCCATATGGAAGAAGTTGTTTACCAATTGTCGTATTAATCGTGTTCGAGCTGCATTTGGATAAATTTTGTCATCTAGTCAGCGGCGTTCCTTTGCTTCTGCATTGATTAAACAACCGGCCTACATCGTTCACCCTGGCCTCCCCCACGCGTCCAAAGTAACCGTTTTTCTAATGGTCCTCGAATGACAAACCGGACTTAGGCGTTGCTATGCGATCCGGCACAGGGTTGTTTGGAGAGCACAAGTCGTGTTTTATGCTCCACTCTCGCGAATGCAATCCGTTTCGCGTCCAATATTCAAAACCTGCTCTTTCTCTCAAACATATTTTCTTTACAGTTTTGGATAACCGCGGACAAATGGCCGGACCGGCTGGCGCACAGTATCACGGATCCGCCGGCAGTGGTCGTTTACGCTTTGGCCGGATCGGATCACATCGGTTCCATCGTCTAGCGCGTGGCTTATATTAACTGGTCGGTGGTTTGAGGGTTGAGCAAGTGTGGTATGCGGAAACGCACAACGGTCGTATTCAATTGATCCAATTTCGCTGTTCTAATCAAACACAAACATCTACGACGAGCGAAGAACAGGGAACGTGAAGTCCAGTGTCGCATTAGTTTAACATTTTTGCACTACCAGCCATATTTCTCTACACGAAACCTGATCACGTTGAACGAATATTGTCCTATTTGGCAACTCGTTTCGTTTCAATCGTCAAAGGAGCTTAGTTAGTGAAGTTTAGGTGAACGAGTGTTACGACTACCGGTTGACCACACGTCGTCCAAGCAGAATGGCAACGATGCAGTTCTCTCGCAACTTGTTGCAGAAATGCAACCCCACCAGAGGTAAGGTTGAGGGCCCGTCGATGGAAAACAGGTTTTTGCAAATTGCATCACAAGTATATAAGGAGGCACAACACTCTATCGGGCGGCCTTTACTTGTATGGGTGTTCGTTAGAAGGCCAATAGAAGCGGGAAGAGGCCATAGAAAGCAAAACTAGCAACATTTTTATGGGATATGCATGGTGATAAAAAACTTGTGGTTTAGTTTGAGAGATGGGCAAGATTAATACTAAGTGTTTAGAGATCCAACTAACTTGTATTACTTCTAATCATTGGTAACTTCAGTTATATTTTACGTTAATTATTGCTGCTCCAAGTATCTTTTGTCCCGAAAATATCAGTAAACATCGCTTCGCATTGCCATGGATTCTATTTTTAATGAGAAGAGTGTTCGAACTCGACGAAATGATTGACAGGATTCCTATAAGCAGCGCCGGTCAGGGGCAGGTATAGAATAGATACACGCAATATGAACGCTAAGTAACCACGTGTGCGTCATCACAGTCGGATGGCAATGGGAGACATTTTCTGGGGATCTTGAAAATAGCCCGAAATAGCGAACAGCGTAGAGAACAGCTGATAAAAGATGCTGTATTTTTGTCTACACCTTTCCAGTCCACAACTGAAAACCGTTAGCCATTATGCCATAGTATGTTAAGACAGATATTAGCAAAAGGAAAACACTATTGCTATTATGCAAAAATCTTGTAACAGCTTGAAGACGTGACCCTTCCTAATGAATTACTAACGAAGGAAGAGTAGCAGTCCTACGGTTTATTATTTTAAATGACACAAAGCATGTTCTAAATTTAAAATTTAAAATCAGTTTATAGGAAACAAAAGCCCCACAAATAAATATTTAATCTATATTTCTTAAATTTTTCGCATAAAAGCACCAATTGCCTTATACAGCACCGCTACGGCCGGAAACGAAAAGCTGCGCACAATCATCCAAAATCAGCTGAACGACATCCGCGAGGCGGGAACATACAAGAACGAACGCATCATTACCACGCCGCAAGCAACGGCCATCGGAGTGGAGGGTACCAGCGGGAAGATCCTCAACTTTTGTGCCAATAACTACCTCGGTCTTTCGGTGCGTTTCTCGACGTAACCAATTTTACGGAAATCGATTTTTATAAACTTCTTCTACCCTTCGTTTAGGCAAACAATGACGTTATAAACTATGGCAAGAAAGCTCTCGACGAGTATGGGGCCGGCTTGAGCTCGGTTCGGTTCATCTGTGGCACACAAAACATCCACAAGCAGCTGGAGAACAAACTATCGGCGTTCCACGAGCGTGAGGACACGATCCTTTATGCGTCCTGTTTCGATGCAAACGCAGGCATATTCGAGGCGGTACTAACGCCGGAAGATGCCGTTTTCTCCGACGAGCTTAACCATGCGTCCATCATCGACGGTATCAGGCTATGCAAGGCGAAGAAGGCCCGTTACCTGCACCGTAATATGGCCGACCTGGAGGAGAAGCTACGGAGTACCGACGCGCGCATTAAGATGATCGTCACCGACGGTGTATTCTCGATGGACGGCAATGTGGCTCCGTTGCCGGAGATTTTCGAGCTGGCCGATCGGTACGGTGCAGTTACGTTTGTGGACGATTGCCACGCGACTGGATTTTTCGGCAAGACGGGTCGCGGTACGGAAGAGTTCTACGGAATGCTCGGTCGGTGCGATATCATCAATTCGACGCTCGGCAAGGCGCTGGGTGGTGCCGCCGGAGGTTACACGACTGGACCGCGCGAATTGATCGATCTGTTGCGCCAGAAGTCTCGGCCGTATCTCTTCTCCAACTCCCTGCCGCCACCGGTGGTGGCCAGTGCACAGAAAGTGCTCGATATGCTGATGAAATCGAACTCACTGACGGCGAAGGTGCAAAGTAATACGCGCCGGTTCCGGGAGGCCATGACAAGCGCCGGTTTTACCATCTCCGGCATGGATCATCCGATCAGCCCGGTGATGTTGGGTGATGCCCGGCTGGCGTCCACCTTCGCCGACGAAATGCTACGCCGCGGGATCTACGTGATCGGATTCAGCTATCCGGTGGTGCCGAAGGGTAAAGCACGCATTCGTGTTCAGCTTTCGGCGGCCCATACGAAGGAAGAAATCGATCGGGCGGTGGCCGCGTTTATCGAAGTAGGCAAAAAACTTGGTGTTGTGTCTTGAAGATGATGAATCAATTGACACTCGATCTACAAGTGGGAAAGCAAAGGAAAGAAAAGCACAAATTTTCCAAATATTTAGAAGTCTTTTTATTGGGGCATTTATTATTTAAAGAAAGAAACAATACAAATTGCAAAAATTGAGGATTACCGATCGCAGATCACCCAAGGAAACACACAAACGGTGCGCGGCATAAGCCCAGAAGTAAAATAAAACTAATCGTTGCTCATTTACAAAAATGATGTACCCGGTAAATGTGCTATTTTATCAACCCGACAATACAAACCCGCCTATACACTGTCTCCAGAATTGATTGAACGCCAGCATTGGATGCTTTGCCACGGAATACCTGTCTTCGATGCAACAAATTGATATCCTACTCCGGTGTTGGGGCATCGGGCGAGTAGGGAACGAGGAGGTTTCGGGAAAACTTTTTCACCTTCTCCACCCCGCGCACTTCCTCGTCCAGCAGCGGTAACCGAACGACGTGGAAATCTTCGTATAGGTCGGCAATTTGATCGAGATACTTTTCCTGCACCTTGCACCGAGCCGAGCACATGCTGCACGGCTGTTGGCCTTTCTTCTGGAACAGCAACTGGTTGACGATGATGTTGTGCGTATCGATACCGCACTTGGTCAGCTCCTGGACGAGCCGTTCGGTTTCGTAAAGCGATAGGAACTCGGCTATGCAGACGCACACGAACGTGGTTTGTTGCTGCAAACGAAGAAAGTAACCATTGGAAGGAACTGTGCTGAATTGGAGGGATAAGATAGGTGTACTTACAGGATTATGGAACTGCTCGTTCACTTGCTGTATGATACTGAGCATCTCTTCCAGCTTGTTTGCAATGGTATCACCGTTGAAGTCCTGCAGTCCGAACAGGGCTCCCATTTGCGAAATGATTGGGGCCAGCTTCATCTTCAAACGCAAAAGCTTGCCCAAACCCTTCTCGACGACCTGTGGAAAGGAAAGCAGACGGAGTGTGTGTCCCGTTGGGGCCGTGTCAAAGACAACCACCGAGAAGTTCATCGCTTTCACAAGTCTGGAAAGAGAACGGGACGCGATTAATAACTTATTCCCAAGGATAACTTTCCCATTTACTCACTTCATGACTTCCGCATAGCTCATGGCCTCGTCGATACCGGGCAATGTGCCGATCACCTCCTGTAGCACCCCTTTGCCGACGTTCAGCGCGGACCCTTCTCCGTCGAAGTACTCATCTGGCAGCTCGCTCAAACCGACGTTTGGGTCGATTTCCATCGCAAACAAATTCTCGAACCCGTTCACTTTCGTCGGGACCTTTGTGAATTTCTGATCGAACGCATCGGATATGTTGTGGGCCGGATCGGTCGAGATAATTAGCACCGATTCGCGCTTTTGTGCCAGCTGTATCGCCAGACTACAGCTGCAGGTCGTCTTGCCCACACCACCTTTGCCACCGACAAATACCCACTTCAGCGAGGTCTGATCGATTACATTTTGCAGCGTCGGCTCGCACGGTTCAAAATCTTCCTCCATCTTTGGACGAGTTAGGTGTGTGAGGTTTGCAAAAATTTGCACAAATTTAGCCGATTTTGGACGTCCTGCGGAAAAATATCACAAATATCGGAATCTGCTGGTTCTGTCAACGTCAAATGTCAACAAACGAACACTCACCATTGTGGCAGTGTTGCCATCGTACAATGTTTTGATTTTGACTAAATCCGAATGATCCGAATCCGACTCACCGAGTTCGAATCTTGCAAAAAATCCAATCTTTCGATTCAAATCCGTTTATAGTTCCGGGATCGTTGAATCCGAAGTTCAAAATTCCGTTACCAGTTTTGACGTTTGAATTCTTCGAATCTTCATCATTCGGTTCCGAGCTGTTGACGAGGAAACACGTATCGGACGATCGTTTGAAGTTAGTGAAAAAACGCGCGCGCTTCAGTTTTGTACCAAATTCTTGATTTGACGATGTTCCGGCACATTATGCATTAGTGGTCAAACCCATGCTGGTACCGTTTTATCAACGACCCAAAGAATAACATTGTGAAGGATTTAATTCCCGTCGTATCATTCACCAGCGCAACAAGTGGTTGAAACAAAGGACGACCCGAGTCGTTGGTTCCCATTCGCAAGGCAGTTTGTTTAAATGCCCGACCTGTAGTGAACTGTGCGGCGATTTAACAATTGGTTTCTATTTGGAAGGGGTCAAGCGGCTCCGTGGATTGCATCGCACGCTTTCTCAATCGTTGTTCAATGGTGTCCTTCGTTCGTAGATAGGCTGTTCTTGTCCTGTTGTTGTGGTTGTTTGGTTTTTCTGTCCGTGCCGGAATTTAGCGTCCCCCGGTGTCTGGCAAGACTTGCTCGGTTGTTCGGTGGTGGTGGAGGTAGTTTGTTTCTTTCATTCGTCGTTTGTTTGCCTCCACACATCTTCGACTGCTTCCTTCAAGGACTTCTCAACGATTCATGGCGACATACCTCCGGCAAGGAGTGAAAGAATCCGTAAGTGTCTAGCGTTTACGCTCAGCGGGAAAAGGACCTCCAGTGGAGGGAATGGTAATAAAAGGATGGTCGTTTCTGTTCGAATGGAAAAATAAGGCCTAGAAAATGCAAGCACTAGTCCGGTTTAAGATCAAAGCAACCTAGGGCCGTTTTGAGGTTATGATCGTATTTTTACAACCCGGATCATAGTAGACCTGCAGAGAAATTTTGGTCATTACCTCACCAAAGTGTTGTCCTTAAGCAAAGTGTGTGCATTACTTTTTAGAAATTGTGCAACGCCAAACAATGGTAAACTTTCATTTAAACAACCAAAAATATTGTGTATTCCATGCTATTCGCGAATGGTAAGAAGGAAGTAAAATCTCGCAAAGCTCGCGATTGCCCAGAATCCGGTTTTTATTCCCGTTCCCTCCTTTCGCGCACGTTCGATCAATATGACCTCTTAGCCGGCAAGTAATATTTTATTTACTTTACTTCTCCTTCTTTTCACGCTACTCCAACAATCACCCACTACGACGTTACGCCTTCCCCCGGGATTTCGAACCCGGCAGAAAAGGAAACGCGCCGACAAACTGCACGTCGCAGAAAACAACAAGCCATACGGAACTGGAGAACTTGCGCTAACGGGAGGCAAAGATCACATTGCGGTACGAACGCGTTTGCTAACGAATCCTTCCGTTCTCGATACGCTCGATTCCGTTCATCGGTCGCTGCTGTTGAACAATCTCCAGTTTGAGCCCGGTAAGTAGCCTCATCCCGGGTCCATCGCACCGGAATCCTTATCAGTCAGCACGCATGTCTCGCTTAAAAACCGAACAGTGGAAGGCGTAACATCAGCGAAACATATGAAAACCATAGCGGCCATTCGCCTACAAAGGCTCTTACGTCGTAGAATGTTTTGCGCATTTTACCTAAAAAAGGAAAAATCGACTTTTATGTCAAGGTTGATAGCCCACGGTCGGCGAGCAGCGATGAAACTTTGCATGATTTTTGTCACATCAGCAATTTGTTGTTGTTTGGACTCACTTTGTGTTTCATATCAAATGAAATTGTTGTTTTGTTAACATTGCACATTTGCACTCATCGTAGAGCTATTTTGTTGCTATTGAAACGCATCGCGTTTACTATTAACCAGTAACAGCAACAATTCAACAAGATTGATGACGTTCAGCTTAAGAAAAAACGTGTTCGTAAATAAACCCTTTTATGGCACCTACAATAGATGCACAAACCAAACAAACCGCAAAACTTGACACCTCGTAAGATGAAGTCAAGAGAAAACTGGTCGAAAGGAGGGGGTAAGCTACTCTGATAGTTTTTAGTTTAACCGAATGGACACGTTTTCGCATAAAAAACCGCAAATACCCCACTACTGCGTATGCAGCAACAAAGTGGCCCCTCTTCATCCATCGCGTCATCGCGTCACACTCGTCCATGGCACGTGTTTACTTTTGTAGCTTGGCCAGACACGGTTCGAGCATAAATCTGTAGAGAGTAACATTTTCGTGGTTAACTTGTATCTTTTCTTCCTCGACCCGTTTTGCACGGTGGTTCGCTCACGTTGCTTGGTCCATAACGTCCTCTTCGCCAACCACGGTTCGCACACGAACCGGCATGCATATGTAATCGCGCACATAATTTCGAGAAAGCGGGCCCCCGGAACCTCAAGGTTGGCTCGACACTTTAAAGCCCGACACGGACCCGGCGGTGGCGAATGAGGACAACCCAGCCACTTCTCTCCGTCTGGTATGCATATACCGATACGCGCGACACGTTGACGGGCCAATTCAGGCTCTGTAAAGCCAAGCAAAGTAACGCAAGAGGTAGTTGTCAAGATGAAGAACCTTGCTTGGCCATTAAAAATTATCCACCGCCAGGCTTCATCTCTACCCCTACGATGGCAACTGGTCTCCCCCCGTTGATCCATCATTATAATGACACATAAGTAAGGCGGAGTAACCATTAACCGGTAATGGTATGGAGGGGGTTTCATCGCCGTTGTACTCAACTGGTCAGCATTTTGTCTCGACGCGAACAGCTTCCGTGTAAATGGATCGAAAAACGTGTTTCTATAATGCACGTAGATACAGGTGACTCCAAACAGAAGCTTTTCTAGCATTATCAAACCAAAAACCAATAACTCTTTTTGTCTAAAAGTCTAACTAAAATGTATGATTATTATTTTTCTTAAAACATGACACAAACCTGAATTTTACGACCCTTTTTATTGATATTGTATACTAAGTAAGTTGTATACTATCAGTTGTTTATTATTCTATCGCAAAACATGTTACATGTTTATTTTCTCTTAAGAACCTGAAACTAATCATTTGTTTGTTTGCTGGTAACACCCATGAATGTTTGCTGTTTTTGTAGACGTTACTGTTGAAAAGCACATGCGCCTGAGGCCCCCATTTGCTTGCTGAAGTATGCCGGTAGCACACGTCTAACCGGTCAAAAGTCGGGTCCCATCGGGTGTAATGATCGAACCAAAGGGCAAGCCGTTTCTTTTCCACCTCGTGCGGTTCGTTGCACAGCAGTACGGGTTGAAATTGTGGCCGTACAGCATCAGCCGAGTGTTTGGCTTTCGTGTCCTGTTGCTGATAACAAGTGCATACGGTTCGGAAAAGGTCGGCGCCATCGAAGTACGTTGCTCACCTCGCACGGCCCCACGGTCGGTGGTCATGTGTTGATTTAGTTTCACCGCCGAATCGCAACGTCATTAGGCCCGAAAACGCAATGATTTGCCTCGACGCTTCTGTATGCCTAATCAATTTTAACGGCCCCGTTTTTCCCTTCCTTGATCTTTCATGACCTGGCGGGAGAGGGTTTCTTGTCTGAAGAAGTACGTAAGATTGGTCTTGCGTTTAGAATCGATGGATTAGGAGTTAACTTTTTGTGAAGATTATCGTACACAGTCTGGTGTTCATTTGGACAGTGCTGTAGTTTGGCCCTGTTTTCTTTATCGTTTTATTACCAGTCACTCGCGATCGTATCGGAGCTAGACGGATCAATGACAGACCTCCGTCGGGTGCTTGCCTCACTTCACTCGCTTTCGGTTTTTTTGGGTCCCTTTTGCGGCCGCGTTTGTTTGCGTAGATTATTAGTAACGGTTCAGCCGAACCGGACCACACCGTACAAAATAGATGGAAGCACAAGGGGAACGGTATGTGGATGGTAGACCGAGCTGGTGGCGGCCTGTTTACTCGCGAGATAATGCCGCGTGGAGCAGCGATCATGTTTCGGCATGATGTTTCCATTATTTACAGCTTTCGTGCTTCCTTTTTTTTACCATTCCGGTTACAACCTGCTCCACATTTGAGGCAGGGAAGCCTGTGTCGGAATTAGTTATATTTGCTCAGAGATTCGTTTAACTCTACTTAGGGCCTCACTGTGAAAGCCTTGGAGTTGAGGCAGTGGGAAGGAACCGCCTGCCTGGGTGCTTTATTTACCACAAAATAATAAATATCCCTTGAAAATGTCCCCACCGATGCTTAGAAGGAGTTGTTTCAATTAAATGATTTATTTTCACAAAATCTTTTTTTTTAATTTGTGAAACCAAAGGAAACTATTTTCAATACTTGTTCATGTTTCAGGTTTTTTTGGGAGTATTTTAAATGAGTTCATCGAATTTTGTACAAACCATGAAAACCAGTTGCCCTTTGATGTCACACACGCTCCAAAGGAAGCACATGGTGATCTCTAACCGGACCGTGACATGCCTGACCTATCCCAAACATGGCCTGAGGCGAACAAACAAACGGTGAAAAACGGTTGATTTTAAAAATATGCAGACACCTTTCCTTCCATTCCACTGCCACAAACACTCTTCGAAACGCACACGTTCTTCCGTTTACGCTTATATAAACGCACCCGGGGAGATAACGTACTGCCGTCGTCGTCATCGTCGTCGTCGACTTCTCCGGTGGTAAATATTAACTCGTGATGACGGCGATAGAAGCAAAAAATAACTATAAATATACCCATCGAGCGTCGGACTGTCTCGTGCGCGTGAACTTGAGATAGAGATTGAAACGGAACTACCGGCATCCCCGGTCGCCTTGAGCCATCGACAGCGTGGGATTCGTGCTATTATTTCCTGCACGACCCAGGGGAAAAGTGGCCCGGTACGTGGTGGAATGGGTGGTCTCGTTTGCACACCGGTCCACCAACCTAAGACGAGCCCCCTTCTCCGAACGGTTAAGGCAGACTTGGGCGATTACTGATCATCGTGACCGCGTGCTGAGATCTGGTGCTTTAGTAAAGTCTTCCCACGCATCGCCGTCAGCTCACGGCTGAGCCCGATCGTCTTAAGACCGATGAAGGCCGAATATGGTGGAATTGCTGTTAAAACCATCGTGTCGCACAAATGGATGGCAAAAATGGTAGTTCTTTAGCAAACAGGATCGATTCGAACGGTAGACTTTTGGTCTGGTGCCGAGTGTTTAATTATTTTCCTTTTAGTTTGCGGGTTCAGCGAACGAATCCGATGCGATCGGAACGTGAGTTTATGGTTCTTCGACGGACTGGCAAAGGAATCCACAACATCCCCGACATGGAGGAATCCATAAACGGCATTGAAGGAACGTTTCCGTATTTGGCCCGAAGTCTGTATCGGGAAGGAACCAGGCAGGGAACGACCTGTTTGGATGGATCGTAAATGCTGCAATGGAATCGCATCAAAACGTTTTACGTTCCAAGGGATTGTTTTTTTCTCTCATACTTGTTTTCTTCTCCTCCTGTCATTTCACCAGATCTCCATGAACCCTTATGCGTTTTTTTTTGCCTGTCAGTTTTTCATTCGACCTCAAAGATGTCCGCCGACATATCCTGGGTTCCACCCAACGAAGGACACACTTAAAGGAGAATATCGTCTTTTGTTTTGCGGTTCTCTCTTGCATCTCCTCGAACTCTCAGGAACGGGTGGAAAATTGATTTCGCTACACTCGGTGACCGGTCAGTTTCGGAAGATAAAAAGTTGTCCGCAAGCGTGAAGAAAGGAATGGTCTCTAATTAATCGAATGTCACCGGTCGATTGTAAAGAGACAATGTTGGTAAACGTGTTCCCTGCACGGTCCTTTTCGTCCCTTCTTCTCTTACGTGAGCAAATAGATTTTTAAATATCTTCAAATTTGTGCAAGATTTCACGCAGAAAAAGGTTATCTTTTGAATGAAACGCTCTGGTTCTGTCATTTATCAATCATTTTTGTTCTTTATTAAACCTTTTTTACCACATGAGTGCTATTTATTTTAGGCATTCTTTTTTGTTGAAGATTTGTTAAAAGTGGTTTTGTTCCCTTTTCTCCTTTCGCTTTTTCTAATACTCTTCAGAAAAAAGATTAATATACTTATGCTTCTGTGGGAATAAAATTCATAAGTTCCAACTTGCTTCCAATAACATTCAAAATCTACCTGCCGCAATGACTCTTCATAACACAATTAGAAAAAACATTCCCCAACGAAGAAGCGTCAGCTTGTGAAGCGCAGAGAACCAGAATTAGAAAAACACTTTTCATTTCCAATATTCAAACCACGTGGCTTCTTCTTCGGGGTGCTGCGGTTTCACAAAGCGCGCCGTTGTTAACGCCCTTCCAGACGCCACAACCTGCGCCGAAACCTTATCTTCTCGTCCCGCCTCGTCTGCCCCGTTACTTCACCCACTTCGTTTGCCCCGTCGATTGCCCTTTACTTCCGGCTTTCGGAGTTTCTTCGTGTTTCTTTTGCTGTGGTGCTCTTATGATCCGTCCGTGTATGTTTTCTCTCGATGCCCACTTGAGCGCGTAATTTCCTCACTTCCTTCCGCCTTTCCGCGCGGCTTGGGTACGGTAGTTTTATTTTTACGGGCTTGCGTGTTTTGATCGACGAAAACCAGACGTGCTTCGTCTTGAGATCCTCCAGCGATCGCGGCTCGGGTGGTTCCAAAATCGGATCGAATCCATCGGGCGGGCCAGAGGAAGGTATCATTGTATTTAATGGGCATTTGTAGAATTCATACCCCTTACGCATACCCCGTCGTCGTTGGCCCAAGCCTTTCCTACTTGTCGGTGGTGTGGTTTATGTATGTTCTGATGCCCATCTCATGTCGGCACTGGTTTGTGGTGCTCTTCACCCGCACACCAACCGAAGGGCCGGACTAAATATTATTATTTTTTCCAACACGAAAACAAACGGGAAAACAGAAAACAGAAGCCCTTAATGCGTTGGGAGAGCGAAATCCTTCCGCGTTCTTCTAAGTGACCCTTGGCCGGCGGGGTCGGCAGGTCGTGCTTCAATGTGGATAAGGCGATGAAGGAAGGTGGCATAAAGATAGGATCGGCGGGTCACATCCGGGGTGCACGGCTGTCGGAAGGATGCTCACTTACGACCTGCTTTTAATTATGCTTCATTCAGCCGATTTTTATGCCCCGCTTTCGCTCCGGCCTCTGTTCCATTGCGCTACCGTTCGAACGGAAATTACCTCCCATTTTCATTTGAAAATCATGTAATGGAAGCATAATAGAAGGCGACCGTACGCGGATCGCATACGGAATGGAAGATTGTGTGAAAATTGTTTGCCAAATTTCCGCTCCACTTGCTCAGTTTCTGCTCAAAAAAGAGGTTACCGAATTGTTCCAACGTGGTTCTCACCGAAAAACTGGTTTTGATGGGGTTGGTTTTTAAAGATGATGTTTGTCCAAGTCGTTTGTTTTGCATAAGAGAATAGCGCGGTCTGAAAGCTTTGATCTTCTATGCTTTTTATGTTAAAACCCGGTTTTGAAAAGACGATCAAGTGTTTCATTGGTTCAAGTCTAAATCCAAACATGTGGAATGATTTGGACAAATCGTTGTATGTATTAAAGTATTTTATTTTGCTATTTGTAGGCATCCCTTGTGACCTCTACTGTATATAATCGATGTATCGTCGCGGTTGGCAATAATCCCCTTGGCCAATTATCTGATAATCTTCGGAGCACGGATCAGTTCATCCCGAGCAGCCTTCTCGCTTTTGGTCGGTCCGATTTGTCGATTCCATTCGCTGCTCAGCAACGCTGCCCAACAACTTACAAATGACCTGTGAGGAAAATACGGAAGCAGGCGCCCGTATAACATGCTGGTGCTAATTTGATAATAATAGCAACAATCTCTTGGCCCCCACATGGCAGACGCCATTACGGCATTGGCTTCGCTCTCCCGTGTTGCCTAAGGGGGCGAAGAGGAAGGCAGCACAAAAACGTGGAAGGAGGGCAATGAAACATTTCATGCTCCCCCCCCCCACCGGGGAGGAGGAGGAGGTGGTTGAGATAATACTCAAATCATGGATCTTCATTGCAGGTCGAGGTTTTCTGCTTTTGTTCCGCGTAAACTCTCCACACAATGGCAGCATTCAATCAAACGCCTTAGGATGTTTGAAGAAAAACCACGTCAGGTGCTGAAGGGAAAGATGTCTGGGGCTGTCTGGCCTTATGCTCTCTCGCTGCCCCAGATTGAGAGTTCAGTGATTGAGTACAATGGAGCGGGGATGTAGACAAATGGATGGCTAAATTGATTTATCGATTGGAGGGGCGCGATATTTTCACCACTTTCGAAGAACCAAAACGCGCGAGGAGTAGGTCGATTAAAGATGTGCCCGCGAGCCGTTTCTTTTAATCGACGTAAGATATCATCAAGGCTGCGGTTGCCTTCAGCTACTGGCGTTGAAGTCGCGGCCGGTGAATCGGTACTGCGCTCCTAATTAGTGCCGAGAAACGAGAATCTCTTTTTACTAATTGCCATTACTTGCAGTCGCTGAGATGATGTACGGTTTTTTTTTATTTACTGCCAAGCGAAATGTTCACCTTTTGCCTGCGTAAAATGGTTACCGGTTTTCGTTATCGGCATTTGTGCGCAATACAGCAATTTTTATCTTACGAAAAATGGCACAACCAATCGGAGTAAGAAAACACGAGAACCATCGAGATTAACAGAGAATTTCGTTTCTGCGCGTATAAGAGAACGCGTCTGAACACTTCTTCAACGTTACTTGCCTGGTGTCTTTGTACCCGAGGTGTCACGTTGTGTTCGCTCTGGCAAGAGCCGGTTTATTAATCTGCCTTTCTAGCCTTCCCCCGATCCTCCTCCTCCTCCCAAGAGAACAACGATCTCGGGAAACATAATTTCTCTTCCAGCACATTATTTATCTTTGCCAACTTTCATTGTTTAGTCTTTGCATTTCGCGTGCTTGCGACTCGCAAAAGAAACTCATTTCTGGTTTGTCCGGTTTATGGCCATGGGGGGACCCGTCGCATAAAAAAGGACGACACAAAAGAAAAACAAGGAGAAGGAGTAATAAAAGCATCCACTCCTGGGCTGGTTGATCGGTCCGAGGCGATCCTTCGTCTTCTTATCTTCCCCACTACCACCGTTCAGGTTGGTCCGGTTTTTGTGATAATGGCACCATCGGGAGTTGCCACCGGAGATAGCGTGCATCGTGGCAGGAAAATGTTGTTGTTGATTTAAATTCGTATTCGACGCGGACGCGATATTTAAATTTAACGGACTTTCCAACGTTTCGATTTTATTTTAATTTGAAAGTGTGAATAGCATGTAAAGGAAAACGTAAAGTGTTGAAGAGCGTTCAACGAATGCGTTGATTACCTTCAATTATTTGGTTGTCGACTGCTGCAAGAAGGACGCCATGCATCTTCCTCAGTCCGGGCACATTCCTTCTGTTCTGACCTTAAAAATCACGCTTGCATCGGGTTTTGATTTTCGCAATTCTCTTCCTCGTTGGGCCAAGAATTGCGCTGTATCGAAAGGAAGGCACTGTGCAACGCGAGGACACCACCGGAGTTGTTCCTCGTGGCGAAGGCACATTCACCTGTTCGGTGAGTTCAATGCTGGAACAGGATTTGTCCGGTTGAACGGTTCAAAACGAAACCTGTTTCCTCTGAGGCCGGCGGAACGATGGCAAACGTTTTTGTGCGTGTGAATGTTTGATTGGGGGAAAAATCTCGTTAGATTTAAAGAACTGTTGAGAAAAATCTTGCGTTCAAATGAAAGTTCCACAAAGAATTCGTGTTGTTCATTTTGCGATTGGAAAGTGATGATGTTTTTGAGTTGGAGTTGTTTTCGATTCCAAATCGATCATTATTGTCACGTACTGAAATAGATTTTAATTTGAAAAACAATGCTGAAACCACCGGTAGCTCTGAGAAATACCTCATCGGAGGCGATCTTATTCGCGCCTCGAATACTTAATGCCACGACTTTAAACCAGTAAAATCCGTCGAAAAGGAGGCGTGGAAGGAAGGATTTGCATATGTTATTCAAACTGCCAGCGTAACGTCAACGGAGCCATCAAAGTGGTGCGCTTTCAGCGGTCATTGCCATTTCCAATCCGAAGTTACTCGCGATCATCCTCCTCCCTGCAAAAGGAAGGACCATGATTCGCTGCACGGACCAGCAATAATCGGCGCAGAACTTCGTCGTAAATCAGAGCCAAGCGCATGCCAACCGGGTTTTCTTCTGGTGGAGGGAAGAAAACCGGGCTCGTTCCAAAAAGCTAGAGAGCGAGGCACTGCCAAACTGCCGAAGACGCTATATACTCCATCGGCTCTGCCGGCGGGGGAAAGGAATTAAAGAATGCGAACGTGTTTGCGAAATGGGTTTCGCAAAGAGATAGCGGCGTCTCGTCCAAGTTGATTGGGGCTTTTCGTCCACGAAAGTCCACGAATGGCAGGGAAGAAAGCCGACATGGATTGGCGGAGACGAGCGGCTCGAAAGGTAAAGATTGTTTGCCATTGCGCGGACGTTGACGACACCGTTTCGTGAGTGGTAATAAAGATGGTAATAAGTCAAACCAGGGAGGAGCGAGGTGGAGGACCGGTTCGGCCAAGCGATCGCGAGGCGCAAAAACTGGTTGTGAGAAGAGAGTGTCTTGATAAAAAGCGCATCCCTCCATGCCAGAACGACGCTGTACACGATAATGGGCGAGATGTTTGCGTTCCATGGTTTGTATATTAAGCCGAGATGGAGGGAATGTAATTATTTACGAGTTTTATGCAGGCAACAGCATAAGGTTGTGCAAATGAATAGAATTTACTCGAATACAAGAAAATCAATTATTGCAACTTCAAGAACCGTAAAAATTTATATTGATGATTTACATCATCGCGCTTTGAAATCAATCTAAAAACCAATATTTTCTCCTACCAACCATAGCCAGAATTGAGTCAAAAACGTTCCAGATGGCCGTTTTTTTTACTTTCCACTTAGTTGCAAGGGCGTTCGACCCGAAACGTGGCTGTGTTGCTTATTCCAGAAAACCAGTTCCGCCCTCCAGATAACATCCTACTCACTTTATCATTGCAACGCCATACGGTGAACGTTGGTGGCCGTTGGGTTGCAAAAACGCACAGTTTGAATCGGTTCGAATCTGTTCCGTTGCAGTTGAGTTGCATCCTACAGCCGTCGTCCGTAGGTGCATTTTGGTCCGATGCGATCGCAATGCATCCTACACTTGCCCATGCCCCGTTCCTAGGGCTTCCATTCCAAGGAACGAAACGTGGTTGACTTATTTGTACAAATGGTGTAGGCATACATACACACGCACGCACACCCGTATGGTGCCCGCAGACGATCGTCACCGTTTTCTTAAGTGCGTCGTTGTGTCGCTACTTGCAAGGGCGCACTTGCTTCTACCGTCTTGCCTGAGGGATTGATTCTTCTTCTAACCTCACGACCGCCCGCCGGCAGCTTCGACCCTCGGCATCGGTTGGAACCCCTTCACCACCCGTACCAGCATCGTTCAGGCCAGTTGAAAGATTTCTTCCACAAATGCACAGTGGTTTGTTACTGAACTTGGACAACTTGTGCAATGATATGCCCAAATTGAATGGGTTTCAATTAAGGCAATCCGACTCGGGTCGACCCTTGTCATAGTCGAGAGTGATGGCGTTCGCTAGCTGCTGGCACCCTTCCCTACCGTTCGGCTAATAGGGCAAAACAGATCGGTTCCGGTGGGCACTTTGTTCAACACTTGATTTTTATTATCCACATTTCGGGCTGTAATGATGCCGTTTAGCTCGGTGTTCTATTCCATGTGGAATACACTTGAGGAAACATGATAAAATCAAACATTTGATAAAGTAACATCACTACTCATGCTTTGTGTTCAGAACGGAACGGCTGGTTTGAATTGTGTAAATTTGTAACAAGTAGATTCGAGTAGGCGTCTTTTTTTGACTGCGTTTCCACGGTGCAATTTTTGACCAACGCAGCAGACTAGGTTTAGTTTTTCCGGTATCGTAGCACTCTCTTGCGGTTGAATAATGGCACGACAAGCGCGCATTTACCATTTTTTGAGATAAAACACAATGTAGGAATTAGAGGAAACAAGGAGCGATAGTTTCAAGAGGCAGTTTCGAACAAAACACTCTGAATAGATGCCCATGTGTTCAAAAGATTGTGAAGAAATAAACAGTTGCTTGGTTTTCCTATTTTGCATTCTCTGCTAAAGTGTATACAGCCTTGAAAGTGGAGAAAATGATTGCTATCAGTTGGTTAAACGTGTCAGTGGCAACGTAGTTTCATCGAAATTGTGAGGACAAACTTATTTAATGTTGGTATAAAGCAGGTCTATTTCGTCCCTGTTAAGTGAACGCATGCTTGTTTTCTCATTTTGTAAACTACCCTGGATGAATGGAAATCATTCATTAGCACGAAACAATCAACTTCTTTACACATTTTCAACCGATCATGTCGTGACTGTTATTCGTTAAACCGTGCGTGCCTGTGTGACACGTGTTCTCCAGCAGTGTTGAAACCTTCTTTTCATTGCACATTCGCTGTGGCTCTTGACTTATTTGTTTCGTTTTTCCTTCTCTTTTATTTCTTCTCCAGATGAACGACACGCTCTAATTGAACGAAGTTCTTCCAACACCAGCCACGGGTCAACCACAACCGATGAGCTATTGAGCAACGCGGAAGAACCACTCGAGTCTCGAGCGGCCACTAGACAACATCTGACACTGGACCAGAACGACCAACGACGCCACGGGAAGGTAAATATTGCAACAGCTTCGGCCTGGCCGACGAGCGATCGTGGCTCGTGTGGCGTTCGTGTCGGAAGCCCAGCGGTAGTACGAAACCATGACGCCACAGTGACCGAGGAGCCGTCCGATGAGGACTGGAACAACAATCTCAGCGGTAGCAGTCGGGTGAAGATGATGGTTCAACAGTTCGAGAAGGCGAAGGGAGCTGCTGGCAACGTCGAACCACCTCCTAGGACGCTGGAGTCGACGGTCGGGAGTCGGCTCTTTGCCGCCGGAAACGACCCGTGTGATGTGGAAACGAGCGACTTTGAAAGTGCGAGTGTGACCAGCAGTGGGAGTAGCGCAGGAGGAGATGGTGGGTGTCGAAGTGTGCGCACCAGCTCGGCGTTCAGCGAAGGCAGCCGTGATGTGGCCAGTATCGAGCGGTTCGACTTGGTGGCGGCGGAAACGCAAACGACTAACGACATCAGCCAGCAGCAGCAGGAGGAATTGGGTGGCCACAGCACGATGATTACCATTAATATTAACTACCGATGTGATACTAATCCTCTAAGGACGAGCAAAGGGGCTTCGGAAGCGGAAGCGGAGGAAAAGGCTGTTGATATCGTAGTGTCGGCGCCGGCCGAAGCGGTTGATTTTAAACCGGTTTCCGGCGGGGATCGGAGATTTGCATCCAAGGCAGCTCATGCAGCAAAGACTGAAGCGGGTGAATTGATGGACATGGAGGAGGCGGAACAAGGAATCCTTTTTGGTGGCGGGTACGGGGGTGACGGCCACAAAGTAGAACAGTTGGAAAAAAGGAGTAGTAACTGTGGCCTGCACCATAAGACTGATCATCATGCCAAGCATCGCCGCAGTTCGTTGGCAACTAATCGTTCTTGTCAAACGCCGGAAAACGAAGAATACCACGACTGTGATGAGCTTCATGATTCGACGCTTTCCTTCTATGAGCAAGCAACCTCGCAGCCTGTCACGCCTCAGGATTCCGAGAAGAAGCGTAGATCCGCCGACCGCAACTCTCCCAGCACATCGTCTGATGGCGAAAACGGCGATGTTCTTGATGGCGCTACCGAAGAGCCGATGATCAGAATAGTCCAGGAGCTGTCGGAGGATCACCAGGAGGTCTCATCGTCGATAACGTTGAACAAGGCACAAATTAAGGAGATGCAAAAGGCGAACGGCGGAGGTGTTGAGATGCAAGACATCGACGACGAAAAGCCCGAAAAGAGACGGAAGTCAAGAACGAGCGGTGGGAGCATCGGCAGCAGCAAGAAACGCCACGAGAAGTCCAACTACCGGCAGCAGCGTATCATGGATGACAATTTTTGTAACGAAATACTGGACTCCACGATACACTTTGATCGGCTGTACGGCATTAATCGGAGGAAGGGTGCTGAGGACGGTAAGGCCGCATCAAAATCACCGTCCCCACCGCTACGATCCCGTCCGGAGGAGTGCTTCAGCGATTTCATAGTGTGCGACATCGTCTCGCCCGGTGATGAGTCCTTCGATTCGGTCATGTCCGTCGGCAAGTTGGAGGGAAAACCACGCTTTTCCGGCAAAACAATGGGCCGGTTGATGATGAAGCGGTTGAAAAAGCTGCAGCACGCGACATCGAAGGGGGGAAGTGGGCAAAGTGCGTCATCCGATGCATCAACAACTAGTTCCTCGCTACAAACGAGCGGACCGAAGAAACCTCCCCGTACCTTTGCCAACTCGCCGAAGCGACCGTTACAGGTTGCGCCATCCTGTCCTGCGCGCAGGGAATTGGAAGACAGTGATCCATCGGTGCACGCAATCGGTTGGAAGTTGGATGGCAAACCAAAATCCCATCAGGTCGGGTGGACCGTCCCGACGGCCGAGGTGGTTGGTATTGGGAAGAACCTTTCGATTCCAGCGCAGGTTTACAGCATGCTGCACTACTCGGAGGATGAAAGTAGAAAGAGGTTGATAAAGACGGGAAATTCCAGGCCAGCGCCACAACAGTCTTCTGCGGGGAAGAGTGTACTGGCTTCAAAGCATACGGTTAAAAGTGATCCACTCGGTCCAAAGCTCGACATTGACACGGTCGATGGAGCAATGACACCACCACCTCGCCGTCACTCGTCGTCGACGGATTTCGATCGGTTTGTGCGCGAATCGAACGTGAAAAGTACCCCCAACCGTAGAGGCGAACTGCAGCGGCCCGGTGGAGGCGGTACGGGAAGTGTCGCAACTCGTCGTCTGATCGAACAGTTCCTCAACGAGGAGCGTCAAAGTAATGCGGCCCACCGGAAACTGCCCGCGGAACGTAGACGTCGCACGACGGGTGGAATATTCGAACGTCGCCGTCAACAGCAGGAGAATTTTTTAGACGATGCCAGGCGCTCGAACCATGAGCCACGGAGAAGAAAGGTGAAACGGGAAGCGGTCACGCAGCAAACACAACAGCTGCTCGTCGCCGAGAGTGAATGTTGTCCTATGGCGGCACGCCGAGCTGAATCGCTGGCTCGCAACAACAGCAACAGCCACAGCGGTGCCAGTGTCGGTGGCAAAGTAGCGAAACGGCGCACCTTTCGCAAGGCGACCATCCTGAAACGAACGCGCACACTGTTCGAGGCGTCGAAGAAGAAGATATGGTCGATAAAAAAGTTTGAAACTCCGAAAAAGATGAACACCGTAAGTAGCACCAACACGACCACTCCGTCCCAATCGTATGCCGGCCGCGATCCGAACATTAATCGCAATAGCTCGGTGAAGAAAAAGCAAAATCTTCACCACAAACATCTGGGCTTCACGCCGGATCACTTGCGTTGCAAATCGTGCTCGAACCCGAGGCCACAGCATCCGGCGCTGGAGGAAGATCGTTCAGCGTCGGACGAAGAGGAGGATTTAGAGGAAGCGATCGTTCCGCTTGCTCATCGTGCGACGCAGCACGCCGTACCGCAGAGGGAATCTGTTCCTACGGAGTCAAATAAAGAAAACGATTTCGGTCGGGACAGACGAACGAAGGTGGAAACGAACCGCAAGTCGGCACGTAGTCTAAACTTTGCCGGCGCCCGCCCGACGCAATCTTCACCGGGGCGGAGAAAGGAGGAGGACGACAAAATGTCCCCACGCAAGAGTGGCATACAGTTGTTGAATGAAAAACTGAAAACGTTGCGTAAACTCTCACCTAAAAAGATGTTCCGTTTTGCTTCACAGTCTTCTACGGCCAGCTCACGGGAGCATGGTCCGGTTGCGGATCAAGAAAACCACAGCCATGGAGATTTCCACTCGTTTGACGATTTAAACGTGAGCAACGTGGCGCATATGGGCGATTTTCTGAGCAATATTCGACACATGGTGGATGGTGGTGACAGTGGCACGCAGGAAAGTTACGGCCGGCGGACGATCCATGGGAGGCAAGTGGACGTGCACGCTCCCGAAGAGGACGATGAACCGATCTATCAGGAGATTTCCCCGAAGGGAGTCAAAACGGTCCTGAACGAGTTCATCAGCGCCGAAACGAACAAACGGTACTTGATGGTGAACAACAATCCGAACATACTTTACGCGACGGTAAGCAAGACGAAGGGCACCCGGGAGCGTCCGGGGCTCGCGGTGATGAGGGCACGATCACTGACAAACGTCGCTTCGGTGGGCGTTGCGGCGGATCCAATCGTAACGTCCACACCGGTAAGCAAGCAGCAAAACAATACCAGCAAAAGTCAGATGAAACCTTCTAACCGGCGGGGTGCAATCCTTTTCTCCGATGATTATGATGATGATGATCATGATAACCATAATCATCGTTGTGCTCGTGAAGGTAGTAGTGATCAGCGTATGGCTACGGGAGACACCGAGCCGGATAGCTACCTCTACAAAACGGCCGTGGCCGAAAGTAGCTGTCACTGTCCAGGTCGACACTATCCCGAGCGAACGGCAAGACAAACCGTCACCGCTGTAACCGCCGCCAGTTCATCCACCCGGCGATCACTGTTTAGCCAGGGTTCATCGCTGCGATCGACGAGGGAGCAGACGGATCAATCACGCCTGTCAACTGATGATAGTGATATTTCGGTTTTGCAGGACGAAGAGCAGGGGTACAGCGACGTAACGGGTTCGGAAGTGGGGCCGGCAGTCGTAGCGGAGCCACCAATCGTGCGGGAACGGGTCGAAGATCGCTTGATGGAGGGTTTTACCGTGCGCAGAATTGAACACGAACGTTTCCAACAGAAAGCAGCACCAACTGCCAGGGAGGACGGGTACGGGCGGGGACAGAACAGTGAGGATAATTATTCGTTTGAAAAGGATATCATAGTTGAAGAACGTAAAGACCAGGGACCATCGGGGAGCTCGGAAAGTAAAGCACGTCCCATTCCGCCGCTTCGGAATAAGAAGAATAACAACTTTGGAGCTGCACCACTCGGATGCTTCGATACGGACAGTGAGGTAAGAGATGATCATTTCTGATGCTGAAAGTTGTTTGATCGCAATTATTACCGTTTGTCGCAACCTTTTCCCTTTCCACAGATCGAATCACTTCGACGGTACGACGATAGGGAAATAGAGGAGTTGGTCGTTTCATTGCACAACAACGTGACGCTCTCGGATATGGGATCGCTCGAAACGGGTACGACGGCGTCATCGGCAGCCAACGATATCGACAGGATCGGCGGATACGATACGGTCGATCTAGCGCCACCCGTGTCCCGCGTGTTTCGTTGCCCTCCGGAGAAGTTCGACCATCGTCGCAATCTAACCGTCGATACCGTGGACGTGTCCGAGTTGATCAGCCACCGCGGGGAGGGCGACACCTTCGCCACGTCGAACGTTTCTCCGATCGGCGGTTCACCGTCCGGTAAGAATTCTTCATCCTCAACTGTGATGCGAAACCTGAAGGACAAATTGCGATCCTCGTTTCGTAAGAGCAAAAGTTTCATCAAAAGTGAACGCCAGCGTTTCGCCAACTACCTGCTAGAGGATCGTTCGAGCAGCAAAGGATCCGGTTCCTCTTCATGTTCTTCGTCGTCTACATCCAGCTCGCCCGGGAAGGGCGAGGGAAAGGTCAGACAGCCTGCTCAGCGTACTTCGGTGGCTGGAAGCGATCCGGATTCGGATGGAATGTATCGTTCGGTAGCCGATGGAAGCAGCAGTGCCATCGTTTCAACCAACGGTGGTTCGATGACGGAACTGAGCAACCAGTACATGTCGGAGCTGATCTTGCAGATCAAACGGCAGGCGGATGCCCGCAAGCAGCTGAAGCAAGCGGTAGCCATTTGTCGAGGAACGCGCGAGTTTGAGTGCTCGCAGGAGTTGATCGAGGCCGAACGGCTGCTACTGTTGGCCACTCTGAAGGAGACGGCGGCTCGCAATGAGTTGAGCCGTATCGATTACGCGGCCAACGGGATGACGCTGGCCAAGCGCAAACGTGTCGGTGTGGTGGCGCTTAATCACTTTGAGTTCCCGCTAAAGGAAACGGCCATCAGCGATGCACTGTTCAACTACTTCTATGTCGTCGTCTGTACGTACAAGGACCAGGTCAAAGGAACGGTGGCAATGGAGCGACGCAGCGACGGGCGGGTGTACTTCCGCGATTGCGAAATTCGATTCCACGACCTCGACGCGGACTACGAGATTCGCGTGGAGGTATTCGTTTTGCGGCTTCGGAAAAACATGAAAAACTATAGCTTCGAGAGCCGATACCATCTGGACAAGGTAAATTATATGGTGGATACTTTCGCTTGCAAAGTGCCGGCTAACTTTTTCACTATTTCACCCAGGATTCGCAGAAACGCCCGCTCGGATGTCCGTCACCATCGAAGAAACTGCGCGAAGCTGGAAGGATGCTCTCGTTCCGCTCTAGTTCTCCCAAATCATTCGATTTCGACAATGAGTTTTCCCGCTTTAAATCGCAGGGTTTTCTCACGCTCACCTCTTTCACGCTGCTCACCAGCTCCTCGAGTGGCGGAGAACCGGCAGAACTAGGCGGAACGTTCGATGCCACCTACGCCACGGCTCGTACCGCCGAAGTCCGGAGCGAGCAACCGACGGCAACGTTCCTGAGCGTGCCCGATGATGTGGCCGAACAGTCGTCGGTTCACGGCGCATACTATTCGGTATCGAGTAACTTCCAGCAGCTGGTTCGGCGGCAGGGCAACGACAATGTTTTCCTGGTGGAGGATTTCAAGTACCTGACGCTCGACTCGATGGCGTACACCTCGAACATGGCCGGCACGATCGGCATGAGCGTCAACAGTGAGGTACGGTTCGAGAGTTCCGACGTTTGCGGGTTTTTGGACGTGGGCGCGAAGAGCGACGGCAGTGAGGTGATCAGCTGGAACCGGCGCTGGTGCAAGGTGAATGGATTTGCGCTGGAATTCTGGAACTATCCACAAGAGTGCCAAGAAAAGGTGAGATCAACTTTGGCGTCCCGATTTCGACGGCGCGTAACAGAATACCAAATTCTTCCGTGTCCTTTCAGCAACCGATACAGAGCATCGATCTGGTCCGGTGTGTCAACGAACGGATCGAGCTGGCCGAACGTTCCATCTGCTCGCGTCCCCGCACGCTCAAGGTGGACATCTTCGCCTCTCAGGTTGCCGCTCAGGCCAGCTGTAACAGCAGTGGGATAGGAAGCTACAAGAGCACCGGCGCGCCAACGAGCCCCAACTCGCTCGGGGAGGCTCAAAGTACGGTTTCGGGCAGTGAGCGTATTCGCGCCATGTCTCCCACCGGGGGACGCATCCGAAGCAATATCGTGTGCTTCCTGCTTGCCGCTGATACCCAAGCCGACTTAAAACGCTGGCTAAGCGAGTTGAACCGAGTTGTGAAGTTTTTAAAAGAGTGGAAAATCTAAAACTCCCTCAGTCGTACTGAACTTATAGGACAAATGGAGAATTCTCGCATAACATACATGATTGTTTTCATTTAGCTATGAAACACATTTTATAATACTTGTTCTATTTTCAACTAGTTGTATTTAACGAGTCACGAACTGAGCGGATGAGTATTCGGTATTTGATAGGTAGACAAATGTAAAGAAGTGCCTTTAACGACAGCCTAAGAAAGATTTCAATCCAAGCTAGGGAACACAACACTACAAGTTTCTGATCAGCTTCTGATGGAGAATAGCAGAAAACAAAAAAACGAGGTAAGACTCGCAGGTTGTACGCTGTTTCTATTTTGTTTTTAAGTTTGACTTAGGTACACATTCCGGGCAGCAAATTGTTATGTTTTCGAAATGTAAATTTTAGTGACAAATATGAATTAAAAATCTCTTTGTAATCTGGCTACGAACGACGGCTAGAGCATTGATTTTCCTTTGGCAGCAAAACGGTACGATTCACAGATTTCTTCATTAGGATCTCACGAAGGTAAAATGTGATCGTAAACACGCTTAGAATCTATGATGGACTTGGTTGCAAAACAGGATTAAAATGCGTCCATTCGTGGCAGCTAATTTTCTAAGTTTGTTATTTAATGTTTGTAGGTAGAATGAAGACAAGTACGCAGGCTAGCGAAAACAATGGGCTTATGTGGGCTGTAGTTGTTTCGGGTGGATTGGTCCGTAAAATAAAACAAACACCACAGTGAAGAAAACAATACAACTATTCCGGGAAATTTAAAATGGTGTAAAATTTGAGAAATCCTATTCAATGTCTCTTTAAGCATTCGCTTCAGCAAACGTGTAGTACGTTGAATAAATTATAAAACCATGGCATACTTAATAAGAAAAAGGAAACAGATGACTGTAAAGATTATGTTTCGTTCAATATGAAAGAGAAGGCACAATGGTTTTTTATTTATCCTCCTTAACCATCATATGGATTTTACGTCGAGTTGCTACTGATCCATTTCGATGGAACGCCATTAGCGAGTGTACTAATAAAGAGGTTTTCTCAACCATGGTAGCATGGTAGCAGCAAGCCATACAAATTGTGCGCCGAATCGAATGTAGTACCGTAGTACCGTATTTTATCGAGTATAGTGCGCACCTAAACCAAAACAAAAGTATTGGAGTTCATGTTGGTTACATGCTGCTTGGGTAACTACCGAATATAGTGCGCAGATAGTTTTTCATCAACCTTTTAATTTGAAAAAAGTGCGCACTATACTCGATAAAATACGGTATCTGGAACGCAACAACTTTTCGTCGATAACAAGGAATTCAACGTTTATGTGGATCCAACAAACGAGCACGGTTTCGGCGGAAGCTGAATCGTCTTCCAGAGAAGGTTCGGCATGGACGGTTTTCGGGTCCATCAAAGGCGAGCACTGGCTCGGTTTAGTGGTACGAATGTTTGCGTGCTGATAACAATAATAAAAACCCACTGGTAGTGATAAGTTATTCTACTGGAGAATTTCACCACTCAAAAAATGTGAGGCCAGTTGACCATTAAACATCGTGTCGCGTAAGACTCATTCACTCATGAAAAGATGGCAATATCCACCTTCATTTTGTTTGCATTAATCGGTGGAATTCTGGTGCCTAGGATCAATTGCAACAATGGTCCTAATGTGATAACTGACGTTCCGGGACTAATGTTCGAACTGCTAATGGAACACATGTCCGTATTGGAGATACGCCTCGAAGAACACTTTGGGAAGCAAATCGAAACACTTGCGGAGAGTGTTAAAAAACTGGAGACGCTGATGGTCCAACAAATGAAGATGACCATGGAGAGTGAAATGAAAATAAAGAGTGGAATTGCGGCGATTGAGAAGCAGCTAACGTCTGTTGAAAAGGAAATAAACGATCAGGAAAAACAACTGCAAAAACAAACGGCGGATGTGGTGCGTCGGATGGCACGGAAGATGGAGACCATGGACCAAGCGGTCGGGTTGCATCAGATTGTCGGTCCCCACGGACAACTGCGGCCGGTCTACCGTGAACGTGTAAATATCGAATCGCTCGGCAAGGGCTGGACAGTGTTCCAGCGTAAATCATCCGCGGAGGTGAACTTTGATCGATCCTGGGAAAAGTATAGGATCGGTTTTGGCAACGTGGAGGGCGACCACTGGCTCGGATTGGAGACGGTCCGGGATATTTTGCAGGCGGGTGGTCGCCACGAGTTGCTGATAGTGCTGGAAACGTTTTCCGGTGAGATTGGCTACGCACACTATGATAACTTTTCGGTTGGACCCGAAAGCGATAACTATCGGCTCACTTCATTGGGCAAATACAGCGGAACCGTCGGTGACTCTTTGCGTTATCACGAGAATAGTGCATTCTCGACGAGCGACCGGGACAACGATAGCGTGAACCGGAGCAACTGTGCGGCAGTCTATCATGGAGGATGGTGGTTCCACCGATGTATGGAGAGGTTCGTGTTGGTTTTGCCATCGATCATTTGCTAAGACAATGACTACCAATTGTGTGACATTTTATTTTTCCTTTGCAGCTTCCTGAATGGACGATTCTACGGTGAGTCGGTAAACAAGCTTGATGGCATGGTTTGGAAGGAGTTCAACGACTTTGAAACGCTACGCAAAACCACCATGATGATCCGGCCTTACAGTGCAGACACCGACACGAGTGAATCCTAAATCGTTGCCTGAGGAAGAACAAAAGGATCCAAGCAAAACATCGTCAACAGTAACACACGTGTTGGAAAAGAAAGGCGTGAAAATAAGAGGATGTTTTATTGCAATAATCAACTGGCGCCGTGGGATGTTTGCTCCTGTTCAGAACGTCCGGAAGGACCTCTAACTGTATGCACTTTTGGTCATCGGAAACTCAAACTCTGCCAAGCGCCTAAATCGGAAAGTTACCCAGCTGCAGGGAAATGTTTTTTTCTCTCCGCGGATGTGAAGCAAACCGTGCTACTTTGGTGGTTCAACAGGGGGTGATGTATTTTTTATGCTTGTGTACGTTTGTGTGGCTTTGTCTAGATTTTCTAATAACAAAATGGCCCGCGAAAGTCGCCGGGGTTACCGTGTTTTGTGTATTACTCACGGGAGTGTTTATGCTTTCCTTTTTCTCCATTATGGTGTCGAATAATATATGCGTCATATATTTTATCTCTTGCGTATATAATAATACGTATATATGTGTATATATGTATATATAGCATAGTGACATAGCACGAATTATTGGGTTTATAGATTTTTTTACCCCCTTCATCATGGGTAGCTCAAATTTAAATGATAATTTGTTTGAATGCAGTTGTCGCTATGTTTTCACCCTTTTTTTGGTCGCCGAGTGCCGAAACCATAGTATTGTGTTATTTTTAAAACTTGTTAATTTCACTTTGGAATTGTTTGAAGGTTAACAGGTTCTCTACGATTGAAGTGTTTTTGTTTTGTTGTATTCTGAATTGTTATGCAAACGTTACTAACATCCACCCCATGTGGTGCGGCATTTCCGTCGTATTCATATTGATATGATGGAACAAGAAATTCTATGGATGTAATGTTTGCCTTTGCGTTGTAACACAGGTATTAGACTACACAAAATAATTTCCGATAATATTTAATAATTCATCTACTTGTACTCGTATTTTGCCATAATCAATACTTCCTGCTTATCCAACAAGATGGCTCTAAGTTATTCCATTATTTTGCGAAGAAAGGTTCTGCTCCATCAAAACGGGCCGCTTCCAATCCAGGACAGAGGAATTCAATAACTTCCTAATTCCTTGCGTACACATACGTACATTCCACAGTTTGTGTCTGACTGTGTGTGTGTGTTGTGTTTGTATGATTGATATTTAAGTTGAACTTTATCCTCTTTGTTTTTTTAATAAAAGGCGGCCTATTATTAGCTGTGACGCTCTATCGTCGTATAAAAATATGCATTTGCATTTAGAAAGATTTCTCGAACCTGGCGTCTCTGCGAGCTACGTATTGTATGTGATCCTTAACGCCGAGTAGCGCGGACTGTAGGGTTTATGTTTTCCTTCTTATTGTTTTGTTTAGGCAAACTCTAACAAATGTTTCGATTCTCTACGCTGGTTGGTGCTGGTTTATGGTGATGGTCAGGCGCAGGAAAAAATCAATGTGAAAAATGTGAACGCCGTGCAGCAATGAATGATTTTTCCACCCCTTCTTGTCTCTTTCCATGACTTCTTGGTGCTCTTTTCTTAGTTTCCTGTTCGGCGTTAGTGGTTTCCTCTAAATGTGTTTTGTCGTTATGCTAGTTCACGGAATGTTGGTAGCATAAATTCCTACTAACTTTACTAACACTTGCTCAAACGAAGCAGACATGAAAATGTTAGTCGCTTTGATTTTTTTTGCAGAAAACGTTCCTTTGGTTTCGCTACTTATTATTCTGTTTGAAACTTTTTCCCCAACTCTTGCATTAGGACTGTAGAACTGTAAGCTGTAGGAAGAAGGTTATAATTTTCAACCATTCTTTTACAACTAATGCATCAGTAATGTGTTTGTGTGCGTGTGTATGAGCGTGAATGGTTATTTATTTTTATTGTTATGTATTTATAAATCGATTTCTGATTTATAATCTTGGTTCGTTTCTACTGCCGTTTTCTTCTCTCATAATCATGTTTGTTTCCTATTTTGTTTAGGTGTTGCTTTGCAAGTAGATTAAATTTAAAATTGTCCGAACTTGCTCAAAACCAACGCCGCTACGCGCGTGGAAGGGAACCCTCTAAAGTACCATTAATTGATGGTGGTGCATCTATGTATATGAATATGGCTGTATATTTCTATAGATATTTTTATTGCCGCCCGCAGCAAGACGATGCGGCTTAGTGGCATACTTTCCTTGGAACGTCCCGAGAGCATCTCCGGTGCTTATCGTCTTAAGTTTTGTTTTTGTTTGTTTAAACTTCTCAAGGTGAAGATGTTGGTTGCCAAGTTTATTGTGTTACCTCGGGGCTCTTGGATGATGCAGTGGCCCTTTCCCGTGGGTTTGAATAATTTAACCGAAAAATATGGAACAAAAACAGTCAGGTGACGTTCATGGTCGTGCCAACCCTTGCCCGGCTGGACATGACAAGTGTCGGGTCGGCCATGGGTTTGACTGGCCTGAGCGAGGAGTAGAGAACCGGTTCGGCTAGCGACCCCGATTGGCCACCCTATGCACAATTCCCCAGAAGCACGCTTCCCCGTGGTGGGTTTCGACTTTTCACGTTATCTTCCCGGCTTCAACGGTGTTGGTGTTTCGTTGCGATGGTTCTTGTGTTGTTTGGTTTGGTTCCGGTGCGACTGGTGTCGGTTGGATCGCACCCTCGAGGGCTAAGTCGTGGTCACTCGGTGGCTCGGATGGATGGCGAGACACGGCACGGTGCGGGCGATGGTGGGTGCGCCTCCGGGACGGTACTTGGGGTGGTGCTTCGAAAGGAGCCTGTCGAACCGTGTTCCCAGCTGGCGGCGGAACCGCTTAGTTGGTTAGCGAAAACTTCCACACCCGGTTCGGGCCGATCTCGGTGACGTACATGGCCGAGCCGTTCGGGCAGAAGGTGATCGCGTGCGGGTTCTCGAACTGCGGACCCCAGTGGTCGATGATGGTCTCGGAGCGCGGATCGATGGTGAAGCCACGCACCGGGATCATCGGCGAGGTGGGTCCGTTCACCGCGTACACCAGGTCTCCGTAGGCGGCCACCGCGAACACACGCCCCAGATCCGGCTCCTGGATGGTGGCTGCCTGCGTGCCCTCACCGTTCGACGTCTGTAGGCCAGCCCGCGGGCACACCACGCGCATATTCTCCCGATCGGCCACGCACACCATGTCCAGGTGCTCGAGCAGCGTCAACCCGTGCGGAACTTGCAGCGAGAGGAACTCCGGAGGCTGCGGGATGGTGCGGATCAGGCGGCCGGCCGCGTTATACTTCAACAACCGGCTGTTGCAGTATCCGTCGGCGACGAAAATCTCCCCCGTGCTGGCCACTGCCACGGCCGTCGGCTTGCACAGGTGGCTCCGGGACGAACCCGGCTCGAAGCGGTGGCCAAGGGTGATGCTCGGGTAGTCCCGGCCCGGCATGAACTTGAACGCCTGATGGAGGGCCACGTCCGTCAGCCACATGTTGCCCCCGCGGTCGATCGTGAGCCCATGGGGCATGTAGAAGATGCCGGCTCCACGCTCCTCCAGCACCGCACCGTCGGCCGCCGCCAGCGTCACGATCGTCGTCTCCACAATTGGTCCCTCGGCTATCTGCTGGTAGTGGTTGCTTTCATTGAAGCTCCTACAACACATGGAGAGAACACGCATCAGATGAAACGAACAACGATCTTATAAGCCCCTCAACGCAACTTACTCTGCCGTCCACGTGCGACTGCCACGATGGAAGATGACCGGATTGCCCTGCAGATCGATCGTCACTGCCGTCACCTGACCGAACGAGTGCTCGACCTTTGGCCATCCTTCTACCACCTTCGGTTTGGGAGGACTATCCAAGTGCGACGTGTCCACCGGCGCTTGCGGGACCTGAAATTAAGAAGCGTTACAGACTTATTAGTAACTGAAGGCATAAGAAAGCAGAGTGGTTAGAAAAAATGGTCTGAGCCGCATACTCGGCGGTGTGGATTTAAATCTCATATGAGATTAAATCGACGATGACAGTATCCTTTTTAACATTTTGTTGACAGAGCCCGAATATACTCGAGATAGCTTGGCTTAACGTTGTGGCGGCAAGACGAACATGTTCGCAAGCAAGCGCACACAGTAGGCAGAGATTAGAGCAACGCGATACACGCATACTTTGATTCCGGTGACTGCCGCATATTTTACCCAGAAAGCGCCTGGCAACAAAGTGTTAAAGAGCTTCAACAAAGCATGCACTCGCTTACACCAGATTAACATGAATTTGAAAAAACGGAAAATTGTTCCAAAAAAGCTGTCGCTTTTCATGATGGAGACGCCTAGTACCTTACGAGCTGTCATGAAGGTAAAATAACAAATCGAATAACTTACAATATTCACGCTAATTCGCGGGTAATTTTCAACGCATAATGGAACTAGAAATAATTATCGAAACTTTTAAAATTTTCCTTTTGTTTTACTAGAAGCATACAATTTTCACATTTTGTTCAATAGTTTAAAAAAATCACATGGTTCGAAAGGATGATACAATACTCTTCCAATATAGTAGTAGTTCTTTAATTGCACTCCAAATATAGTGTCCGGGCCATTATTATGAGAAAACTAATCACATTAATTGATGGATTCAGTTGTTCAATATTTTAGGTATATCCTTGTTGGAATCTGTAAATTGAAGAGACATTGTTGGTACACACCATATACGAGATAGTTTTCTGACTTTGATACCAGAAAATACACATTGTGTTATTTATAAAAGTTTAGCAAGCACTTAATGTTGTGTTAATTTTTCAGAACCTCAGCATTTTCAGTTCCTCTTTACAATCCTTAACACAATTATTATAAATTGAATAATTTGTTGGATTATCCCTTTACATATTCATATCTCATCGTTCTCATCATTGACATACCAGTTTTTTGTGCTTCTTCATTGCATGTTACAAGTTTTTGGCAATAAAACAGTCACAAACAGTCAGGTGCAGTGTTTCGTTGAATTTACTCTCGAAACTGACAACCTTAAGACACCCGGCAAGAAATAAATTCGTTTTCATTCCAACCTGTTTCTAATGAAACGTACAGCTGGTACGAAGCCAACGAATAAACACTTACTTTACGATAACGTTTTTCACGGCTTTTCCAGCCCATTGCAGCCAGCAGTGCGTGGTAAGTGAATATTGATTCCCACCCGAAACGCCGTAATTTTCGTTGATAGCGCTTATCGATTCAATCGGCTCGCAAGAAAAAAAATAGAAGCTCCATACACGTCTGGCTCGTTAGCGAACGGAAGGAAGGAGGCAGGAATAAGGAACACACCCAGCGTGCACACATGACACCATCTCTGCTCACGTGTGTACACGGTTCAGCTTTAAGTTGCTCGGCGAACGCGCCAGGTGTCGTATGCTATCGTTAATGCCGAGACAAATGCCACCCGGCACGCAAACGGTGTGCGGTTTTCTCGAAGAAAATATCCATCTGCTACACACACAGTCGACGGTTGGAGGGGGGGCTGAGAAAAGCCGGGCAGCCGGGTCAGGTTCGGGATGGAAAACCCAAGACATGTTTATGGGAAATGGTTGGAGTTTAACGGCCCGGCACGGTTCGACCGCTCGGCAATCGGCTTCCTCCAATGACGTCCTAGATGTTGGTGGCTTTTCGGTTTGCGTTTATGTGTCTGTGTGTGTTGGATGGTGAGTTTACCACCGGCTGGCGGGAGGAAAGCACTCATGATTAATGCAAAGATGGCCCTAACTTCAGCCCGGTGGCACAATTTGCATGATGAATGCCAGTGAGAGTTCGTTCGGACCGGGGTGGAGGTGGAGAAAATCCTCCGGAAATGGAAGATATCTCAATCGAATGTATCGGGCGAGGACATGAGACGAAAGCGGCATCCATTCAGCTGTACATAATAACCGAACCTCACCAACTCCGGAGCGGACGAACCTCGAACGAAGGAAGGAATACGATTTCCAACATCCTGTACGTTGCGCCCTAAGGCCAAACAAAAGTGTACGGCGCACATTACGCCAAGTAAGATTGCCCGGTGGGATCGTTAACTGAAAAGCTTCCCGTCCTACCTGGTACGAAATCATAATCCTGATGCCATTACTTACTTTTTTGGAGCATATAAATAAATATCCTTTTGTACTGGCTCATTCCTTTCATTCGGTTTGCCGGACGCTTTTTCCACCGTGGCCATTTTTGATGCTCCTTCCCAAAGACGCCAGAGTGAATCAGAGTGTTCAGCTTTTTCCACACTCATATGACCGGAGTACGGAACGATAACCACCGAGCTACGCCTAAGGGCTCCCGGGGGGGAAGCCGGCAGCGCGTGAGCCGGTGTCAAAATCCCGTCCCGTGTTCGGTTGGCGATCGGATCGACAGGGCACGGACCACGGACACACGATTCACTGGACCATTTCGAGGTAAGCCTAATGCCAGCGAATCGTAAACTCCACCCATGTTTGGACGAAGCGCAACCGGCAACGAAGGACATCCATTACAGGTATTAATATTTCCCACTGAATGGGTGAGGAGGTTTGCTTTAAAAAACTGAAATAAACACAAATCCGATACATATTTCATATCGCCCCGAGGACTCTGGGGAGCGTGCGGTAAGTTCGTCGAGCGATTTATTTCCAGTGTGTGGACGATCGTCGAGGGGCATATTGAATTATTTATCATTTATTTTACCGAAATTTATGATTAATGGACTGGTTTTATGTTTTAAACAGTTCAAAGCCGAATTGCGTTTAATTTAAATTTTATGGGACACACATATGTTCAAAAGTGGTACGAAAACGATAGTCTTCATTAATGGTCAGAAAATATCCTAGGCCTTATACTTTGATTTACGTTATAGGAATTGTATAAGCTCGACCTTCAATGCGTGATTTAGATTTTAGCAAACAATTATCACTCCTATTTAAAATTGAAATTTGTTGTTAAAATATTATGTAAAAAAAGTTATCGAAACTAGTCACCCAATAACAGTTCATCATGCTTTTAAAAAGTATGAAGTTGTTAACATAGCATTATGTTTGATTAACACATGGCAGCCAAACTTGTATTGCAGATGAATCCATGAACAGGTTTACAATCAAACAGACATACAATCATATTGATATGAAACTAAATTAAAAACTCCGTCGTGAGTTATGTTACAAAAATGTAAGCTTTATTAAAAATAGTTAAAAGTTTTTATGTGCGAAAAATTAGAGAAAACTGAACTAGCACAAAAATCAACAATATAAGACGCAAGAGTTTTTCTGATCCTATCATATCATTTCTAGGACGTTATTGAATAGTAATATCTATTTTGCTTGTTTTGATTTTCAGTTTAATTTCATTATCATTGATCATTTCACTGAAATATTTTATAGAAAAAGGGTTCATCACCAACATAGGATACCATCTGGTTGGAGCCACATTTTGACCATCCATAATCATTATGGCTTATCCTTCCGTAGCAATTAGGTTTTATTATTCGACAATCCTAGCCGGCCTCCCATTAAACAACCCAAATGGTGACACTCTGGTTGCTCAAGCCTTTTCCAGCGTTAGAATGGTGTAGTATCTCATTGGCACATGCCGTGTGGATGTTATGACTGCATGCATCCGCCGGAGGCCCGATAACGGAACGACCACTTAGACACGTACGGTTGTGGGAGCTTTTAATTTTCGCCTTGGTTCACCTTCAAAACACACGTAGTTTTGGGGGACCCGTCATCGTCATCGTGCGTGTTCAAATCTTACTTACATAAACAACTTTCAAAAGCCTACCCAAAAATGCTTCAAGAGCGCCCGGAAAAGTCTCCGGTGTGTGAATGTTGTGAATTATTTGTCCCCATCCCTCTCCAAACTGGATCGACGGACTAATGTAGCGATGCGGTTAATATTGCTGGTGACTCGTGTGTCATAAACCATAAATCTTCCGCACAGACACCTTTGCAGATTGGGATGGTTGGGAAAAGCCGATCCCAAATGGTGACCCACCAGGTGGCCCCCGAATATTGTCACACGGTTCATTGGCGGGCCGCGCGTTCGGCAATATCCATCAATCATCCGAGCGCGTGATTCCTGCCGAAAAGTTTTTCCCATCGGAACACAACGAAACTTGGACGAGAGTGGAGAAAACAACAGGTTTTGAAAAGGCTAAATTCTCGCCTCAAAAGGTGGAAAAAGGCATATTGTTATCCATGTTTACCGTGTGCGTCTCAGATGATCCAAGAAGCAAAAGGAATGAAAAGCGAAACACCACCGGCTAAATCAAACCCGATCAGCAATCAAGAACCTCGCCTTACGACAAGGGCGAGATAACGAGAAAAACTTTACCCTTGCCGGGGCGTGCGGCGTCGGCATCGGGGTCACAAAACTTCCACCGCCATCTTGGAGCTGAACCGTTCGAGGGTTGGGGGTTAGCTTATTCTCTATGGCGTAGGAAACACTCCACTCCAAAAACTTCCCTCCGTCTTGTGATGCAACAACGGTGGAGCAAATAGAATTCAAGAAGAGAAAAGAAGATAAAGTACCCATCAACTTTCCGATGTGTCAGATTTCACTCGCTTTACGACGAGGTACGCGAGGTGGTGGAAAACCTAGGCTCGCGCGGTGACCTTTTTTGCATACGGCCCGAGAATCGTTTTGTGCTTCCGGGACACCGGGATTTCGGGGGCCTGTGGGAACAAATGGGAACTGGTGGGAAGTGTCCAACACCGAGACGGCATCACCATCAGAAGCCACCGAATTCGGCGGTGAACCGGTGAACGGAAGTGGTGCCACGTCCGGGGGGAAAATATGTGCGAGGAGTTTTGTGGTGGAAAAAGTTTCCCATTCACCCGCCCGATGTGGATGTGCGGTTTCTTGGGGCCAAAGTTGCACCCCCATTGGGACGGAGGCA
Source organism: Anopheles coustani (assembly GCF_943734705.1). Lineage (NCBI taxonomy): Eukaryota > Metazoa > Arthropoda > Insecta > Diptera > Culicidae > Anopheles > Anopheles coustani. The sequence continues at coordinate 87,948,693 of NC_071289.1, forward strand.
CTGGGAAAAGTTACCGCCCGGTATGAAGGCGTGTTTGTTGCTTTCTTCTTTGCGATTTGCTTTCGGTGTCGTCGTTTTAACCTAACTTTTCAATTCGATACGACACCCGCCCTAGGGGGTGGGTGTAGGCTAGGGAAAATAACAAACCCCGTTCGAAACTTGACTGCTCCCCCGAGGTGCCCTGTGTGAGGTTTTATAGCACCACCCACACCCCATTAGGAGTGGAGTGAAGGATCTTGGCTGCAGTGGCTCGCATCGCAAGCAATGGGAATCATTTGAAGTGCCCTGAATGCTTCAACCAACGGTCCTTCCACAAAGGAGGAGAGAGAAGAAAAAACGTCTTACCAATAAAGGAAACAAAACAGAGCATAGCAAAACAAGCACTAAATCTCCCGCAAAGAAGCGAACCCAAGGCTACCGACGGGTTTACGATGCGGCTTTTCTATCCAATTCCGCGAAAAGTCGGCCCATGTAGCAGAAGGTGCTTGGTGTAGCGGTCGGAAGCCCTGCCCGAGCCTTGCTGCGGTCTCGAGCCCGGCGACGTCACCGACTACAAAAGAGGCGTTGGCAAATAAAGTTGGCAAAACAGTAGCCAGAAGAAGGTGCGATCTTGTGAATGAACGCCGTCGCCCATTATGATCTGGAGGGTGCACAAAGGGATCAAAAGGATTTGTCAGACGATTGTGTAAGTTTAATAACAACCATTGTTTCGTTTTCATTCGTAATTTTCCAATTTAAATCTGACTTCTTTGATGGTAAATTTAGTAATTTTAATGAAAACTTTAAGCTTTTTTCTTGAAAATTTTACAAATGAGATAAAACAACTATCATCTACTAGATCTAAGTATAAAAATCGTTGAGTATGCCCTGTGTTTCAGTGAAGGGAAATTGATTTAAAATGAAATATTTCGTTGGTTCTAATAGTTATCAGTTTTTATGTGGCATTATTGTATGTTTTTCTTTTAGTTGCAAATAACCGTTTCTTCGAAATATTCATCCCTGAAACCTAATAGTGTTACAAACTTATCTTCACTTTCCTCTGAGCCTAAACAGTTTTGCGAAATCTAACAAAACGGTTAACAACATTGCATTCTCAGAAGTGGAATAAAAGGGCAGTGAACTGTTATGTGATAAATTTCGCCATTAAGGCCAGTTGTTACGAAACACAAACGACCTTGACCATGTCATGCCATAATGTGGTTACTCTTTGACTAAGTCCCGTCGTAGAGCGCTACAAATGCTGGTCGGTTGTTCTATGAGTGATGGTGATAAGAGACTGTGTAGGAGTTGCCACTATCGAGCGAACGAAGGGAATCCCAATCAGTGTTGTTACAGTGTCGACAAATTCGGCTGATAATTCGATGGGTTTTAACAAAAAGTGATGGTGCTTGAAATGAGTACAAGAGCGTTTACAATGATGTATCTATTTCTAGGCTATAATTAGGCAAGACATTTTATAGTCGCACATTGTACTTTCCGGATTTCTTCTTTTTCTTTACTTATGTTTTTTTTCTGCAACACTTGGCCTAGCTGGAGTTTGGCTGGTTGAGCATGGCGTAACTTTACCTAACGCAATTAGGGCGCATTAGTGGAAGCAGGAGCGGGCCAAAAATAGCGTATGAAAAATTCACTCCCATCGCACTCGGCAACACTCAGTGGCAGCGGAAACAAAGACGGTTTGTTTATGGGCAACACGGAACCGCAACTTGTCGGAATCTAATTTGCCGCTCCCTGAGCTGGAGTTGAGGGATAGAAAATGGGAGCAATGTCTCGGGAGAATCCGCGATAAGAGGCACACCGTTTCGGGTTAGCCGAGAGCCGGTCATGTGTGCTCCGTCTTGCACTTGCCAAGACGGAAGCCACGGCACGTAACGAAGATGGACGATAGGACACGGACAACACTTATGCGGTGCCGGTGGAAATGCAACATTAATTATGCCACCGTTCGGTGTGCGATCCGGAAGGGACGTGATGTACTTCACCGATCTCCTTGACGCATCTATCACCGAACTCGCCGCTTCAGGTGGAAGAGGAAATCGTCATGAATTATTCAGTCGGTTATTGAAAGCTTCCCGGGGAAACAGGACGGCAGTGGTTCTAAGAATTTTGGGTGATTTTAAGAAATTGGGTGGGATTCTACTCGTCCATGAATCCGCCTACTGAAGGTGGTAATTTGTGGCACAGATTGCTGGCAATATTTTCACTACCAAGAAAAAGTGAACTTAAAAATTGAATAAAAAGCAAGACCTAAATTTTACTTCATGCGAGGAACAAATAAGGGAAAAGTATGGCACCTGTTATTCGTTAAAACATATGCTCATATGAACTAAACCATACGTGCTTTCAAAACGTGACAAAAATTAAGTGCAGCGCTGAGAGAAACAGAAGATTTGAAGATTCAAATTGGTTGAAATTAAAGGTTGTGCATGTTGGAACAGATTCTTTTTTATCTTTAATGTCGTCAGTCCAATATGCTCGGCAAAAAAAAAAACAGTTCCAAAACATCCTTACAGTAGTCGCACCAAACATGGAACGACTATACCCCGAAGCAACTCCTGGCAAAGGATACCGGTGATAAAATAAGGAATTTCCGAACAATGCAACCAAAAGCGAACCATTCGAGAACGAAATTACTTCCCGTTTTCCCTCGTCCTTCTCCTAAAGCTATTGCTTCCTCCGTTTTCCGATAATAGTGCTTAGTTTTTATTGAACCCTTAAGCCTAGACCGATTAACAATACGGTAGCCATCCTCCTAGTAGTCTCGAACGTCGGTAGTCGAAAGTCAATATCACCATTGAACGTTCACGAGGATCGTTTTCATTCATACTCCATTCCGCGCGCCGTACCGGTTGATATTGAACCGTATCCGGGGATCTCTTGTGGAACCGTTGGCCAATATTGGCAGGAAAGAATATCTTTCCGGCGGGAGATGATGACTCCAATCCCCACTGAACTACGGTAAAACTGTAGTTGGGTACTCAGATCAGCGTTTGGTTAACAAAACATTGCAAATCCACTATTGTTCCAAAGGCTCCGGGCCGAACCCATCCACCGACTGACTGTGGATAGTCCTTTAGACGAGCCATCCTGATTGGTTTCTTTGTTTCGTTGCGAATCTCAAGTGCTCCTCATGAAGCTGAATATTTTGCTCGAACAGTTCGATTTCCGCCTTATAATGGGATCGAACGGAACTAGTCCGCCGGTTGGGAGGGGATTTAAGAGATGTACTTACCGCTTCGTCGGCCATTTCCATGCCTCCAACTCCACCACCACCACCGCCGACACTGAAGGCGTCCTCGTAGGCCCGCTCGGCAAACAGATCCCGCATTCGCTTGAAGAACCCATCCGCCAGCAGGATGTCGTTGTCCCGGGGAACCGTGTACGAGTCGGTGCCGCCGGCCAGCATCACCACCAACACCAGCACCGCCAGGGCGATGATCACCCTCGACACGCCTACGGTCCGGGTGATCATCCTGCGTCCCCGCGGAAGGTTGTCCTGCGATGTCATCGTCGGTTTACGTGTTCGGGAAAAGGGGGACGGCTGTCACTTACAACAAGAAGAACCCCCGGGAGAAAGATACCCAACGCCCGGATAGAGGAAAGTAGGAAGGAAGGAGGAAGGATAAACAAGGATCCTTTAGTAACTGTTTTCACCTAACCGGATGCTGCGAAAGGGATCGTGGGGTATGGATGAAGAAAACGAGAAAAATAAATTTATTCAAAGAAAACCACAAAACTACACTACCGTCAAACAAAGTGTCAAGTGGAACGTAACAAATGTTAACACCTCGTATTAACGTTGCCATATGTCGGTGGAAAAGATTACGCACACCGGATGTCCGACGTATTGTTCGTCATTTTCACTCTACCATTTTGAACGTTGTTCCGATTATCGATGAAAACAAGATCCACTTTCTATCGTTCATTTCATCGTTGAGGAAAATACTTACACTCAACTTGCAATCGCGCAACTAAACACAGTCGATTCCGACGGCTAGCGAACTCAGTCCGTTTCCGGCACTTCTACTCCACGGCTCGCCATGGTTGGACAGTTTCCCTCGAAACGATATGTGTTTGGGGATGATTTTTGCTTCGACCGTTCGATTTTGGGCACCGCTTCGAAAAGCACACACACGCACGAATGTATCGAACGTTCACTTCCGCCACGGATCCAACCTGGATCGAACGCGCTGAGGAACTACTGGACACGCTCCCGACAGCTGCTCGGAGTTTTCCCTGGCAACCTGCTCGTCCGGGAGGCTTCTGATGTCTGCCGCGACGAACGGCGATGGCTTCGAGGGCGATTCGCAACAAACGCCAAACAGTTCGAGGCAGCGCTGTCTCAGATACGGCACTTGTTTGGATAACGGACCAGCCTGACACGGACAGTTTTGACTGATAAAGTGCGATGTGACAAGCCTTACGGTGTACGTACGGAGTGATGCTGCCATTGTGTGCGGGAAATGTGGAGCGAATCTCACGCATACCACGGCGATGGGGCGCTCTGTGCTAGTGCTGGTACTACGACGCGAAGTATTCTGTAGTACATAGGACACTGTTTTCCTGCAGGCGAGGAAATGTTTTGCCAGGTGTTTGTGTTCGCTGTGCATCCACATGCTGTTACTATTTACATGTAGTTCTTCAAGGTCTGTGTGTCATAAACCTTCAGAGACTCCTCAAGGATTTACTTTTACCGTGAGAGAAAAAAATGGTGGGAAAACCATTTTCCTCATCGAGCTTTCTACTCGTGAATGACAGTGAGCTTTTGAAAACTTTGCAGTGCTTTCTTCAATCATAAAAAAGAATTCTTTTCTTTCTTTTTATTATAATTCTTTCTTTTTATCATATTTTGTTATTATTTCTTCAAAAGTTAAAAACGACAAAGACACCGGGAACACCGCGGACTTTTTTCTGAACTTTTTGAACAACCTAATCTTGATTGTCGTGTTGACAACGTTTCTTGGACATGCGCACTTGCCTCTCTTCAACGTTGTCGGAAGCTTCATAATATCCGTTTCGGGCGGAAATCAACCGTTGCACCATTTGAGATAGAACAAAAGATTACCTTTCAAGAGCTTCTTCTTTGTATGCTTGTGTTTTGTTGGTTTCCTAAATTACTCCCATAACCATAAGAACAGTAGAAGAAAAACCAAGAGCATGAGTTCAAATGAGCTGTTGACTTATTTTGGATAAAAAAAACTATTTTACTCTTCAGATACAAAGTTGATGTAAAGAGAATGTATAAACACTTATCTTTTGTGGTGAAACCGTTGTTCGTGTTTTAAATTTACATACTTTTGAAATTGTAGCAAAAGCTTCGTCATACGTTGAGATGTCTGCAGAAGCTTTTGTGGCATACAATTTTCCCAATCCTTTCGAAAACAAAACACAACCAACACAATTTCTTTAACTACTTGTTTCCTTTCATGAGCTGGTTGTACATTTGGAAGATTCAAAAGCCGATAAATTATGTTTTATCAGTACCATATGAGACTACTTCAATGATTTTCTCAATTTGGCTAAAAAGTCCTTTTTATATCCTTTTTTTGAAGCTCCTCACAAACTGTCACATTTCATTACGCGACATTGCGCTCGGGTCCGATGTTCGAGTTTAAAAGCAACAGTAACATAATACCTTGCTTAACGTGAATTGAAGAGTATGCGACACGTGTTGTCACAGTAATCCCGTAATCGAAATCCCCACGCTTATCTGCCTGTCACCATGACTGTCTGTGACGTATATGGTTGGGCTTTCCGATCGATCGCTCCATATGGAGCAGCTCGTTCGAATAATGAATATCGGAGCACATTCGATATCAATCAACATTGCACTATGATTTCGTTACACGAAACCCCATAAAACTTTAATGACGGATTGAACCAGCAAACAGCGGGGCTTGTGAAGGGTTTTCTAACGATGGTCAACTAATGACGATTTTTTCCACAATGCGTGATTTCAAATTGACCATGCGATCCCCTTGATAGCCGTACAATTAAATTATATGGTTCACTGCACTGATGTGTAATTGATTAAATTCAGCACGGTTGAAGTTGAAGCTGGATAGGTTAGTTTGTCGAATACTTTTTGGTTTCAATATCGTTAGTCGTTTCGTCTTTCAGGCGAAATTACCAAACGCAATTTACCTTAAAACAGAACTCATGACTCCATATCTTATTTTAGGAAAAAACGTCTACTACTGTGACACTCGGAAATCGCACTAACCTGTTGCTCCTTAAAATGCCGCAACGACCGGAAACACCGTTCTTACAGCCAACGAACCGACAGTTTCGTGCTCTGCGTGGCAAATGGTTTGAATTTCCCGTTCGTCTCCTCCGTCATACGCTACTGGGGCCGTTTTCGTTTCAATTTTCCCTTCTACGGGGGCTCCCCGCACCCCACGTGCATGTGTTTGTGTACCTACATTTTCGTACGTGTGCGTCACTGAAGTTGACATGCTAAAAAGGGGGCCAATCTGTTGCTGGTTTTTACCCATTGCCATCCCTTAACCCACGCGTGCCTTCAACGCTAGCCGGAGTTTTCCATCGACATTTCAATCTACTGCTACTGTTATGCCTTACTATCGGCGTGTACAGTTTTCCATCGCTTCCCGTTTCCTGGCATTCACAGTTACTAATTTAGTAGCTGTTGCTAGGGGTTAGTTTTTACAAAGTAATTTTCCCTGGTTTTTAAGGTCAACAATTTCATTTATTATTTTTCTTTCCGTTAAGTGAACGAGTAAAATTAAACATACACTTTCTTTTGCTTAAGGAATAATATTCCTAATACTTACTGTAACTTGTTTTTAAATGAAACTAAAATTTCTCATTTTTTTCTCAGTCCTTTTTTTAAAACTTATGCAAGAGTGTATTCAGTTTGCTCCTTTTGCAGCTTTATTCGGTAACATAACGTTTGAAACACACTACTCAATCCAAGTGCTCAACATGGCCCCACTCTAAAATGCATCCTGTGTTTTGTGCTGTTTTTATCCTTGTCCTTTTCGTTTACCATGTTATATGTGGTCTCCAGCGTCCCGATAATACTGTTTTTATTTATCTCGACACCCTTGTAATCCCTTCTTCCAACAGGTTTTTTATCCAATTGCATCAACTACTGCTTCTATCACTACTACTACTACTACTTTTACTAATGCTACTATTTCTACCACTGCTATTGCTAAAATAAAGCACCCAGCCCGCAAAGATCGGAATAAAATCGTTCCGGCTAAAGCGACTACATGTTGGGACTTTGCAGCAAAAGGCGCCTTATCTCTAAACCCAACGACCAACTATTGCCAAACACATTTCGTAAAATGGTTTTATTTTTCCTTGCTGTAAGCATGCTTTGTGCCCACCTCATGTACACTGTAAGTCTATCGAACGTTTGGTCTGCTAGTGCTTTAAACGATAAACTTTGCCTGAACAGTTGCAATCTTTTTTGTATGATGAATCGAATGCTCTTACGCCATTTGTTGTCTATTGATTTTTCTTTATGCTATGGCAGCTATATTGTTTTCAATGAGTACATTAAGTGATTTATCATTCAAGGTTTTATTGAAACCGCAAAGAAAGCAGTGAAAATTAACAGGTAAAAAGTTGTTTATACTTTAATTTATTTTGAAACTAACAATCATTTCTATATGTTCTATCAGAAAACATATTTTTGGAGATATATCTTCGCACAACGAAAAACAGTGACGACGTACAGGTCACATTTATGAGCCAGGTGTTGTCTCAAAGTGCCAAAAGGGTGTAGCCACCTGAGAAGAAACCCTTCACCATGCTGAAACGATCAAGTTTCGACAGTGGATGTTCGCTTTTGGTCTGAAAATGATGAATATTTGATGATTACTGACGCTTGCGTTGGATGAGTTCCAACACTTGTTAATCCTTTTCAACCCTTTTCTAGTCTCACAAGGGCCAAACAGCGTACTTTAAACAGTAAAATGTTCCACAGCTTGTGACATCAATTCCACGACCCTCGTTCCACTTGTCCCCGACCGGCTGCTGCTGTTGTTGCTGCAACCCCGGCACCGTTGCCGATGCTGGCGAGGTTAGGCCGTCTCCCAGTCCCACGTGGGTTGCGTCCAGATGTAGCCGGTGTTCGTCATGGAGCAGTAGGCGTTGTAGTACCGTCCCGGTGACCTGAAGCGACATAAATTAAAACCATCCGAGCCGCATTCCGGGTGGGGGGTAGCAGGGAAAGGAGGAGTGAAAAATGAGCACCACATAACACCATCATGCACTGCAGTGCGTTTAAAGTTGGCAAAGTCTGGCACTTCTTTGATGTACTCGTTTATGATGTTTCATGGTGAGCTTTTTAATCGTTTTTTTATTTGTATTATGAGCAGACTGCAACGTTCCAACCAACCTACCTGCAGTACGACCACTGAGGACACCGGCATCGGAACAGCTGTTGGAATTCCTCCTTGCATACCTCGTTCCACCAGCAGGTACGCTGCAAACGAGAGAGAGAGAAAGAGAACGGTTTGGAAGTGATCGGAGCCAAAGGATTCGTCTTTGGCATAGGAAAACATCCCCCCCCCCCCGCCCCCCGGGGGGGAAGGAAAGGGGAGCGAACATCTTCGGATGAAAAAGCGGATGCCACCGGTGGGCAATAAATTTTCCGGATAGTTAAGCTCGCCGGGTCGAAAGTTTTGCCCGAAGTTGCGCCAACGGGGCGAAATACTGGCACAAGTGTCGGCAAACTTTGCCGCGGAAACGATTCCCCCGCCCTCCCGTTAAAGTTAGAGTAAGCGGAAAATGGGCTGCTGCGATGATGGTGGGTAAACAGTTGGCCTAACCGGAGCGTCGACCGAATTCGTGTCAGGTTAATTAAGTCAAATAAAAGATTCATTCAGTTGCCGCACGGTTGTTCACACGGTTTGCGCACACGGGAAAATCGGGGAAATGAGCAGCTGGGCAGGGTGGGAGGGGGAGGGGACGTTACGAAACGTGACACCGTGGTTGGCCACGCGTGCGTTGTGGTCTGCGTCCGGAAAGGATGACAAGCCTGGAACGTCTCAAGGAAAGTTCAACCGAACGCTGTCATAACTTTGAGAAAAATTCCTACATTCTCCCCCCAGACTTGGTTGTTCACTTTCGATGAAAGGCAGATGGTATTTGATGTGAAAGAAGATACAGTTAAGGAGATAAAAATAGGTTTGTTGAAATAAGTGGGGAAAATATATTTAGACAAAATAAACTTGCTTACCTGAGGAGACAAATATTCTGCTTTGAAATTCAACAAGAGCATAAAATGTATTAGCAAGTAAACTGTCATGTACTTTAACCTAAATTTGCTTATTTGAGTGAAAGAATATGTGCTTTTCATTAGTTACTAAGATATGATATGAACTATGAGTTAAAATCTTAAAATGATAAAATTCGGTTGCACCAACAATAAAACCCGAAAAATTGCATTGCTACGTAGAAGCAGCTAATTTCAACGATTGAAGAACAAATAATAAATAATTTTGACAAATTGAAAAACATACTGCAGCTTTCATTTATGATACATCATTAAGTGATTATTTTTTGTGATCGGTCATTAAGTGATTTTTTTTTTGTAATCGGTTCAAGCGAAGCTAACAAGTAAAGCGCCAGAAGGAGGTATGATCGAAAAACTTACTGTCGATTAACCTCAATTAACATGGAGAGACGAAATAAAAACTTATAAAAGTAGTCTAACCGGATATGCTAGAACCATCAAACTCCCGAACTTCTTCAAGAACTCTCACTGCAACGAACACTGCACCATTTGAAGTACCCAGAACGCGATCAAAAACACACAAAAAATGAAAGTTGGCCAAAGTTTTACATCGTTGCACTCGAGGTGCGCATAAAAACTGTAGTCACTTGAACAAACTTACAACAACGCTTGGCTGGGATATTTGTCGGTGTCCGCTTCAGTCGGCTGTTTGTTTTCCACCCGTTTCCACCGTATCTCCCAACGCCAGTGGCTCTTTTCGGTAACTTCTTTCATAATCAAATTCCGTTCCTATCTCATCCCGTGAAGCCTGTGAGGTGTGTTTGCGACTACGATCGCAATCAAACTAATTTATCATCGTAATTAATGGTCCATGCCCCGAGGAAAGGAGATTCCTGAGGTGGCAACGATTTGTGTGTGACCTCTAGGAGTTAGGCGTGAAGTGCTCGAGGACTTCCTTCAGACATTACTTTTCCCATATTTTTACCCTCCCTTGTGGATGTGTAAATAATTTGATGGATTGAGACAAAATTTTCCTCTTAACATCCATTAATCTCCGCAGTTTTTGTACAGATTTTACACCGACCACCCACAGGCGGATAAAGTTGGTGCCCGGGCGCTTTTTGGGAGCGGTTGCAGAAATTTTATTTATTTTATTTCATTCTCGCTTCCAGCGCAAAAGACGTTAGACGGGTATGGTCAGCGTTAGTCAGCTTTCACCGTGGTTGAGCCGTGGAGCCAAATTGGAAACCCAATATCGCGGCCAACAGGGTCGGCGGACCCGGAAAAACCGGGGCGGGTGGGTTTTCATTACACTCGGGAGCCGAGATTCCGCCAGCGGCCGTTGCTGCGATCAACGAGATTATTATCATTACTATTATTATTATTATTATTATTATTATCGTCCTCTAAGTCGGCCCATCTTCTGCCCTCGATAGAAAACCACTCGAGCACGGCCAAGCGTGACGAAGGATACAGGCGAATAATTGGGTATTTTATGGCTCTTCGTCAGCGCAGAGTCGATCCTTATCTCGTGCCGTTCCGTCTACGGGCCACGCTACAAGTGTTTGCCACCGATTTGTTGAGTGTTGTAAGCAACGAAAATGTAAGCGATCGTGGAGAGCAGTTTGCGTAAGAAAAAAACACCACCCTGGGAACGAATGCTTCATTTTCTCTGGAACCAACATCAAATATCATCAACTGGAAGCTTTAATCGAGTGGAATCGGAACGCAGTTTTATATAGCATTAAATTTTATAAAGCCAGAGAGAGTTTCACACAGTGTTCATGGAGCAAATATGTAGTGACAATCTTCCCAACGGTAGAGTATACATTTTCAAGTTCTTGACGTCGTTACAATTTTTCCCAACACGAACCGGAAGTTCTAGCGAGCTTTTCCTTCGATCGCAGGTGTTTGATAACCCTCGCAGAAAACCTGCGCCAACCAAATCATCGCTTCCGTGATGCCTGCCAGCCGGAAACGGAGCGAACGAAAAATCGCGTTGCGACCCCGCAAAACCCATTAGAGACTCAATTAATGAAAGGAAAATTTGGTTTTTCCTTCCCATCCGTCCCCCCGCTGCTGGGCTGGAATTTCAATCGCTTTCGTAGGCTACCTTTTCCCGCCGCATCCGCATATCTCTGAGCAAGCTCGGGCAGAGGAAAAGCATCCCCCTTCCGAAAAACTGGATGAAAGCGAAAGGGATCCAGTGAAACGACCGGAACGTGCCCGGAAAAGGCGCACCCGGTAGAAAACGAGAAGGAGAAGAAAAACAAATGGGAAAGATCAGGAAGCGAAATGAAATTATTTCACGTTCACATTTGCTTGGGTGCCTGGGACGCACGGAAAAGGGTGGAAAGGCAATACAACCGCATAGGGGGGAAGCTGTCGAAGAAGGGTGGAGAGTGGAAGGAATGTCGGTGGGATGGGGGATTTTGTGGCGAAATTTAATAACCTTCAAAATCACGAAAAGGCAATTTCAAGTTCGGATTAAAAAACTTTCCCTAAACAGTTCCAAAATGAAGATTTGTTTGCCAAGTGCGTTATGATTTGTGAGGTTTAATGGAAATTGATGGAAAACTATTAAATTTCATAAATTTGTTTGATATCGGTAGATTGGATGGAAACTATACAAAATTTTCAGTGACCCATTAGCAAGTCTAAACTAAGTTTACCAGCAAAACAACTCTAGCCGAATGTTTTTCTTGGGGGCTTATCTAATAAATAAAAATAAACATGACATTTGCTTTTAAGAGATGGTTTTTAAGTCAAAAAGATACTGCTTGAAATAACAAAAAACATGCCTTAAGCAAACTACTCCCGATTCTTTCATTCGCTAGACAGAAAAGATGAAAGCGAAGGTACTGAGCAAGCATCAAACAAGTTTGGTTTGGTGGCAGGAAAGCGAGGTATCGTTTACCTCGAGGATATCTAACCGTCGACCAAATCGGAAACACCATAGGGTTGCCGTATGTAACAAAAAAAAAATAGGAAGAAGATGCTTGGATGTTCACCGGATCGGTTTCGGTGAATTGCTTTCAATCTGCCTGTTGTGTACGGCTTGCTTTTCCGGAGGAGTTGCTGCGCTGTGTGTTTGGAAACATTCCATCCAACCGTCGCCTCTTGAATATCTCAGCTGGAAGGAAATTCTAGCAGGCTATAAAGGTGGTTAGGGCCCGAATGGCGCCGTACAGAACTGTTGCACAGTGTCCCAGCCCCAGTGCTTTGCCAGCGGAAAAGGACGACGAGGACACACGAGCATAAGCACCATGGCCCGGTAGGATTACGTTAATGCTCGAACGGCACCGAAGCGGAATGGCAGAATATTAACTCGAGCACTCGGGGGAGAAAAAAAAAGATCGGAAAAACAGCGTAATAAAACTATGCTCACCTCGGTCAGGTATCCTCGGACGCTCTGGTCGGAGTAGCTGCGCTTCACGATTCGGCCCGACGCCGGCCGAAGGATGGATATTGCGCCAAACACCGCAAAGGCAACCCACACCTGGTCACAAATAGAAAGGAGAGTATCAAACAGTGGAACGAGAAAAGTGTGCACGGGTAAGAAATTTATTGTGCAATCTCCACACGCATGAGCGCGAAAAACTGAAGGCGATAGAAAGGAACTGGAGCGCATGAGGGAAATGCAAAGGGGTCCCGTGTCAGGTAAAAGTAATGAAAGGTAATAGGAGCGACGCGATCCAGGACCTGACAGCGATAAAGGGCGATGAAAAAGGTAAAATAAAGAAAATTCCGCACGAGGTAAGAAATTCTGGCAAGCAAATAAGAAAATGCTCCACTAAAACGCAAACAGGAATGAAAGGATCGCCGGTGAAAATGGGTTCACTTGATTCAGGACGAGGCCTGGTGGAGCTGGGCAGAGGGGGTTTGATTAAGGGTGTATTTTCTTTTCTTGTTTTTGATAAATGAAAACAGTACTTGAACAGGCCGATCGGCATCCTTAAAAGCACGTGAACAAAGATAAAAAGGGACAAGAAAGTGATGGACAGAGAGAACGCGTCGTTGTTGAAAAGCAGGAGGAAGAAAAGCTATACAAACTAAAGAAAAGCACGCGAGATGGAGGAAGGAAAACCTGCAACAATGACAGCATTCACGTCCACGTTTCTGTCATGTTTATGGACCCCTTGCTTCCAGGTTTGGGAGCATCGAGTTGGAAAAGCCTGCCATTGGAAAAGGGCAAAAGAAAAGCTTAGTGCAGGCTTCGAAAAGGGTTGAAGTTTTTTCTTTCCCGTTCATTCGTTCCCCAGTAGACTTCGCCGAAAAGCATAACAATGATATCCGGGGTGCTCGAGTATGGATACAGTGAGTTTGGAATTTCACTCCCATCTCTTTTATGTTTTTGTAGTTAGAAACCCAAACATTTGTTTTGTATTTTGTATTCTTTTATATTTCGCTTCCGTATACTTAGGCCTGTGTTTAGTTGAACTAATTTAAATTGTTTATGACTTGTAAGCTACTATTGAAAAACATAAACTTTCAATTTAAAAGAGCTTCAATTGACTTATTCGTCCTATGTTCTTTTACCATACACAAACCTATTTGATCTTCACATCAGTTACTAAAACTGTGGTAGAAAAATCGGCACACACTGTAGAAGACCCGCTTCGGCATCGATAAAATGGACACCCGCTTGTGGCTGGCTGCTGATCGATAGCGGCGTACTTGAGTATACACTCCGCTGCATCCGGCATTATTTTCCCCCTCCGCTGCGTCCTCTGCTCGCCTTTTCCAGACATTATGAAATAAACCTTCGCACCGTTCCGGGGAAGCGGAAGGGAAAAAAGGGTTCGCACATCCCAAGCTTCGTTGGGCTTTCGGTTTCCTCATCTGCTTCGGTGCCGACGACATTAAGTGCGTCATAATTCTATGGCGAGGAATTTAAAATGGCTGCCTCAAGATGTCTTTCAAAGGATCTCTCGACTTGAGGACCGGTTTTATGGGTGGGAAGCTTTCCGAAAGTTCAAAGGAAAATGGTTAAAAATAAAGAAAAAGCATACTAACGTGGAAGTACATTTTTCCCGACAGTGGATGGTGACAATTAAAAAAAGTGAAAGGATTATCGAAAGCAAAAAAGCAATTGATTAATTATGTTTCTTACAATACAAGGAGCAACCTTACCTTGTTAATTTTAGTCCGCCGATTTGCTATCGATCTACTTGATGTCATTTTGCTGGTTTTTGTCGTTTCCTTCAGCGGTCGGTTCACTGAATCCCGTCTCATCTGTAGTTGCACCGTGCTTTCTAGTTCCCCTCTCACCGAAGTTCCACCCTAATAACAGTATTTCGCTTCGTCAACAACAAATTGCCGCCAAAATGCCGCCCGGCCGCACACGAGTGAGTCTCTGACGCAGCGCTACAATTGTTACCCAATTGTGTCCGCCAATTGGCGACGCCAATTGCTTGTCAACTCCGAACCGGCCTGGGATCGTTTGGGTCGTTCTCGGAAGAAATGGACGAGGCAGTCACAATGAAATTTCTAACAGTGTCTTTAGGAAAATAGTATAATACCTCGAGAATTCCCCGCCAAACCAAGAGATGAACCGAGGCGAATCAATCCAATCCAATCACTGTCAACCGTTGGCACAAATTTGCAACCGCTGCTTGGTTGTTTTTCACTTCATTTTTTTCCCCCGTTCCTCCTCACAACACTCTCACTAATCCAAACGCCATTGACAGCGCTAGACGCGTAAATAAAAAGGGGACGTAGATTGAACCGATGGCGAGGGATGAAAACAAACAAACAGAACCGCGACGCAGCTTTCCAACTTGTTGATAACGATGACAGCGGCAAACGCGTAGCAGAACCCGAGAATGATCCTAGTGATAAATTGATATGTGTCGGCCCGTTTTTCTTTTTTGTATTGTGGTTTCCTTTTCGCAGACTTATCGTTCGCCGAATACTATTGCAGCGCCATTCACTCTTGTTCTACTTTTTCTTTCAATTGGCTACACTGTGTTTGTGCTTGTGCGTAGATTCGTTTATACGTTCATTCACATTTATCAACAGTATCAATTAACAACTTCACTTCGTTGCAAGATAATTATCACAAAACAAAAAAGGGATTTGTTGCTCTCAACAACTAAACACTTCACTTCATCGTCATCCCTTTTTTTAATCGATGAAAACTCGATGAAATTCCCGCACGCAATCCCGCACGGATGTCGCAGACTGGCAGATGGTGAAGGGACTGCGTTGGGGCACGTCGTCGGGGACAAGAATGGCGGCGTTAATCTGGTGTAAATAGATAAACGTCAAAACACCGTGCCGTACGGTGGAAGGAAGATCGTCAACTGAACCGAGACGACTGCCGTCGGTTGAATGCCGCCGGTCGCCTTTTGCCGGAACGCAAAATGTTCTCCAGTCGTGATGGTGGATGGCCCCGGGCGAATGAGATAGCAAGCTGCATTGAAACCGGCGAGGCTGAGCGAGTGCACTAATGTTCCGAGGCAGAATGTTGTTTCGATTGTTTACTGCTTTTTCTTTTGTCTTTTTGCTAACACAGGCCCCTGGTTGGTTCGAAATCGAAAGCTCAGGAGCAGCTGTGTGCTTTCCATGTCTTGGAAAGCTTTCGGCGAAGATACACGATGGAGACGCCTGGTGGCGCATAGAAAATATACCGTCGAAAGTGTTTGTAAAAGCATTCGTCGCAATTTAGTGATGTTGAATTATTTCTACAAGCTCTCTTTTAAGGTGAAATTGGTTGAATCACCCAAAATCATTTCATCATACATTCGAATCTTAACGTCTTTCTTAGATTTAACGATGCCAATAAAATCTGCAAATGCCACTTTACTTTGTATAAAATAGCTTCCCCTCACCATGAAAAACAGAGATCAAGAAGTATCGAATCGAGATAATTGTTATCTTTTTCTATTTCGTAGCTGCAGAGTTACTGGGCGTCTCCATAAAAAAAGAATTGACAGTTTTACTAGTCGTTCACTTTCCCATTTACTATTGTTTCCTATAATTTCAACGTATTATTTTTAGTTTCCCTGCGGCAATTTCAAGGGACCGAGTTGCATCGCTTTAATTTAGTTTAATCCGTAACCTGGGTAACTACTACAAGACGATTCACAATCACTCTGTTAAAGCACTTCCTGACAAATGATAAAATTAATACTTAAAAGCTTAAATTGCAGACAAAATTAATGTATCTATCGATAAAAATTTGCCCAACCAAGCATTTAGAAAAATATACTGTGACCCGGATAATTAGTTTTTGTAACGCTCACTATTGGTTTTATCATTAATGCATATCCCACCTTTACCTTTTCACCTTTTTTCTAAGTCCTTCATACAAAAAAGAGTTCAGTCTGCATCAGTTTTTGAGTAGTTTAAAAGTATATCCTTTGCCACTCTCCACAAAAGTTAATAATATAATGAAACACAACCATACAGGGTCCCTTTATTAGATAAATCACACAGTAAATGTGAAACAACTATAAACATAGTTTTATCCAATGATTTTGCTGCAAGGTGCCCAAATTTGTCTCTCTTGTATTTTTTTATTTTCAATTGTTTATAACACTAGGAAAATGTCAGCTTAATTGCTGCTTATAGCTAAAGTTTGTTCAAATCATTCTAATCATGTTTTAAAATATTTTGTTTGCTTTTAATTTAACGTTTGATTTTATCATAGAAACATAGTTTTCAAAAAACTATTTTTTATTTTTTTTTAAATATTCCCAGATCATAACTCAACACTCAAACAATTTTATCAACGTACACAAAAACTGAACCTTAGGTCGGGCGGAAGATGATCTAATTTGCCACCCAATCGATTGGGTGAACCGCCACCATTTAATCCCTCGTTGCGTTTCGCCAACAAAATCAACATTCATTTTTCGTCTACATTTCGGTCGGTCGAGAGCAACCTTCCCAATTTGCTTTTATCTTTATACTGGTTTCTTGTCTATCGCCTCTCTCTCCACTTCGCCAGGTCAAACGAAATGATCCCCTGGACAAGCTTGATGAATAGTCAAGCAACCCAAGTGCGCTTGGTTGATTTCAAAATTCAGGCAAACATACGCCAATCAAATAGTTAAATGCATCACGGTTGACTGTTGGCTTTGTTTACGCGACAAAACATATGCTCTGCGTCGGGAATACTAATGCGCCGGATCGATGCGGCGATGACCCGCAGTGGTGTGGATCGGTGAACAAGCAAAAGGCTGAATGATAAAAACGCCCTTGGGTGGGATAGTCACACCGTTTGTTATGGGCTGCAGCACTAACGTGCATTTGTCGGCTTTTCGTTTGGTGGTATTTCATGGCACGAATTATTGTCCATTAGAAACTCGTAAAAGTTTTAGGTTGGCACATTGCCTGTAACAATTTCATTCAAGCCCAAGCTCGCGCAAAAGTAGATCACATGTCTATGGAGTTGACATGCATTACCGCGTCTCCCACGAACACGCCCCGCCCACGCCATTCACCCCCATTTGCCCTAGATTTCACGCCATTACGTCACACTTCGGCCTTCCCGAAGGCTCTAGGGGGAGTAGTCTTCGACCACCCGCGAGAGACAAGCAGAGAGCAAGCTACGAGTGAGCCCTATTTCGTGGCGCACGAATATTGCACTTTCGTATGCTCCCGTTGCATTGCATCGGTGGTCAACGACCTCGTTCGTGGATCTTTCTCGGAAGCTTTCATTAACATTAACTTTAATTAAGGGATAATAAACCTATATTCTTGTAATAAAAGCCACCGGAGCATCCTACGGAAAAGGCAAACCTTCCTTCTGCTGCTCCCGGTTGGCGTAAGTCGGGTTTCCTTTTTTTACCCTTCAATGAAGAAGCGCTCAAGCCAACCTTGTCACAACGGTGGAACCGGAACAGAACACATCAACGTGAAAAAAAAGGAATGATATTTTAAATTAAAGGATTCCGAAAATAATACCACCCGATGGCGTGGATGGTGTTTTCCAGTGAAGCCCAGGAGCGAAAGAAAAACCGAAGAAAAATGTTCCGAAAGCGTTCTTTCTTCTTCAGTACTCTGTTACGCCGTCTATTTTTAGCTACACGCCCAGCGTCTTTCGCCTTGCTATCGTGTTTCAATTATTCTGTGGATTTTATCTATTTTCCTAATGTGGGAACATGTTTTTATTTCGTCTCGCTTTGGCGAAACGAAAGAAGTGGTTCAATTAAATGATGTAAAATTCTGCCGAATTCACCACGGAGTTGTTTGCTAGCTAGGTAGCTTTCCTTGCTAGTTGGTATCGGTTTCTTTCGACGTTGAACTTTCGTTTTGTTTCAATGCAGGCGTACCGTGACATTTACAATTGGAAACGAAAACAGCAGCAATTAATGATTGTGACTAATTTATTCTATAGATAAACATTCATTGCAAGGTACTGTAGTAGGAGCTGGATGGATCACGATTCGGGAGCATCTCGATCGCTCGAGAAAGTGAACACTTTTTATGGATTTACCGAAGCCGGTAGGCCATACTCGGGGAAAGGAGCGGGCTGGGGTACGCCGAAGGTTTCCTGGTTGGAGGCAGCTTGTGCTGGGGTGGCAGCGCCCCGTCCTGAGGCGGTATTTTGTGGGTTCGGAGCTGGAGCGGCCCGAGCGGACTCAACGCTGGTGGAGGCAACGCCGGCCAGTGACGTTCCTTCAAAACCGAGCCGGATTCCTTCGGGCGATCCGAATGCGGTCAGAAAAGTGGTCTGTCCAGTGCGGGCAGCTGGTGCCGAGGCATCCCGAGCTTCGATAACTCCCGGGAGTGATGCGGCCGGTGCGGGAGCGGGAGCCGGAGCTACCGGAGCGGGAAATGGAGCGACACGGCTCGCGAGAACCGCTGATGGGGCGAAGGCGGGTGCGATGGCTGCGGGTACGGCGGCCGTCCGCACGACTGGGGCCACCGGTGCGGGGGCGGCTACAGGAAGAGGGGCTGCAAAACGAGGTGCCAGCGGAACAGCCACCGCACTCGGAGCGGCCACCGTCTTGAGGACTGGACCGGCGACAAGTTGTGGCGCGACGTACGCGGTTGGGACGGCACGGACAACGGGGGCGACCACTGGTGGGGCGGCGTAGGCCAACGAAGTTGCCACCGGGACGAACGATGAGGGAGCGTAGCTACGGCCCACGACCTGGCTGTACGCCGAGCGGAGAACACCTTGGGCGGGGAAAACGACCGGAGCGGGGGCTGCAGCAAGGTAGGTGGTAGCAACGGGGGCGGCTACCAAGGGGGCGGCAGCGAATCCAGCTTCCGTACCGGTGCACAGAACACCCGCAACCAGGACTGCAACCTGAAGGAACTGAAGAGAAAACAACAAATGGTTTAAAAACCCCAAAATCTAAACTTTTCCCGTAATGATGGAGATTTTCCTTTACCGTACGACCAAACGAAGCTGCCATGCTGACGGTGGTAATGTTTACTGCTAACCGAAGACGATCACTACGAAACTGATACCTTTCGGTGCGCCCGACTATGACTTTTATAATGCAACTCCCGAAAAAGTCTCGCGAGTAGGGATATGTCCAAATTTTCTTTCGTTTTCTCCTTGTCATGTTGAAAGTGAATTTGGCAATGATTACGAGGAGGGGGGAAAGAAAAAGAGAGTCCAAATTGAACTTACCACTTCCAAAACAAATCGGAGCAATTGAAACGACTCACCACACATGCAATGGGTGCAATGTTAATCGGACCACATTTGGCCTAAAAGAAACACATAGTGATTTTCAAAAATTTGAATTTAAATTGCGTTTAGTTTTTTGTGTTCCTTGTTTACGTTGCTTTTTTTCATTTCGGCCACTGCAAAGCCATTGCATTGCACCCAGAGACCCTGGTTTGGTTTACCCTGTTCATGCTTTGAATCCTCCTTGTTTGGCTTTGAGTCACAATGGCGTTTGCTTGCGTTGTACATGAATTATGCAGATTGTTGCCTTTGCTTCACGCTCGCGGACAGGGTTTCCAAGTAAATCCAGCTACACAACCAAAGGCAAACCAAAAAAAAAAAAACAAAAAAATAATGAAGTCAAACACCCACCACGAAACCAATCAAAATCCGGTGGTACGAAAAAAAGTTTTCTTGTTTACGGACTCATTTTCCCGTCCACGTATAAGAACATGCATTGTGAGGGTTCTTTATGCCTTTACCTGCCACTGAAAGCCGGCTTACTTGCTCAACCATCGGACCGCGTGGGCTCCAACCGGCGCAGGAAGCTTTGAAAATTTAATTTTCCTTCCCCGAACTTCGCTGTCGGATATTTGGTCGGAAGACGGTTCCTGTGTTCCGCCCGGTAGCTTCATGCATAATCCTGCAACGGGGGAACGGAGAAGAAAACGCTGATCCGACGAATAATAAAACACACATCATCGTTTCGCTCGGCTGAAACCACTCAAGATGCACGTAACGGGGTTCCGAAAACTACGAACAAATCGCGTGCTTTGTGAATCTGCGATTTTTCGTTCACGATTTCATTTTTTCTTTCGCTACCTTTCTCCGCTCCATCAAAGCGCACATGATTACTGGTGTGAGAACCTGTGCGAAATAATCATGTCGAAAAATCCCGGTGGAAATAATCGGTACCGGATTACTTTTCGATCTCAGTCGGCGAGTGAATTTCGTTCGAGTGAATATTTCATTGTTTAAGTCGATCGAAATTTGGAGAGCAGAAAGGAATTCCTATAACGCAAACAAGACCCCATCCAGGATTATTTGCTTTCAACGTTTCACGCTAAAATTAGTAGCTATTCACAACAAGAATAACTTAATGTCATTTAAGTTTTCAATGGAAATAAAATGACTTCTGTTGAATCTCATCGTTACAAATGTCTCATTCTCCCATTCTCATTATCTCACATTACGATCGTGATTTGAAAGGACCTTGATCTTCTTCATAGGAAAATGGTGTGCGATGTTGGATGGGTTTGATTGAGCTACCGTGATGTACAGAAGCTTTCTTAGATGCCTCTTTCCAGTATTTCTTAAAGCATATTACAACAGAACATCATTTATTGTCGATATGCCAAACATAATACATTTTTCTCATTTCTCACATACTTCAACATCCGATGGTAATAATTTGTAGTATCGTTTACAACGAACAATAGACAGCTATTTTTAAATGACTTTCCCCTTGGTAGACACTTCTCCGAAACTATAATTATCTAGCCTATTTTCACACTCCAACAAATCACCACCAACCGTGATGAAACGTGCTTCAGCAGACATCCCAAAAACGACCGACTTCTCCATACACACATACAATAGACAGCCTATGACATCGATAACATCCTAGGCAACCCACGGAAAACGGCGTACCTGGTCCGCGCCCTGCCAAAAGACACGGACCGTTTTCCTCCGAGGAAAACTTCTCCGGTCTGCGGCAGCTTTGGGAGCTTTCTCATGCGTTAAGCTGCGGTGTCCTTATCTGCCAGCTCATTATCATTATTACCACAGCGCAGTCAGCAGCGTTCCGCCGGAAACTCTATCACTATTAAAAGATTATCCAACATTACGCCTAAGCTGCACACCGCTGTTCCCAGCCGAAGGTGAGGGCGAGGCTAAAAATAGGATCGGTGAACAAAACCCCTTTGAAAAAGTAGGGAAAAACGCAACCACCTAACCTACTGCAGGCCCAAATTAACCTATTTATAGGCGGGGAGGTGGTGAAATTACCGATTAGCAAACAGTCAGGCCCATCCTTTCGGTCTTGCATGTTTGCTGAGCAGATACGTGCCTGTCGTGACAGGAGGGCGATTGATAAGTTTCTGAAGTTATATCAGTTTGGTTTCGAGCACTAATCTAAACATATGGATATTTTATGTCATTAATTTTACGATGTGCTTACTTTATGCTTATTATTTGCAAATGTGATAACCTTAGCGCATTTCACTTGAAAATAATTTTCAAAAACTGATAACAAACTTCAAGAAACCTATCGACTCACTGCAACGTAGTCCTGCTAATCAAAGTTTCTTTATTATAAGCTTTTTCTCTCCCTTCATAACGCAAAATCGATTCTCATGCCGCCTTATTTAAATCCGGCATGTTGCAATGTGGTAGGAAGAAATTTTCCGCCCAATTTCCACCGCCGTCACCCACATTAGCTATACTAGATTTTGTTTATTTGCCCGGTTTCATGGCCCTGACTTAACCTTCAATGCATTAATGGATCTTGTTTGTATTAAACTCTGGCGACCGCGGGAAGATGAAGCGGAGGCTTCGGGGCTGACACGGTTTAATCACAAAAGCAACCTTACGCAGCAACTTCAGGAAACTTTGGTGAAACTTTCCCTCGTGCTCGATGAAAATAGCATCCAGCGAGGTTCTGATGTCGTCCTCGAGCAGACTGATTGGACCATTCAGACTTCAGTTTGAGTTTGGTCGGCTTGCGGGAAACGTGGAAAACGATAAAAATGAAGGTAATTTTGCATCGATAGCATTTGTTTCTCACTCAACTAAACTGTTTCCAGTTATCTATTAAATCGTGGACCAACATTATAAAACGTTCAATAGCGGGCAAAACTCGCTCCGTTTTTCTTCCTCGTAGACAAACCTTGAAGCCCCCATGGTCCTTTCGAAGGTCAGTATGGCCCTCATGGGAGAGTGTGGGTATGGTTTTGCCGTATTTTATCATCAGCGTCTCATCTCGCCGCACGCAGTTCCGGTCGCTTGAAGACGCTGTAGAAGCTGAACCGGCACAATCCCTGCAAAAGCAACAACGGCTGGAGCGACGACAAAGGCACTGAAAAGGTCAGAGGTTGGCTTCGACTCGATCCGTCGCACACCGGAATCGATGGCCGGGAGCCAACACCGAGCGCGGGCAAACACTGACCAATACGTAGTCGTTCGATGGGAGGTGTGACCTTTTCCCGCTCACGTGCACTCACGGTTGGATGCGAACGGCGCTAGCCGAAGGTGAAGACCAAGCGTTTTCACGTTGGTCATTTTTCCGAAACCAGCAGTTTGCCCATTCGACGTCACAGAACACGGATGCGCGAACAACAACAGGTTAGCAAGAAGTATCCTCAAACATTGCCGACCAAATGCTCGCACGTGCTGCTCTAGAACAAACGGACCAATCTTCTCGCTGTGGCGCGTGATAATGACATTCATTAGAGCCTGTTCGACATATGCACTTCTAAAGAACCCCCGAGGTGAACTGAGCCGCATTGCGATTGCAGTACGCTTCCAGGAACATGCCCCAATGGTTTGGTTTTCTCTATAAATAAAACAGACTAGCTGTGGGAATATGTAAATTGTTTCAACTGTGGTTACACATTGTAACAATCGTTTGAAGGTTAGCTATTCAACTGATCTATCCTTATTTTAAAGGATCGAAACATTTCATGTAAAAACTGCTACATAGACGTGTCTTTTACATTGACTTTTACTTATTAGAAAGACTCAGGTCTTATTCCTTTTTTCAGTTCACATTGTTGTTTTTTTTACAAGTTCAATGTTTAGGAAATAAATTGGAACGAATTTAATTTTCCAACAAAATAAGAAAAGCTGATGTTCAATATTTATTTTAAATTTAAGAGATTTTTTTTTTCAATTTTTAATTTTAATACAGATTTTATAACAATGAACATGAATAAAATTGCTTGTTTTAAACATAACAATTTTTAGTTGAGAAATTCTGATAAGAATCTACTGATAACTGTCAATCAGTAACTGTTTGAGAAGCATAATTTGATATATTTCAAGCAAAAAAATCTTTTGTAGAACTTGTTTTACACAGCAAAGAAGTTATAAAAAACTAAAGTAATATTCCATTTTCTTTTGGGTCGCTTCCAATAACATCCGATGGCTAAAAAAATATTAACAAGTTAGAAGAGAATGTAAATATACGAGCGAATCACAAACATTATACTCTACCAGTTCCTTTGGTCTTAATAAAACAGCCATATTATTTTGATTTCACAAATACACTAGTTTTACATCCCTAAAAAGTCTGCAAGGTGTCTATTTTCCACTGAACTGACACAAAAACAAGCGCCTTCAAGCGGGTTAAGCACGGGCTTGGCACACCTAGAGATCAATAAAAACTCCTTTAAATCTCCTTTTGTCTGCCACTTCCCGAGATGCTCTTCGTGATGAGCGGCTTGTTCCATCCGAAGATAAGCCCCGGTTCCATCTGACGTTTTCCCAAAGCGTTGCAAACCATGTCCATCGCTTGCTCCGATCAAAGCGTCACGGAAAAACGGACCCGCACGTTTCTGCTTTTGGCGTGAGAAACATTCCAGCCCCAAGGGTTGCATTTTTCCTGGCGTTCCATTTACGATCGGCCCACAGTTGAAGCTCCGGCTTGGGCTTTCCCCGGCTGAAAAGCGAAGGGGTTGCTATTTATAGCGCAATAGAAGCACTCCGGGCACGGATGTGGGCAGGAAGCAAACACACTGGCTAACCGAAATGGCAGCTCGAGTGCGCCGCAAAGATGATCCTTGATGAATATGATGCGGGTTTGGGGTTCCGTACGTGGGGACGTGTGTGGTGTAAAATAATGCTCCAATTGCCAGCCCATTCATATTTTATCCTTCCGTTTTTTCCTATCTTTCAGGTTGACTTTTAACTTCTTCGTAGCACTTTCTCGCTCTGTTTTATGTTATTCATATATCTTTTTCTCTATTACTTCTACTGGTGCATTGGTGTCAAGCCCACACAACTACTTGCCCTGATTTTAATGTTCCCCGGGCCTCCGAAACGGTTATTCGTCCTTGTCCGCGTTGATCCGCTCGTTCCGCCAGAGCAGGAACAGCAACAGGTAGGCACAACGTCGAAGAAAACCGGAAAGCAACCAAATGGTCGGCGAAGACCCGACTCACGAATGCAAACGACCAGAAGGAAACGCCGGGATGCAGTTCGTAGGTCATTGACCGGCGCGCACTGCAATCTGGGACACCCTTTCGGGCCGAACCGCTGGCGCCAAAAGTGGGGAGAAAATGAATAAAGGAAAACGCTCCGACGGCAACGGCACCGGGGAAATGGTCCGACGGACGGAGCTGAATCGAAAACCCGCCACCACTGACGGATGGAGAAGGTGTGTGTGTGTGTGTGTATGTGATGACTGTGTCCTACCGGCCGGCAGCCGATTCCTGCTGCCCTGTGCCCGGTGGAACTCGTGCGCATTCCGAAAAAGTGCCAACCTAGCGCCGGGGCCGGATTTTTTGCGTTCGACGACGGCGCATTCGAGACCCCACCGGTAACGTTGCCCCGTTCACATGCAGGCAACACACACAAGCGTGCCCTCGAGCACACAGGCGCATAGGCGAGCATCGACGCGGGCATGCCCGTACCCCGTGTCGTGCGGGTTTTCTTTTCATTTGTTCATGCTCGTCTCCATGCGCTTCACTTCGCTTCAATCACCACTATGCATTATTATTTGGGTTTGGCGGTTCGACGCGGTGTCGTGACGTCATGCGTTGTTGGCATCGTGCAAAGGGGAACCGAGCTACCCACAGCGAGCATGTTCGCCTGGTAGTGGCGCGTTCCCACCATTTTCGATACTCGATGGCGTTTCTAGTGCTGCACATGTTTTAATGGGTTTTTGTTTTTACCTGTTCTCTGGCCGCAGGGGGGATAGTTTTTTGAAAATAAATCGAAACGAAAAAAAATTACGAATGGGTAAGTTTTATAAATACATGAGGAGATAAACATGCAAAAGACAATAATAAAATATCATATTTATTTTTACAAAAATAAATCAAAGCATTAAACAATAGTGGAATGTGTAAGTTTTTAAAATGATGATGGAATTCCAAATGATAATTAGAAAATATACATTCCATCAACCTATGAAATGCATTTTGACTAAATTGGCCTTGTGTTCAATGAAATTATGTACAGTTATAATTTGTTTAGTTCAGATTATGAAACGAAGACAAACTTATTAAACATTTCTGTATAGTATTCGCAAATAACGCTTTGATTTATGAATTTAAAAGATATAGATATCAATTAAGCCTCACTGTTGACATCTTTGACATACATGTTTTCTCTAATACTGTGCGATCTCTAAAAGGAAACATTTAAAAATAAACTGTTGTGGCACTCAAAGTAATAACATTATTATAAAATAAATTTGGTTATTTTTCAAACCTAAAAACTTTGACACTTATTATTATGACCTTAGCCGAACGCTGTATGCCAACTTGCATCCACCTACGTCATCAACGGTGCATCACTTTGCACATGCCTGATGTGTGGTGTACGATATTATGACGACACAGCTGACCCCAATAAGTGGCACGTATTTCCGGTGAAAACCCGCCGAGGATTAATTCGTTTCCAATTTGATCCATTTTCACCCACTTGAGGCAGGTTTGTTATGTGGTTGCACGCTAACCGATGTAATTTCAAACTGAAAATTATTGAGTGATTACTTTGATCAAGCGATGTTGGGCATCGCTGTTTCAATCATGGCCGTCATAAATATAGGGTTTTCGTAACGGAGAATATCATAGAACAATCATTGAAGATTACAGACTATCTATATCGTCAACCTTCAAGCAGTTACGATCTTACGAACGAACTCGTAACTCGTAAGAATTGTGTCTATTTTTAGACTACAAATCCACAAGTACATTTACTTCCGTCCCAGTTATCTGATATGATAGGACCGAAGTTCTATTTGGATGAATGTTATAAATGGTAACACTATGCACCGTAACTATCTCCATGGAACCGACGAGACGCTTTACGAATCCCAGCCCAATCATCACCCTTCTGCTGATGCAATCGACAGTGATGCAATCGGACTTACTGCACCATCTTGAGCGAGAGAATACGTTATAGGAGATTCTGCCTGCAATGGTAGGTATTTCTCATGATTGAAAACCATCATCACATCATAGCCACAAGGTGAAACCACAATCCGTACGGCCTTCAGGTCTTATGATGTGGGATTATTCGGTAATCTAAAATCTCCCAACCATAGAGGACGGCCTACGACTGTGTAACCTAATGGCCAGGGTAACATCGACCCACGGGAAAATTCTTTCCTCAGTCCATAGTGACCGGGTCCACGCATGTCCACGAACCTATTAGCATCATTCAGTAACCTCGGTATCAAAGGTGTCAGCGTGAGTTGGGAGGGAAGGAAAGAAAACCAACCTTATTCCAGGTGTCACCAGCATCCCGGCGCTCGGCGCTTCCACAAGCCGGTAATAAAACTGTCACGCGCCGTGGAAACATCGCCTTTCTTTTGTGCCTGCGTGTGTATTTAAATCCAACCGTGACAGGAAAAACGTGCCACTAAAGTGAACCACCAGCGCGAGCACCGATCCCGTTTGATGTCGGCGCTTTTCCATACAAACG
Source organism: Anopheles coustani (assembly GCF_943734705.1). Taxonomy (NCBI): domain Eukaryota; kingdom Metazoa; phylum Arthropoda; class Insecta; order Diptera; family Culicidae; genus Anopheles; species Anopheles coustani. The sequence continues at coordinate 87,976,184 of NC_071289.1, forward strand.
GAGCGCCATGTTTATTGTCGTATAAATAGAACAGTTCCCGTGCCGTGGCGGCTCAAAGGTGAACTTAATTTTTGATAAGGTTTCACCGCTAGTGACGATTTGCGTGGCGCAAACTCGGGGCACGTGTTTCGCGCGGATCGGGGGCGTTCGAGATGTAGAATGGAAAAGCGTGATTTTTATTTCTACGATTTCTGTCCGAAACCGGAACCGCAGCTTGATGGATGTGGCGGAAAGTTGGGTGCGACTTCATGTTTCGCAGAATACGCCACAGGTTTTCGTTGTTTTAATTTATTTAAAATTTTACTTGTAGAGCCCATTTACCCTGGAAAATGCAATACAACTAAGCCTATCATTGTCGGGCGATTTCTAGGGACATCACTCTATTTATTGGGAGAAAGGTCAAACAACCTGGTAATAAAATCTTCCCAGAACAACGCCCATCATCATAAGAGTGATGCTGTAACGCCCATAACCGGGTTGGTTGATCCCCGATGCTAACGCCGTTGACCCACTATCATCCCAGTTTCGGTCGAATTCGAAACGATTTATCATCCACCTACGCCCATTGTCTTTCCCTCCATCAGGAAAATGTCGAAAATGAACTCCCCAACACACACACACACGGTTTCAGAGGACAACCGGAGGTTTCTTCATGCTCTGATAATGACGACGATGACCTACGCACTAACATCGGTGCCGATAAACCCGCTGACAAGCGCTAGACAAGTGGCATGGCGTGGTCTCGACCGGTAATTGTGACACAGTGACGGGTTTCCCTCAACTCCGAGCGTTGGTCGACGCCGGGTGATGAAAAATAAAAGATATTTATTGCCACCATCGCCCTTGAAGGACCGGGCTGTCATTGTCCCTCCCCTGGCAATGAGTCGCCCATTTCGACTGTCCAAATTGCTAATTAGGTCAACGCTTAGAAGGACGAGTTCCTGGGGCATAGAAAAATGGAAACGCATTTTTATTCAGGTGGAAATGACCTTCCGAGCGGTTGTGGATTTTTTTTCTCGTCAAAGAAAATGCGACAGGAGCCTAGCAGCGTGTGGAAAATTCTGCGCTGGACAGGAGAGGAAAACAAATCGAAAAAAGTTCCCGGAAATGACGTGCTTGCCGCGGAGCGTCGTACCGGAAACCACGTGACCTTCGACCTCTGGCTGATGGCGCAAAAGTGAGCATAATGAAGCAACCGATGTCAACGACGGTGCCATGCACCGGTTTGTTCCTATTATTTTCCTATCGCACCAACTAAGTGCACCAAAGGGGCACTTTGGATGCTCGGGATGCAACCGGTTCCCTCTCCCCACCCCCTTTCATCTTCCTATAGTCCAGCTACCACTCTGACGGTGGCATTCATAGCGTGACCTTGCTCCAATTCGGTGTGACCTTTCAACCATCCGGTGCGTCCGACTGTGACCGGCTTGGAAATGGATGCCACTGGCTCGGTCCCGCCAATTTCCGCTTTCCCAGAGAGTGCCTTCGTTCGTTAGTAAACCGCAGTTTGACCGTTTGCGACAATTTCCAGTGAAAATACTACGGAAATAGAATCTCCTTTGGTGTTGCAAAGCACGACCACTTCGGTGCATCGAATAAATGTTATCTACACAATATTTAATTCAATTGATTGACTTATCTATTGAAAATGAAATCATTTTCGTTACATTTACACTTTCACTTCGGCTAAATTAAAGCGAATTTCATAAACGAATTTGTGTGTTAAATATAGAAACGACACAGACTTTTGCTTTGTTATAAGTTATTTAAAGACGTGTTATATCTTTCAAGTGCACAAATAAACAAATGTAAGGTAATTCAAACCCGCGTTTTCCCATTTGCATTACAAAGCTTCCTTACATTCCGTTGAATATAAGCCTTTTATGATGAAACATCCAAGCGTGTGCTGATGCAAAAACACATCTTCTGTGGAAATCATCTTGAACGAAGAGGAAACCCAACCGAAACGAAAGAGAGCTTAGTCGCGACACGTTGCTAAAAGCTGCCGCACTCGGTGTATTAAATCGGGTTCGGCTTGTTTTCAGAATTACCATCTTCAGCATCGCGTGCCGTCGTAGAATGCTTTCATTGCTGACGAGGTTTATTTTTTTGTATTGGACATTTAATGATGGATTATTTATTATTCATAGTTGTCATGATTTTGGATTGCTACTGAGCAATTTCGAATCTAAACCGAAAAAGCATTATAGTATTTTACGAATTGCTATGGTTTTGTTGTTTTTGAAAATTGGTTGAACGCTTTTCCTTATCTTTGAAATTAATACTCCAAATAAATGCTTCTAATTTTCTAAACCATAAAAATTACTTTCCCCATGATTTACTTATTAAAAGGAACTTATCAATTTACTTCAGAGTAACCCGAAACCATTTCATTCAAATCATCTTGATCCGACCATGCAAAACAGTCATCAATTCTAGGCTTTGCCCAACCGTGAAATTTGGTTCCAACATATTCTTTTCAAACACTCTAGAGTAGATTCTAGATCTAGGCCAACATAGTTGTTTACCGTTGCCTAATAGTTTGACCTGAATTGAGGGATCAAACGTCCTAACTTTCTCTACCCTTGTATTCGCCATCTTTTGTGGGATTAAGCCTAGCCGAGTCTAAATTTGTTACTAACATATCTCCAAGTCCTTGCGTTTGTCCTTGGGTAATTTCTGGAACGTGGGAAAGGGCTTGATGGATGAAAAGGACTTCGGCTGGTTTGCCGAACTCGACTGGAGAGGAGAGTTTGGTGCTAACAATATGTAACGTGAAGTCTTTCTTTCCCAGTTCTGCAGTAGTCTTGAACTAAGTCCCCGTAATGAACGAGCGGGTGATCCAATCCACTCGAAGAAGCCAAACAAACAATCAGTCAGGCCACATCCTTACAGCTCGAACAACAAGACGACAGCTTGTGGATCCGGACACAAACTAGCAGCGGTCAGCTTCCCTGCAGGAAGATAGATGGCCGTTCGCCCTGAACCGGGCGCTAGACAAACGTGAAGCCCGCCGAAAGGACAGCCCTGGATGCTTGACCTAGATTTCAATCCCGATTCTGGAACCCGGTGCCATCGAGAGCTGGTTTTTTTTTTGGTCTCTGTTTGAGCCGTATCGAGCCTACGAGACGGGGTGTGTGCGTGACTGGCATGCTTTCACTCGCCAGCTTTCCTGTGGGATCCCTCCCCGGTTCGACACGGTGCATGGCAGTTGATGACGAAAGCGAACGAGCCAACACCCGAGCAGCCTCCCAGGTTGTGGCATTGGGGAGGCTCGCCCATGTTCCCGTTGATGTAAGCCCAGCTATGACGTCATTCGGTTTTCAGCGTTGCCCTACTTTTCGATTCGATGTCCTTCCACCGTTACGGGTTTTTCCCCGTGTCCTTGACACGGGAATGGCGGGAACGGTGGGAATTCGGTAACGTTTGCTCCCGGCAAAGGAAACACCCCGGATGAATGCGGTATTGCATTGGGTGGCCGAGCCGATTTTACGGTGGAGGCGCCCGGTACTCGCTGTTGACGAACGGTTGTTACGTATTGACTGTGCGTTTAGCAAAATATTTTTCTCACAAAACGCTCGTATGGCTTCGTTTGCAAAATTCTGAAGTACTGCCAATCCGAGACCTTCGGAAACTGGCCCGCAACCGTCGTGCGTGTGCTGTGGCTCGAAGGATTTTTCTTACGGCGCTACTTCGGTGTGGTTTGGCGTACGTGCCTATTTTGGATGAGGGCGAAAGTAGGCCACGGTTAATGCCAGTGTTCTCGAGCGGAGTGTTTTCCTAGATTTGGCAAATATCACATTTTGCTGATCACCAACTTTCTGTGGCTGAGGAAAAACCTGCTTGCTGTGCATAACGGTTGGTCACCTTGCCTAATCAATCGAGTTTGACCAAGCGATCGTAACAGATGTCGAAAAGAAGGCCATGTTCTAATTGAATTTGTTTTTTCCATTATTTTTGCATCAATCCGTAGTCCATATTTGAGGTTTCTAAATGTTCAAATTGTAACATTAAAGTGCAGTTCAGTATTAAAGTAAATGAATAATGAAGTTGTTACAACAAAGCTTAAAAGAAAATTATTTTCAAAACAATTTTATGGAGATACAAACCCGTTTGAAATATGTTTCACAATTACAATTCGTTTTGTATACAACGTTCCACGCGAGTGCTTAATAGCAATGTCTTCAAAGACCTCGCTTAAAATATGCAAACCCGTTTAAAACGAAATTGTCACCTGGTTTGTATTTCGCCATGGGGAATTGTATTCAAATATTTACCAAAAACACACCTCGAATGGCGAGGAAAAGCGCCCCCAAGGGTAACCTCCCGTTTTGCGAGCTACCAACGTGCCTTAACCTACCAAAGGGCAAATGGTTTTGTTCAGGGGTTGGCAAACGACGGCACTGAAAGCGTTTTAGAGGAAATAAAATATATGATGATATTAGAAACAAAGTTAGGCATTTCAAGTATCATTTTAAAATATCCATTTCACAGAGGACATTATAATATTTTCCAAAAGTTAGTCATTCTAAAAGAAAGTTTGGCTACCCCTGATTGAACTGAACCACCGCGTTCGGGTACCTTTTGCTATTCGACTGTATCTAATTCGTGTTGTTTCGAGCCGAAAGAAACGCACCTTTTGGGGAAGCGTGAAAGAAAAGCTCTTCTTAAAGCGTACACACAACAGCTGACAAATCACATCTTGCCGGCAGTACCGAAAGGTGTCTTGCCGTTTCGACGTCACCGTCGTTAACTATTCATTGCGTGAGTTGGAGTTGCTTTTCCTTCGTTTTCTCACTGCCGTTTTGAGAATGTCGTAAGGTTTCGCCATTTTCCACTGGCAAACGAGTTGGCGTTCGCAGTTCGAGAACCTGCGGGTGTTTCTTGATAGCCATCCTGGCTGCTAACAAAACGACCAGCGTTCTGCGCCGTGAGCAAGGGAGTCGGTTAATGGCAGTTTGTTTTTTCCCCGCCAGTTTGTCCTTTTTTCTTTCACCGAAACTGGTCAACGTAATCTTTCTTCTTGGGCAACAAACAACCCCATGAAATGTAAATAAAATAAAAGTGCTGGGGGAGCTTTCCCGGAATGCGGGTATCGCCAACAGAGGGAACACCGTTGCGGCGCGTTGCGAAAAAGGATAACAAAGCAAACCGGCCATCAGGGTGCCGTCGTCATGGTGCTGCACGGCACAAGTGGTAAAATAATGCACTTCAAAGAATCGACCCGGACATCTTCGGAATCGTCACCAATTTGCCGTGGTCTTCAATCCTCAAACGAGTGGCTGTGTCCATCGTCCAAGAAGGACATTCGGTATTTTCTCCGTAGTTTGTTAAGCACTTCTTCTCGGGAAAAGCGGGATCCTTTGGCAGGAAAAAATCGGTCACACCTCGCGAACCGGACACCGGCATGCCGGCGGGACGACGGGCGGTGGAGTATCCATTAAAACAAATCAACAAACAATTCCCGACAACTGATCCTTTCACGGAAATACTTCTTTTACCCTTTATGAGGGGCATATCCAGCTAGCACCCTGTCGCAGGACTTGCTTTCCCGTGTGACGTTTGCTATGGCAATTTTCCCGGGATCGGGGATCGAGTAACTCTTAGTATGGTTGAACTTTTCCTGAAACTCATCGACTGAGTGGATTGTTGTTTTCAACATCCTTCTAATCAACAGTTATTCCCTACTACATCGTGCTAATTTGGACGGATACACGGCGGGATAAACGATTTTACGGAATTTTAGTGCTTGCTTCAAGTCGTGTGGAAAGTGCGCGAGCCTTCTGGTTCGTAACGGATCGAGTAAAACTTATTACAACCTGTGATTCGAACCTTTTCTATGATTAAAATACAGACACTAGTCTCATTTCATCGTCTATTGACATCGATAATTGGATCCTCTATTTGAGGGAATGTTACACTTTGTTGATTTGATTTTCTGTGAAAATATCCAACGATGTTAGGTTAAGTCCTTAAATCTCCACACTTATCACTTAACATTCGCAGAGACTTTGCTTCCATTTTCTATAAACTCATCCTTAGTAGACATTTTACGTTGCTCATTTCGCTTTTAATGTTTTGCTTGTTACTTGAATTGCTTGTTGTTTTGGTTTGCAATTAACGAAATAAGTTATTCTTAACAATTACTGTCCCGTCTGGAACTAATTTAAACATTCTACACTACATTCCTTGTTTTTGTTTTTCCTGTGGTGATGGTGAAAAGGTGATTACAAAACAAGATGCCAAAAGACTCGAGGATAGACTAGCTATCTCCATACTGACTTTGCAAGTGCTTAACTGCAATCTCTTCCAGACGAAGTGGGCATAAAAAATCAGCTTCCCGTTTCCAATCACATGTTTATAAGTTGTTTGTAATTAATGCTTACCTACTTTCAAACAAGGAAAGTTTAAAAGCACGGTTAAAATATTCCGTTTTATATCACTGGAAAACATTTGTCTAGAACACTGAACTGTGCAAGTGGGGGGCGGAAAGTTTAAACTGCACACTGGTGGAACTGGGAAAGTGTATGCCTTCCAACGCCGGTAACTCCTCCAACGTCCCAACGGCAAGGCAAAGTTCAACTGTGCCGAGGCGTATCGTGGCGATTGGTGGCACTTTTCCTGCCATCCTGCCATTGAAGACTGTAAAATCGTACCGAGCACCGATGATCATTTGGTAACTCTTTCGTTTAAAGCATCTTGAGATTGTGCGGATGACGCACAAGGAATCATTTGGATACAATTTCGTAATAGTTCGTTTAAATATTCTGTGATGATGATCCGACCGATTCAATGGTAGTCGACTGAAACAGTACACAAGAAACTGTTAAAATATCAACGATGTCATCATTTTAACAAGTAAGTATATTGGGAATACTTCCCATAAACTATTAATATGCAAGCCTTAAATTCTATTTTTAAGGAAAAATCCTTTTGATTACTTTTATTTTTAAATGTCAATCAAATATAATTTCATTGGTATTTCCAATGCTACCAAAATAGTTCAACTTTCTATAACCGAAGAAGGTTTTGTTGCGACAATCTATTTTGGCATTTGACTTTCAAGTGTTCTGATAAAATTGTAACATGTTTTTCTTTTCTAGAAAGAAAAAGTAAAAGGGCTCAAAAATAGATGTTAATTAAACGCTTTCGATATGCTAAGGTGCATTCCTTTGCTCCGCAGCCATATGTAAAAGTCATCAAAAACTGGAAGAAGTAAAACCAAGTTTTTCGTTTAACAGTTTTGCCACAGTTCAGTTTAATTTCCAACAACTTTCACAAACATCCCTCAAGAACATCCCCCGGCTTTCGGTTTCACTTGTTCAGCAGAACCGGGGCGGCCACCGGAACGGGCACGGAGGCGAGGAACGGGTCGTAGGCGGAGTACGTCACGTAGGACGCCGGTGCTAGGTTGCCGTGGAACGTTTGCTCGTAGAACGTCGCGTAGCTGGCGACGGTGGGAGCAGCGGCCAGCACCGGCACCCCGGCCACGTTGTACGCCAGGACATTCGGTCTCGGTTGCGGTTTGCCACTGGCGAGGGCAACGATGGCAACGAGCGCGAACAGGCTAATCTGTGGATTGGGAAGGATTCGTAAATATTCTGGTTTTTCGAAAAATACGTGTCTCGTTCTGAATCGGGTCGAAATACTTACAATTTTGTTCATTTTAGATAAGGTTTTTGCTGCTGAAGCTGAACCGAACTGTGTCTTTGGATGGGGAAGGCGCGGAACACTGATAGTTTCCCATCGATAACGATTATTATTTATAGTCCCCAAAATTTGACACCAGTCGAACCAATATTTTTCTAACGCCCTAGGGTTCCCTCCCTAGTTTATTAGTATGCTTGTTGGTGTGTGCGTATTTTTGGACTCAATTCATATGGCAAGCATTGATGCGGCATTGACTAATTCTCATGCGCCCCACGTACCCATGGCATGCGTAATATTTCCAGCCGAACGGCCAACCGTTCCCAAAATGCGACCGGGTGATGGAATCAATCCGATAATCGTGGTGCGTATAATCGCATTTAGATAGGTTAGCCTTGTCACATTAAACGGCGACTGTCTTACGCTCCATTGCTTCAAGCGGTGGGCGGGGAAAACACGCAACACCCACCATCGATCTTTTCACCTTCGCGCCGAAGATGGCCCACACCGCTCAAGGCCAATGCGTAGCCCAACAATGTTGTGGCGAATGAACGATGTTGACCATGAAACATCGAAACATTGGGCCAATCTGTGGCCGCGCGATTATGTCGCCAGTGCCGTAATAAAACTCCCCGGGCCAACGTCGGTGGCTGGCGGTCGTCTGCTGGAACGCACGTATCATTTTGCACCTTCCGATGGCGGCGTCCTCGCAAACGGATCACCCCGACGAAAGGCCACGAAGGTCATTGACACTGGGGCAGATATTTGGCAACACGATACTGGACACCGGCAGTGATTTAAGGGCGAATAGGTCATCGAAACTTTAATGTGAAGTGGCGGGTGACATTTGTTTTTCTGTTCTTACATAGTGTTAATTTAGACTCGTAAATACTACCTACATAAATGGTGAAAATGTATCAAAGGCGAAGGAGGCACTCTTAAACATATCTTTGAACGATAGAAAGTCAATTCAAACATGAAATTAGAAGTAAGCATGACAGTCTCTTAACAGGTATTTCGCTGAAGCAGGTCTGGAAAACATCAAGGAAAGCCTTTTTATAGGATTTGTTTTTATCGGTGTTTTCGACAGTCTGTTGTTTCATAGAATGATGAAAAAATCATTCTTTTCTCGTTATTACTTTCTTATTTTTGTGACTTCATTAAAATCATGCTGCAGTACCAATAGGTGGTATCTCATAAGGATTTGTTTAATTTTAACAGGGAGAGTAACGATCGTTTATACTGATTTATAATTTATAGATTATAACGACCATTAATTTCGACGAAAACGATTGACAAATACATCCAATTAATCGAAAATGAACGCAAAAACGGCAACTTAAACGAAGGTTAAATAAACAAATCCGTATGCGATTCCACCTAATCTTTCTGGAATTATTCGTTAGATTTAATGTTTAATATGATCACATAATAGACGAAATATGGTGAAAACCAACGATTTAAAAAATGCACAATATACTGCATGCTTAGCCAGTCAAATTGTGCTATAAGGGAAGTAAACTTGCTGTCTTTACAAGCAATTTACTGTGTTTTATTTCTTTCATTCTAAAACCTGAGAAAGTATGATCCATCCAAATGTTTGATGGGTTTATCTCGGTTGAAAACCACACCCCATTTGATATCTTTCGATCTTTGATGACTTTCGAAAAATTGTGGACCCAAACAGGTCCTAACGATTTTATTTAATTGTGCAATCATTTCATGATTATTTGTCTTCTATGGAATCGTTCGTTTTCTTCTCCAAATGTTTAGTTAACAAACAAACCGACAGTCGAGTCCCGCAGCCTCCGAACCATGCTGCGCTGTAATAACACCCAATTTGACGTGCAATTTGTAAGCTCCAGCTGCGGCTCAAAGAATCGCACGCAGTGATCGGGCGGTCCGCCCTCCTACCGGTGTCGAATTTTCTCCAAAAACATAACAACCATGACCTAGAACAAGCGAAGAGATGGATGTCAGCCGCAAAAAACAACATCGAGCTTGGTGCACTTTCATACTTTTATTTCATGTAGTTTTCCTTGGTCGGAAAACCCAAACCCAAAAGACGCCTCAACAGCCAATTGCCTTGGCCCGCTGGAACACATGGCAACCGCCGTACCAGCGACCGAGGATGATGACAGTCGAAAACCTGTTTTGGGTGAAATTATGCGTCAATGACCCTGACGAGCGCAGTAGGAAAAACGATAGCCGGGAAATGACACTCTACTGCGCGCCGCGACAACGAACGCTGAGAAAATTCACTCCAACCGTAATCAATTTTGTGTTCAGATTTTGACATTCGTCGAAGGCATAATTCTTTCTTCTTTCGTCTTTAGAAATGTCTTAAAATACACGCCACGGTACGGTGTGCTTGTCATTACCTATCAGTCTGGGGAAATCTATAAATAATTTTCTTTGGAGGCATGTAATCATCTTCACGATGCCCTAAGGTGGAATAAAAAGGATTACCCCCGTTACAATTACCTTCCGCGGTAGTCTTTTAACAAAACCCTTTAAATCCCGTTGGGCAGTAGCTACATAACCTCAACACACGGAGTCACCCAACCGGATACAGGGACCGCGCGTCCTAAGACGTCCATTACGGACGGTCACGTTGTGCAAAACGGAAACGAGCGAGAAGCCATTCAATCGTTTCCCGTCCCGAAGGAAAGTTCCGTTTGCAGGTGAGCGACCACATGGGCTCGGGAAGCATATGCTGCGCTGCGTCATGCCCCTTTTTCCCGGTACTGGTTAATTGTGCTCCTCGGGTCGGATGATATTGATATTAGCCGAGGGCGAGTGTGATGTTCACAATGTTTAAAATTAGTCTTATTATCCATCCATGATGTCTTTCATCACGAGTCGATCAACGGATTCGAACGGAGTCGAGCCCAAAGTTGGTGCATGCGTTTTTCCGCTTGCAAAACCGTTTTTACCCGACACGGCGGGCGGTACCATCGAGTCACATGTTTGGGCGGATGTTGCTGCCACTGGAAATCACCAGGCCACCAAGACTTGCCTACTCGGCAGGCACGCACATCGTTGCTAACGGCGTGCCATTCGGCCTAGCGTCATACACATCGGCAGACAGTGGCGCTTTCCCTGGGAGCAATTTCCCACCGGATGCGACCGGATACGTGTCCATTGCACGAGTTTTGCCACAGTCTTTCCGATGTTGCACAATCTGCTTTGCTGCTTCGCGAGCCAATGTGGGAATGAACCCCGTCAGGGTTGGGCCCGAGTGAAAAACAAGAGTTTTCCGTCAAGAAAATACGATCCTTATCTGCCGCTCGTCCGTCGAGGTCACGCAACGCAAGTCATGGCGCATGGGGTGTGTACTTTTTTTTTTATTTTTCTAAACCGTTGTTGATGCGCTGCCTTTCAACGAAGCTGTTTACAGTGAAGCCATCTCGGGATGAAGTTTAAAAAATTGAGCCTCGGAATGGTGCATGAACCGCGTGCTGTAACACGAAGCTGGTGCTCGAACGCGTGATCAATGTTGTATGGAAAATATTCCATTTCCTCCCTCTCGTAACGTTGTCCAAACCCATCGCCCCTCCACCCACAAACCGTTGCGATCACTAGTATCCAATCACGCCCTTGCCCCGACGTGGGTGTTATCATTGAGTCGTGGACGGCGTCTCCGGAGACGTCTTGCCAACAAAACATCCTACTACCGTCCGCTCCTGGGAAGTCTCTGGCGATTTGCTTGTTTTTGTGCCATTTTGTTGCTTCGGCTTCCTTCGTCCGTTTTCGTTCCCCCTTTCCTTTTCCCCCTCGGCGAACCGGCCGCTGTTGTTTTAAGAATGTTTATCTCTGCGGCGTATGCTGGGGAAACCGAAAATATAAACATATCAGTCAATTTGACGCGCTGTCGATGCTAAAAATAGTCGCTCTGTGATTCTCCGGAGGAGCTTTCCTACGACCCTTTTTTGGGGGCGTATGTTTTGGTTTAGCGAAAGATGGGACACGCGGAAAGGAAAAATTTCGTATCCGAGGAGGCCGGGAAAAGCTCGACGAAAACAAAAAAGGTTCCGCGTATGGTGGGTTGTGTGCGTTGGTGCTCTGTGAATCGGATTCAAGCGGTGCCATCCTCGACGGGATGGCCAAGGAAATGGGATCGAAAAATTGCGCATCGCACTAGACGTGTTGGTCGGAAGCACTTTTGTAATGTGCGAATGTCCAACCAAAACAAAGTGCAACCTTAGATTGTTAGGCCCTTGGAATCTTACCCTAAATATGTATGATTTCATTATCAATATGGACTGTTTGTCATAATATTCGTGTATATTCATCTAAACTATTTCTTTTCTAGACAGAGGTCGTTTAAATGGTTTTTGTAATTCTATTGGAAGTGCCATACGGCCTTGTCTTCTATAGCGTTATAGTAAACTTGTTGCAATGCCTTTTTTAGCAGTTTGTTCGTACAAAAGATGTTGGAATATCGTAGGTGTTTTAACATTTGTTATGACTTTTTTTGTAATCAACACGTATTATGACTTTTTTTTTTAATCAGAACATCATAGAGTTGAACTTCTATTTTTGTTTTTCAACATTTCAAATCCTGCAAATTTGTTCTTACAGATCTTTTTCTTATACTTCGGTCGACATAAGTTGCCACACAAAAATCTTGTTGTGCGTAAAAATGTAGTTAGTTCAGTTTTGTATGTGCACTTCCATATTGAAAAGCGTAAACTTGAGTAGTTTTCCATTATAATTTGTTAATGCTGTCTCAAACGTTTAAAATATATTACCAATTAATACACTCCATCTTTTAGGGATGTCATAACAAAATAAAGATAGATTTAAACTATTTATGTTTTCTCCAAAGGACACACCATTTACTTTCACCCGTGCCTCAAAAGTCCTCCTCAGTAATACAATTCTAAATCAAAGGGCACACGGGACATTTTGAGTGCTTTCGGCACTGATTATAGAGTCGGGAGAAACTGCGCCACACGGTTGTTATGAAGCCGAGGGGAAGCAACACCGTCGAGATACTTGTGCGCTTGTAAATTTATACGTAGCCATGATTTATTGATGAAGAACATCCTAATCGCTGCGAAAACCATGCCCGGAGTGTGTTCTAAAAATAAGGCCGCATTTCGAAGCGCTTGTGACGGTTGACTTTGCCGCTTGGGAGCATAGAAAAGTGAGTTCGATTTTAATCCTCGTCAAGGACAACCGGTGCAATTAAATTACGCTCACGCGCACCGTTGGTAAGTGGACGGACTCGAACTAATCGAATCAAATGGTAAATTTAGTACAATTGAATGTGCCTCAGTGTGAGCGAGCTGATTTTATTCAATTTAAAAAAAAATAGAAATAAATATTTTGATTTATTTTTAAAGTCGTATTCGACAACACAAATTCGGTGATTATCTGGAACAGCTTGAAATTTGAATGAGTGCTTTTAGTGATTTACATCGAAATAAGTTTTCAAAACTCTTCCATCAACCTCAACATCCACCGAACAAGAGATACCACAACCAAAGTGTTTTCTTCTCTAAAGATGCTCCCATAATGAACCCTTTCGAACGTCGATCCCCATCAGAATCGAACCGATGCTGCTTTACAGTCTTCTACAGCCGATGGCTGGTCTCGACAGTCTCTCGTCTTAATTTAATTATACCGCCACTCGCAACACTTTGCTTCCTAAGCATCCTGTTTCTAATGTCTGCCAGGTTGATGGTCGGCTCCGTTTTTAGCTCCTTCTTTGTTTTTCCACAACACCGGCAGCCTCCCAGCAAAGCTTCCACCTTACCGAGACACCTTCGTATGCATATATGAGGATAAACGCCCGTTCCATCGATCGGAAGTTATTTTAAATCACAAACCAAACCACGCTGCTACTGCCTCCGGAGGTTTTTTCTTCGTTTCACTTCCTGAGAATGACGAGGGTCAGCATAGAAGTGGACGCAGTTTTGAGCTAAAAACGCTAGAGAATTCTTTTCCGTGCAACCGTCAGAAAAAAACTTTTCCTCCGTTGCCAAAAGAAATGCCATGCGGCTCAATTGTGACGGAAAATTGAGAACGAAGGATTCTATTTTTAGCCTGTTCTAAAATTAAAAAACAAACATTTTGACACATTCCAGGCACCCACTAATGTTATCCTTTGTTCCGATGGTCGTCAAAACCCTTTTCTAAAAATATTCACTCTACGATTAGTGACGGGGATATTGTTGAAAGATTTTTCTATTTACGCGAGTTTAACTTTAATTGATATTTGTCAATCAAATCGGCCTGTTCGGATGAGAAATAACTTTTAAAAGATTCCCTCAAAATATATTATTATCTACGAGTTTTGTACCGTTGTATCAACTTCAAATCTTCTTCAATTCTGTGAAGGTTTTAGTTTCCTTTAAAAAAAGCAACCGAACAAATATGCATTAAGGCAGTAGTTATGATTTGTTTTGTTCCTTTTGCCTTGGTACAGCTCATAAAGTTTAATTTGCGTCGCATTTTGTATGACATCATGCTTTATCCCGCAACAAAACTACTCCGTCATCATCATTTTCCCTCCGATTGTTGTTGCTAGACCGGCTAGTACTTATTCCTTCCAAATTTTTTCTTCCTTCCCTTATGCTCCGGAAAGGAAGACAAACAAACTCTCCTCACAGTTTCAAGCACCATCGCCCATCGTGCTGGATAAGCAAATTTTTGCATTTGTATTTGTAATTGTTGCGCCCAGTTTTCGCATTTTTGTGTATCCACTTATCCTTAGGATGGTTGTTCGGAAAAGCGCTACTACGCCAAAAAGTTAACCACTGACATTACCGGTGACCCTATTGCGTAGCATCTTGACTTCCTATTTGCGTCATCGCCGACCGGTGGACCGGTGAGGATAATGTCTGGATAAATGGTAACGTCTTGGTCAATCTTCTGAGATCTTCCTTTTGGAGCACTCCGTAAGGATACCGCCTTATCGGGGAGGACATGAAAACAAAAGTTTCCCCAGCTCGGGTAATTTGTTTCTGTTTACATTTATCCTACAAGGTCACGACGAAAAATAAGTGATGGGGAAATGGAGAAAAAATTTCCCTTAATGGTAAACCAGCCCTAATAGCAAAAAGTTATCCGTATTCAATGAGTTTACCACGATTACCTTGCTGCGTTACTTGTTTACTCCAAAGTTAATTGTTGGTAACTGATCAGGACCAAATGCATCCGTGTGGGACAAAACAATTAAATAAATAAAATAAATACAAAGGACAGTTAAATTAATCAATTAATGTTAATAACATTTTAATTTCATTATAAAATCATTACTTTGTTAAACATTAAACAGCTCTTAGATTTGTTACTAAAAATAAAACAAATATCGACGAATAAAGGAGCTACAAACTAATTTGACGAAAAGTATGAGAATACTAGAAACAAAGCCAAAAAATTACCATTGAAGGTTTTCCATTTCACCATTCACCATTTTTCAAGTCCAAAGTAGAAAATGGGAGTAGAAAGTAGGTTAAAGCAAAACAAAAGGTCTTGACCGTTTGACTGTTTACTCGTGTAAGCCAAGAAAACACGAGTCGTTAGTTATAATGATCACTGTTCTTTTTAATTCTTAGACCTAGATGTCACGAAAAAACAATGTGATATATTTATAGAATTTCCTCTTCAAAATACTAACCTTAGTTTGTATAAGCAGTAAAGTCTTTTATGATGACATTTTAATAAAAGATCAGTTAAATGATAGCAAATAAAACAAGTATTGACATTTGAACAATCATATAAGGTGAAAACAAAAGTTGGCAAAAGTTAATACAATTTTCGGATGTTTTGCAAGGAAGTCAGTACAAGAGGTTTTTTTTTTAATTGTTTTATCGAAGTTTATTTACAGAAACGGATAAACACCGTCGAAAGGACCTAGTTTAGAAACGATGCAACATCATTCGATTCGCTTTTACTGTACTCCTACATTCTACGCTCGAAATGCTTTCTTCCTCCCGACGCTCGAATAAGATAAACGGTAGCTCCCCTAGTGGGAGTGAAAAATGCATCTTCGATTACGTACTCCCACCCACATCACACTACCCTTCTTACTTTGTTATAATAATGATAACGAGTTTTTAATTTCTAACTCCTTTCCTTCCTCGAGACCGCAAAGTGCAGGTGCAAGTGCATATGCCGATTGGACCAGAGGTGCACAGACAAGTTCCGGTGGCTAGAAAAAAAAGGCCCTACTTCCTTCCGCTCCCGACGCGGAGTTGCAAGTAGCCGTCGCGAGTAGGATAATTGCACTTTTTATCGCAAACGTAGTTTATGGTTGCATTATCCATCCCTAAAGGCGCCCTTAGCAATATGTGTTACTTTTTACAAGGCTTGCTGCTTCGTCGATCGCTTTCCGCTGCTTTATGCTGCTTTCTGCTACTTTCTGCGCGTTTGGTTAGCTAAGGTACTTTTTCTTTAATTTTAATGCTATCACCCATTTGGGGGGGTCGCTCCCCCAAGCCACTTTTCGTACGGAAGAAAAACGGTAGTGCTAATTTAGAAAACTTATGTATCTGTTCCCAATCGTTGCGTAGCGTCAGCTTGTAAATGCATTTCAGTTCAGTTTTTTGGCTTGGAGTAATCCGTCACACACCGAGCGTGTTTTCTCATCAATGATATGGTATTCGTGTTGAAGGAGCCGGACTCAGGACCTCTAGCGCCCGTAGTAGCTGCAGCAGATCGACGATCGTGGCACCCGTTGCGTCGGCAGGCCGGAAATGCCCCGCAGATAGGTGTAGGACACGGGCCGTCGGAGGATACGCTTCGGGGGCGGTTTACTCGACTCCTTGCCGGCACCGGACGATCCGTGGCTGGCACTGTTGGTGCTGAACAGTGAGCACTTCGACTCCGCCCGCGACTCCCGGCCCTTCGAGTGCAGCAGATTGTTGACCGAGCTGTTGCTGCACGAGAGTGACCGCGAGCGCATGGGCGCATGGATGGCAAGGCTTTCGAGTAGCTTCAGCACCGACGAGCGGCGCGACTTCCGGCGGTTCTCCTTCGAGCCACCTTCACCCTCCTCCGGACCGTGCCCGTCCAGGGACTCCTTGGTGGATTCTGCCCGCGAACAGGAGCTGACCGCCGAGTCACTGGAGGCACTCGAGAGGGCGAGGTTGGACAGTTTCAGCTGCAGCTTGGAGGCGCTGGAGCATCGGGAAGACTCCTGTCCGTGCTCCTTGCCACCGGCCGTCGACAGTAGCTGCTGGTCCCGGTCCCGGTCGCTGATGGACGAGCAGGAGTCTACCGAGGAGCTGCGCGAGTCCTCATCCCCATGCACACCGAGCTGGTCGAGCTCGTCGTTCGACTTCAGGCTGATCTTACGGTAGACACTCTTGAAGAAGCTGAACGTTTTATCCTTCCCGGGGGACACCGACGCCGACATGGGCGAGATACTCCGGGCCGAGGGTGTCGGAATGTCGATGTAGAAACCGTCCACCATCATCGGTGCGCAAGGACTGTCGGCGTGGCGGCGGTGCCGTCCAATGTCGAGTTTGTCCAGCGTCATCGTCATGCTATCTGCTGCAACCGTACACTACAACACTACGGAACGGTACTACCAGGCACGACTTTCACTCAACAATACGGCCTCAATAGGAGTAGCATCAACTAATAGCACCGGTTCTGCTGAAATCCACTTTGCTCTTTCACTCGTAATCCGTGTCTTAAGATCGGTGTCTCACTTTGGCACACAGTCACGTACGCAACATCCAATGTTTAGCACGTAGGAATACGTTGGTTCTTGGTATCCGATTGGTTATCAGGGCTGCACTTGTAGGCTCAGTAGTATTGGCTAACTGATAGCTGTTCTATGGCCGCGTGTCGCCTTATATAGTTTTCCTCGACCCGAACCGAGGATAGAGGCACCCGAACTGATGCCGAACGCCAAACGGATGCTGGATGCTGCGTACGCACGAACGAGATGGGTTTTTTTTCTTTCCAACTTCCAACTTCTTGGAACCGAAATGAGAGTGAAAGCCCGATCCACCGTTGGCCTTGTGGGAAAACTTTCTCCGGACATCCGGTGGCATGGTTCTGTTGAATATTGAGAGCACAAGAGAGGGCGAGAGTGAGATCGAACAGGGCCCGAAGATGACCCGAAGTGAATCGTAGGAATCGGAATTTTGAATATTTTTTAAATAAGTTGGTTTACTGTTTTTCAAAACATGGCTTTCAAGTAACTAAGACCAACGTCTTTTCTAGTAAAGAACGAGATAATACTACACATAGATTTCTACGTTTAGTATAGTTACGTTTACGTCTTTCCAATAATTTCGAACTTACTACATATCGCTAATGTTAATTGTTGCTATTTGATATCATTTTATAGTTGGACAATTTATCCACTTTAAAACGGTACACAATTTAATTTAATTTTCTCAGAAAAAATTGTGAGTGTCTACACAATTATTATAATCGTCCCGGCTATCCTGTCGTCCTCTTCCCAGCTTACCGGAAGGCTGTTCAACAGAATAACACCATAATAGCGGCCACCCGGCAAGCGGTAGATGGTCTTGCTCAAATTGGTCTGTGTTGGCTTTTACGTACGAGCCGAACGGAAACATCCGTAGTTTCGAAGCAATCAAGATTTGTGATTTGCGAGATAGTTTGACCCGATTCTACAGAAAATATCATAAATAAATGGCCAACGATTATACTCAGGGTTGCGCAACAAATAAGCATTTGTTTCTGTGCAGTAAAAAAGAACTTACCTCGTTAGATGATAAATGCTGGATATTTTCGCAGGAGTTGCTGGATTGCAGAAAATTACATTTTAAAGTTTTTTTTTCAAAGATAAAACACTTTGCACTTTGATCCAATCCTTTGGTTCTGCAGAACCATAAACATAAATGGTAAAGATACAAAATATTTTAGTTAAAATCGTACACGAAATGAAAATTAAATCTTTTGAAACAGTTAACATAACATACTCAGGATCGATTTATAATCTAATGGAAATTATAAGGGAACTCAAATTATACCATAGGTTCGTCTACAACAAAAAATATTTGTTTAACTTCAAAACTGACAAAGTTGATCTAATAAAGACATGATATTTAGAAGTGCATTCTTTCGTTTACTATGCTTAACTTTAGCATAATACACTTTTTTTCCCTTGTCCAAAGTCGTAATAGTAATTTTTATAGGAAGTCGGAAAGAGCAAAATCACACAGAATAAAAATCACAAAGCCCGCGTCAACCCGCTTCGTACGCACGGCAGCATAAAGAAAAATACATTCTGGATCCTGAAAAACGTTTGTTCTTCAAACAGGCCATGTGATTCTATTATATAATTACATAAACTGCCCGCGAACTACGTCAATCAGGCTCGTACTCTGGATGTTCGAGCAAACTGAACAGCACCATTCCACCTGACTGGTATCCAGAACGGAAGTTTTTCCCAGCAATGGCGATTGCCAACCAACCCCAACCACTGACCGCTTTGCTTCACGTTTCGCCAAAGTATACGGTTGGAAGTCACGGTGTAGTTTGCCTTGAGTTTCGAACTTTAGAGTCGCAAGGAACCGATCGTTTTCACACTTTCACCGGGCAAAGCTTGCCCTCACGTGCAGGACCTTCTCACGTGGCGCCCAAAATGGTGGCACCCGCACCGGCGTATGGTGGCGCGCGGTGGAAATCCCTGGGGGGGGGAACGCGTCATAGTGGATGAAGCCCGATGCTTGGGTACCGAGTCGACTTTTCATCTCACGCGGTCGACAATTGTGTGTACCGCAACCATTCACCGTAGCCGTCCCCGAGGTAAATACAGCTCATCTGGATCGTGATACCGATCCACATGGCATCGGCTGGAAGCCTTAAGACTTACGTGGAGCGTGATCAAGATTTCGAACTGCCAATGGGGCGTACATTTATTCAAATAAATACAATTTTCTCATGCGCATTTTCACTGCATGCAGTTTGCTTACAAGTTGAGCCCGTGTTAATAGTAAAATCCATTCGAAACCATCGGCAGCGGAACGGAATAAAACGGTACTCCTTGATACTCTGTCACCTTACTGATTCCGGGTGCTTGTGGCATTATTTCACGATAGGCAACTGAACCCGCCGGTACCGCCAAGGTTAATCCGGAAGATGCAACCGCGACGGGATCATTGAGCTCGTAAGATGCGGCGGCAGGCGTTATGATCGTTAACGGCTTACTGAATGCCACCGTCACCAGACACAGGAGGCACACGAGCTGAAATTAAAAATAAAACCGGGATTAGTTTAAACGGCAGGATTTAATGTCACGCTTTTGAGGCCAACGTCACTTCTATTAAATAAAACAAATGTCCACTTACACTTCTCATCATGTTGATAACTGGAACTATGTTTATTCACTGTGCAAACACGCAAGGATGGAGCAAACCTATTGTGCTACGAGGACGGGAACGCTATGTTGGGCTTCGTTGAGTGATTGCACTTTTTATAGATTCCCCATGCTCCACAAACATTGACCATCCGGATGGATGTGCCGGTTGTGCGATGGATCATTGAACCAGATAACATCGGATGTGCGTGAAGGGTTGGAAAAAGAAGCTGGTTTCCTATCCTACCTACCTTTATCGTATCGTTGTCCTTTTGTGTCCCAACCCCCTCCGCAGTCTCGGGTATGGGGAACCACTTTCGTTGAACTTGCCCCTCTTTGTTGAAGTTTAAACTTTGAATTCTCTTCACCCTACGTCATTCCTGCGTGGTTCCACTTTAGGCTGCTCATTCTGCTGATGTATCCCGGCGCCAGGTAATTACTGATTATCACATTCCCCTCGACACGGCCTCCACTGGGCTACCGAGCGCCGTTTACGCAACAATATTATCCATAACCTGTTGCCCAGCGGACCTGGATCCGAGAAAGGTCCACTCCCAGCTCCGTGACGGCATTGAACGCTCGAGATCGATGATACATTGATATAATTATGCTGCTCGGGCCGGCCGATAAAACCTGGTGTTGAGCGGACTCTGAAAGAAAGGGGAGGAATCCATGACCATCTAGATTAATATTGACGTAATCGCTAATATCAATAGTTTTCGCGCTGCAAAGTGCATAGCCGGTGATGCATCGCAGTGTACGTTGACCTGGATCAATGAACTTGTCGCCAAGGTGTACAAAGGGATCGAAGGGATGCAACATCACGGCGATTTATTGCATTCAGCACTACGCCCGTTAGGAGTGATTACGAAGATGTCCAATGGATAAATCAGACAAGAAATCAGACACAGTAATATTTAAACAGTTTGTTTCATTTACGAAAAATTTCAAAGTCTTATTCTTGTTGCTACAATATTGCGGTAACAGTTATAACAACAGAGATAAATATATGCTAAAATTAACGACTTTAATTTACTATCAACAAATTATGTTCCACTGTTACGTTAACAAATATTATAACTGCCATTGCAAACAAATAATGTAACTGCCAATACAAATTCAAAACTTTGAACCCATAATTTACTCCCCCCCTTTTTGTACAGTTCTTATTGGATTTCAAACCGACCTAGACTCACGTCTAACTGGAAGCTAACGGTATAAAACAGTAAATTCGCGATCAAGTTGCTAAGTGTGGTTATACTTTCTTGAACGAAGATTTTGGGCTTTTTAGAAACACTTGCGTCGAAAATCATGTCAGAAGAGGAACACATTGAAGGTAGGTGAATGTTTTGGCTGTTTAGGTCAACGTACAATCCCAAGTAATTGCTATTTTCACCTCAACAGCACCACAAACCGTCGCGCACCGGATGATACATTACTTCTACGAAAGTAAGGCCATCGGCCGGGACGCTTGGAGTTTGAGCTTCTGGGAAGCGTTTCATCTCCAAAATCCCGACATTGATATGGATGCGAAAGCGCTGCGTTCGTTCTTCTACACCGATATTATGCACTCCGTCGACCATCTGGAAGGGGTACCGTACGAAATTCTGCAACACATCAGTCCGCTGTTCAACCGGATCCGGGCAGAGGTGTTGGAAAATCGTGACATTGTGGAGGGTATCGACTACCTTTTGGACTGTCGGGCCCCTTTGGAGCCAACAGGTGCCACTTCGCTACCTCCGGTTCAGGTCAAAGCCATTGCGCCAGGCAGTATCCCATCGAAAACAAAACAGTGTGACAAAACACCCACCGTGGAGCAGATACTGCGCAATGTTTCCGATGGGCTCAGTGAGTTGGTTTGGACGAAGGAAGAAAAATCCTCGCGACCGAAGCTTACCATAGGCGAATGCTTGCAAAGAACCAGGCAGCTACAGCAGAATCGTACCCCGCTGGTCCAGTTAATCGAGCCGGGCATGAGCTGCTACGAACGCTTCCGACAGATGGGGCTTGTCGATCCGTTGGATAACGAATCGGTCCATTCCGGAGAGTCCCAGCAGCAGTTTCAAACCCCGCAGGGCATTTCCACCCCACTCTCCGCGCAAGTTGGAGGTGATGCTTCGGGCTCAACGAAAGAATCCGCCGCAGGTCATAGCTCCAGGGATGAGGTGCAAGGTAGCTGCAGCTACCGCTTACCAAATATTGCACCGAACTACAATGCTGCGCTCAAGTATGTCCGATCAAAGCAGCGTAAATTTAACAAATAGATCAGACTCATTTCTTATCCATTGCACGAATTACTACAAACTATACTGAATTAATGTAACCGGTACATTTGCTGTAAACTATTTCCTCGAAAATGAAATAAAATTGAGTAATGAAAATAACAACTCCAACATTATTAAGACGAAACAGATCCGCTCGCTTTTTATTAACAAAACAAAGCAGGTAAGATGATCGATTAACAATCTTTTTACTAGCACTTTCTTAATAGTACGGAGGTCCTGCTAGAAATAGTACGCGTTGCGGATGCGTCGCTTGTACAGTTGGAATTTGTTTGCCTTTTTCTAAGGTGGAGGAGGGAAATACAAATGAGGTGGTCAAATGAAAGTGGCTGCTCGGTAGGTAGGTTGGCTGGATCAGGATGGTTCACGTTGAGGGGCGAGTGAATAAAGGATTCCTTATAAATTAAATTAGTCTTCTCAAGATGGATGCAATGGTTCACCGGAGGTGGTAGAGTAACAGGAAAAATCGGTTACTCGCACCATTCACCCTACACTCAAATGCTGCCTGCCAGCCACTGAGGATGCTGCTGTTTTGTGCGGTTGTGCCGGGGAGGGTGTGATTTGACAACCGAGAAAACTCGCCCACTTCTTAGTTCAGCTTCTTTGCCGGCTTGGAGAGCAACTCGTATTTCGTCTTTGAGCTGTACCACATCGCGTACGGGATAGCCAGGGAGGGCAACGTCAGGAAGGCGAATGCCAGCCAGTCGAGATAGTGCGAGCTGAACTGCTTGTTGAACTGCGCCTCGGCAACGATGGCACCCTCTCCCGGCTCGGAGCTGATGGAGAATTGTGGCTCGGTCGAGTCCTCCGTCGGCAGGTAGTTGACCTCGGCGGCGGTGAAGTTTAGGTATCCGAAGGATTTCGGTCGAACCACGACGATATGCGTGACGTTCGTCTGCGGGGCAATGCGATCGATCGAGGCGGACAGCTGACCGCCGACGACTTCGAACACTTCCGGATGGAATCCATTGTCAACTGTAATGAGTTTGTAATTAACGCATGCTTTCACCGTAAATAGCCGGCTTTCTTTACTCACCTAAGCGAACGTTCACGGCCGGGCCAGAACCAACGTTGTAGAGTGTGTATTTTACCACGATGTCACGCGCTTCGACCAGATATTTGTTCAGAATGTGCTTCGAGACCAGCAGGCGTGCAGTGTTGTCCTCGTTGGCCAATCCGAGCTGGCTTACCGCTAGCAGAGCCAGCATTACATACACGAAGCTTTTCATTTTTACTCTGAGCCGGAAAACAGTACACTTTTATTAGCACTTACGAGTGTAACGAGGGACTTGTATCAATCCTCACTTACCAAACAGCACGTCTTTGCGACACAAAACAAAATGTTCTTTTCCGAACGAACCGTACACGTCGTCGTCTCGGACCTGTGGGCTAATGTGATGTTGAACGGTCGCAAAATTGACAACTTTTCACAGCGGCGGTCCAACGATGCACAAACACGAAAGTACGTGTAGCGTTGCTGTCAAGTTGGCAGAATCGAGATTTGGAAGACTTGAAGATTCGATCCCTAGACGGATTCCAAAGATTTGAATCCCATTTGAGGGATTCTAAAAATTGGATTAGATTGGGATTCGAATCAGATTTGATTTGTTAGGGATTCGTATCACCTATGATTTGTTTGGGACTCGATTTGATTCGGTTCTGACTTGATCCCAATCTATTTGAATTTCATATCACTGGATCTAGACACGAGGTGAGTTGAATTAGTCACGTAAGGCTGGTGTCAGTGCTTTACCGCACGATCTTTTGGCAGACGAAAATGTATGGGATTTGACAGCTGCAAGGTTCGCACGATTTCTCCGCACGACAAAATCAAAATCATTTGATTTTATCGGATGGACGCATCCGATTTTATCTGTCAACAAAGTTGGACTTTATAAACTCGGAGTTGAGCCTTTCATCTAAGAAAAATAATAAAATTCATTTAATCGTCTTAGAATTTAAAAAAATTACAGAAAAATTGGCGGACCTGTCGTCCGACAAAACATCGTGCGGTAAAGCAATGACACCAGCCTAACTAGTAGATCTAGAGACAATGTGATTGATTTCAGTTTACTCGACTCGGGCGCTGGTTATAATGGATTGGACATAGATAAAGGTTTTTGCACGATTTAACCTAGGTTCGAAAAACATTCATGAACTTATTTTTACAAAGAAATACACTAGAATGGATACGAATACAAAGTGAACAATTATTCAGACCAGCACCTGATTTACATGTTTACCGGATTTTGAATAAAACTATCACTCTACATTGATAATCTTCTTAGACAATGTTACGTACAAAAATAACTGTGCCCGCTTCTCGATACCTGCGAAGAACATCGTTTCCTTACGTTAGTAGATTATTATGATCAACAGAACTGCTATCAACGGTGAAACTCACATCGAAAATGTGTGGCATGTATTTATTGCGGAAAAACCGAGTTATCAGTTGTAATTTGATGGGGATTCAGAACGATTTCCTGACCGGCACTGAATGGTTTATATCGTATCACGACTGTTTGATGGATTGGGGTTCGGATTCGGAGATCCGGATCTCCAAATGGATTTGAATCGAAAGATTGGAATCCCAACCGAGAATCGATTTTCCCAACACTAGTCAGCTCGACCAAGGTGAAAAAAGTATATTGTATTCACCTCAGGTGTCAACGAGCAAATATCACATCATCACTCACTAGGCACCTACTTTTGGACGTTTACCGGTGTTTTGGTTAGATGACCTTGGTTTGTCATTCAAAATAATAGAAAGGAGATTTTCTTAGCGATACGGTCGTTCTAGTCGTTAGTTAATCGCTGCAGTGATTAAGTAGAACGCCTAGGATTTGGTAACTGGTTTTGCGATCTGGTGGAACAGGTTGGACGCCTCTTTTCACGTCAGCTTAGGGTCGAGTTTTGGAAGCAATACCTCAATAGCATCATGGCACGCACGATCGAAACGATCGCTACAACTCCCTTCGAGGGACAAAAGCCTGGCACTAGTGGCCTCCGTAAAAAGGTAAATTATTGAAACGAGATAATCTGCTCCAATGTTGGTGTTACTATTCTTGATTCCTTCCACCTACGCAACGCCAGGTTAAAGTGTTCATGCAGAAGAACTACACGGAAAACTTTGTGCAATGCATCCTTGACGCCAATGGTCCTGCTCTGGTCGGATCGACGCTCGTTGTTGGTGGCGATGGCCGTTACTTCTGCAAGGAAGCGAGTGAACTGATCGTACGCATCTGTGCGGCCAATGGGGTAGCCAAGATTTTGCTTGGCCAGAACGGTATCCTCTCGACACCAGCAGTATCGAGCTTGATCCGGCGCCACAAGGCCCTCGGTGGCATTGTGCTGACCGCTTCGCACAACCCGGGTGGCCCGGAGAACGATTTTGGCATCAAGTTCAACTGCGAAAACGGTGGTCCCGCACCGGACGCGTTCACAAACAAGATCTACGCCCTGTCGGGTGAAATCACGCAGTACAGGACCGCGTCAGTGTCGGTGGACATCGGCAAGGTGGGTGTGACGAATACGGAAATCAACGGAAGACCGTTCACGGTAGAAGTGATCGACTCGGTGGCCGACTACGTGCTCTTGATGAAGGAAATCTTCGACTTTGACCGTCTGCGGGAGTTTGTAAGCGGCAAGTCTCGTCCCGGCGGGCAGGCGATCAAGATGCGCATCGATTCAATGAATGGTGTCACGGGAAACTATGTGAACGAAATTTTCGTTAACTGTTTGGGAGCTCCGAAGGATGGTGTCGTTCATACGACCCCACTGCCCGATTTCGGTGGACTCCATCCAGATCCGAATTTGACCTACGCCAAGGATCTGGTAGATGCGGTGCGTGCCGGAGACTACGACATCGGAGCCGCATTCGATGGCGATGGTGATCGTAACATGATCATCGGACGTAATGCGTTCTTCGTCACGCCGAGCGACTCTTTGGCCGTTATCGCGCACTACCTGGAAAGCATTCCGTACTTTAAGCGCAACGGTATCCAAGGTCTGGCCCGAAGCATGCCAACCGCAGCGGCCGTCGACCGTGTTGCCGAAGCGCTCGGCAAGGAAATGTTCGAAGTGCCAACGGGCTGGAAGTACTTTGGCAATCTTATGGATGCCGGGCGGCTGTGTCTGTGCGGCGAGGAAAGTTTCGGCACGGGCTCTAACCACATCCGCGAGAAGGACGGCATTTGGGCGGTGTTGGCCTGGCTCTCGATCATGGCACAGACGGGCAAGAGCATTGAGGAAATCTGCGTCGAACATTGGAAACGATACGGACGGAACTACTTCACGCGCTACGACTACGAAGAGTGCGATCTGGCTCCATGTAACGAGATGATGGACACACTGGAGAAAACCATCACCGATCCGGCGTTTGTCGGCAAGGAATTTACCGCTGGCGGCAAGACCTACAAGGTGAAGCTGGGTGATAACTTCAGCTACAACGATCCGATCGACAAGTCAGTATCCACCAAGCAGGGCTTGCGGATTGTGTTTAGCGATGGCAGCCGGGTCGTGATGCGTCTCAGTGGTACGGGAAGTTCCGGCGCCACCGTACGCCTGTACATCGACTCGTACGAGAAGGAGAACGTGCTGGGCAGTGCGTCCGACATGCTCAAACCTTTGATCGATATTGCTTTGGAAGTTTCGAAACTGCCAACCTACACCGGCCGCAACGCACCGACCGTTATAACGTAAACTGGTACAAACACGCCATCCAAAAAATATTAACCCACGACTCTCCTCACCTCACGGTTGGTGTTACTCGGGGTGGCCGGCGTACAGAACAGTGCAATAGAGTTCATGCATTCGTTGTTACCATAAAATGTGTGCATTTGAATCTTCATCGTCCCTGTGTCGCATGGTTTCGTTACATGCTTTTTATTGATATTTTTAGAGAATGCACAGGAAATAAAGTTAAACGTGTTTCAGAAAGTAGACTAAAACGCAAGTGTACTTCAATGACACAATACAATGAGAAATTACGGAAATGGAGGCGCCAAGTGATAACGCAAACAGAAAATAGTAAGCAAAAATTGTTTGCAAAGCCACAGATAATTGCTGGTGTAAGATAACGCTTCAAGAGGTATAAACTATTTGATTCGAACTGATAGTAGGAAATAAACAGCGATTAACTATCGCGGAAGCCATCGCTTGCCACGTGTTTCATAATCATGCTCTCAACTACTCAGCTTCAAAAGCATAGATATATTTTTGAACGACATAAGATATAAGAGATTTTTAAACATAATCGAAAGATTAGAAAAAAATATTGGCGTTAGAGATTTATGTTTGAAAAGAAAACATTCAAAATATTTAGCACGACAGGCGCCATAACAAATTTAGCAATGAGTTGTGGGGTTTCTCTGACCCCTTGCTTTATCAAAATATCACCTTATCTTAAGGTTGGATAGCTTGCGTAGAACAAAAAGATAAGTTTAAAAAAAAAACATTTCAGTAACCCTGACGCCCGCGGGTTCATTGCTACTGATTTAGACACGCGATACCTTTCGGTGTGTACACAGATTGAAGGAAGGAAGGACGAGATCGATTTTGTAGGACATCTAGTGGTTATTCCACTCCTAATCAACCATTTCCATGGAAAACCTTCTCCATGAGTACGCCCAGCGTATAAAGGATCTGGAGGCTACAAACGTGGCGTTACGCGATAAACTGTTAGAGCAAGAAAAGTTGGTAAGGAATACAGGTGGATATTATTAGGATAAACTTTTTTCAATGAACACAAAACTCTGTTCAACAGCGGAAGGTGTACGTCGATGATCTTAACACTATGAAATCGACTCTGGGAAACCTACAAGATCTTCTCATGAAGTGCCGTGCCGATATTCTCAGTCAAGATATGATAATGACGGCCTATGAAACGAAAAGTGAGCACGGAATCAGTGGCACCATGGCGGTGGTCACTCTACAGGCACAGCTGGAAGTTTGTAAAAATGATTTGCATGACCAACGAGCCGCCCATGAGGAGCTGCTCATCGAGAAAAATCGAATAACTTCCGAGATGCAAATGTTGCTACACAAAAATCATCAGCTATCCATGAACCAAGAACAGGCCAGGTAAGTTAGCACCGTTGCACCGTTTTTACCGCTAAATTTCAACACGATGTTTTATGTCACCAGGGGAGACCAAACGTCCCAGCTCTCGGAGCCCTCGGAACGAAGCAAGTTATACGGCACATCACCCGGGGTTTTTGAGCGGCAGATTGAACCTTGCCCTCACTGCAACAACGTGTTTGGAGATTTTCTTACGCTCGAAACGCACATTAAAGATTGTCCCGGACTTGATTATTAATCGATATCGCAAGATAAGTTGATGACGCGTGCCCGCGTTCGGCACATTTGCTATCAATAAAACATTTTGGCTCTCTGTATTGAAAAAACAAAACTGAAAGCGTTATGTGTTATCTAAAGCTCTATTTGGGTAAAGAAATAAATAAAAATCTAAAGCTACTGGTGCAACCTGTACTTTGATGTTTGACCAATTAGCAGATAATTTACATTTTATTACAGATGATAAAATTAAAACAACATAAGTGGCACTGAATCGGCCATCCCATTGGGGACCTGCGTAAAGTAGCCAAAAGTGTAATTCTTCCCCCTGCTTAAGTATATAGATAAATTTCAATATTATTTTCTTTGAATTATATTATACCTGAATGCCTGTATTCAATGTTCTAGCTCTTGGAGAACAAAAATTACAAAATTAAAATTATAAAAGTCCGTTATATGAATGTGTAGAGGTTAAGGTTGTTAAAAATGCGTAAGGTTTTTACAAACTAGCTGATTCCATTCCTCTTCACAAACCTTGGTTTGCAGAAGTTTTTCCCGAAAAGGGAGAGTCGTCTATGCACTCGCTTGATGAAGAAAAATATATGTATTTTATATGGCAACAATTTGATTTTTTAACATAATACCGAAAAAAATATTAAACAAGGCAATCCTGATCCTACGCAAATTTGATGAAAAAATTTCCGAAACTTAATAATCCATTTATTCGCGTTTTTAATGGTATTTGTAACAAATGTATCTGGATATCTTTTCCTCTAAAGGACGCTTTTATAATCTGGTTACCAAGAATAAAAAGATGATGGCAAAAAACTCTTTACAATTTGCATCTACAATGAGCTACTCAAATGTGTTAACCAGCGTTTTTATCTTCAAATAGTTATATTTATCCTCAAATATCTTTACTTTGAATTGTTGATATAAAAATGTATCACGTCAATACCCAGATCTGTAATACGAATCAAAACCCCATTTTCAAATTGTAGGAGCATTTTGCCCCAAAGGAGTATTTTAGAACATGTTCCCCTAATAAACTGGGAAAATTTATTTTATTTGCCCCTGACGTATCATCCAGTTTGCTATTCATAGAGTGGTTCAATCGGGTCGGAAAGTGTGTGACTGGGGTGCTGAAAATAATAATAAACATACGTGTGGACCTTGCATTTATGAAATAAGCGATTTCGCTAGCAATCGTTAAAGAATCGCTTCAGCTTCGACGAGTGTAGTTCCTGCCGAATATCCAGTGGACAGATAAAATAAACAAATCAATAATGGCAAACGTCTGCGAACCACTAACGCTGGCCAAGGGTAATCCCCAGCAACAATATGCTGAAGCAATGGAATTCATTTCCCAATGCCCAATTCCTTCGTTGCAGACGTGAAACGTTCGATCGAGCTGCTGGAAAAGCTGCAGATGAGTGGCGAGGTACCGGCCACCAAGCTGGCCGCCTTGCAGAAGGTGCTGCAAAGCGATTTCCTGAATGCCGTGCGGGAGGTGTACGAGCATGTGTACGAAACGGTCGACATCCAGGGATCGCTCGATGTGCGTGCCTCAGCTACGGCAAAGGCCACCATTGCAGCGTTCGCTGCCAGCGAGGGACACGCCCATCCGCGCGTTGTCGAGCTGCCCAAGACCGAAGAGGGGCTTGGCTTCAACGTTATGGGTGGCAAGGAACAGAACTCGCCGATCTACATTTCGCGCATCATTCCCGGTGGCGTGGCGGATCGTCACGGGGGACTCAAGCGGGGCGATCAACTACTCTCCGTCAACGGTGTATCGGTCGAAGGGGAAAACCACGAAAAGGCCGTGGAGCTCCTGAAGCAAGCCGTCGGTTCGGTCAAGCTGGTCGTCCGCTACACCCCGAAGGTGCTGGAGGAGATGGAACTGCGCTTCGACAAGCAACGTGCCGCTCGGAGACGCCAACAGTACTAAACCCACCACCCTCGTCGTTTGCCATTGTCTTCCCGTAGCAAATAAGGTTACGGAATGGAAATGGGCCCCCGCCAAAGTTCGCAATATGCCGCCTAACCGTATAATGGTGGTTCGATGCGTCCGTTAGTTAGTACCTCCTCTCTATCTCCCACTGTCCCTACCACGAACGATTCGTGTCTGTGTGTTCATGTTATTTGTGTTGTTTACCGTCGGAACAGATTCTCATATTAACCACCCATTTATCTTGAAAAATAGTCATCTCATTTGGTAGGACAGGTTATATGTATTGTTTTGTTTGTTTAATAATATTCTTTATCGTTAATTACATATCCTAGCTCACGTCACATTCAAATACTTTCATGTTCAATAGTGCACAATAGTTTCCGGTCGCAACTACTACTTCACCCATCCAAGGACCGTCTTATCCGTACCGTTTGTAGGTGGTACCACCTAGTTTAATCGCCAAACCGTGGTTATCCTCGTCTTCGTGGATGTTCGAAACTAAAAACAACGGGAAACTCAAATCTATCCCTCCTAAATGTACCGTATCCGATGCACGACGCAGAGTTGCCATTAAAACCATCACTGCAGTTAGCCTTTGTGTTTGTAGAGTACATGTGTTAAACGAAACGAATCACATTAAACACGGTAGTGAAACACGATTTCCGCATGTTAGTTTCCCTCACAAGCAAGCCATGATGTAGACCGGTGAACGGATGTTTTGTACAAGTAAGGAAAACAAAAATAAAGTAACTTCATTTACCTGAAATGTCCTCCTGGCGCCTCGTTTTACTTCTCCCACACCGCTAGCTGTCGTACTTGTCCACCAGATGTTTGGTGCCGTACTCCTCGTACTGGTTGCGGCTCATGCAGGATTTCAAAAAACTCAGCGATTGTGAATACTTTTTCCCCCCATGCCAAGCGTAGCTAATAGGGCTAGGAGAGGGAAGAAAACAAACTTCTGTAATAAGCGACCGGCTATAGGTTTCAGATACTAAAACACTTACTTATCAGGTACCATTACATTGACCTCGTACTCATCTGGTGCAAGAGCACGAACATCTTTCTCTAAACGTGTTTTCATGCCGGGGAAAAGTGCACAACCACCGCATACGACGATATTCGCAAACAGATGCGGTCGTGTTTCCTCCGGGCATAGGTTGATTGCATCCAGTATCGCTTCCGGTACGCCCATCTGAGGGATTCCTACGTCCGAAGGATGGAACAGAATCTCGGGAATAACGAACCGCTCGTTGCCCAATTTGATCGTTTGAAGTTCATCACTCCCATCCGCGGATGAAGATTCGTTCGGTTTTCGTAGAAACCCTCTGCGAATCTGTGTGTAATCCGGTAGCACATACTCTCGTACGATCGTATTGTCCGGGAATCGTTTGCGTGCTATTCGCATATCTTCGTTGAAATTCTGTGACACGAAACAACTGTCCTCCTTCACCTGGTTAATCACATACGATTCATCCATTACGTTCAGCTGGCGGTAGGAGATGATTTCCTTCAGGTGGTTCGTGAGCACTTTACCTCCGATATCGATCCGCCGGATAGCCTCCTTCACCTTGTTCCCTTTCACAAAGGGCACCACGTGTGTGAAGCTATAACCCATTTCCACCACCACGCAGCATAGTGGTTTCTGTTGTTCTGTTGTGGAAACGGTTCCGTGAGTGAAATTGAAGGCTGCTAGATCGACGGCCGTTGTTTTGCATACGGCATCGCAGTCGTACTCTTCGTAGAGAATTTCAAGCATCGCTTCCTGAATGGATCCGAAATTGAACAACGGTTCCGTAATGAGCAGCGGAGTATCGGAGAATTGCACCGGGCAGCAATCCGTACTGAAGAAGTAGTCCCAAACCGTTTTCTGAACATCCCAGTTCACAAGGTAGCCTCGTTGGAAGCAGAGTATGTAAAACAATCCCGACACGTCGCGACACTCTTCTATTTGATTTCCTATGAACGGTCGTCTCCGTTCGGATTTGGCTTTCGTGATGCAGTTCAGGATGGTTCTGTAAAAATACAAAGAAGCAGTAAGAATACATTTCCAAGGCATTCGGCAGCAAATTTCGCACTCACTTCGGTTCAGATTCGTCCGCCATTCCCAATTTTGCGTAGAAGGCACCATTATCCAAAATGAACGCATTATTTTCAGCCATGACGAAGTTGAAAACGCTTTTGCCACAACACTATACGCACAAAAGCCGGCATTCGGTTTGTTGATCAATTTTTTCAAGCCCGTTACATCGGTACCAAAACATTTAAACGTCAAGAGTGACAACTATGAGTTCTTTGAACATATTTTTCATAATCCGATAAATCTCGTTCAACGATGAAGCTATGAAATAAGATAAATTGATTTAAATTTAAAATATTAAAAATACAGACGAGCTTCTAAATGATACAATAGTCACAAAATATTAAAACGAAAAAAGCGTTTAGAATTGTCCGGAAAAAGACTGTGATCTGTCAAAATATTGTCAAGTCGTGTCAGCTGGCCCAACAAGATTGTCATCAGCTCCTCGAGGAGCTCAGAAAGTTACAAATTTTCACAGACTCCACACCGGTTACGAATTTTCGGTGAATTTCTAACATGAGGCAACCGCGGAGCATATCCTTTTCTGCGGTGCTTGCATTGTGCTTGCTGGTTCTGTGCGAAAATAGCTCCGCAAATGAAGTGTTCGGCTGTGGGGGCTTTGTGAAAAATGTCAACTCCGATCTCGACTCGAGCAAAGTGGAAGTCGGGCTGTAAGTACTGTTTAATTAAATTAAACATTAGGGCTACGGGTAGGGACGTTTGCTGATGTGTAGTTTTCTTCGGTTCTAGGTACACCCCACAGGGGAGTTTAAAAATCAAAACTGAATGTTCCCCCTCGAACGGGTACTATTTTATCCCGGTCTATGATAAGGGCGACTACGTGCTGAAGGTTATCCCACCGCCCGGTTGGAGCTTCGAACCGGAGCAGGTTGAGATCAAATTCGACGGCCAGTCCGACGTGTGCAGCCAGGGTAAGGACGTGAATTTCCTGTTCAAAGGATTCGGTATTACGGGCCGAGTAGAATTCCATGGTACATCGCCGGCCGAGGGAGCGAAAGGTGTACGGGTGGAGCTTGTCGCTGAGGATGGCGGTAATACATTTGGACAAACGACCACCAACGGCAATGGAGTGTTTTCGTTCACTCCTATCAAACCCGGTCGTTACGTGGTGAAGGTACAGCACCCGAAGTGGCACTTTGTCCACCCGGAGTACAAGGTTACGGTTGCGAAGGGCAATACTGAGATACCTTCCGGTGCACTGGTCGTTTCGGGTTACGACGTCGAGGGAAGTGTCTTCAGTGATGGACAGCCGTTTGGTAATGTGGGACTCTTTCTGTATGAGGCGAAAAATGTAAGCAAAATTGATATACGAACTGTATTCGTCTCGAGGAAACTTACCATTCTCTTTTCGTTTTCCAGCAAAAATCCATGGTAAAATGTTCAAACGATAAGGAAACGATTGTACTGGATGCAGGCAACGCGGCCTACTCTTCGAAGCCACTCTGTTTCACCACACCGAACAAAAACACAGGCAGCTATGTTTTCGCCGGTATATCCAAAGGAAAATATCTCATTCGGCCGCACTTTAGCGATAGTAAAATCAAATTCCACATTCGTCCCGAAGTGCTCGAGCTCGAGGTTGGCAACGATGGTTTACGGCTGCGGGAGAACTTTGAGGTGACCGGTTTTAGCGTATCGGGTCGCGTGCTTAGCGCACCGGGTGGTCCAAGTGTTGCGAACGCTCAGGTTAAGCTAAATGGTCGTGAAATTGCACTGACCGGATCGGACGGTACCTACACGCTGGACAACATCCAGGCTGGAACGTACACGATTCAGGTGACTGCAGAGGACTTCCAGTTCAAGGATCATATCGTGAAGGTTTCGTTCGCAAACCCATCACTGCCGGATGTTGTTTCCTCCGCGTTTAAGGTGTGCGGACATGTCGTGACGAAGTCGTCGTACACCGTCGTTATAAACAGGAAGGGATCCACGATGATGGTGGAGGTACCAAGCCATGGCAGGACGAACGAATGGTGCACTTTCCTGGAGAACGGCGAGTACACGGTGCAGGTGCAAACGACCGAACGGGACCGCGCCAGTGGTCTTCAATATTTCCCGGCGACGCAAAACATTGAAGTTAACTACGAACCATTGAAGGGGATCGTCTTTTCACAGCTTCGTGCGACGGTAACGGGAGCTGTGCGCTGCCTTGCCGATGCATCTTCGTGCGAGGATCTGCCCGTCACATTGCAAGCGCTCGATGTGAATGGAAATACGGTTGGCCTGCCGGTGACGGCTCAGGTGGTCCGCGGCTCGGGAAGCTATAAGTTCGAAAGTGTGCTCCCGGGAAGCTACGAAGTGAGCGTCCCAAGCGGTAAACTCTGCTGGCAATCGAACACCGTCAAAATCAACATCAAATCGACCCAGGAAACGGTACCGGATTTTGTGCAAACTGGCTACATCGTGTCGGTGCTTTCTAGCCATGGTGCATCGATGGCTTACCGGTGGAAGGGATCATCTCCAGCGGGTGGAGAAGCGAAGGAAGAGGAGATCGTGCTAACCGCCGGCATGAACATGTTCTGCGTGAAGCGTGCTGGAGAGTACACAATGCGACTGAGTGGTTGCCATCGGTTTGACGAAGCGACCCCGTCGCAGTTCAGCACCGACAGCTCGGACCCGATAGCCGTGAACGCCAAAAGCCACCGGAACGTAGTGAGACTGATCGCTGACGAAAAGGAACGCTTCCACGTGCAGGTGCTGCGGGATGGTGGGGCGACCAGCAACGAGGTGGTCGAGTTCGAACTGACCGGAGAACGGGACTCGGCGGGTGAAAGTGGTTACGTTTACCGTAAGGAATTTTTCCTCGAACACGGCGAACGGATCACGCTCCGTCCGCAGAGTGAAGTAATGCTTTTCAACCCGACCCAGCTGGAAGTGATGGGTGGAAACGATTGTACGGAGGTCGGCTCAAAGTTGCGTGCCACGAAGGGATTACTCATAAACGGTCGCACTAACCCACCAGTCAAGGACGCTACCATAACGCTGGTGTTTCCGAAGCACATGGAGCATGCACCACTGGTTGCGCTTACCGACGAGCAAGGAACGTTCCGATTCGGTCCTATCGATCCCACGCTCCCGGTCGAACTGTCCGCTGAGAAGGAATCGTACGTGTTCTCTGCCTACGACCGTGCCACAAGCTCGTTTAACGGACACAAGCTTTGTGAAATCATCGTTACGGTTAAGGATGACGCTGGTAACCGGCTTCCGGGTGTTCTGTTGTCCTTGTCGGGGGCGGAAAGTTATCGCAAGAATCTAGTCACCGGGGAGGACGGAACGATAAAGTTCCACTCGCTGTCTCCTAGCGAATATTACCTGCGGGCGATGATGAAGGAGTACGAATTCCGACCGAACTCGAAGTTGATCGAGGTACGTGAAGGGGCTACCGTGATGGAAGAGCTGGTTGGCACTCGGACACAGTTTTCAATCTTCGGTTCGATCACTTCGCTCAACGGTGAACCCTTCCCGAACGTGGCGGTCGAGGCGATGACGGACGAAAAATGTGGCAACGCGCTCGAAGAGGCGACGAGCGAATTCAACGGCCAGTACCGCATTCGGGGCTTGACTCCCGGCTGTCAGTACCGTGTGAGCGTACGCACCGGTACCGGACCATCGGCAACGGTTGACCGATCGATTCCCCGCCAGCGCGACGTCACCATCGGCAAGACGGACACGCGT
Source organism: Anopheles coustani (assembly GCF_943734705.1). Lineage (NCBI taxonomy): Eukaryota > Metazoa > Arthropoda > Insecta > Diptera > Culicidae > Anopheles > Anopheles coustani. The sequence continues at coordinate 88,012,426 of NC_071289.1, forward strand.
GACGTCAACCTGATCGCCATCAGTCCGCTCGCGTTCGTGGATGTGACGGTGCGCGTAGTGGCGTCGGAGCTCGACCACTACAAAACGCTCAAGGTCGCGCTGTACAAGAAGGGCAGCGATTCGCCGGTTCATTCGCAGCGCATCGAATCACCGCTCAATCCCAAGTCCAAGGTGAACCCCGGCATTATGGTGTTCTTCCCGCGCATTCCCTTCGACGGCAAGAACTATCACATCGAGCTGACGTCGACGCTATCGGAGAAAAGCTACCGCTACAGCCTTTCGGCGGTACCGTTTGTGGCCAACACGAGCAGTTTCTATGCGGAGCTGCAGTTCACGCCGGAACTGCGCACAACGGAAGGTGATCTCAATCAGAGCTCGCTGTCGGCGATCGTACTGATCGCGATCATTGGTTTCGTGTTCTTCAAGCAAGAGCTTGCATTCGAGCTTTTGGGCCTTCTGTGGGCCAAGGTGGGCACGGTTGCGGGCGGATTGATTAGCAGTAACAAAGCGACAGGGAAGGATCTTAAGAACGACGCCGGGTACATTGATACACGCGATATCGATGCACTCGCATCCAACATCGACGGTGTGAAGAAGAAGAAAACCAAAAAGGTTTCCTAAGCAAAGGAACCCAATCGCGGCCTATAACGGTAGGTAGCCAGGCGTGATGCTCCGGAACATTCCGGGTGAAAAAAGACTCATACGAACGAGAAAAGTGTAACGCGAGTCGAAGTCGAACAATTTTCGAAATAAACAACCGGTGCGTGGTAGACAAATTTAAACACTCGTTTTTAACGTTGATTTTAAAGCTAAACTGAGAATAGCCACCGATTAATGCATATCATTTTTCAATTAAACTTGGAATCAAATCAGTTGAATTGTCATCATATGAAATTTTCCAAAATTATTATTATTCATTTCAGGACGTTTCTTAATTGAATAGAGATTTAAAAGGAAAATAAGGAAAGATTAAACATCGTTAAAAAGTATGACTTTAACAGTTTTTAAATTATTTCATCTTTTATTAAAGGTTTCTCGATCCCCTCTATCACTAGAAGATTTGCTTTTGTTGAATAAATAAATAAATAAGTTAGTTTATGTACAATCTAAATCACATGACGAGTCTTCTCAGTTACGACGGAAGCGATTGGCGCGTGTCGGTTTTTGAAGAATCAGTTTTCCGCGTGCAAGACTATCGGTTGGCAAGGTCGTGGTGATTGTGTCTGCATCCAACGGTACGACTTCATTTTCCTGCGCATCGAGCGAGGCATCCGGAATTGCCTCCGGACGTTTTTGCATCGGAGGAACGGCCATCGGAAGCGGTCCGAAGGGGCGACGTGCGAACTTTTTCCTCTTCGGTACCTTACACTCCTCGTAGATACGTCCACAGTCCTTGTAGCTGTTCGCTTTTTCGTCGGTCTCGTCACGGTAGTTGTGGAAAATATCTCGTCTGTGTTAGAGGAAAAAAAGAATGATTAAGGATAGCTCGGCATTAAAGGACCATTTGTTCCACTTACCCAATCGCGCGCGTCACAAACAGCAGAATGGGATTCCTTCGGGCTTGGAAGTCGAACTCGCAAACGAACCGCTTGCGGCAGACGCGTCGATTCACTCCAAGAAAGCGAAAGGTGATGTCCGTCAGTGAATCAGTCCAGTACATTCTGCATAAAGCGTAAGGTTAGTAACCGTTAAACGACTCCTCATATCTCCATACTAAACCTTACTCATTTTCTTCCAGGTCACCACCGTTATCAAGAGCATCACTGCCGGATGCTTGGCGATCGTCCACGATGGCACGCTTTCGGCGGCTTCCACCACTATACTTGGAGTACGACGAGTATGAACCGGATCCAGAAGCGGGCGGTAAGTAGCTATTGTAAGGCGTTCCGCTCGATGAAGAGGAAGATGGGGGCCCGTAGCTGGAAAACGGTTCCGGGCCGGGATAGCTGGAGATGATTTCGTGATCCGAGTGATAGCTCGTGTACGGACTGGAATCGATGAACGGCGGAGGCGTTTCACTAATGATGGACGAGCCGAAAAATCCACCCGGAAATATTTTGTGCCCAAAGAAGTAGATTCCAGCAAAAAAAAGGGCCACCAGAACAATCTTTGCCTTCACCAGCAGCACCGTCGTGAGGGTGGACATGATGGGCCCAACTGCGCGAGGAACAGAGAAAGAGAGCGAGGCATTGATTCTTGTCCGGAGAGCTCAGGATTTAGGACCACTTACTAGCGTGCGTTAGGAACTTGAAGAACCGCTTTCGCCGACGACCCTCTTCGACCGATTTACCGGTACTTGTTTCCGCCAATTCTTCGGCCACAGCAAGCGCCATCATTGCGGCCACCAGTAACAATTGTTTGAACAAAGACATTTTGTCGATTTAAAATGTTCCAGTTTAAGAGCACGATAGAAGTCACGATTGACTACTTCTTTTATGCTGATCACACTTTGTTCTTCACTTCACTGACAAGAAAATAGGTTTCGTTCACTTCACTTCCTTTTCCTGCCCGACCACCATTACCGATTGGTCCAAGATGCGTTCACTTCCCGCAACTCAGTTCTATTCACATTCGAACGATCCTAACTACCTCCCGGAAGTGACTCGACTGGTGTGCCCTGCGTCCGGTGTGCGCCGTTTTATACGGTCTTTAAATGGCCATATCCAACCTCCAGACGTTCCACCTGAAAAATCCATCCCGATGGGGTTACAATAATTGAAGCTAATTCAATGATAATGCGCTCGCTCCCCGCGATGGTTCCGCGTGCATGGTTGCCACCTTGTGCGAGCGCATTTCTCCTTTGCCGTTGCCGACTTCCGTGTGGAAACGGGGTGGAAATGAATGGAGCACGATCCAACCATATTAAAATGCGCACCGGACGGATTTATTTTTAGGGTTCCAAAGTTGTTTTGCCTCAGTTTGGAAATTTTGTAAATTCACTACCGCCTCTTTTCGGTACTTCCAAATGTGGATTTGATTATTTTTCGATGAGAAGCAGAATTCAGGGGAAAGATATTAGATTTATCCTGCTTTGTTTCGAGGTAGATAATTTGTTTAACCGTTATCTGCTTGCAAAATTCCATTTATTCCATCTGAACTGAAAACTAATCCTTTTCATAAAATAATATAAAGAACTTAAAAACAACCTTTTTTAATAAAGATCCAAATGCAAAAGAATATTTTGCTATAAGGAGGTAAGATTTTTAATAAAAGTTCCTTTTGAGAATTTGTTGTTCAAATATTTTTCTACGGTCATGCCATAACAACTTCGTATATTCGTGATTTTTTTAACCAACTTAATGCAACTAGAATTAGAATTGTTTTATATAATCTTCTGCCTGCTTGATTGCGCAATGTTCCTGCTCTCACACACGTCCACTTCCGGTGGTATGGATCCCTTTCACCACATTGCATAAGGTGCTAATAGGGATGGGTGAATCGTCGTTGCGCACGCCTTCCGGAAAGGCCGGAAGAATCGGGTGCACCGAAGAAAAACATCGATCAGAAAGTGTCAACAGCGTGAAACGAAAGTGAATGTGTACCACTTTCGCGGGACTTCCGCAACCTCCGGACGGAAAACAGGCAGACTGATGCTAATCATGCGTCAATTTGTCTATTTTTTCCCTCACCTTCCTCCAAAGGGTTGGTGAGTTTAGTCGTTTGAAGATGTTTAGCACTTTGGGACAGATGTTTTCGTGCCGAGCTGCCGAAGAATGAAGCAACCGTACTGCGCTTGCCAGTAGCTTTATGTTCGTCCTGGAATGGAGTTGCCCATTTTAGTCTCGTTTCTTTGCGTCGTCACGGTGTCCGGCGTCGTACGGGGCGTAGAAGTTCCCACCCGCTCGGACACAGCACTGGTGGAGGCGCGATACGATCGATACTACGACATATTTCGATATTGTGAGTGAAATCGCCGTCTTTCGGCACCATAATACGCAGCTTCTAACCCCGCACCTTGCTCTCTTTTGTTTACTTTCTTCCCAGGGTGGCCATGGTTTAGCGATTTGGCAACGGTCGTCGCGATCAAGTTGAAGATCTGGGTAATCCTGGTGGCGATGCTTGTCTTCGGCGACGGTTACTATTGGTCCAAGTGGACCGGCTCGAGCATCTTCGAGAAAAGCCAGTGGGCACAGACACCGCCTGGAGCCAGCTGGGGTCGGCGGAGGCGACGTTCCACTCCTTCTTCGCCGAACTCCTCGGACGATCTAGCGGAGGTCATATTCGACACACTCGATATCGAAGATGACGAATGCCGTAAACGAATCGTGTGCGAGCTGTATGTGGAAGGGAAACGGGTGCCGACGATTTGGAAAGCTCTCAGTGCTCCTGGCTATGAGGTTTTTGGTGCCTACCGTCCGCTGGAGTCCGTGGCGCGTTCGTCAGATTGTCGTAAGCTACATCGGTGTCGGCTAGTGGAAAGGAACAGCTTGAAATCGGTGCTCAGTGATAGTTTTGATAGTGATTGGAGGTGGCCACGATAAGGAAACCTGAACTATACCCTTTAGAGCATAAGTTATTTATTGTTTATTTTATCCACGTGTTACAATAAATTGCAAAAAGCGGTTTAAAAGTTAAGTGTACGGAGTGTTGTCAAAATATTCTTTTGTTAAAGTGGGATTCCATACGGCTAGTAGTAGCACTACTTTAAAAAATTACCAAATTTGAGTAACATACACAACTATGAACACAAGCTCTATGGCATACACAATGTCTGCAAGAAGAAAATAGGTTGTGGGTTAATTTTTTTGGCTGGTTTTAAATCTATTGTTACATTATCAGCACCGGAACATACCAGTGGGTTTTAGGGAGTATTTTAACGGCCGGACATGATGCGTAGAGTTGATGTTCGTTGAGTTTGATGTTAAGTTGGTTTCATTTGCACTGCCAGCGTAACTGCTTGTGAACGATACGAGAATTACAAGAAAACTAAATTTGATCCACATCTTCCACGCTGATCTGCCCGTATGAACAGACGGCACCTAAATGAATTGTTTGTGTACCAATAAACGGTGGTCTTGACTTCTTCCCAAGTCACGGGTCAGTGAATGTTGCGTGACCCAAAAAAAAATGGTAGACGACTCGGAACCATTGGAAATTTTCTCCATTGTTAAAATTCAAAAGGCAGTTATAGAGATACGTTCTTTTTGTAACAACGATTTATATTATTTTCTTTTCATAAATAAGTGCTTAAAACTTAAGTAGATTTTACGAAGATTTGTGAACATTTTGCCCGAAGCGAAGCATTTTATCCCTCCAGTACAGTTGCCAATCGTTTGAGGGAAAATATGATTCACCCTTTCGAGCCCAACCGATCGACGACGGGTGATGATCGTAAGCAATCGGTTCGTGCAAAATTATAGGTGAACTACAATCGTGCTTTTTGGCGAAAGTTTTAAATAGGATCACGATGATGAAGATCTTCAACCAGAAGGCGCCCTTCAAGATCCACAAAATGCTATGAGCAATCCACCAACGCCACGCGTACGGATAGGCTGGAAATGGTTGATAAAATGTATATTAAAGTTGTAAAAATGGTTTTGTGCTTTAAAACTTACGGCTAGAACGTCTGGGCTCGATTGCTAAATCATCTGGATCACAAAGCACCGCTCGAAAGGTAACGATCAAAACAACAATTATCAAATACAGACGAGAGCAAGACATGGCTGATCGGCATGGGTTCGATTAAACGTTTCCTTTGAAACTGCGGGATTTACTCCTCGTCGATGCCCATTTCCAGACTACTCCAAAGAGCTGCAGCTCACATCGGGATAAACAAAATAAACGCTCTAATTGAAGCTAATCCCCACCGTGGAGAAAGCACTTTCACTCTCTGTCGGGATCGGAACCCTGGCATCACCTGAATCATACCGTCGCCTCTAGTGATTGTCCGATTACAGATACTGCAGGAAGCGGACGATAGCCATGCGCTCTCTTTTCCTATTCGTTCCGTTTTTTGGCGCGTTGTGCTTTGCCAAGGATAGCAACGATGCCACAGGCCTTACCGTTACTGGTCGAGATCATTTCAACGAGGAAGGTACGTAATACAATCACGCTTTGAACTATCATGCACTCATCAGCCATGTGGGACAATTATTTCAGGTTTTCCGGAGCTAATATTTGGATCACATGCGGCGGCCATTGCCGCCTATACCTACTACATTGTGATATTCCTGAAAATATTTCTACTGATTCACTTAGGTCTGGTGAGACAACGGGAAGCAGAAACCCATTGGTCTGGGAGAAGTTATGAAGACCATCGTTATTTGGTGTACCCAAATGGAATGGAAGCTCTAGGCTTAAATGAATGAACTTGCAAATTTGTGATCTGTGACTTATAAAAGTGGTATGTTTCTAATTATTTATATTATTTATTTATTTATGAAAAACTAATGTAACATGTACCTAATGTAAATCATAGCATATTTCACATGAAAAAATAAAAACTAGATCATTACGTTGAAAAGAAGAAAATTATTAAAATTTTTTTTTGTCATAAAAATGTCTTGTTGTGAGCCACGTGTTTATTCGCTGCAAACCACGTGTTTTGTACAAAATTATATGGACAACAACATTTTCTGAGACGAAAATAATTAGCATGAATCCTCTAAATAATCCCCTCTCGAGTAAACATTCGGAAGGATGGAGCTTTTTCCGGTGATCAAGTTGCCCATCGGAAGTAGTCTGAACAGAGCGCCCAAACCGGAAACAAGATGTTGGGATGCAGAGTGTCACGTTTCTGTATAATCCTCACCATCAGCTCAGTGTGGCTCGTTAGCTGCGTTTCGGCTCGAAGACATCATCGTCATCCGGAACCTCTAAAGTACAGTTATGGGATTTGTAAGTGAAAACCGAACGTCATACAATGCGAAGGCCATTGGTGTGAAAACCCATTTCCTTGCAGATGCTCCCACTAGCTGGACCGTTGCGTTATACATCTGGTACATCGTTAAGCTGGGGTTTATTTTGGGGGCCTTACTTCTGCTGCTGTTTGCCAAAAAATGGAATAGTCGAGGTCAGCCGGTCGTGATCGAAAGTGGACCTGAGTTTTAGTGAGTTGATGACTTAAGTCGTTCTTAGTGGATTCTAATTTTTAATATTTATCAACTGAATTTTTACAGCCATCACCGTTCACTGGATGCACCGGAGCATAATCTGTTCAAGGCGAGCAACATAGAAGACGTAAAGCTCTTTTGGAGTGATCGCATAGAAGCCGTTGTAAATAAATTTAACCAGTAATATAGTGAATAAGATATTGATGTAAACATTGTACTGTTAATAATTTATTCTTCTCTTTAATGAAAAATAATGTAAAAAAGTTGAAAAACGCTTGTATTACTTACCATACTTTGTGAGAAATATTTCAGAATCACCATCATCAATTATGCTCAAAGAAATATGTATATGATTTGAGAAATAGGCTTGAATTTTTATTTATGTTTTATACAAAAACATTTGTTCCTGTTCGATACCTTAAAACAGATACAAAATCACGTAGAGACATCCTTGAAACATGGGTAATGTTGAATCCCTACGTAATTTTAATGTTATCAAATAGTTCGTGATTGGAAAAGGAAAGGCGACCCCTTCCTCCCATTCGCTTAATCCGTTCACAAACCGGAAGCAAATCTAGCACTTTCTTTCGCATTTCTTTCGAACGGTGGCGTAAATTGAACACGATCGTTTATCACTGATTAGTACGAGGGCGTGTTGATGCACAATATTATTATAGGAATACACTCACCAATTTTCCCAGCACTGCGGATGGTGGTACAATCAGTGTGTTTTTGATTCTTCATCCAGGATAATCTTGCGTGCTCACTTCCGAAACGTTTGAAAATGTTTTCGAAAGGCCTTCGTCAATCGTTCGCAGTTATTTTGGTTTTATTGGTTTTGTTCAAGCACACTTCCGCCCAACAAATACGTCGCCGGCGACCACATTATCCTAGATTTGAAATATGTAAGTTGAAAAGCCATCTGTCGATCGAAAGCCGGTGTCCATTTGAAATAAATTATTTTTCGTGTTCTGTTTCAGTATGGCCCTTGCACTGGGTCAGTGCTGCCTACGTGTGGGGCTTCCTGAAGATGGGCTTGATTTTCGCCGGTTTGATGTTGTTGCTTGCGTTTCGAGGGTTTTCCGCTTGGAAAAGTGAGCCTGTTGTTGTCGACCATGGAGCACCTGTGTAGTGAGTTTAGAAAAATCTAGTCGACAATAATATCAACTTGCAACATAAAACTTTGTTTTGTACCATTTTGCAGCCATTTCAGAGGATTCGGGCAGAGAAGTATAGAGGACGACGCTGTGTACTGGATTGATAAAATAGAAACGGTGGCTGATTATTTTAAGGAAGACTAGTTGATACTTATATTTATTGGTAATTTATTTTGAAAATGAAATAAGAAAAAATAAATTGATTCATAATGCTAATCATAAAACCATTTGTAATCCTTGAGGTGTACACAAAGAAAACGAAAAGAAGAGAAGGTAATTTTTAAGAATAAAATTAATAATATTGCAACAAAAGCAATAAGGAATTCTGTTCTGAAGGAGACTGTAGATTTTATTTTATCGGGAATATTAATTCAACTTATCGATCAATTATTTACTATTTTCGTGTTCTTATTAACTTATTCGTGAAAATGAAAATTAAACATGAGTCGGGACGCGTATATCTATTAGGTATTCGTTTATTTGGTTGTAATAAATAAATCCTTAAATTGTAAAATAAATACTGTACATCGTAGAAAGGTTGAATTATCAACTCTTCCTACGTTTTTACTGCTGATCATCCTGACTAGCGACAGCCTCGTCATAATCATCGATCGATCCTGGCCCAGGCCCTTCGAAAACGTTCATCGTGATCGATGGACCCTTCGTCGTGCACTTTGGATACAGCTGTGCACACTGCTCCATGGTCGCCCCGGGGACATCATTCGGCGAACGGTACTTCCGGAAGATGTCCAACCCAAGCATTCGAGTGCCAAGCTTTAGCAGGAAATCACTCCTCGCCCGCATATCCACTTCGCATACGAACCGCTTCCGACAATCTGTGGTGTGCACACCGAGAAAACTGAACGCCAGATCCGTTATCATGTCGGTCAGCTGCAGATCGGACTCTGCGCCCGGTTGGACCGCTTGCCGGGCGGAGCGTCGCCGGCGATGTGGGGGTTTGTCCCAGATGATCTCCTCGTGGTCGTGATGATGATCGTGATAGTACGGCACGGATTCCCGCAGGATAATGGGTGCACATCCGTGCTTGGCCGGGAAGCCCTTGAAGAATGCCCAAATCATGATAATACCGAGCCAGAAGGCACCCTTCACGATGGCGATCACGAACGCTGCGATGCCCCAACCCCACCCGAATGGGTACACTGTGATGATAAAGATAAATAGACATGAAATGAGTTTTTGAATTCGTTCTGCTGTTGGTTGCTGCATTTAAGACTTACCTGCCCAATTAAAAGGGCCTCTTTGACGGGCGGTTACCACATCTTTAAGATCACTGTAATTTATCTCTTCTATTTCCGCCGTTCCCTGAGCTTCGACTACAAACAACGCTCCTAATACCAAACACAGTACTATCCTGTGGATGTCCATCTCTGGAATGTTATGGTCACACGACTGACATGTAATACCAACAAAACGCACCGAGCTGGAAGATTGGGTCTTTTATAACAGTCTGCTCCGGTGGTACCGACTGATCGGAATCGGATGCTAATTGGAGGCGTTAATTGCTACGACCACTTTCGATTTCCATGGACTCCAACTAGTAAATCACGACGGGCTTGAGTAGTATATATCGGGTGGATAGACCGTTGGCTCGGGTTTGTTCCCATGGTGTGGACGACGATCGTCAACTTCGAATTACGCTATGAAGCTATACCTCCTGGTGCTGGGGTTTCTTGGAGTGCTTGTGACAGTGGTGCACGGCGGCGAAAACGATGACACAGCTGTTGCAGCACGGTCAGATAAATACTACGACGAGCTGTGTAATGTCGAATAACAGAAATTTTCCCGCGGAAATGATATTAATCCGTTTGGCTCGTACCGTCCGCAGGGTACCGACATTGGACGTTCCCGGTAACAATGGCCATCAAAGCGAAAGTGATTGCGTGGGTCCTATTCATAACCTACTTCAGCACGATCTTGCAAGCGATCGTGTATCAGCGAAGTGAGCCGTCGCTCCCAGAAGTGTACTCCGTGCCTGCTAATAGTGAATGGGGGTAAGTGTTAAGTAAAACTGAAAAAAACCCCTAGAATATGTCTAAAAATAATACAATTTAACTGTCCTTTCTTCCACCCATGTAGGTATCCTCCATCCAACAGTTGGGGCTGATAGTTGTGGACGCTACCACGTGGCGTCACATTTTGAGTTTATGTTGCGAGACTGAAACCAATTAAATTGATTGTATTTATTTGTTTATTAATTTATTTACTTATTTAATTATTTATTTGAATAAATATGTTTATGTCTTCTATGTTAAGTCCTGTTTTCCCTTTGCTTTGCTTGCCGCAGTAAGAGTTAAAAGTCTCACAGCTTTCTCTAGCATAACCGCGAAGAAATTATCACATGCATTACGCTTTACTTCGATTGCCGAGCTAAAGCAAATAAATAATGTGCATGGTGAAGTGAACTTGATTTATCAATCAGTGCTGTTTAGCCTTCCGGAAAGGATGTTTCACGTGTTCCTTTGCACCGCGATCATCATGCAAATGACGATTACTCAGGCACAAATAGAGAATAACACAACAGCTATTGCCCGGATGGAGAAATCTTCAGGCTGGTGGGAAGAATATTTCAACGAAATTGGTAAGAACGTTAACTCAACAAATGAACTGAACGGAATCGTGCTAAATATAACCTATCAATTTTTAGGATTTTTCGGTCACATTACATCCTTTGAGGCGTTTGTGGTGGTGGCATTCATAACGCAGATGTGGATATTTCTAAAAACTTACCTACTCTACGCTCTGGCAGTTACGCGAACAAAAACGTCCAGTCGAAGTTACGAAGAAACTGTGGAAGGGTTACCAATAAAACCTTACTATTGAAATGTTCGAAATAAAAAAAGAAAAAAATAATCTACATGTATTTTATAATACTTGATATTTTTCTATTGTTTAGTTTAAATGTTTTTTCACGTTCTCCAAGTAGTTTGTAACAATCGGAAAGATAGGATCATATTGCGTAATGTTCTTCTGTCGAACCACGGTTCGGTATTTTTGTAGCGCACCGGTGATAAGCTCCAGCCGGTCCCTCTCCGAGGAATGACTTTCGAGCCACTGTAGCAGCTTCTCGTTGCCCCAACCGGCCGTGACGTGCGGGCTCGCCATATCGTTACCGGCGTACCCGAACAACATGAACAGCACAATGTACGGTGGAACCACTCCACCAACGTCGGTCGTTTGATTAACTAGCTCCTGTGGTGTGACCGTGTACAGTGAGGCCATGGCGCGCAGCAGACGAAAACTTTTCCCCAGCGACGACAGGTCCGGTACGATGGGTTTGAGTGCGCCCTCCAAGTGGTGACAGTCGGCTTTCAGCCGTTGCCTGCCCGCGAAGGAAATTGGACGAATGGTGACCAGATTCTGTACAAACAGCTCAATGCAACGGATGGCCAAACTTTGACCCGCTTCCTCGATCACCGCCCGATCGTTGTAAGGCAAAATGTGCGTGCTCCACGAACGAATGATAAAGTCCTGCAGTTCCTTCATGTATAGCGATGGCCCGGCTGTTGAAATGTTGTTCGAATTTAGACCCGGTTCACGGTGCATGGAGAGAAGGATAACGTTCACGGCAGAATGTATAGAAGCTGTAATGAAAAAATCCTTTAGTAATGATATGTGTAAAATGAGATCCCAACGGAGAAGGTATTATATCTTACCGATTAAAGGTTGCAAAATAGCCAAGGTGATAGTTTTTCCTTCGATCAGGCTAGATGTTAACCGTTTCGAAGCTTCCAGACCGGCGAATTTCGGTCCAAGGTTCAAAACCAATCTATTGATTGCCTCATGATGATAATGAATGATATTTGCCAGGGTAATGTTCTGCGATTGCGATACGTTTGGATTATCTAGACAAAGAGAAGCCATTCAAAGAATATTAAACAGTTTTTATGAATCAATTGTTTAAAAAACTTACCAACCACCTGTTGTGTGTCGGACCCCAGTTTAACATTGCGTTCAATTTTGTTCCAAAGGTCTTTATTCGACACGCACAAAACGCCTGTCACGAGATCGATCAAACGTGGATCGACAATGGCTGCGTTCAGTTCGGTAGAAGCGACACGAACCAACGTATCAATGACCTCTTGGTTGGGAAAATCGACATCAGCCAGCGCTACTTTGAAGTTATTGGCACACTTTTCCAGATAGCCTGCCTCCAGTGAGCTAAACACCTTCTCGCCAAAGGTGAACTGATGATCGACTTTCGTCTCCAGTCCGCGCGCAAGCGAAAGAAGCTTCGGAAGTCCCTGCTGAAGCGTTTGTGTCACGTGCGACTGTGCCGATTTGAATGATTTGATCAGCAGCTTCTCTAGGTTATCCCAAAATTGACGATCAAACTCTTTGGCAAGCGTGTAGTCGTCTCCAAGCGGTAGCTGCAGAAGGCACTTCTGAAGAAACAACACCTGGGTACAGTGGCCAAACATTTCGTCTAGAAACAGCCACTCCAGAGCTTGCCATAGCTTCGTCCGAAAGTTGGAGGAATTGGTCAGTGCAGGCGCTTTGCCGGGACCTTTCATTTGCCGTGCATCCTGACGCTCTTTGGCCGGGGATGAGGCACCTGTTTTGCGTAGTTTCGCCACATCCGTTCCAGCGAACGATTCCTTTATCGCATCTCTCAGGTAAGTGCTGAATGTTTCCAGCACATTGTTGAGACACTTTGGAAGTATCTTTAGGTTGTGAAAAATTCGCAAACACACGTCAACTTGTTCCTGCTTGTTTTTCAATATTCCCTCAAATAAATCCCGATTGGCCACCTTCAACAGGCGCTGTTTAGCTTTCGTTACGGTACCAATTTCTTCTCGCAGGAAGTCAATTTTCGTCAGATCCACATCTTCCATGAGGCCCTCGAGTTCGTTCACGATACCGGCTTGCTCGGCTAGATCGCTGGTACGGGCCAGTTCCTTGTGCACCTGAAGAAATCGTGCACATTGTCGCAGTACATGCGAGGCCTCGTGCAACCGACCGAGTACCTTGGTCTGTGTTTCGAGCAATTCGTATGGCACAGTGATCTGCCGCCGGAGACGTTCCGCACCAAAGCGTAGCGTTTCGATGTGGCTCGATATCGATTCGATCGATGAGTTCAGCGTACCGGCATGTTTGGCCTGCGAAAGTAACGCACCGTACTGTTCGCGAACTTGCTTTTGGAGGGCGCTGGACAGTTGTTCGATGCCTTCGGAGAGTTTGCCAATTTGATCACTGATTGCGACGGTCAGCTGCAGCTCGGGGCTGGGTTTATCGGCAAGAAAGTTTTTGAAGAATTCTGTGCGAAAACGAATACAACGTGTTAAATGCGTAACACTACAACATGTACAAAGAAAATCTCACCATCTTTTTCGATCTTATCACATAATTCTTCGGTCATTGTGGAAAATAATGAGGAATAATTGAAAACACTTTAATTTCTGCTGCAAATAGAAAATACCGATGACGTTCACTATTTTGCTGCCAGCTGGAATGTAAACATCGTCACGTCAGTTGTTTGACAAGTGTCACAAGCGTGCTCAAGTTTGTTTTCATCAACATGGCTTTCGTGGGGCGGATTTTCCGTCGCGGAAATCATTTTCTCACCCTCAAACAGTACGAGAATGTGCAAGTTGCACGAGCAAACCCGCAGGATTTGGTAGAGAAAGTAGCCGTGGCCGAAGGTGGCAAGGTTTTCGTCGCATGGCACCCAAAGCCGGACTTTCCATACGAGTTCAGCAAACCGATCGAGGTGACCGTTCCGGAACCGAACGCAAATCTTGTACGGGATGACATAATCGCCAACAGTCGCGCCGCGTTGAAGGCAAAACACCCGGAATTCGTGCGCCAGGAGTTGAGTAAACTAACGTTTACGACAAAGCACCGATGGTTCCCAAGGGCTCGTGATAAGCGTGCTAAGAAAACACCCATGGATCGTGAATATCTGTAGTGAAGGAGTGTTTATTTCGTCGAGCCAAATTGCCCTTGGTGGAAGAATAAAGTAAAGCATTTAGTTTACGATTATATTAATTCTGTTAATCGACACGCCGTTTTTTTATGAGTGAACCAAGTAAATCCGAAATAGTGGGCACATGTCCTCCATCGATTGAGGCACGGCTGTGCGTGGAGCTGCTGGTGCGTTTGCTATGATCACCCGTATTTCCTACCGATGTTTTCTTGAGATCTCGATGATGCGGGAACGTGGGCATTAACTTTGGGTCACAAGCTGGAATGTAGAAGATTGCTCATTGCTCAGGTGTAATTTTCGATCTTCTGCCATACTTACGCAAGGGCGCCTCCTTGAAGTAGGTGCTCGAAAGGCATTCATCTGCGGTGGCACGATTCTTCGGGTTGTACATGAAAAGGTAGTTTAACAAGCGGAACCCGGCCGAAGAGAGGAACGGAAATTTACTCTTCAAATTATTGTACGGCTGCATTTTGAGGGTGAAATTTTGAACCATTGGCAGCTTGGCGTAGTCTGGCCAAATGCTTTCCGTTGGGGTACCAAGGAGGTTGATGATCAGCTCAATCTGAGAAATTTCACTCAATCCTGGCAGCAGGGGCTTATGTATTAACAGCTCTCCAAGAATGCATCCCGTTGCCCACATATCCACGGCGGTGGTTTGCGTTTTGGCACCGAATAACAGCTCCGGGGGTCGATACCATAACGTTACCAGTCCGGGAGTCATCGGTTTGTCCGAGTCGCTGACATATCGGGCTAAACCAAAGTCTGCTATTTTCAGGCAGCCCTTGTCGGTGAGCAGCAAATTCGAAACCTTCAGGTCCCGGTGTATGATGTAGTTTGAATGTAGATATTTCAATCCTTTTAGAAGCTGTATAATAATACATTTCACTTGTGATTCGGTGAACGGCGAGTCCATATTATCCAGCAGCGAAGCTAAATCCTGTTCGCAGAATTCCATCACTAGAAAAATACTCTCCAAACTGTTCCCCACTACGACCTCTTTCAACTGAACTACATTTTCATGTTTGCAGTTTTTTAGAATCTGTATCTCGCGTAGTCCACTGACCGGGAATCCATCTTTGAATATGTCCTGATCAATGCGTACTTTCTTGAGAGCGACTGTTTCGTTTGAAACCGTATCACGAGCACGAACTGAAATCAATGGAGAGCATCAGTGGTTACAATTGTGTTACTGTTTTCTGGATCTAAAACATACAAACAATCCCATAAGTCCCTTCACCGACACGGTTGCATTTTTGAAACGAAGATACATAGCGACATTTGCCAAACTGCAAGTGAGATATCAGTAAATAGTACCTAATATCGCTGGATTGATAAATTTGCTCTTACCACATCTTTTGGTGGAATTTCGGTGAACTCCTTCGTACGGAAATTCATCAGCGAACCTTTGCGCTGAACTGGACGGCTTGGGTCGCGAAAATCGGTATAGTCTGCGAAATGATTAACGTATAACAGCTGGATTATGATACTGCAACTTATAAATCAGGCAATTAAGCTGAAACTAACCTGATGGCATGATCAAAATTGGAAAATATATCTACTGTTTCGGTGGGTTATTGTATTGTTGATTGTTTACGCTTTTCCCGGCTTTCTGGAATAAACAACTTGTTTTGACATTTTGCATCAGGCTGTAGGCTGCGTGCTGTATACTAGTGATGGGTAAATTCGATGGCTCCGACGGCTAAGGTGGCTCCGACGGCTAAGGTGGCTCCGACGACTGCGGTGGCTCCGAATGACTCCGGACGACTCCAGACGGAACCGTAGGTGATTGATGATTTAATAATTTATAGAGGTTTTGAGCCGGGAGGCTTCTTTCACCTCTAAAGGAACCGTAGGTTTTACTAAGCCGGAATCGAATCCGGTTTAAAGAAGCTCCAAGGGAAGTGGTTCGGAGCGGTGGGTGCGGTATAATTCCATCACTACTGGAGACTAGTGGCTGCGTTAGTAGTGTTTGATGTGAAATTTCAAATTATTTTTCCGTTATTGTTGATTCTTAAAATTTACTCATTGTTTTTGGAATGGTTTTATGCAAGGGCCGGTTGCTGGATTCTTTTGATCTGCCAAATAATAGGTACAGATGGCGTGTTGACCATCATTTCTTCAGCTGTTTTGGCAGAGTTTTGAATCATCAGGGTCAAAACCCCAAAAAAGGACATCGGTGGTATTTAAATTTCTATATGCGAACGTTGTTCAAAATATTAGTTTGAAGATAATACATTCGCAACAGCGGAAAGCAACAGGTTAGAAAAAGCTGATAAAATATTATTATGGTTCTTTTTACCTTCGGACACCCGATGCAATGTTTCTCATCTGATTAGAAATAAATACAATTAATAGCTCGGTCGCCTTCGTAGAGCGAAAATTATACAATTCAGTTTATCGTTATATCTTTGCAATAAACAAAAAAATCTTTATCAGCTGTAGAAAAACAGTCGAAAGCCATCCGGATCGCCCTAAGCAAACGGAATTAGGTTGAATTTTATTCTTTATTGTGAAAGTTTTCCTACCAGACTGGAGCGGTCCACGGTCGGGTTGAACATCGAACGGAAAAACGAGCCGGAGAATCTTTTCCGCTTCATCACGATCCGACGGTTCAAGGGTTTGGCCGTGTTTTACCTTTCTATCGAGCTGATTTTCCACACTAATCCTCGGATCATTGGACGTTGGCCCGTGTGTTAAGCTATCCGTGCGGCAGCAGGACATTTCAGGTTGATGGACCCTTTTCGTGAGGATGATGTTTTTTCGGCAAATGTTTGCCGAAACCGGATCCGTAGATGGGTGAGAAAGGATACAAGGCGGCACCCAAGACGGGGGAGAGCATATTTTGTGCCATTCGTAAATAGACCGAAGGGTATCCTTTGGACGTTTTTCTGTCTCGTGGAAGCCAACTGCTTTTTTTTTTGTGCGTGCCAGTTTTCTTCATCCAAAAGGATGTGAATTCACAAAATGAAAAACACAAAACGGTAGAAAAGCACGGTAAAATACGAAGTGAGAAAACTAAAATTGAATCATTTCGCTTCGAGAGTTTGTGATTCGTTTACTGTTCGATTCTATCCAAAATCTATTGTATTAACCCCCAAGAAACGGACGTCCGATTGGGTTGGTTTGGGTTGGGTTCGGTTCTGGTTGTTTGTCCGCCTTCGAGAACACGTAAAGCCGAAAGCAGAGGCCATTGAAGGGGATTACAGGTTGTCTGCTTTATTTACTGGTGTGTTCGATGCATTAGCAAAATGAAATGGCGAAGACGGGACCAACCAGGTTGCTTAAAATTTATGCTGTGTGTTTTGCTGGACTAACCTTCCCTGAGGCTAGATGCTCTGGTAATTCGATGATTAAAGATCCATAATAGAGTAAGTAGCTGAGTGCATGATCAATATAAACTTTTTTTTCTCTTATTTCTAATAGAAAGTTAGCTTTCGTTAACACCGTTCCTTGTCATGTGGTCAGAAAGTGTTCATATCTACACGAGCTGAATACTTTGTGACTAAAAGCGTTTTATTGGAGACTTCCTTTTTCTAACGATTGGGCATCGAACGTGAGGTATAATAAACCCGTAAAATTTAATGCACTTTCCATTAAAATGAGCACCATTCTGTGACACGCAAAACGACGTCAGCGGGCTTTGGAGAAAATTTAATGTCGATAGCAAAACGATTTCGCGCATGGTGGCGGGCGGACATAACCACCGGATGATAGCTTTTCCCAACCGGGTTTCCGGTATTGGCAATCGTCGTCAGAATATTCCGCCAACCGCGTGCGAGAAAGTTCAGAATTAGTTCGAACTTGCTCCCTCCCACGGTGCGGTTTCGTATGGCTCGGTAATGTGGTTATTAATATTCTGATACATGGCATTATTTCTCCCCCCACGCCCCTAGTTGCTTTGCATCTGCAGTTCGCTTTTGACAAGTCGGGACTCCATTTCCACGTCTTGGAGCGTTTTATCAGTACCGGGGCGGGTATCTTGCCCGGGGTATCGTTTCATAATGGAATTGTCCTAACGAACGATGGCCCGTACGATGGTTGTTTGAAGATAATGCCGGCGACGATGTGCGCATATGTGCGGGCTTAGTTTGAATTATGTCGGATGTGGTCTTAAACCCAACATAAAGACGACGAATAAAAGTGAACCATCCGTCCGTTCCGATTCGAGCAGTCCCTCCAGGCGCACGTTCGTTTAAGTCGTGCATTTCCCCCTCGGAGAAGCGAATATATTGTCCATCTTTGGCGAGGCAATCCGTAGGGGCAGAAAAAAAAACGCAAACCGCACAACACTTAATACATCCATTCGTTTCCAACGAGTGGAAAATTTATTTATGCGACATTAGGGCACATTAATGGTTTCCTGCTGCTATCGTGGCCGTTAGTAACGCGCTCGGCCACCTTTTGCATTCAAAACCCCTTTTCGCACCCGTCCGAGTCACTGGATGGTAATTTCAAAGATTGTAATTAAGAACGTGACCCCGAATGCGAAAAACCACATTAAGGTTCCACCCCGGATGAATAGGACCAAAGCGGCTGCCTTTCTCCCAATGCAGTGTATTAGTGGTGCGAAAAACGAAAGAAAAGCCCCCTTATTACATTACGTGCGGAATTCCGTGTCATTAGGCATACCACCGAGTCGTTAGTGATTTCTTCGGCACGAGCAACAGTGTCGAAACGACACCACAATTACCGCGGGAAGGAAGAACCGTTTGCTCCCGGTTGGTTTTCCCGGGTCCGAGAGAAATAAATGCTTCGCACGCGTATGTAAATGCGTCCAACGGCTCAAGGGTTGTTCGTCGGCGCGAGGCTGGAAAATGTGCAGCGAGCTTCAGGGGAACCGTAAGACAAAGTTTGCGTCCCGGGTAGAAAATGGACCGAAATGATGAACGATTGCTACACGGTACCGAGTTTGTGGCTTTTCGCGAGATTCGTCGCATTAGCTGGGTGTTGGGAAACTTGCTCACCTTTCGCCCAATTTTCCCCCCCTTCTTCGGCTGGTGAGTTTGGCCCCCATGGTGCACTTCGAAGACGTGATATTATTAGTCGTTCGCCGATGAAACTAATTGGAACGACTGCTCCGGTGTAATGCCCCAGGGTGATGCTGTTGGTGCGTAATCCCGGGATTACGATTGGTGATGGAAAACAACCATTCCATCGTGAGAATTATGGACGCCTCGGGTCGCCTCATCCGTTTGGTGTGCAAACAAATTGGAAAGCATCACGATTAATCTTCGTGGTTTTGCCGGTTTGGTTGTGGTGGGGGAATTAATTTACATTCATGCCCGGTGCATTAGTTCGGCTTCAGTTGAGCAACCTCTTCGGTTTGAGATTTGAACCGGCGACTCCAATCAGATTGGCAGGAACCTACTTGTAGTGATTTGATTATGCTAATTTAAGAACGAAGTAAAGATTGAAAATCCCTTGAGATATGATGTAATTTGCTTACAGGTTCGCACAGCTGTTGGAATCAATTCCAAGAAGGATTATCTGATTAGTTCAAAGTTTGAACCACATTCCGTGAATTTAGTGAATGCTATTTGATTAAAAACTTCTAGTTGAAAAGAATTATAATGTTTTCCTGCATCGAAGCCCACGGTACCGATAATTTTATTAAACAACGTACACTGGACAATTATTAGATCTGTAAAATTTCAAATCGAACATAAAGAATGCATTTTAGATCTCGACGATCCTGGCAGTTCCATCCGAATTAATAGAAAAACTTAAACATCAGACTCAAGAAGCAATTTATATTATGAAAATGACCCACTTTTATCAAAGCGGAGGTTTAAACACTGAAACAAAAAGGAAATCTTCAACGCACGGAACAACCGAACTTGTAGAACTTCGGTATACCACCATATGGTAGCGGTTTGATACGATGTGCTCAATGTGCTCCAAAGTCCCCAACCCGGAACGAACACCTGAAACAACGAGAATTACCCTGCTCGAAGAAACTCCACTTAGGCGGCCGTATGAAAACACTTCACCAAAAAGCATTCCATCCCTTTTTTTTCAATCCCCTGTGCTTCCAAAAAAGGTGATGAAACCTGGGGACGACCAAAGTCTGGAAGGTGGTCGATAAGAATCGTTCGAGCGAGGCGTCCGTGTGGACGGAGAATTTTGATAGCAGATTTTAGAAGCAGGAGTACTGACGTAGATCGAGAAAATGGAAAAAAGAAAACGATGCAGGCTCGGAACTTCACCCAAACTCCGAAGCCTAGACCCTTTGTCTGCTGGTGAGTTGGACGGCATGGCGTAGATTGCAGACATACCCTGTAAGTGCATTGATCCATGAAACTCAAATTGAATGTAGAATCGTCGGGCGTGTGTTCGTCCAGCACTGCACTCCATCGGTTTTTCTCGTAGGAATCTCTGGCTCTGGCGCAGTGTTGAACCCAGCCCAGCTGTCGCTGCCCTTCCGCCCCGTTAGATTTCGCACGATTGCCCAAGTGTATTGGCACTGATTGGAAGTGAATTTTTCGCCCGAACATCTCTAATCTGCTGTGAAGGCTACGGTCAAACGGTGAAAGGTGAGCACCGGGCTGGTATGGTGCATTCTAGAAACCGGTACGGACCGGGTTTGGAGAAGAAAAATTTAGTTTTCTCCACTAAAGGTAATGCTGCTTTTCCGACGCAGGCTAGCAGCAGCACGCCGGGGTCCCACAATTTTCCGAGAACAACTCTTGTTATTGAGGTTGGCGCATTTGCACTGCAGTTTGCACTCACCGCTTACGCCTGGTCCTTTCCAGGAAAAGACACAAACAAATATACGCTAGAAGAAAGCTGAACAGAATGTTTGCTTCTATATTGTGCTCTACTTTCGGATTCAATCAGGCATCCTCATGTGTTTAAATGGCGCCCTTTCCAAGAGAGTGGCTATTCAATCGTTTTTCTTTGCACGTGCAGTAAGCCGAAGTGAGCTGGTTCGTTTCGTTTTTATTGACTGGTTTTTAAGGAAAATCTTCAAACGAATAGAAATACGTAACGTGTTTTTATGACTGAAATTTTCCACAACGTTCAGTGGCTTTTCAATGCATTTGCCATGCCATCGTTGTTGTGCTATCACTCGACCACTGCTATAAACATCAACAACTTTAACGTAGCAACCAACGCACAGGTAAGTACACGCTACGCAGCCGCGTCCCTGGTAACCATGGGGAGCACCGAAGGCTCTGATGCCTGCACCTGTTTGTTCGATATACGCTCAAGCCAAAAAGCCGGTGCTGACAACAGGTTCGATAAAAGGATTGCGCAAACGTGCGAGCGGTGTTACTGAGTTTATTTTCCAAACCATTTGCCTTCCGTTCGACACGGATGACGGTGCCGGTTAAAACGTCGGATTTTGGGCCTGCTGATGTTTGGTAAGTAAAGCCCCGATGCACGTTGAAGAGCCTCGGACGGGAAGGCCGTCCTTCGGAGGGTGTAAAAAATGTTCCGTTCGCACTGTTTGCTCAACGATCCTAGGCGAGATTTGTTTCCCTGATTGTTGATTTAGGCTGCTCGTCGTATCGAGGGTGAAAGAAACACTACCGCAGCTTTTTTTTCTTCTTCCAGATGTAGCTCTGGGAAAATCCGGACGATACAGCGCTCGAATCCGTTACGAATACTGTTCAGCAAATCGCACATCGAAATAGAGTAGTAGAGTTGACACAACTGTCGGCAGGTCTAGCAAAATGGTATGTTTGACTTTATCTGTTGACACTCCAATTTTTTGTTTGAGTGTTAACTCCATATTGATATAGCCGTTCTAAACCGTTCCATTTCAATCCAATTCCCATGTTATCCACGGCCAAAGGGTCCGAAAAAGGCAAAAGGAAGCAGTGAGTATCAGTTTTATAATGTAGCTCCAACACGTAGCAGTAGTAACCATATCGTTGCACCGTTTCGGTTATGGCAGCTGTCATCGATGGCGTCGACACGTCCAGCATGTCCCGGGAGCAGCTGGAGCAGTTCGCCCTCAAGCTGCGGAACGAGATGGAGCGCGAGCGTGAAGAGCGCAATTTTTTCCAGCTCGAGCGCGACAAGCTGCGTACGTACTGGGAGATTACGCGCAAGCAGCTGGAGGAGGCCAAGGCGGTCATCCGCGGGAAGGAGCGGGACGTTGAGGTAGCGCAGGAGCTGGCCGAGCAGGACACTAAGAACGTGATGCAGGAGATGAAGCACCTGCAGTACGAGCACCAGTCGCACATCGGAGAGCTGCGGGCGGAGATGATGACGCAGCTGAAGATGGCCCAAGAGGACCATACGCTGCAGGAACGGGAGCTGCTGAACGACAAGCGGGACCTGAAGCGGCTGCTGCGCGAAAAGGAGGAGAATGCCGAGCTGGAGATCCAACAGCTGAAGCTGAAGCACAGCGAACTGCTCAGCGTGGAGCGGGCCAAATTCCAGGACGAGATTGAGGCCATGACGAAGCTGTTCGAGCAGCGGCTCGCCAGCTACAAGGAGGAGGCAGAGGTGCGCCACGAAATGGAGCTGTCGGAGGTCGAGGAGCGGAAGAATGGGCAGATCGCTGAACTGATAAGCACCAACGAACAGGCGTACCGGGAGATGAAGAGCTACTACAACGCGATCACACAGAACAACCTAGCGCTGATCAACAGCATGAAGGAGGAGATGGAGGAGATGCGCCTACAGTCGGACAAGGACCTGAAGAGCTTCACCGAGGTAATGGCGGAGAACAAACGACTCACGGAACCGCTCAAGAGCGCTCAAGCTGAGCTGGTGGAGCTACGGAAGAAGCTCCAGTACTACGACCGCGACAAGGCCACCCTCAACCGGGTGAAGACGAGACTCAACAGCACCCAGAAGCAGCTGTCCAGCCTCAAACTAGAGCAGGACGTGCTCCAGATGCGTTGCGAAAAGCTCGTCGAGGAGCGGGATCAGCTGAAGCGGCTGTTTGAGAAATCAATGCTGGAGCTTCAGCAAAAGTCTGGCCTGAAGAACTCGCTGCTCGAGCGCAAGCTGGAGTACATCGAGAAGCAGACCGAGCAGCGGGAGGCCATTCTCGGTGAAGTCCTATCGCTGGCCGGCATCGAGCCTCAATCGCTGAGCGTCCGGATCGAAAAGCTGCTGGTTCAAAAGAACGATAAAATCCAAGCTCTTCGGTACGACCTGGCGCGGGTGAGTAAGATGTACGACGATCTCCTGTCGCTGATCGAAGGCAAGCTGGTAAAGTATGGCATCACGCTGAAGGACCTGGAGCTGACGAACTTGCGGCAGGATAAGTGAGCAGACGGTCGGCATTTAGTGGTGGCATAAATTAATGCGTGTAATTAAGAGGACTTTCAATGCATTGGGCTAATTATCGATTGAACTGTTGGAGAATATATTACCAGCCACATCTGACCTCCGTTCGACAGTTTTATCTTTTCCGCCGTTCTGCTCCTTGTGAATGGTAATGAGGAGCATATGCAGCATAAAATTAAACCAGAGCTCAATGAGAATTTGCACCAAGGGGCGTCGTACTCTGTTTGCCTGTGGTGTAATTTAAAGCGTTTATCCCAGCACCCAATGCCACTAATTACGTGAATGAAGGAAGCGAATGAAACCGTTCTCTAACCCCTGTTTGTTGGTATAAGACGCTCATCATGTGCAAATGATAATAATTACCGGGCGGCACATCATGAATCATCCATTGGCATCGTTTAATGTTATCTTTTTCCCGGAGGCTCTGGCTTTTCAAATATCATCCTTACAAAACGTCTGGCGTTCTTGTGTTCTCTTCGAGTGAGCCTTCACGATGGCAAATTAATTCCGCCCACTTTTCCAACAACCGGTTCAGACCATGTTCATGTGGGGAGATATTAATGTGTTCCAGTAATTCTTTTTTCAAACAGCAAAATTGTGCCCTCAGGATAAGGTAAGCTTTCCGGAGGACGAGACGAACGTGTCGTGTGTAAAGCAGCGCAATGTATATCACGTGTCCGGAGAACTTTTGAATTCATCCGCGCACTTGGTTCGGGATTACGTTGGTTTTGTTGACGACACCGGTAACTTGTGGCATAGGTCTTCTGTCACGAGCGTGGTTGCCTCTTTTTTGCTTCTCGACTTCCTCCAACACCCGTGCATTCGGAGGAGCCCATGGGTTATGCCGCTAAGAACGATGAATTCATTTCCATGTCGGAGCAATTCTGCAAAAACAAACCCTTCAGCCGTAACTCTCGACGGTCGGTGTGGGATGTTTCCTTTTTTTTTTTCCACTCCACCAGCATGTCTCATTAGGATGATTTTGTAATTAGCGGCTTTTCCATTCGTGCACTTGTTTGCGGTTACTCTCGAGCCACGATTTTCCCTCGGCTCATTACGCAGCTCCCATCCATGGACGCGCATTGAATGGGTGAAATTAAAAGTAGGCGAAAGGGACGCCGCACGGTTGGATAGAGGGTTTGTAAAATTGTTCGTGCAAGTATTGCGCAATCCTAGGGGTGGAAATTCCTTTGGAGGAGGAAAGTTTGTAATAGCTTTAAGAGCCAGATGCCAAGGCATAATGCTTCGCGAGGTCTTATCGTATTTTAACACCCATTTGTTGGTTCGGCTTTCAATCGAGACTCACTCCGAACCATGTCTGCGGTCCGTCCGGCATAATTTTCTTACCTCGAAACCTGCCAATGCATATCTATTAACGAATCAATTATGCAAATGAAGCACCGACCCTCCGCCGGGGCTTATTTATTCATCATCGCATCGCGCGTCAACGGCTCTGGAAAGCCAAATGCCCTGATATTCCACAGGCTCGTGTATCATTGTGTCCGTTTCGTTCCGGTGTGGTTCGAACCGTCCGCTAAAACAAACAACCTGGTTAACAGATTTGTTTGTCTGATTGACGCTTAAATCAATCCTTGCCTTAGCCGTTGGGAACCATCATAGACCGTACGATCAGCAAATATCCTTGTGCGAGCAGCTTACAAGGATAGGTTAGTATTGTATACCCCGAGGTAGTTGCTTCGATACCCGTCAATATGATAAGATGATGATTTTGCCCTAATGCATGTTAAGACTTGACGTATTCTGATGAGGAATCGTTCGCATTGATGGAATGAATGAGATACAGCCATATAATCACAAACAGCATATTCAAGAAGTGCGCTAACGGTTAGTCTCCAGTTGTGTAAAGTTATAATGAGATTATGAACTGTTCCCCCAACATTAGATAAACCATTTAAAACCCAGTTTTCAGCAAATAGTCTTGCAAAGTTATCCAACCAAATAAAATAATTAATTTATTTTCATTCAAAAAATAACTGCAGGAATCATCGAATCGAACAAAACTGTTGTAAAATATAGTATTAATGTCAAATAAATAATCTTCACATATTCACATACAACATCAAATTCCGTTAGCACATCCTGGTGCAAGGAGAACACATTTTGTTAAACATTATCTCGCAGATTTCACCCTTTATTGGAAAACTTCCACCAGCAAACGTAATTGGAAGTCAAATAAACGATCCAATTGAAACGCTAATTTGAACTTTCATCCAAACTCTCATTACTCAACGCCCGATGGATGACATTTTGCAATTGGCGCTCGCGGGCCCCGCCATTCCGCCAAACGACGACGACGTGGATGCAAATTTTATTATACTTTTCTTTGAAAAGTTTGTCAAAATTGTGCCCCCATGCTGCGTGCTTGCCTGCCTGACTGGAAGTGGCCGGGAAAAGTGCAGAAAAGGATGAGCCACGCTTCACCGAGGCAAAGGATGACGTATTTAATTTAACTTTTCCAATGTCGAAACTGCGTCCGATAGCTAGGGGGGGAACAAAAGGGAAAACTGGGTTTCAATCGATTGTACGCTCGTGGTTCGAGATGCTGCAGCTTCAGCGTGTTAAGTTTTTCACGAAATACATTTTTCTAAACGGAAAATCTGTGACTATAGAAACTTTTTAAATTTTTGTTCCATTTCCTTCGAAAACCTTGTTTCCTTTTGAAACTATGAGGATATATTTTCCCAAGAGGGAAAGAAAGTAGCATCTTATCAGCTCGATACGCGAAACCCTCGATAGGACACGGGGTGCAATAGTTGGTGCAACCAGCATTTCCCGGGAATCTCCTCGTCGAGATGCAATAATTTCAAAGCAATTCACTAACCAGACCGTAACATTCGGGATCCGGATAGGCAACCCTCCGGTTGGGTCGGTTCCGTGGGGTAGGGGCTTTGAAACAGTGCAGCAGAGAATAAACGCTTCCGGGGCGCTCGCTGGCTTTTCTCGGGAACCGTCTTTTCCCAGTGCCGAGGTTCGATACAACGTACGCTGGAAAGCGCACTTTGGGCATTCAAAGGGAAAACACAACGTTCCAGATGCGGTGGGGAAGGTTCGCGCGGAACCTGGCTTGGTGATTTTCCGATGCAAGATTCGGTGCTGCAGTTTTCCGAATGCCAGCATGCCAGCTGCATGCGCGTCCGGGGGTGTGAAAATCAGTATGCCCGGAATGCCCCTCGCAAGAAGCAAGGGAAAACTGGGATGGATCGCGCAGAAATTTTCCTTCCCAGCGGAGCATTCAACGGGTGGACTCAAGGAAATGAATGGTTGTTTTCGGGGCAGCCTTCGGCGAGCCGGCCGGATTTGTTTGGCAAAGCTGGGAGTCGTTTACGCCGTGAAGAACTTTTAGCTCACTTTCGACTTTGTTTGTTTGTGCATTCAACCACTTTTCCAACGCCCTGCACGGTGCATCGCAAACGGAAAAGCAAGGGTGCCCGGAACAATAGCGTCAGATTTATGCTCGCCCTAGCGTAGCCAGTTTTTATTTGTTTCTTTGCGATCGCCTTCGTGCTTCTGCGTGTTCCTTTGGTTCTGTACACGGGGGGGTTTTTCCACATCCGGAAAAATAACGCCCAACCGGTTTTCTGTTATTTGTTTATGTCCACCGAAATCATACGCCAAGTGTGCGCCGGAAAACGGTACCAGAGCGGGATGTTGGTATGTTTGTTAACTGCATCAACTGCTAACGGTATGGGTGTGCATTTAATTTTGATTTTTGAGTGTGCTTTCGCCCGCACGTTGGGTTCCGCCCAGTCACCGTAATTTTCTTTGTAAACTACGGGTACGTTATCGCCATGATCGTTATCTCGAGCCGGTGCTAAGCGACTGCTTGGCATGATTTACTCGCACCAGCTTTTCCAGCGGATGTGGATCCACTAGCGAGACCGTTTATGCACTTTTTCCCCCGAGAGTGTTTGCTAGTGTGAGAATATCTTGGTGTATTCTTGGGAAGTTATCTTTCCGCATGTCGGATGCTGGAGGTATGATAACATAAACTCAGTGGTTGTACCGAAGGCGTCATGATTTTAATGACGCACCGTAATTCTAGTGGATCACTGACAAACAATTAGCGATGCAAAGTATGTAGTAGTAGTATATGGTTTATTTTTGAATTAATATGTTGGTGATTTACATCATTTTTAATACAGTTGTACCGGGTTCACTTGTTGTATTCCTCGTTGAATTTGAATATTTTTTGGCATTGCCATTTTGAAATTGATAATAATTGAACTCCGTAACGCGGGAAAAAATTAGGAAAAAACCCTCAGACAAAAGAAAAAAAAAAATTTATAATATTTAACTTAACCTAAATCTTAACCTAGTCTAACTTATTTACTTATCTCCTATGCAGAACAAGTTGATTTATAAAGTCCATGCTACTCATTTCACACTTGTTATAATAGTTGCAGTTCAGATTTTCTAGGAAGTCACTTATCATAGGTAAATTAGTTCTTTCATGTAATGACCGTGTGCTGTACCATGGTGGCAGATTGAGAATTATTTTGAGAATCTTGTTCTGTTTTGTTTGTAGTTTCTTAATGAAAGTTCGTGCGCAATTATTCCAAACTGGAAAGGCGTAACTAATAATGGGACGAAAGCATGTTTTGTAAAGCAGAATTTTGTTTTTCTGATTTAGTTTCGAACTCCTGTTTATAAAGGGATAAAGTACTTTTATCAGTTTATCAATCCTATTTATAGTGTTGATAATTTGAGTTTTAAACGTTATCTGTTTCTCGAAGTTCATCCCAAGATATTTTATGTCATTTTTCCATTCTATTGAGTCGGAATCTATTTTTAAATTACTTTGAGGTAATTTTCTTCTGCATCTATTTCTGGTGAAATAAATGGCTTCAGATTTTGAACTATTGGTTTTGAGTTTCCATTTTTTACAATAATTTGCATATGTCTTTAGTGATGTGTTTAGGTTTTTGATTATGCTTTTCGGGTTTTTCGCGGAACAAGATATGGCTACGTCGTCTGCGTACACGTAATTTGTACAGTTTCTTGTCTCTGGCATATCAGATATGTAAATATTGAATAAGAGTGGAGATAGTACACTTCCTTGAGGCACTCCTGCTATTGGGCTGTAAGGTTCAGATTCTTGATGTCCTATGTGTACTTTATTTATTCTGTTAGTGATGAAAGAATTTATTATCTCAATAATGTATGTAGGGTATCTGTAGTTCGTGAGTTTGTATATTAAGCCTTTGTGCCATACTGTATCGAAGGCTTTTTCTGTGTCAAGTAGAACTAAACCAGTTGATTTTTTTGCCCTTCTATTTGTAACAATGTTGTTTTTCAGCCGATGTAGTTGGTGGGTGGTGGAAAGGTGGGGACGAAAAACCAAATTGGGAGTCTGGGATAATATTGTTAGTATCTGTATGCTGATTTAGTCGAAAGGCGATAACCTTCTCAAATATTTTTCCTAAGCAGCTTAATAGGCTTATTGGTCTATAGTTTTCTGGAAGGGAATGATCTTTACCCGGTTTTGGGATCGCAACAACTTTAGCTTTCTTCCATACGTCTGGAAAGTATCCTAACTTGAAGCAACCATTAATGATAGTGTTTAAATAAATGATAGCCTTAGTAGGAAGTCTTTTTATGGTGGTGTAATTAATTCTGTCTAAGCCCGTGGACTTTTTCGATTTTAGCCGTTTGATAATTTTTGTCAAATCTTTCGGCCTACATAAGGGAAAATTATTGTCAGTTGTCGTCTCTGGCTGAAAATGGCTACTAGCGTTGGTGTTTGAAGCTGAAATTCTATTATCCAGTGCGCTTCGGTAGTGGTACGTGCCGGTGTGGGCCTTTTCAAAATGTTCTTTGATTGCATGGCATTTTTCTACATTTGTTATAAGCTGTGCATTGCCAACTTTGAGTACAGGTATTGTTTTTTTCTTTTTTTTCATGATGCCAACAAATTTCCATAACTTGCTATTATTTTGTTGAGCATTCATTTCAATTAAGTTTCTGGACCAAGCAAAGTTTCTTTCATTCGATATGGAATTTTCGATAACTGCCTTGAGAAAATAATATGTTTGCTTAAAGTTAGTATTCTCTCGATGTCTTTGCCATTTCTTCCTGTACTTATTACGAATTTTAATAAGTTGGAGAGTAGACTCCGAAAGAATAATGTTGTAGCTATCAGGTATGGTTAATGAGACGCTATTTTCATGGGCTGTCACAATTACAGTGGTAAGCGTGTCTAACATGAGATCGATATCACTGGTGTTTGTTATCATGCCCAGATTAACTACAGATAAATCCAAGGAGCTATTTATGCAGTTTCTAAATTCATTCCAGTTTGCCCTGTTGTAATCGTATATGGCCCTCTGGTTTCTATGGTTTATTTCTGTGTTGGTGATTTCAAATATCACCGGTAAGTGATCTGATGTTAGTTCGGTTAGCGTTAAAAGTTCAGAGAAAGATATATTATTGTTGGTTATCGTTAGATCTAGCGTTGATGGGTTGCGTGAAGCGTTCGACGGTATATATGTGTGAGAGTTGGGATGGTGGATTGAAAATAGCCCTTTTTGTGATTCCTCAAATAGGCATCTACCTGCCTGATTTGAGGATACACAGTTCCATGACCTGTGCTTGGCGTTGAAATCGCCACACACGAAAAAGTTATCATTTCTTAGAGTTAATTTGGTAATATCTCTTTTGAATAGATCAATTTGTGTATTGCCTCCAGGGTGATATGCTGCAACTAAGGAAAAGTGGTTATTGTTTGTGTAAATTTTTACACCTATTGCTTCTATGATCTTCAAATTGAAAGATTTCATCAGTTCGTGTTTGACATTTTTTTTTGATGATCAGAAGAACTCCTCCTTTAGTGTGCGTTGTTCTGTCCAGTCTGTACGTAAAGTAGTCTGGCATCGAAAAAGCTTGGTCTGGCTTCAGAAATGTCTCAGTGACGGCCATACAGTCAATTTCATGCTTTTTAAGAAACATTTGTACTTCAGTTCTTTTAATTGAAATGCCATTGGCATTCCAGTATGCAATCTTTGGTTGTTTTGAGAGAGTCATCACGGAAAACAGTATTTACTAACAATTTTAAATACGACCATGATTTGGTCTTGTTTTGAACTACAGTTTTGCAGGTGGAGAAAAGTATCTTTTATAATATCCCCGAGCTCTGCTGTGTTAAAAAGGTTATCGCCTCTGAATGGATTGTTGTTATTCCGGGGAGTGTGTGGTGCTGGAGGAGGATCGAGTTGGGATGGTAGGAGGGGGAACTCACTGGCTGAAAAATGCCTAATAGTTTTGCTCTTTTCTACCTTTGGTTTGGATGTCTGTTTCGGTTTTGTTTCTGGTCGGTTTGGACAACCGGAGAAATTTGCCGTGTGATTGCCATCACAGTTTGCGCATTTGAGTTTATGTGAGGGTATGATACCCTCGTCGCTAGCAGCTGCTGCTGGGCACTTCGCAGATATGTGATTGCCAGCACATTTGATGCACTTTTCTGGGTGGTTACAATTTGCTGCTCCGTGCCCGTATCGTTGGCAATTTTTGCATTGCATCGGGCCTTCTTTAGTGGAATAGTATCTCCATTGCACTATTTGGTGGTTCACTGCCTTGATTGTTCTTAGAAAGTTTAGTGACACTGCACCTTTTTTAAAGTGCACTAAATAGAGTGCCTGCTCTTGGAATTTTCTGTTTTTTATTGTAAGTTTCTTCACTGAAACAGGGTCCAACTGTTCGTCTTTAAGCGCACTTATTAAATCTTCAATCGGCATGTCCATGAGACCTGATAATACGATTTTAGTCGTTTTGTCCTCCTCTAGTTGATAAGAGTGGAATTCCACGTTTTTAGATTTAAAATAGTTCATTACTTTTTTGAAATCACTTGTGTTCGTTACACGTACGACAATCCCCATCTTTGTAGCCGTAGTGGTGTATCTGATCACTCCGGCATCAATAACTTTTCGGTGTATATCACCTACGTTGGAACTAGCTACTGTTATTGGTGGTGGTGGCTTTGCAGCCGCTTCTTTTCTTGGTTCAACCTCACTTTTTTTCTGCACATTTGGTGCGACAGTACAATCCATTTTTAACAGTTCAAATGGGTTTGGAGATTCGAACTGCATTCTTTTTTCTGTAGATGCATCAATGTTTTTTCCTGTCACTAGATTTTTTTGACGTGCAACGCTCGCATTGCGTTTGCGCGTCGTCATTTGAACTTTTGCTAGACCCATAGTGGGTCCTATGTGGTAGTGTGCACTATCTGTACTCGTCACTTTTAGTATCGTTTCTTTTATCTCAATTTATCGCTTGACCGTATACGATTTGCTCGTGTTTTGCGTCCTCTCGTCACCGAGTCTCAGCAGCTACTGCCTATTAGCGATGCAAAAAGAATTGGATTTTATGTGACTCGTTTGTTTCGTTTAAAAGAAGGCAAAATAGTTTAAGAAATTCGTATGTGACCCATATACACTTTCTATCAAATATTTTTCGTGATATACCATAGTATAGCAACTTATTCATTATGAGTTTAAAAAATAAAAACGTGGGTATTTTCTTACTTAATCTGAGGTGTGTTATTTTTTTCACATGCGACGATCAACAAAATGCCATTTGTAATTTGTATTGACCGCGTAAAGAGAAATAAAACGAATGATAAAAAATGAAAATAATGGTTGCATGCCAGCGAAATATTTACCCAAAAATAAGTCAACCATCACTTCATGCCACAATGTGCATCATCTGTAAAACCGCGTGCCGAAATAAAAACACATTTTTAATTGCTTGTAGGCTAATTCATCAAACAATTCGGACAATTTGAGTGCGGCACGGGAATGTGGTGAAATTAAATGAACCCCATTTGGGAGGTGCTCATTTTGCTTGCAGTTTACCTATCAAAATTTCACGAGAGCACTCCGATGCGAGCAATCCAAACTGGCTGGCCAACCGTTCACCGCGCGGTATATCGACAGAATGGATTAATTTTCAATTTGATCAACAACTTTCTCTCCTCTCGAGCACTTCCCGGTTTAAGCAGCGCACGGCGTGGGGCTGGGGCGGGGCACCTGAAATGGGTCGTGGTGGTCCATGATTGCATCTGCATCCGATTTCTTTCTTCACTCCCACCCATCTCAGTTCCTGCCCAAGCGCCCGGGAATGGCCTACACTTTACGCTCGACATTAATTATGCCAAATTGTTCCCACAATCAAGTGCACTCCGATGGTGAAGAGCTCTGCATTTATTGAGTTTCCAATTTTCGCCGTCCTGTGTGGAGGGGTGTATGTTGGAACGGAAGGAGGAAGAATGTGTGTGGAGCAACCCATAATTCATGGCACTCGAACGTTGAACGAATACAAATGACGATAATGATGTCGCTTGCAGCTGGTTGGCCATTTTGGCGAGGAGAATGCGTGGAAGGCTCGGGAGGAAAAAACGACCCATTTGCAAACGGTGATTGTTCATCATATAGGGAGCCGTTTTCGTCGACCGAACCGGATGCAACATTATCTTGCAAGGGTGGAACGATGAAGAACAAAACCCCCTTGATTTCGGTTGGACCGAAGCAAGGAGTGGTGAAGCTTTGCGGAGGGTTTGTTAAATATATATATTTTAACCACAATATATTGCTCCGCGGTGTTGTTGTCCTGGTCGCTGATGAGGGCTTTTACCGGAGGATGCAATTTAATTGATTATCCCCATCACATCCTCCGTACACCATCACTAGTCTCCCTACTAACACCAAATAATGAGATTGTGGATCGCTCCGTGTCGCTCCGCAAAAAGCGATAAATAGATAGGATTGTCTCGGTTGACTTGTTTCTATCTTGGCACGAAGAAAATAATCTAAAAAAGTAAAATAGTCCTCACCTACGCCGCCTCACCCTGAACCTGAATGCAATCAAGCGGAGAAGCAATGGAATCGTCCTCGTACAGACGGTGTTGTTTTTACTTATTGATCGGCATGTCTTGGTCGCAATAGCAAATTAATTTATTTTTCATCCGCATTGCCGCAAGAATCATTATCTCTCTCCCCCTGACAATCGGAAAATGAACCCACACCGCACATCGCACGTGCGAGGACCGGAACCTTTAGCTTTCTTTCGTTTCCGATTCCGTCCGACCGAGTGTTTGTGGCGAAGATGAGCACATTTGAGCTGGGGCTTGTTATTTATTCCAGAGGAATTATAGCCGTTCCCAATCAGCTTCGTTTTGGCCTTCTGATTGCTGGAGGATTTCATTGGCTGAAGGTTTATAATTGAAACATGTGTCATATGGCTTGCGTGATGACCCCGAAAGGAGAAACTGGCAGGAAACAATTCAGAATATGTACGCCAGAAGACAATCTAGAAGGTGTTATTTGTGGTGTTGTTTGAAGAATAATAAACTGCTATAAATAACTATCTGGGCAATTGAATCGCTTGTTTTTTCATCAAGGAACAGGTGTTCTAATTCATACCAAGTACGTAAACCACTATTTTCTTCTTACCGAACCGAAGATGAAATTTCAATTAAAACACTTCGTGTAAAGCTGTTCAAATATGGAACAAATTTCGAATCATGACAGAAAATACAGTAAAATAAAAAAGAGAGTTGATAACGAAATAGATTTAATAGTTTCAAACGATTTTCGTTCACATAAAATTAAAGAAAATAACGCATTATTATGACGAGAAAGTTTTTCAGGTAATCTTTTTGACAAAAAAACGCTCAAAACGTGATAAATGATAATAAAAATGATCATTCAAAAGATCAATACGTTTATTGAATAATCAAAAGTTAAAGAAAGGCTTTACGATAGGGAATTCACACAAATAAGGTTTTATTTTTAAGTAAAATTAAACTTTTTAAAAAAGAACAAGTAGGTTTAAAAGTACATTCCCGATGGTTTATTCCACATAAAGTTGTTTTAAAGCAAACACTCTGTAATCTTTTTTACAGGTCAGTTAATTTCCCTTTTGCGGTCTGGAAGAGACGTAAATCAAATTAAAATAGTTCTTGACCGTACACATCGTTTGCTAGCTCTTGCGTTGCATTACCTTTCCACAAATTGTGGTTCATATTTCCATTTCACACATCACCGAAAACTCTTCCATTCGTCGGAAAATGAAAACTCCTCACGCTTCATTGAAGTGTGCTCTGTGTTCCGTTTTTCTGGTCCATCATTCAACTGTAATGCGTCGAAAGCTGGTGACGGTCAAGGTCGGCCGATGGGATGCAAAAGTTCACCCTGCCCGGGCCACTTGTTAGCCCACTTGGCCTCACCGCAGCAAAAAAAAAAGGACATCCGGTGACGATGCGGGCCAGCACCCTTCGTTTGACCGGAGTTTGTCCAATTTGGTAAACTGCTTCGCTGCGCAGCCCCACACCCATCGTCACCGCGGTCGCCAGGGTGAATTGCTTCAATTTGCATAAATTTTTGCACTCCACAGCCAGCGTTCAAGGTATTTTGGAAAATCAACCCAGCAGCGGCACAAAATGGAAAAACTGAAACACGAACACCGCACCGTACCGTGTATGCCAGGTAAATACGACGATCGACCCGTAAAAGACCACTCGCAGAGCAGGGTTGCGATGCAGGCGCGTGTAAGTTGCACGTTGCAGTTCGCATTCAAAGCGTGTTGACATGCGACAGGGGTGGAGATCTGAAGAGAGCGCCCGCTTTTCCCTCCCTTTGGCGTGCTGATGACGAAGTGGGCTGGGGACGCGTTTAGTCCGTCCGCAATCACTACGGATCGCGATAGATAGCGCCAACGAGCACGTAAACGAGATTAGGAGCATGCAGGTACGGGGTTTTTTTTGGAAATTGTTTAACACACCATGCCGAAGGTGTCGAATGTTGGCACGTTTTCATGGTGGGTGCACACGTCCGCGAGGAGATCTTTGCGCTTCGACGGTGGATTCCGTTCGACATTATTTCAATATCATGATTATTGTGCAGAATAAACAAGTTAAACGTGCAAAACAAGCCGTAGTGTCGGCATTGGGTTTTACAACGGCACATAAAACGGAGATTTGTTGCGCTCGGAATTGTTCTCCGTGGGCCGCAAAAGCGAACACTGCAATCAATGCTTTTTCTGTTTCCCGGCACGTCCCGAAAAAGCGATTGATAGAATTGCACTTTGAAGCACTTGCGCCCGAAACGGAGGGCTGAAGATATGCTTAACACGTCGGATCGCAATAGCCCGGAAGTTCGTACACGAGGCGACAAATGTAGGAATGATGTAACGTTTGCATTGAATTTACGGTCTTTTCCTGCAGACTTTTCCCCAACTTGGAGCAGCACCATTTGTGGAAAATCATTATCATTGTTTCGTCCTGTTCCTTTGCTCGTTATGGGAATGTAGCGAAAACGAAAAAAAGGAAGTATAACGAGCACCATTACGCAGTTGATCTACTTTCTTGAGCTACATTTTACGTTACATTGTACGTGCTTCCGGAAGAAGAGCTTAGCGACAAACTTTCTTGCTAGATTCAATTATGATGTTTTCTCTAATACAGAGGGAACGATGGAGAGTAAATCATAAAGACGCTTAGAGTGACAATGAAAAAGGTAAAAAGTATTAGATTAAATATTAGATTGTAATTATTACACACTATAAAAACATGTTTTTCTGCTACTGTTCACCACTTTGCTAACATTTTATATTTTAACCAGTCAATTATTCATTTTCTTCGAATTGTATTAAAATTTATCTATGTGATCCTCTAAAGTAGTACTCTTAAGAACTCGAATATGAGCCACATTGTGTGTGTTGCTGAGTTTCTAGTCATCGCAAATGGTTAATGTTGAAGTAACCAAAATAAACATTCCCCTCCCCGACCGCCTCCTTGCTGGGGGGAATGTGTGAAGTACATGTTTGACGCGTGGCGGGAACATAACACTTGCCCAAACACTCCAGTAGGCAATGGAAAGGGAGCAAAAAAGAGTCGTCCCATTTTTATCTTTTCTGCCAAGTTTTCCGCGTGCCGCAAGGAAAGCAACAACACCGGTTGCAGCGACCGACCGTCAGCGGCAGCCACCAGGCGACCATCAGCCGACGTCAACTTTTCGAGGGCTTGAATCAGCTCCAGCCGTAAGCCGTGGGAAGTTTTCCCGGGCGGTAGATGGGGTTTTTTTCCTGTGGGTTTGCAAAAGGGGAGGGGGACGCGCGTTAAAAGCGTGTAAACGTTTTGGCGCTGGCGTGGATTCGTGCAACTTTTTCCTGTTTTTCACCCCCAGGGGGAGGGGGAGGGGGGGGGGGTTGGGGAATGGGTGCTTAAAGAGATTTATTAAAAGCAATGACCGTTGGGACCGACCGGTCGTACGGTGTCCGTTTCGCGGAAGAGATTTATAAATTTAAAAAGGCAAAGAGAAAGCACAAAGTTTGTGTTGTCTTTTTTTGTAGCAAGAAGTTACTGCTGGAAGTACGTAGGGAAAACGTGGAACGGTGGCTTCTGTCGTCAAGCGCTTTTCTGTGAGTTTGTTTTGTTCGTTAATCTACGTGGGAAAACTGCAGCTTAATCGAATGCGTGTTGGAAGAGTAGTACTGGCACCAAACACCAAGTTTAAAGGCGTATTTTTATCAGAATCTGGGTCCTGTGGTTTGTCAGTTTTAAATTTAATTCGTATAACTTCACGTCACCCTTTTTGCAATTTTCATGCGATGCGATACATCAAATTTATAAAATTGTAGATTTATTTTTATCGTTGTGATGAACAATACACGTATGGTACAAAATTGTCATAAATTAATTAAATCATTTAAATCGGGAGCCTTCTAAATTGCTTTATCAGCATTCAAAAGCCAATTCGCTCACAATCGACTCGCCAATAAATGGGCTTTTCTTTCCGCAGCGTGTTATTGCCATATTTTTTCCCTCTACCTTACCCATCCTGGGACAAAACTTGTTTACTATCGAATGTTATTAAATCATTCGAAGGGAAATTACATTTTCCAATCAGCGATACTGCGGACGTTTGTGAAATAAAATAATTATCCTGTGAGGATTCACGATTGACATCAGGGGGAAAAAATGATGAAGTATCGGGTCTACTATTCGGTTGCAGAATCCCTCCCTCTTCTGCTCCTCCTTCGCCTCCGCTGCGGTCACGGAATCGTAGGATGCCCTTCAATCATGTTTTCACATCGATGAAATTGAATATTGCCTTTTCGCTCGCAACAACACATTTATTAATGGAATGAGATAAAGACAAATCGAAAAGCGAGCACACAAATCGGAAGATAATTAATGAAGCCACTCTGGCTGCCTGTGGTTAAAATCGTGGTGTACGGTTGTTTTCAATTACTTTTCCAGCACAGTTTGTGTTTCATTTTATTCATTCAAGTGCAGTTCGAAAAAGTTTTCCACTGTACAGTGAAGCGAGCAGTTTGAAAAATATCTCAAACCGGTACAACACTAGAACCCTCGTTGCTTACGTAAAGTTGAATTTTCCTTTCCATGACTGATTTGGAGCAGCGTGGGATTACTTCAGATGTCTTTTAATGACCCGGTACATCGTTGCATTATGCCTTTCAAGTCGAAGCTAAATTAATTTCTCATCAATAGCGCTCCACGTCGATGAGATGCTCTTTGATGTCATGTTTGTATGGGCCGTGTAAATTGCTTCGCTCAACGTTGGAATAATGTTTGCTAAACAACGCACTGGTGGATACCGCCAAATCCATCGTTCGCCAACGCACGGCTGTCGTCTCGATAAACAGATTAAACCCGTCACCGGCAGCATTTGGGGTTTCTATGGCGCTTTTCAGAAAGTATGTAAGACCAAAAAGTGTTTTGATGTTCCAAGAATTGCTCAGAATAGCGTGTGTGATAAACATGCATGTGCTTTTATTTAACATTATTTACGCAAAAATAAACACATTCAAGATGAAGAAACACATTCAAGTGTAGGTGTAGTATGTATACCCAGCTTAAGGCTTGACGATGAGGATTGCTCTTTTTGATCATTTTGGAATTTGGTGGACTTAAATTCCATAAGTCAGAGCTTCTGCTAACCAGCCAATCTCCTTCGCTCTTCCCTGTCGATTAGATTGCACTTCATTAATCAAATTAATTCCTCCATTCCTGGCGAAATGGATTTGTAAATATTTGGCCCCAATCTGCCCAAGCATCTTAGAAACGCTGATGAAAGCTATGAACTTACAATGTAATCAACGAGAAAATGTTAAATTCCAGTTTCGGGGAAATCTTTCATTCGTTTGATTTAATACAAAATAGTGCTCTAACAAAATGACTGATCTTTTTCGTTTTCAATGTGGCGAAATCAAACCATGCTTTTGCAGTATGATGAGAAGTATTTTAAATAAAAAAATGTTTGGCACTAACGCATGTAATTGTATTTTGCATTTATTTTAGAAATTTTGTTATTATGTTAAAATTACTCTGTTCATCTTGGAAGACATCTGTACTGGGGTTTTACGTAAACTATCTTATTTTTAAGGATAATCGAATGTTAGAATATATGTTAGGTTGTTACCTCCGGATTTTATCGAGAAGAGTCCTGGAGTTTTTATATATTTCACCAAATGTCATCAAAAATAATCTTTTTAAATGAACATATGGCAAGGCGGTTGAACCGACAAACCGAAGATGTCAAAGGGAACCGTTACAACACATGGAAATGTGACCTGGTTTTCTACAACGCTCGACTCTACGCCATCGCAAAAATTCCAAAGGCATGGAAAACACAACTTGGCAAGCTTTTCACCATGTTCGGCCGCTTAAAGAGCGCTGTGGGAAAACAGTTGGGCGAAAAGTGAATGAAAATGAGCGACATAAAACTGTGAACATGGCATTCTAATGAAACGAGTTCTCGATATGATGCAGCACTCGAAATTGGTTCTCTTTTGCCATCGTCCCTACCTCCCATCCCCTGCCACTCTCGCCCGGGGAAAAGGCATCGGGCGCTGTTTTACGTACGACCCTTCGTTGTCGTGCTATTGCCATTACTTTTGGGCCCATCTAACGTTGGTGGGTTGGCTGGATTTTTTATATAAATGTTAGAGCCGTTAGGAGGACCTTTTTAGGTTCAATATTACCCTTTCCGTTCTTTCTTTCATTCGATAACGGTAGCTTCCGCTTCTCTCCTTCACCCGGTCGCTTGCGGTCGAGCAAGAGGACATTAGGTGGCCCTCACTTTCCATCGGGTCGGCCGAAGGAAACCACGGTGCCGGATGGTTTGCGGCTTCGATGAGCATAAGTGTCATGAATAATGGGTCGAAAAGTGGCTCTCCGGCACCATTTGGCTTCCGTTCGGGGTCCCTTTTCGGATCCCCGTACTCGAGCGGGGAAGAAGTGAACTAAGCCTTGCCCTTTCACTTCTCGGGAAGTATTTGCCTACAGCCGAGAAGGTACTGGTTACGTTCATCGACACCGGATTCTTTTGAGGGGCACAAAACCGGACAAAAAGGGTTAAACACTTCCCCCCCCCCCCGTGCAGGTATGCGTAAAAGGCGAAAGGATGGGCGAGGTGATTAAAACCAGCAGCCACAATCAGGTGACAAATCGAAAACGGCGCAGCAAAGAGTTTTTCCAAACCGTTCCGCATCACCGGTAAGAAAGGAAAGTGCTTCACGGGAGGGTTTCAATTGAAGGGAAATTAAGGCCAACAAACATGTTCTACGCTTCGTTAGAATTAAAAACAATCTTTTCAATTTTTCGTACAAAACAATAGGGTGAAATACTTATGGCATATTATATACGAAGCCGCATTTTATAGGGGCAGCAAAACTATTTTATGGCATATTTCTTTATAGATATAAATAGTTTAGTAAGTTTATTATAATAAACAATTAATTTACAATACTTATGAAACTTCTGAAAAGAGTAAGTCATAATGAGATAATAAAGAGTAGGAGATCTCCCCACCGTGAAAGAAAGTGAAAGTATAAACTTACAAGCATACATTACTTTACAGCAAGTGGACGATTTTACCTCCTGTTAAAAACGGCTTTACAAGCAAGCACCTGTACCTATGTTAAGTGCTCGAAAAATTACTTTGGGTAACCTGGTACCGTTTCCATCTGTTTATGCCTTGCGGCAACAAGTTTCAACAAATAGAGAAGGGTTTTCTTGGAACTACAGTTATCTTCCTCGCGTGAGGGTTTCGTAAAGTACACCATTAAAGGTAACGGTTACGCTTGCTGAACGAAGGATTGCTCGAAGGTTGAAACCTGTCGGGAGTCTTGGGGAAAGCACATGGTAAGAAGAAAAAGAACTAGGAATCAACTTTAGTCGTGGAAAGAGAAACAGTTAACTTGTTAAACTAACGAGTGAAAGAAAGAAAACAACAGTTCCTTTTATCATCTCGTTCTGTTGGTAAGAAAAAGGTTGTTTGTACACAAAAGATGAAGTAATATTGTGACACGCGGCATAAGGTCAAATAATAAAAGCTTCAATGGACATTGCAATATTGAATAAAGAAACCCCATGGATTCGAAAGCAAAAAATCTAAGAAAGAACATCGTAGATAGAAAAAAGAGCAACGAAACCACAAAAGAGCAAAGGTGGTAAAGTGAATTTACTTTTTTCCTTCCTCTTTTGTGTTCCGGCGGCCAGAAAAAAGAAACTCCTTCAAACAAAACAAAATCACGCTATCATTCGATATGATTTCAACAGTTTTCCCGTTCGTTCTTGGTACGGAAAGCGGAAAAGATGCTGCCCGTGCTATCAGTATCCATCGCACAATCAGACACACAATCGTCATATCGCCGTCATCATCTTCATCATCGTTTTCATCGCGATGTTTACTGGCAGATATTTTTGCACCCACTTCCGGTGGTATCTAAGGTTCCGCATTCTTCGGACGCAAAATCGGAAAGAGCTTGCGATATCGAACGAAGTTACACAGGTTCCGTTTTGTCTTCGCTCCCGCGTAACCTATCCTGACCTCAGCGTCCCTTTCTCGGGATTGGTCCAACAAAGAAACAAAAGGAACATGCTTTCCCGGACAAGACGGTTGGGCTGGTAAAACGATTTGAAGCAACAAAAGCGTCCTTTTCGTCGGACCCGACACCCGGAAACGGACCAATCGGCAAGAGGCAGTTACGGAGTTTTTTTTGTTCTGTGTGAACAAAAATGGGAATTCCATTTCAGTGGGGCTTTTCCGATTCGAATAGCTTTTATCCGTGGGTTTTTACTTTTTTTTTCCCACGTTCCTTTCCTAACATCCCGCTGGACACATTATGAGACAGTCCGGCTGGAAAAGATAACAGCAGTAGAAAGAAGCGCATTATGAAGGCTCGAATTGAGCCTTTCATCTGATAGCAAAGGTGGAAACGAAAAGCTGCTGCTTCTAAAAGTCGCTAAGTATTACATCGAAAGACGACACAAAAAGGCTCAACATGGCGGTTTTTTACTCCTTGCGGTAGATGTTCTTTTCAGTGAAAAATAAAAAAACCCTAGAAACCTAAATATTCTAGATAAAAAAGTCCCATCTTTCAAAGCATTGCAGCCTCATTTGTCAGCTTTTTGGTTATCTTTGAGAAAATTTTGAATTTTGTAACAGCACTGGTGAAAGATTAAAATAAAATATTTTTACGATAGGGCTCGTAATTTATGTTTGCACTTCTTGTTTTAAATGAATTTCTTGTACAGCTGGTCAATCGGATCACATACAATTTATTGTTTTAATTTTCTGTTGTTGAGTCCAATTCAATACAAGGTACTACAAAAGCGAAAGCAATATTTTGGTAAAAAATTAATTGAATGTATTATTAATGATGAAAGGAATTTGAAACGATATAGTTCAAATATCATTTGCGAAAATTAAAAAAAAGGATTACGCCAATTGATTAATGTTCAGTTGACCCCTAGGTGGCTTAAAGATAAATTTAATCAGTTCCTGGAACAATTGTTATAATGATGATCAGTTTCGTTTC
This sequence comes from Anopheles coustani, assembly GCF_943734705.1. Lineage (NCBI taxonomy): Eukaryota > Metazoa > Arthropoda > Insecta > Diptera > Culicidae > Anopheles > Anopheles coustani. The sequence goes on from NC_071289.1 coordinate 88,054,686, forward strand.
ACAATGTGTTCGTTTCATAAATGTGTGTATATATTCGGTTCGTTTGTGAGATTGTAAATAGGTATATGGTGTTTTCTGAGAGCGCAAGACATGTAATTAACTTCCAGTTCTAGAATAACACTCTTAGGTAAATATTGTATTTTTATTTACCCCAGCAGCAAACAAAAAGCTAACGGTTTCCCCTGTTGACAATGAGCCTTTTGTCTCCCTCGCTTGTTTCCTCATTGGGTCCGTCCTTCTGTTTCCGCGGGTTTTTATTTGACCAATATTGACAGAGCGATACGAACCTTATCTAACTTTTTTTCCTTCCTTTTTGTCGCTGCTTCTTTCTCTCCACTGGTTGTCCACTGGTCGGTTAGCTCGGGTGTGAATGGCAAATATGAAATTAAAACGGCGTTAACATGACACGCTTGCATGTTTGCGATCGGCAAATGATTGATCTGGGTCAGCTACACCACGCCAGGCGGTTGATGATTCCACACGCGGATGGCCAGTGAGTTATATTTAGTTCCAAGGTTTTTTTTTATTGCATTATTATCCACTGTGAAACACCAGCATGAATGATTGTTGGATTGACTTTGGTTGGTGGGAATGTTTTTGACTTGTGATCACAAAATAAAGTCAAATTAAGGATGTATTTGCCCCGGTGATAAATTTCATTTCAATCAGGTACAAGTTTGATTTTCTTAAAGGCTGGACTAGGAATTTTATATCAAGTTCTTCTAGAAAATATTACAAATTAAGTTATGCGTTAAAAACATAATATTTACAAATTCACTTCAAACTTGTTTGAGGTAATTTTTTTTTACGTACTAAAAAGTAATTATTTTTGATGTCCATTTTCAGTACGAAATTTCTTCTGCGAGCTTTGTAAGTAACACAACTTTTTGTTTCTTTCGGCATCGGCAAAAATCTTTTCACACGTCACAGGAAATTCTATTTACGAAGCATTATGAGCTGCTAATTGTACATGAAGCATGACGGTACAGATTAATAAGGAGGAATCGAGCCGAAAAAGAATTGTGGGTGTTTGGGAGGCCCAACGGGATATGCGCTACCATAAATTGATATAATATCCTTCCCGGTACCACCTTTCCGAGCCACCTCTCATCATCGTGCGTTGTCGAGGTACTAATGGCGGGGAAAACAAATATACCGACACACCGTTACGTGCCGAAACATCGTATGTTTTCGATCACGCCAATCGAGCAGGGAAAAAATAATGCGCAACACGTGCTACAGACTCTTCGCTGGCATGTTTTCGTACACGGGGCCACGGGAGGGCGGAAAAGGCTCTGAATTAGGCGATAATGAGTTTGTTTTCCTGTTGTGAATCGATATCAATCAGTTTGGGATGAATTGGAATGCAAATTTGCTCGCTCGTTGTGCTGCGTTGTGCTGCGTTGTGCGTGTGTGTATGTGTGTGGGTCTACAGATGTGAACCACAGGGTGGAATAATTGAATCGCTTTTTCCCACCCGCGGGCATCCGAGCATTTTGCTTCGACACTCCAAAAGGGGTCTGTGTACGGTGAGCTTGCACAGCGTCGCGAAATTCGATTTGTCACATGATTCCGGACGACGGGATCAACGAAGTAGTTCCGCTTTCATGCATCGGAAACGGTTTGGGCGTGAGGATTTCGTTCATCGCAATGACGAAATTATCATGAAGTTCGTGTAACGAAAGAAGGGAAGCCAACTGGCAACTGTGAGTCTGCTTTGTAAACCGAGCGGGAGGGCAACATTGGAAAGCGGGAAGAAACCAAACAGCATCCGTCGCGTGGTGTTAAAATTCATTTCCGTTGAATATTCATGCTGAATTTCCCCTAATGTTCTATTCATTATTGTACCGAACCACTCAACCCCCTCCCCCCTTGTGACCTTCGGAGTCGTGCGCATGGGATTGTTTTGTTCTGGTCCTGGTACACAACGAACGAAACGTAACGTCGCACCCGTGGCGTTTGTGCGGGACAATTGTAATTTCACCGAATATTGCAATCGAGCCGTACCCCATTGCATCACAACGTCGAAAACCGTTTCTAGTAGATTTCACCGACCCTTCCGACGGAAAATTCGACGGAAAATTGGCCATTGCCGATGTTTGATTTGCGGCCAATTTCCGCCACCGTGCGTAATTTAATGATCGAATGTACACAAACCGAGCATTGCATTGTGCCGCCTTCCATTTGTGGTATGGTTTTCGTGCTCTGGAGGGAAAAAGGCATTCAGTAGTGAAAATTTATCGTGGCCTCATACTTGGGATCAATGGAAAGGCAAAAGGCTTGCTGCTTGTAACAGGAATGAAAAAGTACCTAGCTTCACATGTTTCGCAGAGCGAAAAGGTGAACATTTTTATTAGTTGTTGAATAAACATGAATGGAATAAATATTTCCTTCCAGTAGCATTTGGATTTCATTTCAAATATGTGTTGTAAATGCTTTGTCCTACCTGAAAAGAGAGAATTCCATTTATGCAAGTAATCGTGTTAGTGCAGAACCAGTGAAAAGCCTACTCAATTATTCTAGAACAAATTACTTTCGATTGTTAAAGATCATTTGTACATTTTATTTGAAACATATGAATTAAAGCATCGTATTAACTATGAATGATGTGGAAAAACGAATTGGAATACTTTCAACCTGTAATTTTAATTAAAACTGATAAATTACAGTGCTGTTAGTCTGCAACTTGTATAACATAGTTCCAAAGTGAACTTATTTGGTCGTTTGCTTTCCATAAAGCACTGTAGGTTGTGTATATTAAGCGGATCACTTTCACTGATGCTTCAGGGTAAAACATCACTTACATGTAATGCTAGTTTAAGTGTATGAAATCAATGAAGCTGAAATCAAAATCATCCCCATTATGAGCTTTCCCGGAGGTGTCAGGACCTGTTTTAAACGTGATCCACCTGTACAGTCGGTCGGGAGATTTTCGGGCCGCAACAATGTCACGCCGAAGTTGGCACTTCTGGGAGGAAAGCGTCAAGGCTCGGAAAAGCGATTACGTTGGCTCGAAACATGGTGCAGAGCAAACAGGACGTGGCGGAGTCGTCTAAATTTAATTAGGCATGCCACGCCGTCTAGCTTTTGTCGGCTCGTCTGTACGGTAGAAGTGCCCCGAAGCTACATAGCCCAACATCCGTCCAGCCGTAAGACGGAAACGGCGTCTAGAATGCCAGTGACTTTCCCTCCACCAAGAGACAATCAGTTTCACTCGTCGGCCGACCGGTAGCACCAGCAGCAGCACTCTGGGTGCATACTGGGAATTTTCTCGTCCCACCGTCACGTCACTTTCTGGCGAGTGTCGTCTTCCGCTGGGAAGACTTTTCCGGATGTCAGAATGTCAACGGCACGAACGAACGTACGAAATGAAGCTACTCGAACCCTTATTGCCCGGAGGAACGGCCGCTTCTCTTCCCCCGAACCCTCGTTCGGTTCATCCGGCGCTGTTGATTCATATCCGGTCGTATTTATCACCGGTCGGTAAGACGACGCACTGCTCAAGCACATCAAGTAGGATCATCGTCCGTTCGCCGTCGGTTGGCTATTGTTTCGAAATTATATCCATCCATGCTCGGTGCTTGGGCCCGTGTGGAAAAGCACACTTCCGCCACGGCACAGCGACGGGAACGATTGTCATTCACGGACATCTCGGATCCTTCCCGGCGGCAGTAGATCTCCGTCCCTTCGGCCGGAGGAAGATCCTGACGAATCCGGAAACAGGGAGAAATCCTGAAATCTTGAATGGAACACGCCGTTAAGCGTCGGATGGATGTCGGAGTTGGGGTAAAATACGTTATCGAGAGCGGTGATGGAAGTGCAAACAATGGGGTGCGCTATCGTAAAAGCATTCAAGGATTATTCGCATGTTCGAAATTGTTCGGAATTATTCAACGAGATAAAGATGAAGCCCGTTATTATGATTGATGGGGGGTGCTAGGTCTAATACCTTCATCATCGCTTTTCATCTTGCCGGGGAGTAATTGTGTCTTTAACATTCATCCACTTGAGGTTGGGATACAAAGACTCGGAGTAAATAACTATCTCTCCCACACACGTAATTTATTGTCATGATGGAATTGTCTCGTCGCTTTTTCCTTCCCAAGCCAAAGCAAACGACAAAAATAGATGTTTCACTGAATTAAGATTATTACACTAACATATTTCTAATACATCCCAGAGCTTTGGCGAGATTATATCGATGAAGACGGGCTAATACGTGAGTGCCATCGTGAAATGGAGCCGCCTGGTATCGCAATGGAGGCGCCTGGTGTCTCATGAATATTAAGCAGCCGAACGTACAATTCCTTACCTTTCCGTCCGTTCGGTTAAACGAGGAAATGATCAATTCTGCCACCGTGCGACATGGACGACAGCTGGAATAAACCTGCCAATCGGTGGGCTCCGAGTCCGATTGTGCCGAATAGCCAAACCGCAACGCGCAAATGCTGCCACATTGTCCTACTCCAATTAACGCCCTCTGCCCCTCTACCAAGCCGTAATTTCTGTGACAGTGAAACTGAAAATGGACGAGAAACGTGAAGACCATCTGGAACAAACAATTGTACAGTGGGCGACCACAGAGTGGGTGTGTGAAATGAAAATAATATTTCCCTTTCCTTCGGCGACACCCGAGCCGGATTCGTTACGGGAAATGAGAAGCCAGAAAGGAAATAAGCGGTCGAGCAAATTACAACCATTGAATTGGCGCTTTGGTAGTTATTAGGATTAGTTCTTTGCAGGCACTGCTTGTTCAGGGTTTCTTTAGCGATTGATTGTTTAAGTTTTATTTCTTGATTTAAGAATTTTGAATATTTTGTTTTACAAATACCATCTATTTGAACACGATTGTTTGATATGATTTATTCAAATCAAATCAATGGACACATTAAAAAAATGTTTTATGATGTGAACCACCTTGCTCTTCACTTCACCGATGCCCCAATTGATTAAGTCGTTTATAACAATGTTTATTAAAAGCTAATTCTTCAAACAAAACCCCCAGCGGGCATCCTTTCCACATGAACTAAGTGTTTTCCGAAAAGAACACAAAAAGGACCGAATAAATCCACCCCGTTTCGGGCCGATGACAGAAATTAGAAACAATCAAAAGTGACTAGCGCTGTTACGACCTCCTTCCGAGCAGCCCTTTTCCCGGCAACGGAAGGGGTTTTGAGCGCTACATGCAACGGCACGCCACCGAGAGGCGTTAATTTGCTGACAACTTGTTTGAAGAAAACGATGACGATTGATGGCGTGCCAGCATTAACTGCTGGCAAACCGGGAAAGGGTCGCCGCGTGGTGTCGTGTTTCACAAAACGGTCGCGCTCAACGAGGTAATTAAAGATTTGATTAGCACATAATTCAGCCGGCAACACCCGCGAAAAGTGGGGGCCGTTGTATCAACTGGCGAGCATTTGGTACGAGAGAGAGAAATGAGGGATGTTGATCAATGGATTGAACAAGAGGGGATACAAAGAGGGGTTCTTTTTCAAATAAGTGATAATTTACCAATTAATCAAAACCGAACATTGGGTAGCGTCACAAGAGAAGACATATTTGAATGATCTCTTTAATATTCAAAACGGTTTCATAACAGCTATGAAACGAGTGTTGGAAGGGATTTGTTGTAAAAACGGAACCCTTGCTGTATGGTAGGTTTCATGTTGTACGAACTTTCAACACGCTCTTGGAAGTAGAAGCTTAGGAACGTCAAATTCTACCGAGGTTTTTTTTGTTTTACGTCAAACTCCCTTCGTTCCATGGACTTTGACAATACCAGCTTGTCCGGCGCTTCAAGTCCATAGGAAAACGGGGAAAAGCAGTAAAACCCACCGGTCCAGGTCACCGAAAGAGTAGCCTTCGGTCTGTCTGCGGCCACTCAAAAACCCATTCGGCTCGGTTACGCTTCGGTAAAAAGTTTATGCACTTCCCCCGTCGCTTCTGGCATAATTTATGTCACTTGCATACATTAAAGCTCAGCAAACAAAAAAGGCGAGATGAAGGTCCGATCGTGTATGTGTGTGAGGGTTTGGGTGTATGTGTGTGTGTGTCCGAGGTTGAACGAACAATTCGCTTGCTCTTTTTAGCACTGCTTCCGTGTCTTTTTTTTCACTCTATCTCCCTTTCTCTCTCGGTCTTTTTGCCTTTGGTGATCATGGCAACGAGGAAGCTTTTCCTGAACAAAGGAAAAACACACAAAAAAAAACCCCTGGTAACCAAGCGAGACGAGACGCATTTACTCGCACAAAAATACGACTATTCGCGCATCGGTTGGCAAAGCTCGCACATGTACCGGGGTTTTTTGGTGTGCGTTTTTTTTTGGTCGGCCACCAGTCCGATGTTTTGTTTTGTTTCCGTTACTTGGCTTTTGTTTCACGTTTTCCATGTTCGATGGGCAAAAACCGGCACCGACCGACCCACTCTGCTGAAGGTACGATGCTAAACAATGACCCGGCCGGTCCGGTGCACTTCCCCGGAGGACTTTGTTCACGTGTGTGTGTGTGTGTGTGTGGGGAGGTGAGTGGGTAGTTTGTTGTCCTCCCACCTCTACAGTGATCCGTGTGGGGTTCAGCGTGGTACATGGATTTTACGGCATCATTCTACGGTGCCACTTGATCCCTCGGAAAAACCGTTCACTTTTATGGCCTGTTCGGTGAGCAGGGTTCCCGGTTGGAAAGCGAGGGGGGGGGGGGGGGGCGTGCAGAAAGCGACCGCTCGGAGTGAGGAGGATGGAATGAGTGGGCAATTTGAGTTGACAGTTTGCCAAACAACCTGCGAACAGTCCCTTCCCTCGTCCCGTGCCGCACCCGACGGAGGTCGTTTGACCTAAGGTTTGAGCCCCGTCCTGCATCCTCTAGCCTATGCCCCGCTTTTCTCCCGCTTTCCCACCACATCGCTGTTGAGATTTCGGGTTGTGGCCGTACGGGTTGGCCGGAAAATACCGGATAACGGAAACGGTTTTCGCACACAAATATCTCCGTCACGGCCGGGTGCCCGTCGTCATTGGAAAAGTAAACCTCGGCGGCTCTGGTAAGGGGTGAGGAAACGAGGAGCTTCGTTAGGGGAAAGGCAGGTGCACCAGACAGGAAAAGTACGGAGGGGGGTTTTTTCCTGTTCCTACCTGCTTTCCCGGTTTCTAGTATCAACTCACGTAAGGTCGCACCCGAGCGCGGTTGGACTAATGTATGGAAAATTTTGGAAAACTGTCGTCCCATCGGTCGTGTGTTGGTGGTGGTCCCGTCCGTCGTTTGTGTACCGTACAACTTGCTGGGAGTTTTCTGATAATAAATTGTATCTTTTTATATTTTTACACATGAAACCAGCACAAAAAAAAAACCGCCCGAGTGCATCCTTTCGGTGAATCCTTTTTCCAACGCCGTTTGGAGGTGTTTTTGCTTGGTGTAATAATTTTTACTGCTGCTAATTGTATCGATGACATCGCATAAAACGTTTGGTGGCGTTCATCGATTTTAATGACCACCCCTGCACCCCTTTAAAAAAGGACTTTTATCCCTTTTTGGTGCATGATGGATTTTTGTCCCCGTTCTATTCTTCTTCGATTTTTATTTATCATCCTTTGTCCCGGAACCGTGCACCTTACGGCGGTTTTGTGCGAGCAAAGGATCATCTATTGCTGGCGCGGGCAGAACCATAAAAAGGACCTCCCTCCTGGGGGGATGACCGGGCGTGATGGGATAGTTTTCCACATTCATTCACATGAGGCCAATGGCTTTGAATCGGGCGAACGAAAGCGATCGTTTTCGTCCGGTGTGTGGGGTGTACTTTTTTATCCCACCCTTCGCGGTGGGATTTAGCCTCAGGATCATAAAACGATGAGATTCAAATTTAAAACTTTTGATCGATTCTGCAAAGAGGGTACGCAAAAAACGTTGGGGGGGGGTGTGAGCGTATGAAAAAAATATCGTGTTACATTATGCCCAACGGGTTTCCTCCATTTTCAACTGTGTTTGTGTGTGTGTGTTTTTTTGTTCGTGTCTCGCACTCTTTTGATATTGAATGCGAAGCCACGAATATGTTTTACGAACTGTGCTCAAAAAGTATCATAAATCATGCGCCGAAATTTGGGGCTGACATATGCAAAACTTCGGCCGTTCGTGCAGTTTGGACCGTGCGTGTGTGTGTCTGCCATTTTTATGTATACACACTCAGCACTATCTAGTATTCAGTGCCAAACATGCATGTGTGAGTGGTCATAAAGTTGTACGAACGTGTGGGGGTTTGGGAAAAAAGAATAAAACCTTCCAGCACACGCTACCATAACGAGCATGATCTACTTCGAACTGTTGTTTGAGTTACAGTTTTATTATTCCTCTTCTGAGCCGGCGGTTACTGAACCGCACACGACGAGGCATGTGCCCTCCCTTTAGACAAGTAAATGACAACCCCACCAAAGAGTGCATCCCAAATGGCCGTCACTATCTTTGGCCTTGCCTTCTCCGGGGGATGAATTTATGGCTGATGAACATTGGATACTTTCCGATGTTGGAGTTCCTTTTTTTTCTACTCTTCTCCTTACTTTTTAGATAGCAGAAGACACCCACTTTGATGCAAGGTTGGTTTCCTGCGCGGACATTTAGTGCAAGTGCAGTGCGCTCGGGAAGGATAAGCGCTTGCTCGGAAGGAAAGCGAGATTCGGTCCTTCTTTGCGCCACGAGGAAGGGCACATTTGGGACACAACAGGACTATTTTGGGAGTTGAAAAATGCAAATGTGCCAGGAGATGTGTGTGTGTGTGTGTGTGGGTGCGTGTGCATGAGTGTATGCTTGTTCAGCTAGGATTTCCCAAAGCTAAACTACAACGAGCAGTCGTTTGAATTGTTTCTTCTGTGACCCTATCCCTCTCTCTTTCTCTCTCCGTCGTTTCCTATTTCCTTCGTATCTTGCAGCCACCCGAAAAAGTATTGCGATACGAAATAAACGGTACAGACGGTCAGTCACATACGCCCAAGTAGAGACTGGATGGCCCATTTGAGCTAGACACCCGTCGTTAAGGTGAGATATCACTCCCTGGGATTTAATCGTTCCATTCGTTGGCCATTTATCACCCCAAAAGGAGAAGGCGAGGGGGAGGAAAGGGGATGCCGGTCGTTTCTACCTCGTTTGCGGCCGACACTCCCTTGCCCGGTGGGTGACACTAAGCCAAGAATAAACGAAAGAATGCGACGCCCTTTGCAAACGGCCATAAGCGGCTGAAACAAAATTGTGTCCGTGAGGCTCGAAAATAACTCGACAAAGGAGAAACATAGCACAGGAACTATGAGACCCGAACCGGTTCGATGCGTGTGGCAGGGAACGGACGAATACCTTTTCCGCTCCCTCGAGAGCACAGCACTTCCGGCGATTCGGTGGGACGGGAACGACATACAACCAAACAAACGGTCCTGTGAGTTGTCTTTCTTTTCCGCAATCGGCCCCCCACAACGCCGGGGGGGGGGGGGGGGGGGGGGGGAAGAGCTTTTCCATGTTTTTGTTTGTCATTTTGTTCGGTGCGCCAGACGCAATAATTGAAATCGTATACAATTCAACTACCTTCGCCGGACGCTGGCTTTCGTTCGTACTAACACGCTCTAATTTATTACCCTCGGGCAGGGCGGTGCCTTTGCGATAACGGTGAGCCCGTTCGAGATCAAGAAAGAATTAAATAGAACCTGCTGGTAGAGAGTTTTTTCCGATGCCAGGTGGAATACCACGATGGTTATCGTTTATCAAAACAAATACCTGTTGCGAAAGCGAAGAGAAGTTTGAAATTTACTGCCTAGAACGAAGCAATCTACACGCATGAGGGAAAATGGAAATTTATTATCTTCCAGTGGAACGTGTAGAAAATCGTGTTCCTATAGGCTGAACTTACGAGAAATAAGTAGCTAAGCCAGTAAATGACATATTTCAATAGATAACCTGAATAACTTGTTTTCTTTGCCATATCTTGAATATCTTCCAAAATTGAAGCTTAGCTATCTTGAAGTCAACTCATTATTTTCATTTGAATTATTCAGTAATAGTAATATTAACTAGCAAAAGGTTTGGAGGAATTTATCTTCAAGGCATTGAAAAACCGATCCACTGATGGACAACTTCTATTAATCTTTTTCTGTTGAATTATGTATTTTTTATCTGTTGAAGATAAAAGAAGAGTTTAAAACTAAATAATGATATGTTTGTTAGTTTTGCTAGTTTGCATAACCTGATAGAAAAGGTGTTGTCTGTTATTTGTAGCAGCAAGTGGAAAATTTAAGATTGTGTTGTTTATTGTTGAGGGCTTAAGTTGGTGCTATTAATGTTCAACTTCAATTTTTGCATACACATTGACAGAATTGAACGGTTTTAAAATATTTTCTTAACTAATAAAATTATGAAAGTAAAATAAAGAATGAAATTGCAAAAGATTAACGCTTGAACGTTCTCTTTTAATCGGTGTCAGTCAGTTCAAAAGAATTTAGATATCGTTTTTCAACTCGATAACTTGATTCATAGGAAACAAAATACACTTAATCAGAAAAACGATGTGTTTTAAATGCTCAACCGGTCCGTTCTGAGAAAATTCAGCACCAAACATTCACAAAACGAATGATTGGCCTGAACCTGACGCAGCAAAATAATACCGAATTCGGAAAGAGTTTGTGAAAACGTCCGAGCTCTTCTGCGTAGGTTAGATTTGCAGTATTACGGTTTTTTCTTCTGCGGAATCGTTTTACAATTCTTCACGATATGAGCAGTGAATCCTTTTTTCCTCTCCCTTTTTTTCGAACCATGTATTCCTTTTCCGCATAGAAAATCTTCGTTGGTCAGCGCTGACCAACGTGCCCGTCCCGAGCAATGGCACACGAAACAGCTCGGCGAGAAAATCGCCTTCCGACCATCCATCAGGACCCGGAATGCCAATCAGAGTCTTGAAATCGTGTCGCTTCCCCTACCTCCTTCCTCGCGTTTCGTCCTCACGATCGCTGCGGGTCTAAATTTCCAATTCTAAAATGTAAAAGACGGCACCGGACCGAAATGGCCGACGTCATTCGCTTGGTAGTTTATGGTTTGCGAGACTGGACACATTTTCCGGGCACCGATCAAAGCCCCCGGATTCCCAGGGCCCCCGTCCAACCTCCCCTCGAGGGGATGTGAGCGGACGGAAAACATCATTTTCCATTTCGAATCTGCATTCGCCTTGCGATCCGTAGGGATTGCCTAATGGAACGGGTGGCAATGGTGGCGTTGTGGTTCATCCAAGGAGGCGAGCCTGCAGTAGGGGTGTGTTCCTTTTACAAACCCTTTTTTTTTGCCCACCGCCCCATGGTCGATTCCTTCGTTGGCTGGCACAATGTTGCTGGAGGGAAGAAATTGGATTTTCGTATGAGATTTGCCTGTCACTCTCGTGTGTCATTTACCGCAAAGGTGATGGAACCGTGGGCGGGTCTCGGTCCGGGCCCATGCCAAGGATGCGGCAACGATGACGCCGATCACTCCACGGATCGTGATGATGACGCTGCTGATGATGCCGATGATGATGGTAATGTTTTTTTGTGGAAGGGTTTTCCCCTTTCGGAATCGGCCACTTTGTACACTATTTCGGGTCGTCGTTGGGTTGGAAATGCTGGTGCCAGCAGGGATTACTGCTGGTTAGGTTAGTTTTGTGCCCCAAAGGATTACGACCGGAGATATTTTCCCAGAAAAAAATAGATATGAAGAAAGATCGAGCGTGAGGCAATTCACCATTAGCAGAGTATAATCAGTGGCTTGATAGTACATTTCTGGGAAAACGATTATAATCTCGAGCGAAGGATCTGTCTGCTAGGATGAATCATTTTCCCCCATTCTCCAGGGGTCGAAATAAATGAATCAAATAAATTTCCTTTTTTACGTGCGCTGATGTTTTCCTTCCAAACTTTTTCCATCTCACCACTGCCATACAGGTCGATATCCTCTTTGATGCATACTCGTACCAAAGAAACGATGTGACCAAAAGGAGACAACATTCTTGATCAACTATTTATTGCCTCGACTTTGTGCCAACCTTGACCCGCCTCTAACGCCTCTAACGGAAAAGCCTTCACCGAATGGTCGGTAGACGCATTCCCACACAGCACCCACATCGCGATATTAATGCTGTCAGGCCATTAACTTTCGCCTTCGGTCGGCTCAAACTTTGTGCTCCTCCAGCCTCCGAGGTTGGCGGCGCCACCCGGTGACACCGAAACTAAGCCAGTTTTTCTCGTGGTAAATTTATTGCATATTTTTATGGTGCCATAATTAAATTTCCTTGCCATCGGTAAGCCGCACGGACACGTTTTTCGTGGCAGAACAGGCTTTGGCACACGCACGCTGCTTGAGTTTTATGACATTTTTCGATGGGGTGTTAGTTCATAAAATACTCGCGTCGCCTTGGTAGGCCGTCACGGTTTCCCCGGTGGGATTTCCACAGTTTCCACTGTCTGTGTTTGATAAAGCTCCACATGGCAGAGAGCGCCATTCACGGAAGAGGCCATTCCGGAGCAGGTGCATTTTAGCTCGATCAAAGTGTTGGGAATATTGTTTTCGGCCTCAGACATTTTTGTCGTAAAATTTTCGATCCAACAAAAATCTTTAATTGACGTGAAAAATGGATTTAAAATTACAACGAAAAATACTCCTACGGATGTGAAATTAATTAATGTCGGAAGAATGCCACCTTCGACAAACGCTGCGAGTGTGACGATGAGATTCCAAAATTTTCACGGAAAACCCACTCACCAAACTGGATGGCTTCCTCCTATTGTCTTGCGCACACAATGGACGCGTTCTGGCGGAAATATAAATAAAAGCGTATGCATTCCATCGTCGTGCTCAGAAAAGGGTTTTTGTTTTTCCTCTGTTATGCTCACAAATGAAAAGCGCTCGCAAATGACAAAAAAAGTGTTGGATAACCCCTTTTTCGGTGCAAGTCACACCACGGCCAAAGACAGAGTTGTCACGAAAACCCGGGAGCGTAACCGCGTGGGGTTAAAATTGACACCACAAACGCTTCGAATTGTGTGGCTTTTGAGGCGGTAAATGTTTCTGGTCGCGGGGAACGTAACTTTTCCATCCGCCACAACGACGTAGCCGTCGGTGGAAATGGTGGCTTTCATGAGTGAGATGTGCTAAGCGGGGTGGGGGGGATGGACGTGAGTTAGAGCGTGTGATAAAAGGGGTGTCAAAATTATGTAATGTAATCAGATTGCGGCGCACGATGGCGAATTTAACCATCGCCGCAAGCCTCCCGCCTACGCGAATTAATCACTCAAAGCACCCAAAGTCGGGCGGGTTGCCGGGTGTCATCTTCGGCTACGGCGGTGTTGATGATGGTAATGGCGTCGGTGTTGTAGTAAATTCCTCCCCGAATGACATTACGACATTACGCACATTTGTTAAATTAAGTGTGACACCAAAATGACGGGAAAATCCGGTCCCGGATCGAGGAGACACTTTGCGATGGAAATTTACAAAACAAAACACATACAACCACATAATCAGAGGAATATGTGCTGGGAAAGTGTTCTCAGACGAGCGGAAAAACACAAATACTTTAGCGAACACAAGCCGAGTCATTTCCGAGCGGCGGAAATAAAAGCTTTGGTTAAATTGGAACGCCTCTACCAAGATCGTTGTCGGTTTTCATTAGGAAGTTAAGGCGCGTCAGGCATGAGGAAAACTAAGCCGTAGGAAAATGTGAAAGAGCCCGTTTGCGGTGGCATTCGACTAGACACATTAATCTGACATGATACGATTTGATACGCGGAAAGTGTGTAACAGGATAGGCCTATGTGGGGGAAAACTCATGTTTGGCTGGAGAAAAGCAGACTTCCAACAATTCTAGACGAAATAAATTATGACACTCGATACGATGGTCGTTATCTGCTCAATAAACTTTTTTACTTGTTAGAAAAAGGTCATTGATATGATGGAATAAAGCAATAAAGCATCTAAACCGAACGTGGAGGGAAACAAAAATAAAATTGGTAAGTATCGAATGGATCACATTAATTTTCGGTCTGAAGGCCAGATTGGATCAGTTCTTTGTTCAATCGCGAAGACAGTCAGTCTTGCCGGTGTTCGGATTCCATATTGCCTCGATAAGCACACGGGTATGAGTAGAGTGAACATATTTTTCCTACCCCTCGTTGGCGAGGGTTGGCACTGCAAGAAAGCGTCATAAATCGTTCAGTTTAATTGCCTTCCGTGTGGCGTCCGAGGCGCTTCCGGAAACGACACGTGGTTGACTCGGGCAGAGAGGGAAAAGCGTTCCCATTCCCAATGAAACGTATGTTCAGCCTTCGGAGGAAGTGGAAAACAAGAAGGAAATTGCTGTGCTGGTGAACTCATCTCGTTGCTACTTCCTTGGACGAACGTGTCCCTCACTGCCAAAGAAAAAATCAAAGCTCTACAAGCGAGTGAGACGTGGGTACGTGGAAAGCCCATCCATCGACCGAACAGCCGCTTGTTCTGTGAAATGATCAATGGACCAAATGGTAAAGTGAACGATGATGATGATGGCCCGGTCTGGATGCTGGCACGTTACGTCGAAACCCGGGTACGAGTGAATACAAATCGACACAGCCTTCCGTTGCGCCGCATCGTTCGGGCCATTTTTGTCATCACCATACTTTGCCGAACTTCAGCCGGAAGGAAGCAGTGTTCGATCGCAACGGAAAGGGAAGGTGGCAGTGAGAGACTGAGTGCTACGTGCCGTTCGAAGGCGATCCGAGAGCACTACACCGGTTCCGTACCGAGTCGCCTTCGTACGTGATCGGAACCTGGCATCGGAAATTCGGACCAAGCGTAATGGCAAAAGTGTGTACCGGGCGTTTTTTTTTTGGTACTACACCCCTAATCCAACCCAACACCGTGTGAGGGAAAGGAAGGAGAACGGGGGAAATTTCTTCCGAAAGACACACTGTTCACGTTGTAGTTCATTGTCAGTCTAGTTTTCCGCTGGGGAAAGTTATAAATGAAACGGCTTTCTTCTAAATGAAACAACGTTCCACTTTGCGCTACGAGTTTTCCTATCGCGCAAAACGCTCGCCTCATTCAATATTGAACAATTTTCCTGCGCTGATGCGTTTTTTTGTTGTTTGTTTTCCTGTTCACCCCATAATCCAACCGGTTCTTTGCAATCGCTGAGAACGCTTCCAGAGTGGATCCGCGCTCCGGTGCTCCTCGTTTCGCTGTTACCCTCGCGACTAGAAATCAGACCCGGATGCAGTGGCGGATGCTGTGGATTGGCAAAATTTGATAAATTATGGCGAACGGTTAAAGTGTTTTCTGGAACTGAAAATGGGAACGAAAAACGGAAAAATTGAAACCTGGCGCCAGGAGATAAGACGAAAGTGTCGGGGTTTTTAGCGGGGGAGGGTGTTCGGGCGAGGGTACAAATAGATTGCTTTTCCGACAGGCGATAAAAGAAACTTCCTTTAAGTAAACGATTCAGCGCACAAACATTAGTTTTGAGCTAAAGTGCAACTAGTTACGACTGGCTTGCGTTGCAAACGTGCCTTCGAAGCAGGGAGAAGACATTAGCGTAGCTTTAGAGAAGTAGGCGAATGGGTTCTGCTATAAAACGAGGTTAGAAAAGTAGGGGAAAACGTGCCAAAAGAGACCTCATTTGTGGAGGAGAAAAATAATTCAATGGATCTAACAGTTTACCGTACTTGTTCTATTCTCTTTTCGTATTGTCCTACGTAGTATGGTTCCTGACGGTTTTGACTATTATAATGAAAGAAAAGAACATTTTGTCACTGAAATAAATTTAAAACAGAAAGCTAGAAATATTGGTTGTTTATCTTACGTTGATCTCTTAAAAACATGCACCGTTTCTTTTGTATGGGGTTCATGTTAAAACATTTGTTTTTGAGACTTATAATCTGTTAAAAACACTGACAAAGGATTGTTTTGTGCGCAGTTTTAAAAAATTTCAATGAGATTAAAATGTGTTAAAATCTGTAAAAAATAAAACAAACTTAAAATGCTCCAGGAAAAGGATATTCATTGCACATGATATCTTTCTTCACATAAATCATATGTTATCCCATGAACGTTAGTCAAGCGAGCGAACCGAAAGATAGCATCTTGTTCCAAATTAAACCCAGGATTAGCCACGCGGTGGACAACGAGCGTTAACGGCAAACATTATCTGGATGGTAATAACACTCACACGTTATATCCCACGCTGCGTTCAGCGCTTCGATGCTCTCTGGAGCGTAATTTCATGGTCGGTAAAATAATGAAGTTTTTAGCATTAGTGCTCACGAGCTTAATTACATCGTTAGCCGGAGAACATCAGTGCGCGACAATCCTTGTGTTCACAGGCGAAAGTTTTTTTAACCATCTCTGCTGAAACCAGGTCAACAGAGATGAAATGGAGTCGTAATAGTGACATTTAAAATAATGATTCCAAATTCGAAGCATGTATGGTAGACGTATAAGCTAACGAAACGGTACCAAAATCTTTTTTCATGGGGATTATTTTTAATAGAGTCACGTGTATTGAATTATGAATTTACTTAAAAGACCAATTCAAGCGAATTCATTACTTTCGGTGAGTAATTGAAACACCAATCCGTAAGCAAACCTCATTCACCCGGTGCTTCAAATCTGCTTAATCAACATTATTGATTGCTCAACCACCAACAATCAGCGATTTCTCTTTTGATTTCATGCCCATTTTCCGGGAAGCTTTCTTTCGCAGCGCAGCATACATTTCCCGGAATCCTGGCGAAGCGCTGAAAGTAAATCCAACGAGCGTTTGCTGCCCAACACGCTCGGTAATGGTTTCATTTTTGTTACGCACCATTTTATTTGCGTAAAGGACGCTTGCTCCATAATTATCCCACGCAGCTTGTTACGTTGTTTAACGATCCTGGCCACCCGTCCGCAGGGCGTTGCTTGGAAAAGCGACTCACGTTAAGCCCCATAAACTACCGGGGAACGACAATAAACGAACAACCCGGGCACCCGGCCCGGGCCGTGGCCTGGGGCCTCTTTTCTTACCTCTTTATACGCCACGACCCGCAGTCCAGAGGGCGCATGTAATGGAAGGCTTTTACCTTAATTAGGTGCCGTACCGGAGCTTTCTTCCGTCGGTGGTGGCTTTCTTCCGAGCGGGGAACATTTGCCTGAACGTAGCCCGGAGTGGTGATCCTTTCCTTCGGTGCACGAGTGAACTTGTTTCATGGTCGAGTACAATTTTCCGCACGATTTATGGCCCATTTGTCTGCCGAACTCGTTGTCAACGGTCGTAAATGTCGATAGCAGAGAAATCGTTCATTCAATAGGAGATTTCTGCCGATGGGAAAGCTTTCGCGACACAAAGGAGAGTAATCGAATCGTAAAATATATCTTTACTTTATAAAAATAGGAGGTTCCATATCTGTTTGATGTCATGAACAATATTGTCTATTACAGAGATATTAAACCTGGTAAGATTAAAATAGAATCCTCAACCAGATGAAAAAAGCAATCCAACATTGCACTCCCTCATTACCACCTCGGCAAGGGAGGCATGATAAGAGCCACCACCCATTACTTATCTTCTTTTTCTTGATCAGCGTACCGCCTTTACGCAAGCAATCAAAAAATCACATCCATGCCGGGTCGTTATCTCGGGAGGGATGAAGGCGTGTGTAGAAGAAATGAACCATAATAGCTAAGAGGATTTCGTGACGTTCATATGGAGCAGGATCCGGTAACGCCCAGGTGTCAGGGAGACGGCTGTCCTCCGCCCCTACCAGATGTGTCCCGGCACATATGACGACCATGGCGAACGAACGACTTAATGCGAAGCAGAAACATGGCGTACGGTTCGCAACCAGCAGATGGCAGAATAAGAGCAGTACCTGGGCCGGCTCGCACCCAGCTTGTTGGAGGAGTAAATTAAGTACATCTTATACTTGATTTCAGCTGCCGTTATTTTATTTTTTTTGCTTCCACATGCCTCTTAAGAGCAAAGATCACGACAAGAGCTCGTCCCACCTGCTCCAGCGTGACATCGAATGGAGCGAAGGTCGTAATCACTTAACGACGATGCCTTGGGAGGGCCAGGGGACGCTGACTGACACTCAAAACCTAACTCTGGTGATACACACACACATACACGCACGTACCCACTTCCGTACACTCTAAGTGCGTCTTCTCCACAACTCCCTTCCTATCGAACGCATCCTTAACGCTAACCGTGACACCGGTCTTATGGATCTTATAAGATACCTTTTCTGGCTGTTTTCCTTGAAGATTTACTTTGGATCGTATTTCTACGAACATGGCACTCCCCCGCCCTCCCGCAGGTACTTTGAGACCGGAAACACGAAACTGTCATGCAAGAGAGCCCGTAACGGACAGTGGCTTACCGGAGGTTCTTATCTGCCGATGTTCGATAGCTAGGAGACCGTGTATTCGGTGCAGTTTTCGGTGAAGATTGCATAATTTAGGGTTCACAAGCGATTCGGTGTAGAATTCGGTGTAGAATTCGGTGGCCAAGCCAACGTAGATACGGGGATCAAAGTTTTTTAAGAGGAGTTCCCAAATGGAGAACTCAAATTGACACTTCCGACATACAACACCACTTCTCCGAAGCGAGCAAGCTTAGTTTCCCAGCAAAAGGTGTTGTTCCATGGCAAGTGGAACCTCGTTCCAACCGAACGAAAACAACTCAAAAAAAAAAAAAACAACAACGAAATAGAAAGTGTCATAAACATTGTTATTGCTGGCACGGCAGCAATGGCGTGTCGATTCCAATCAGTGGAGCTTATGGCGGCCAACACATCAGACGCGGGCTTCGTTCATCCCCTTTCCACCGAATAGTCGCACACATAAACATCAACAATCATGGAGGCGCGCGGCCAAATACACGACCATTTTTAGCTTCCTTGGAGAACGCACTTTCTCCCCTGGGTCCACTTTTCCCGGTGGTGGTGAGGGGGCGATGTTTTTGGTACGACAACGATAAGAGGCTCCTACTTTCTCTTGACAGGTACGGGTAAGGCGGTTCCCCAGAACGGGATCCAAACCGCCAGGAGGGTGGATAAACATTCCGGGAAACTGCGTTGTTGTTGGTCGCTCGCAAAAGTAAACAACACATTTCTGGCGTTGTGTGTGTGTGTGTCGAAGGCGAAGCAATCTTTCTTCCACGGATCCGTACTATCAGCAACATGTATCCCCCTGGCGTGGGGGCGCGTATCCTCGTTCATTTCGGGTTCACTCGTGAACCGCACCGAGCGGCGAGGAAATGAATGGCCATCATTCGCCTTGTCGTGCGACATCCGGTGGCAAATAATCGCACACAAACGCACGCCGCCAGCCGTGTTGGACACAACGCCGTTGTAGAAAGCGTGACGTGAACACGATGTGCCAGTCGAGTTCGAGTAACAGCCCGGAACGGATGAGAGCCACGTCGTTCGCGTGAAACAGGTTCGCCAGCAACAGCCACCGGGAAGGGTAGTGAGGGAGCATCAGCCTCCCTCTTGCCAGCAAAAACGTTTGGGGATGGAAGTTCGTGAACGCCCTCAGGAGGTTTAAAGTGAAGTGGGGTTTTGAGCTTGTGGTGTACATCGATCGCCAGGTGGAGACAAACATGTGAAGCCACACCAAGACAGCGCACCGTTTTGGGGCAACGATATTCCTGAGTCAATTTCCCGGAGTGAAGTGTCCTTACGTAGCAAGTCCGGAAAAGTTGCAAGGACTCTCGAGTGAAAACGTCCGAGACGAGAGAAAGAGAGAGCGAGAGAGAGAGAGAGAGAGAGAGGGACCGTGGTAAACTGTGTCAAATTATCGACGTTTGCAATTGGCGAGGCAGTGAACCGAGCGTAAAGCGAGGAGGACAATGTTTATTTTTCTTCTGTTCGCCTCGGACGGCTGCCGGAACGTCTGCCAAGTGTTCTCCCAGCGGCTCGGGGCCCAGCTGCGACGGCACCGCCGCACGCGTGCCGATTCGCACAAGGACGACGCGGACAGGCGCAAAGACAGACGGCACGACTCGCACACGCACCGAACGCACACACCGTACGACGCGGCGTCGCACTGGAGGGCAAGTTTAAGGACGTGGATCAAGTGTCTCTGTGCCGGTGGTAGCTGTGCGTTCGCGCCCCCCACCACCCCCCACGCCACCACCAACACCACCACAACGAGCACCGATGGGGGACGTGTGTGCGTGGAAGGCGGTGAGCCGGCCGGCTCGAGGATACGGACGGTGGTCAAGTTGTTGTTACAGAAGCTGCTGCACCAGGCGTGATGCGACGGAGGTCGGGGCTCGGCGGACATCGACCGAAAGGACATAATATTTTTCTCCGACGTAAGTTACGAAACCGAACCACTTTTTTGGGGACTTTATCGATTTTTTGAGAATAATATCTCTCAGGTCTAGCAAGATTGATAAAACATCAGCTGGATAAATTGTCTCCGAAACGGGAGCAACAAAAATTTGTTTGTGTTGGCATACTTTGGTTGGCAATTTCCAGAAGACACATACGAACTCACACACATTTAAAAGTACAGTATTCTCCACCCCCTTCCGACTGCTTCGTTTCATTTCCTAAGATTGACTTTGATCCGTTTCCTGCAGAACACTCCTGATCCTTTCTTCCCACGCAAGCACACATTTGCTCGATTCGTGCGCGGGATCCTGCCGTTGTTTGGTTTAGTTCCAGTACTGGAAGACGGAGAGAACCTGCACGCCTGCGGTACGTGCGATATCGGTCTGTCTGTCTGTCGGTTCCTGCTACCGTTCGCCTGTCCAATCGTATGTCTGTCTGTCTGTCTGTCTGTCTGCATGATTATGTGTTTTATTTTTTGCTCCATGGTTGGTGCTATGCAAAATTGGAAAAGACAAAAATCTTCACTTACTCGCACGAACGTGATGGGTTTGTTATTGTTTGACTTTTCTCCGCTTCTCTTCCCTTTTCCTTCGAATCGACAATTTCCGTTGTCGGATGGATTTCGATTCTTTTGTTTTAGCTCACGGGCTCATGGTTTTTCTTTTCCGTTTGAACAAAACTTCGCACCACAACTGTCGTAAATAAATATAGGCTTCCACACACTCACTCACAGGTCTCGGGTACCGGAGTCAAACGAACAGCCGGTAAGCACAAAGCCCATCCTCCGAGGCGAACGGGTTCCAAGAACACGAAGGTTTTGTGCCTCAACCTCCCCATTCCAATGACAAGTTCGGAGTGAGAGGCAATTTGTAGACACATGGGAAAAGTTCGGAACGCATGGGTACGTCTTAATGAATATCACTGTCGGTTGGGGGGGAAAAAATTCTTGAAACAATACTTTTCATTCGCTCGGCATGCGAAGATCCGAGAAAATTGGTTCTTCATTGATATTCTTGCAACAATAAAGACAAACAGTGACATCTCCGTATTTGGCCGATGCCCTTATGGATCAGAAGAGCATAAGGTTTGAATTGAATAACCATTGTTTAAGATCACTTATTAAAGTTTTCCGAAGCAAAATGAAAGAGCTCTTCTCTGTGAAGCTAAATTTGCATCAACACGCATACATTTTTGGTTCTCTTCACTTTATTTTGACTTTCCCAATCTGATTGCGATTTTAATAGAACGAGTATATGCAGGTTGATCATCACGCAGACGTAATAGGCTTATCCCAATTCTCGGAGCTTGGTATTCCACTTTCCAATCACATCTGTTTCAAACAGCTTCTTTTGATTCCTCGAAACGATTATTTGTTTGATTCATTATCATAATAATAAGTAAAGATTAACAAATAATAAACGATTAATTTTGCAAAGCAGTTAGAAAACATTAAGTTTTATCCTGAGGGCAATAGAAATCAATGACAACGTTTTGAAGAAAATACTGTGAGAAGACTGAAAATTATTGGCGCTAAAATTGTTTGAGAAGCTAGGAAAACTGTATGTGCATCATGGTATTCTTGGGTATTGCAGTTAGCGTGATGTCATTTATCTTTATTACTTAGTTCCAGAAATGTTATTGCACTGCTGAGCATGTTCTTAGTTTTATCACGAAAAAGCAACGAATAGAAACTAATAAATTTGCCTCCCACTTTTTCCTTTCGACTTGCGAAACGAACCACGGTTGCTCGAAGGATGTTTTGCTGCCATTTTTTTTTCCTGTGCATTCGAACCCATCTCAAGCTAAGTTTTTCGCCATCCATGCACCCGCAAGCAAACATTAATGGATTTAATTCCCTATTTTCGGTCCACTCCAGCTGCAGGACGGCCACCGACTACCGTTCATCAATGGCTCCCAGGAGGCAAACACCGGGGAAAATTCCAGCCAAACTATGAGAAAATGATAAAAAAAAAGGAAAGCAAAGAGCTGACTAGTAGACGTAGGTACTCGTCCTCTATTTTTTCTCTCTTTCTGCACGCTTTCCATCACGAATAATTAAGCCATCGCCATCATCAGCGTCGCACGTCGTAATGGGCGTCTTGGGAACCATTTTTATTCTGCTTCTTTGTCGTCCGGCCAAGGGAGTCTTGTAGCGTGCTTTCAATTGACATTTTTCTCATTACGATGGCTTTTTTTTCCTTTTGAACATTTTGCATACTCGGTGGAGTGTTTTTTTTTTGTGCGGTGGAGCTTCAAAAGGAGAAACGAAAGCGAAGACTAAGACCTCTTTTAAGGTAGTAGTTTTTCAGTTCTTTGTAAAATATTCCCATTTCCATAGTGATGGAGTGGAAAAGCAATTTCATAGCTTTCTTTGTTGAATCTTAACGTTCGAAAAGAATTGTTTGAATCACTTCGGTCAAAGCAAAAATATTCTTCACTATTCTATTTTTAAATTCTGCTTTCCCTTTTTCATAAAACAAAATCTAAAACAATTAAACCACTTTGCTATTTCTAAGGGTTCTATTTTTCTCAAACTTTACTGCAGCAAAGCCATAGCGCTGCCGTTGATTGGAAAATGTTCCTTCAAAGTCTTAATCGCAATTGTTAGGCGTTGGCGTAGTGCTTTGCAGAAGCAATCAACTAACCAAGAAGCACAACCAAGGAAGGCGTCCAACAATGATCTGATTTTCGCGTACCATATTGGAGTTATCCAAAACAAGCGCCACCACAAGGCGCCGTTGATCATCCCATCGAAAATCGAAAGAAAACACACCGACCATCTTCTCCTACCTATTTTTATTTTACCCTCCATTGGAAGGAGGTGCTGAGGTTTTTCAGCCGCGATGAAACGCGTTTTGTTTTTTTCCTCAAGGCAAGTGGCGTACATCATCCTGTGCCGTGGCATCGTTGCCCGTGCTGATGTTGATGGTAAACGATGATGGAAAGTGTACGTCGTGGTGTTGTTTCTGTGCTGCATACCCGTTTTGCACCCACTACGACGGTTCCCCGAAACGAGGTTCCGTAATTGAATTTCCCTACCGAAGGGCGCAAGACACGGTGCCTTCGTTCGGTTCCCACGGGGTTCGGGAGATGGTTCCCGTATTTCTCCCTTTCGCCATGCCATTTTCTTAGACCTTCACAGTACACAGAGGCCAGAAAAATAAGGCAGCTATGTTATTGCAAAGGCAGTACATCTTCAGAACAAACATAGTCAAATTATCGATTCATATTTTTAATTGAAGAAAAATAATAATTTTCGCACTGCCATGTTACCTTTCTCGGTCTATTTGCATACCATGAAATTATTAAAATAAAGTCCAGGGTTTGTTCTTGCCGGCTGGATACAGGGTTTTAAGTAAACAATTTTTTACGCCATTCTCTTTTAAGGTAATCTTTATTAATGATGATTTTTTTCCAAAACCAACCTTTCTTTCGTATGTCCTTGGCAGGTTTCATACCAACTCATGCATCTTAAATCATGTCTTCTGGTTTATTTTGCATCATAGGGAATGTCTTATGTTTTCATTGTACCGTTCATGCATAAGGTGGGTTATAAAATTGATGGTATCTCACTTTTCCGAGCTACTCCCTCGAATCAAAGGAAGATACTATTTCGAGGGCAGGAACTGCTATGAAACACTCTTCGAAAATAAATCGATCGTACCTAAGTATGGTATAACTTTCCTCGTCCGGAAGATAATTGCTTCCAGAAGTGCTGAACTCAAGGGGGTGTCCTCTATATTCTCGTTTGCACACAAGTGGGGTTGTGAGGGAGGAAAACAAAAAACTAAACTTTTAGTTGAGGTATTATGTTTCATTTGGAAGAAATCATAATAATCATCGCCAAGTATTGAACTAACTAATTTATTGCGCAACATGTGGAAGCGTACAAAGAGAAACATCGTCACTTCTCGAAACATTAACAAAAAACAATGAAATAACACTAGAGAATGAAACAAAACCGGAGCAAGAATCGAAGCAATATTGTTGGACAGATAGATTCGTTGCAAATAGAGTGGAGAAAAGGATCAAATTGAAGGCAATTAATTCATTCTCGATGCCTAGGAGCAGCGCATAATGAGCTAATTATGTAACGCTCAACGAAGATAGCGATAGAAGCAAATAGTGAAGATACTTATCTACTGTCGTCCATGATTAGATTAATTACTTTTTTTTCTGCCCATCAGAACACAGATGGACGATGCCAGAATGCGGAACGTCCGGTATCGTTTTGCACAAACTAAACGATCTCAGCTAATCGCGATCGATCTGCATCCTCATCGAAGACGTTTGTTTAACCGGCTCGGGCAATGTGAACGATGAGATGCTGTTTATTCAGTTATAATCTTCCTCTTGACATCGGACTATTTGTTAGATAATCTAATTCATCGAAAGTGCTTTACTGTTTTTTCCCATCACTGAAAAAAAACTCATACCAGTTCCATTACGGCTGATTGAGTGTTCGGTCAGTCACGAAAACATCGGTCCGGGAAATTGCTGATGCATCGTAAAAATACTTTATTATGTTTTGTTCGTAACCAAAACTGTACTTTTATACGGTCAAAGTTTTGTTCCTAGATTCCGTTACCTACCGCCAAGTCTTTATTGTTACTCAATACTTTGTGAGTTTTTCTTTTTTTTCTTCGTTTACCCTGGTTTATTTCTGTTTTTAACCTCATGTTACCCTTGGGTAAGTTCAGCTGTGGGTGTTTCCGTGATGTGATCGTAAAATAGTTGTTAAAGTATAGTAGCTCGTAAACCGCGAAGATGCACAAGGAAACTAACCTACGCCTTACTTTTTTGCTGTATTAGCTTTCATGAACAAAGCTACAATGTTTTTTTTATTTAGCCGTTACCCTAAATAAAAAGGAGCACAGAAATATAGTAGCTCATTTCGGTGAACACGAGTCTATTAAGACCAAAAGACACCTGCTGTTAAAAGTTGAGGTACAGTACGATAATTTTCTTGCTAAAGGTAATAAAACCTAATCTTTAAAAAATTTTAGGTTTTTTGTACCCTCCGATTTCCTAATGTCCGCTCAATGGTTATAAAACTTCATCAACAAAATCCAACCCCAAAATGCTTGATGTTAGTTGTTCCCGAGCGTTTTCTTTGCTTTGTCGCACCACTATCATAAGCTTTTGATCGCTTTTTTCCCACAACCACCGTACAAACCGAGACCGAGATTAAAGATGCTCTGTTTTATTATCTTTTTGCTACCCTCGGGCCAAGAACTTGCGAAGTTATTCCGTATCTACCTTCGAAACACACGCTCCAAGAACTAGGATACTTTGTTTATGGGTTTCTTCCTTTGCCGCCAAGAAGATGAAACGAGCGTGGAGTTTAGTTTTCCCCATTGCAGCCAAACGTACAGCAATAAATTTGTGTGTAGAAGCACACATGTGTTTCCATGTGTGCTGGGAGTGTTTTTAGGTATGTCTGCATTTCTTTTATATTTAAGCGAGTGTAACTTCCACTCCGGTCGACTAGATACATAAACCGGCCAGGAAAGCACCTGATGCTGTTATTTATGTCTCTCGACGATAAAGAACAGAAGCGCAGCCAACTAAGAAAAGCTTCCATTTAAAAATAAAATCTTTTGATATTTTTATACACCCTTTGTTTTGCTTTTGTCCCGTTTTCGAAGACAAATTTGCAATGTTGTGAAAAATGTGTGCTTATTTGCTGCATCATTACGAATGTATCCGATTTCATATGGAGCGAAATTCATTAAATGCGTTATTAAACCATATTCCCTGCCCCCAATGGGATATTCCCATGCGCTACATTTAACCGGCAGGTCGGTGGAAACTCTTCGTCCTCCCGGAACAAATAATTTTCCACCGAATTAGCATACATATTCGTATCTGAGCCGGCCTTTTCTGGCCTCGGAGGCTTTGAACTGAACAATTTATTGGACCTCGGAGGGTTGGCCGCTATCGCTAAGCGCGCCATAATATGAGACGATATTGAAGTTCGGGTCCCGCCGGGTATTCCGGGTGTTGTCTATTTCATACTTTGCATCTTTTTTGTTCTACTTTCATCAACAACGCCCTTTAACTAGAGAGAACTCTCTATCTAGCCTATATTTTTTGGTGTCTCCCGAAAACTGATCCTTAGCCTTTAGTGAATGGTGGAATTTGCTTTTTTCTTTGTCATGAACGGATGAAAATCGGGTCAAATTCAGACTAATAAACTTCTCTGTGTCTGTGTGTTTTTTTTACCGAGGGGCAAGGGAATCGTCAGTTCAATATGGAAATGAAATGGTGCACCCTAGAGCGGTTGAAATTTTTCCCCCAAAAGATTTCCCCGGATGAACGAGCAAAATTTCAAGAAACAACTATCCCTTTTCGGCCTCCCCCAACGGCCTTTCCTTCAGGTCATGGTACGAGAAAAAGGAAATTTAAAAAATTAAAAAAGAGCACATAACTTGCCCAGTGTAGAGAGAAGCAAAAGAAACGGGAAGAACATTTTCCACTCTAATCCCGCTGCCTTTTTCGAAGGGGACTGAAAATCTGCCTTAATCCATCCACACTTTCCCCCATGCGCCACAAAAGGGCCAGACATTTTCGGGGCCGATCCCAACCACTCCCGCGTTACGCACCAGAAAGGAATTGGGAAGTGAGAAAAGTTTAGGCTGCCGATGCCTGCCGGGGGAAACTTTGCAATTAGATTATCTCCGGCCTCGACCGTCGGGTTGCTCGCCGTTGCGTTCTACAAAACCGCACAAATTGGTTGCACGATTTGCGTACTTATGCTCGTGAGTGCTTCAACTAACCTTGGGCTAGTAACGCACCGAAGGTTCGCACACTTTAGTCTTCCGCTGGCGCAAGGTTTCATTTCCGGGAGGGTTCCGATTTTTTGAAGCCACTCAACGATTTGGAGCTGAAACCCCCTAGTGAGTCTATTCGCCACGAGACCGGCAGCGTTTTGCCCGTTGCAGGTCCAGCGAGTAATGAATACTTTTAGCCTATTACGGCCCGAAGGGTGCCGCCATTTTTACCGACCGAAAACGCTCGACGTAGTGCGTAGGCTAAGGTTTGCCCCTTTTTGCGAGCATCTTCCAGATTAGGTTTTACCTTCAGCATCGGATCCAAATGGCTCGGAGGGGTTGTAAAGTTTGATGGGTAAACTTTCGCATCAACTATCTAGCTGCGCGTCGGATCTGTTTGCCTCCGTTTGACGTCCCAGCCTTAACTCATTTAGACGGAGACGTTCGAGTGGCTGCTCTACGGCATCCTTTCCCTTTCCGCAAGGAGTTTTTGCTTCAGGAATGTTGCAGGAAATTAGCCTGCCCCATGATATGGCGCGGGTGAAGATAAACGATAAACATTCCCCAACTTCCGGGGGGGGTGGAGGTCTCGAGGGCGGCGCACTCGTGCCAGCAAAAAAGGCCATCTGCCAACTCGAAGAAAAGATAGGCTGCTCACCCTCATTGGGCAAACTTTGAGCAACAGGCCAGCCAAACATTAAGTGTAAACGTTGCTGGCCGCTTCTGGTCGCTACCATGTTTGATGGCACTGATGGCTTCATTTGCACATTTGCGCCTCCATCATTAACGGGAAGCGACAGTAATGAGACACCAGGCGTCTCCATTTCACGTTTTTCGGCTCTTTTCTGCCCGCAGTGCGGAACCTGCTGCAATTTGATACATTTTTGTTGAAGCAGCCTTGTTTAGGGAAAACAAAAATGATTATTGAAGAAATCAACTACTTATTTCTTTGACAAAACAATGTATCCTTACATCAGTCAACCTAATGTAAATATATTTTTAATATTATCTTGAAACATGCATCAAGCAGAAATATAAATAAAGCAAACAGAATTTTTTACTATTTATGAAAATAATAAAACATTAAGTGTAAATCAACGTACTTTTCCTGATAAATGAAGAATATTTCATTGGTATAATATTTTAGAGGTGGCTAGAAGAAAACATATTACGACTTCATTGTTGTTCTTCGCTATCAATGTATCTTTAAACCTAACAAAGGTTTTTTTAAAGCAAGCAATGATTTTCCAATCAAACAATTTTATATTAAACCCAGTTCAATGCCTTGTGCAAATATTTTAGTTTGCAAAATCGCCACAAACCATACCTTCAAGCTTTGCGGCCGGGCAAAAATGTGATCGGCTGCAGGTTTTCCCTAACCAGCCTGGAGTTGATGTTGCTATTTCTTGCACCACTTTACGACTACAACTATTTTCATGGCGCAGCTCCAACTTGAGTGCTTTCGGCTGGCTGGTTCGTTGCAGTCGGTTACTGGCCGTAAAATTTGATGTTATCCCCTTGGCCATCGCACACCCGCACCCTCGCCATCCGCATCCGAAAAATCGCCCGAGCGTGCCGGTGTTATGCTAACAAGCACACGCCACGAGGCTGCATATTTCAGCTGCCGTTGTTGCACCACGTTGGGTCGCGGGTTGGAATTTGCTGAAACTGCTCGCACCACTTTCGCAACAGCACTTTCGGTGTGAATCGACGACGAGATTTTTCCCCAAACTACCCGTCGCTTTTGCTCGTTATTATCGGCCGGGGCATATCTGGGAGGAAACCATATTTTATTATAGCAAGCGAGTTGTTCCGGCTGGAGGAAAATTGAAATGCTACCCGATCGCAGCACCGGAAGGGCGAGGGATGATTTAATCAAACTTTTGCACAAACAGTGTGTCAGATTTTAATTAAAATCACATTTCCAATTACACTTCGAGCGGATGCCAAAAGGCAAGCACATGTCGACGCTGTTGACTAAGTAAGGACCATTCTTCAACTATGGTGGATGTATCAATTATAAATATTCAACATTCCAACGTTAAAAGTTATTCAATTTATAAAAAAATATAAATCTATATCTATTGAAATCTTCAATCATACATATCAAATTTAAGACAAACGTTGACTTGTTCACCTTTCTTTCGATTCATAATATTCATTAGTAATCAACGTGACTACGGTTCGGATGAGTGAGTTTCTGAACGGTGAATTATTTCCCTTTTTGTGAAGATTTATCACCGGAATGAAAACAGGGAGGAAGCTTAAGATAACAAAAGGCATGCGATGGAGATAAAATCAAGGAAAAATCGTACAAATCTGATTGAGGGGTGTTGTGTTTTTTCCTTCAACCGATGAAACATCACTCTCATTATTCATTTGTTCTGAAATTTGATAAATAGAAGATTCGGAGAACTGCTGAGAAGAGATACGCTATTTTGTAGCATAGACCGGTACTTTTGAAGCGAACGTCAATTAATTATTGATCATATCAATCAATCAAATTAGATTTGGCTTTTCGTTTACTGTCGATTGGATTTATAAAATAATTTGGTTATTAATCTGGATCAAATCAATCATTCAATCCTAGAAGTTATGACAACAAATAATGAGACAAAGTACACAACAACATTTGTTCTGATTTCTCACCCTTCTTTTTTTTTTGTTCTAGAATATCAAGTTTTAAAACTGGAATGTGATCCTCGTCACTTCATCCGTTCATCGCACGAGCAAACAGTTCCAAAAATCGGAAAATTCCGTCACTTTAAGAATCCTTCACCCTCGCTTTTACTTTCTTCCTTCGGATGAGGAATCCTGCCGGTGCGGGTACCCGGGTTTTGCTTGTCGTGGTAAATATTCATTCAAAAGAACGATTCTTCGCAAAAGTTCTTTTCCACTTGGTTTGTATTCTAACTTTTTAAACAGCTGGACATGATTGCCATTGAGCGGTGGAATGAAACAAACGAGAAAACACTGTCACGCTGAAGAATCTTGGCTTTTCGTTTTTTACTTTGTGCAAAAAGTGTGGGATTGAAATCGAAATGATGGCTCCAGTGCAATTGAAAAACAGTTGAACCTCCAGACGAGAGACGTTCTTGCCACTCCGCTTCACTATCTGCCCGCTGTGACATCTTTCAATCTATGAATATTTTACCCAACCCGACTACTTTGACAAAATTGCTTTACTTCAAGCTATACACTGACGATGAGCAAAGGCAACCAAGTGGTATCGAGGGTGAGGATGTGCTGTGAAAAGTTTCCAGTTCGTTTATGATTCGCTAAGTTCTCCACAATTGCACCACACTAAGTGCCCAGTGGTGGTGTTATGAAGTGTTAAAATGAAAACCGAAAAAAGTTTAGCAAGCTAAATTAAACTATTCAATTGGGTGGACATTTGTATTAATGCAAAGTGTTGATTACTGAATTCTAGCGATTTTTCGATGGAAGTCAACGTTGTTTTATTGTAAACTCGACTTTTCCTAAAGAATTTGATTACTAATAATTTCGTAGAACTAGAACACGGAGTTGATCAATTAATCAAACAAAAATCATCCACTCCCGAACAAACTAACATAGAAACGTTGGAATGTAGTTCCAAAAACTGAAATAAATGTAGAAACCACCCATGGCTCGTGAGAATGTTGATTATTGGAACATTGAATTTTCATCAGAACCAATTGCGTTCGGGCAAATGTTTGCCGTACGTGACGTGGTGCGTCGGTGTGTTTGATAGGATTCGTGTGGCTTCGTTCGAAAATGCGTTTCTCGTGCGGAAGTGATGCACGTTGACGAAAGGCTAAAACCGCAACATTCGGTTCGGCCCAAAAATGTTTCCAAATGAGCACGGAATGAGCGTACGGCCACGTATTACCCCGGGGCATGCTGGGCGGAAAAGGAACGTTCTACGGCGTACTGGGCGCCTCCATTTGCCATACCGCCTACACCAGGCAACTAATAATCGGCAAATATCGTGCAACCTTATGAACGCATCGCCGGAAAGGTTTATATGCACGTCTCGCAGGGATGCGATTTTCCATTCTGGCGTTGTTGAAAATGCTCGCAGCATCGTTTGCCTTCTAGCGCTGACGAATTCTGGCTAACATTTGGCAACGGATGCCAAATTAGGTCTACATGATTGATGTACCGGGAACCGGGGGTGGTGGTGATACCGTACTGATTCCACATGATAACTTTCCGAGCTCCGTGTGTCACTGGATTCGGCTGATGAAGATTGATTACTTCCAACCCGTAGCGGAAGCTGCTGGATACATTAGAGCAAGCTGGCCAACGTTGCAGATGCAATCGTTCGGAACCGGCAGGAGTGAATCACATTAAATGTCATTAGATTGATCGTGTTAAATCTATTCCATTACCTGCACATTGAAGTGATTTAATTTTCAATTTAACATTTTATTTTACAATTGATTCGTATTCTTTAGGTCAATTCTAGCCTATCTAATAAGTTCAAATTACGCATCGTTTGAGATCGTGTTATTTAATATTTTTTTAAACTTGCAAGCATTTCTCAATTCTAGAATGAATTACACTATTATAAAATCAGTTGTTAACCCGTCTCATAGATTTTCGTTACCATTTTTTTCACTCTGCTTCAAAATGGGGCGTGAAAACAAGAGGCAAACTATTTCCCTACGCTACTGAAACTGTTGGAACAACTTTCGTCTCTGTTCATTTATATTCCTTTCTAGACTATGGAAAAAAGCAGACAGCGAACAACATGCAAAGCTTAGCGCCAATGAGCCTACAACCGAAACGGTCGGAAAACTATGCTTTTCACTAGTGAAAAACGAGCTCTTTGTGTTGCGTATTACGTACGCTTCAACGATTCGGAAGTCATCAACGCCGAGCCAACTGGCTCGTGGCCGACCGAACTGGGCCAAACTTTTGAGGCGGCTCGTTTTATTCGATGCTGGTTAAACTTCTAGCTTAAGTTGCTTGTACACGCTTCGTTTTTGTTGTATTGCAGTATTACATGTCTGTTAAACTACTCCGAAAAGTCACCGCAAAAAAACCACGTTGTTCGCAATATTTGAAGTTAACTGAACTGGCTAAATTGAGCAAGTAAATTTCCTGTTGATGAATATTTACACTCGTTTTCGATGTGTTACAAGTTTATATTGCTTATCATACTCTTATTTATCCTTTGGTTCCAATGGAATCAATCAAAAATCATCTTCAAATTGATTTAAATAATAATTGAATTGAAAAGTACATGAAATGCTCTATTTCAAAACGAAGTAAATTATTTATCTTTAGTATTCCGATTAAAGTGCAATTTAACCAATCAAAACTTAGAAATCCTTTAAACAAGCATACTTATTTAGGAGCCATCAGCTACTTACCTTCCCTTAAATGTTGATGGGTGGCTAAGAGAAAATTGTCAGCGTGAACGTCAGCGTTAGCGGCAATCAATAACGAAACTCTTTCGAAATAAAAAAAGTCAAACTCTTACCATCCTTTTAACAAGCTTCTCGAAAAGTAAGTCGTTAAGCAATGGATTGAAGCGTCGATTGAGGGAGCACCTACAAAGAAAGAAAAACGCTTGCCTCCGTCTGAAAACAAAACGGAACGATAAGAATCAGAAAGAAAACACCATTGTACACAACAACACCTAATATCGACCACTATGCCATGCGGCTTTATTGGCCACCATAAAATGGTTTGATAAATGATTTCCCTAAACAAACAACACCGGATTAAAACCGTCGAGCGTCGCAGTCGATGGGCAGTTTTTTTGTGGATTGAGTGTGTTTTGTTCTTTTTTCGTGTTCTTCGCTCTTTTTACGACGCGACAATATTACCAAATTTATTTTCCCAACGGTTACACAGTAAAAAACAGCTCTACATCGATTGGTGGAAATGTTGAGATCCAGACGTAAAATTGTTGATAAACAACGACGAATGGAGCCGCTCTGTCAACGAGTTTGGGCGTGCGTTCGCACAAAACGGGCTGACTGACACTTTTATGTCGATTCCAACGGCACATTTCTTTGCTATTGGATGTCTGTGGTGGTGTGTTTGCTCGTTGCATGGGAGTGGAGAACATGTTGGAACATAATCCATCCGTTCCAGTGAACCATCGGGACGGGAAAGCTTTGATGAAAATAATCAAATCGAGAGTAACGATCAGCGAACAGTTGTGTGTTTGAACGTTTTGCTGCCGTCTGATGGATCAACAATTGCTCACTTTTGCCGTGGTGGTGGTAGACATGGAAAATTGTTGCTGTTGCTGATGGGCACTGATTAGCTCGTGGAAAACGTGTCCGTTTGGTGCGCTTTCAAAACACATTTCTCGGTGGAAATGTATGTATTCCCATCGAATCTCTCCGGCCCGAAAGGATTGTTCGTTAAAAATAAACCCGGTACGTTCGCTACGGGAAACGAGGGAGGAGTATTTTTCATCACTCCCAACCCCTTGTGGTGTTAAATGGGGGAGGCGTAACCGTACGCCACTGCCCGTGGAAATGTTCCGGCACGTTAACCAGGCCCAGGCCCGTCTCCTTTGTTACGCCAAAGGAAGGTTAACGATTTCCCGGCCGGGGTCGTGTGGCACGGCGGGGTGAGGCGCATTTTCCGCACTCTCGAAAGTGGTCGGATGTCGGTGTTGGATGGCACACCGATTTCCGGCTGGATCGCGCACAACATGGCGGAACAAGGCGTGGGCGCCTAATGGGGTTATTAAAACGTAGACACAATTATCGTAGCGGATTATTATGCGAAGCGATCGGAGTGGGTCAGGGGATTATGCGGAAGCGGAAAAGCTTTCCGAAAGGCTGGTTGAAGTATCGCTCGTACTGGCAGCGATGGTCTGGTTTCGATTTGCATGGTTTTTTTTAACTTCGTTGAAAAAGAAAATATTATTATTAAAGCACAATCTCCCTCTTCAAACACGACTGTGTACCTCTTGGGGTTTTCAACGAGTTTCCCTTGGATGGGGAGGCAAATAAATGATTATGGCAGCACAGATACCCCCAACTATTTGGGCAGGTATTTCCCTGATGAAACGTTTTTGCTAGCTTTCACTTGCAGAAAAGGCCCCGGCTTCACACAAACACAAACAAACACCAAAAGATTCGAAAGCCTACGAACGAGTCGCAATGGGGGGAGGGAACGTACTTCTTCTGGACACGTTTTCTGATGTTGTTTAAAACGAGATAACGACGCTACATTAAGCAATTCCGTGCCGAATGTGCCCGAACGTACCCACACTAAAATAACCATTCCGAGAACGATGATTTATGGCGCACGCAAACACGATGACCTTCCGCTCGAAGAGAAGATGTTTCATTTGTTTATATCTCTCTTTGTATTCCACAGATTGGCGAACGTTTAGGGAAAGATGGCCACAGGTGCTGGTCCGGCCGGGCAATGGGTGAGTGCGGAACGGAGTGCAAACGGGCATCAAACCATTGACACCAAAGCTGTCCGTTAAGCTCTTTAGCAAGACACTTATTTTCATCAAACTTTATCGTTGCATACCTGGTTGTTGATTGTTTCGGTTTGTCGTACCCCAGATGTTCAAAGAACTTACATATTAAAATTGGGTTTTCTTTTTCTTTCACAGCTTGAACAAAAAACGAACAGACGAGACAATGAGATGTTGCCCATCAAGCCGGCAGGAGCATCAAAGGCTTTTCTCTCCGGAGCTGTTCATCTTGTAGTTCGTGCGCTCGACACTTATTCTTCGTTAGTTTTGGCGTCAGTGGATTTCCATAAAAGTAGTGTACATTCGTTCGCTTCTTGCTAGCTGAAGAATATAACATTTTGTAGTCAGTATGATTATTCGATGAATAAATGCTGTTTTAAATGTTTCCACTAGAAAATTAACCATATTGTTGTTGTAATTAAACCTACATGCTTTTTAAAGCTGGAGGAATTGAATGATTCCTTAAATGAGAAACTCGTCCTTAAATCAAGGAAGATACTGCGAAACTTTTCGAGCTGAACTTCTTCAAATGTTTCTTCGCTGTATTATGAGTGGGGTAGACTTGGTCGACAAAACGAAAAAGAGATCGCATTGCAAAAATACCATCTACTCGGAAGGGTAGGTAAGGTAAGCGCTCATTCCAAAAATTGCAGCGCCCACCAAATAGAAAGGGAAAGATTTTCCGCGCTTGCATAAGTACCACTTGATGGTTTTCTTTTTCCGTACTCTCGGATCCTCAAGCGACTCGAGGTGAAGAGCATTTCCCGCTCTCTCTCTCTCTCTCTCCACACTTCATGTTATGCAGCGAAAATTTCCAATCTTAATCTGTTGCTGATGTTGCAACAACATTCGCTGCGGCCCCACACTCATGTGCTTCAGCTGATGGGAAAAGCCTTTGATCTCGCACGATGTAACATGGTGGCGCACGGAACCACCGAACCGTGGCTTTAATGCGCGCACTTTGTAAAGCACAAATTAAAGCCTAAGCTACTCAGCACGAGGCGAAGGGAAAGAACAAAAAACCGCCCAAGAACTTCAACCCACCACGCTCGGTTTTTGCTAGCTGCGGCAGCAACAGGAAAGTTGAGGAAAATTGACTACCGACCGTCGCTACCGTAAGCGAATCAACAGGTAGAAATGTGTGGCACAAATTTAAGTGCTTTGAAACTGAATGCTTTGCGTCATGGTTGAGGAATGCGTCATAAGAAAAGAAAGCAAATAAATAACAGACCAGCACTGTTCGACGCAGCACAGTTTACATTTGTAAGGTGTTGCTTAAAGCAGTTTTCTTTCGTTTATTGTGTTTCACTTATTTTCATTTCGGTTTCTTCCTATTTTAAATTACGTACTTATACTGACGGAATTTTACAGTTGAAGAAATTCACACTTATAAAACGAAATTTTCCTGTTTCACACATATTTCACCTTGTATGTTTTTCAACTTGTTCACATTTATTTGTATAGGTTTAAGTGTTAGAAATTTCGTTACGAGAATAACATATCTTTCGAATGTTTTCTTTCGCTTATTATGTTTCACAGATTTTCATTTCTGTTTCTTCCTATTTTGAAAAAGGCACTTATACTGACTGAGTTTTACAATTGAACAATTTCACATTTATCAAACGAAATTTTCCTGTTTCACTCATATTTAATCCTGTATCCTTTTCAATTTGTACACATTTATTGATACAGGTTTTAGTATTAGCAATTTTATGACGAGAATGACATATGTTTTTACCAAAATACCCGGGTTGTAACACCAGGCAAATGTGTTTTCAAAAAAAGAAAACGTGAAATTTAGTACTGCTTCAAATGATCTTTTATTCTCCAGAGAATGCATGTGTTGTGGAACACATTTTCCTGATAACTACCGAAGTGTATTGTGCTGTTGATTCAACCGTGGCGACTTATAAGGTTTTTTTTTCTCACGTTGGATGAAAAACTTTGCGGCATTTGCGATGAATGCTTCCCTCGACAGCCGGGAGGAAAATGGTCTGCCTTTTTCACGCAGCGCGTTTGGCGCCTGGGAGCCCATTTGGCCAGTGTCGTTTTCACTTCGTAACAGCCACTGACGGTCATATTCATCTTTCTTATCGTTTCGTCATCTGCGTGAGGCATGCTTAGGCCTCTAGTTCGTCGTTTTTCTCTCCACTGATGCTTGTCATGCATACAGCTATCGTCGGATGTGGAGAGCATGT
Organism: Anopheles coustani; assembly: GCF_943734705.1. Lineage (NCBI taxonomy): Eukaryota > Metazoa > Arthropoda > Insecta > Diptera > Culicidae > Anopheles > Anopheles coustani. The sequence continues at coordinate 88,091,436 of NC_071289.1, forward strand.
CGACGCTCGTCGTCAGTGGCATGTCTAGGGCCAATTTCGTCTGATTATCGTATGCTTAGGCCCACACACGTTTCCAGCGAAAGCCATCTAGGCCCGGTGGAGCGACATCCAAGTAAGTGCTCCACCCGACCGGTTCACCTTTGCAGAAGCAAGAAGAACATACCCCCACGAAAAGAACATTCCCCATCAGAAAACGGTCGCTGGAGAGGGTCAACGAGGTGTGGCTCAACAGCTTAGACGTAGTTTGTCACAGCCAATTACTCATTTTCATAAACGCTCCATATGGTAACCGCTATCCATGCATGGCTCCATGCCACGGCGCTAACTGAATCTTCTTGATGTAACTAATACTCGCCAGGGGCTCCACGGACCATGGCAAACGAAGGTGACGACACTCAGCTAAGTAGCTTTTAGGCTTATCCAGCGACATGAAAAACGATGTGCCATTTTGTCACGCGTAATTGCAAAAAGGCAAAGAGTTCGGTGCTTCTCCAAGAATCGACTTACCTAAATGTTCAGGGCGTACATTAAGCTTAAAGTTATATCACCGGAGAGGATCAGGTGTCGCGCCGGAAGAATTAATAGAATCTCGGGTACTATAACATGTATAATAGTACTTCCGGAGGTGATATATTGGGAAATCCTATGATATATAAGAAAAGGGATAGAAAAAGAAACTCATTATACGTGTGTTTCTTATTTTATTTCCGTTCATTAATTCCCAACAGTTTACCAATTCCCGTTATGCTCATTACTATTACATTGTTTTATTATCCTTATCTCGTTTGATTTTAATCTTTCTCGTGACTTGACCAATTAAGATTCATTTATTACCTGATATTACAGTTTCCATTTCCCAGATACCTTGAAATCCTTTCTCATTTTTCAAAGACATCGTCCAAGGCAGAGTTACACAAAGCAAGCTGTGCGATATTTACCTTGCAAACGTCTTACGTACGCAGGGTTCCTTTGATCACTCTCAGGTGCATCCTTCGCATAGCTGCACTGAGTTAGCTATGTGAATTGGTGTGAGGTGATGCGTACCACTACACGTACTTGGAGCTTCCCGGAGCACAGGAGAGATGCCCGGTAGGGAGCATCCCCCTCACCGGCGTTGCATTGTCTTGTCGACCTTTGCCACTGTGTGCCGATCATAATTGAGTTATTTTTCAATCATCTTCACCCTGACGACGTGTGCTACCGTCGCTGCTACGGGCAGGGTTTACGGATCCCGGTTGCCAAATGAGCAACCAGCTGCTCTGGTTTTCGTGTGCGTTTGTGTGGGTGCTTCCATCACTCCGCCGTGCGTTTACTACGCCACGTAGGGCTGCTAGGTAGAGCGTGCATGTGTGTATTATATTGATGAGGAAAATTCAATTAAACATTCCCACGCTCCGGTGCAAGTAGCTTTCCGCACGACAGGCTTGCCCGTTGTGTAGATTTAATTAAATTTATGCCCTTTTCCAATCTCACTCACTCGCTCCTCTAGCTTCATCTGTTGAAGTTCCTCACCTCACTTACCCCCGGGAGATGTTTCCGAATACAGGGCGATACACACACAAGTGCTAGAAATATATCCTTCGGATCCGGGTGCGAAAGGGCACCTACACAATGGATGCGACGGGGGAAGGGAGGTTGTGGAGAGAAATATGTATCCCACAGCAATTCGGATCAGAGCCTGATTGTGCTTCGATTAACCCCCTACACCCCGGAGCGTCTGGCACCCCGGACAGGCTTCAGGTTGTTGCCGCATGATTGTCGTGTGTGGGAAACTCTTCGTTCGAGACTCTCCAGGTTTTCCCAAGGCGCAAAAGTTATGGACTGAAATCGTGGTGAGTGTATGTACCCGACAAAAATCTTAAGCTTCATTTTGCTCTCCTGGTTTACACTTCCACCCTCCTTCATACCCCTTCCTTCCTCCATCAATAAACGTACCAAAGTTCCTACGTTTGGGGGATTCCCGAACCTCTGGGACCATCAGCACAACCATAGTGTGTACAAACTTTCACAATCAGGAATAAATTTGGAGTTAATTCAGTTTACCAAGCCCGACGTGCTGCGTGCTCCTGGTGGCTGATGGTGGAAGGGGTGGCGGGGCGTGTTCGATTCGTTGTCAATTTTTGTGGAAGAAAAGTCCCGACCCTTGGATCGCTCCCACGGGATCAAGCGACCGAAGAAGTGAAGCTTACGGGAACGAACTCAACCAAAAACACATAGGAAATAAATAAATTAGAAGAATGACAGCAGGATCTACGTCTGCCATTCGAATAAAACCTCAAATTCAATCCCCAATCCCACCCCCCTTCGAGAGCTTGGGAAAAGCGTATGTTGAAAGCACTTGGACAGTATTGCGTAGAGTGCGTGGTACACAACGGGATACAAGCAAACAAACCCCCGGGGCTCAGTTTTTCCCGCTTTTTGGCTTCCATTTCTTTAACGCCGCAAAGCCACACACACACATACCGACACTCTGTGACACGCTTGAATTATGTTTGACTAAGGTTTTTATTTGCATTTCGGCTGGAGCGTGTTGTCGAACAAGGGTGGCACCGGAGGGAATGCGGAGGGGAGGAAAAAAGAAAATATTCCCCAATCCAGGGGAACAAGCCACAAGCGTCAAGTGGGTGGTGGGAAACCGCACAGGAAATCAATCGGCCTCATCGTGGCGGGCGGTTGGCAAAGGAAGACATTTTCACACTTTCCGGTTTCCGGCTTCCGGAACGAGCTTTTCCCCCGGAGTAGCAGCAGACCATGCAATCGATCGAATTGTAGTAGCACTGTGTAGCGACCCGGAAGGCGAACGAAAGTGCTGGCGTTCAATTCCTGCCCCTTCCTCCTTCCTCCTCCTTCGATCCTCATCCAAAGACCACTTACTTCCTTTTTAGCATTCATGAACCGGGGGCGAAAGTGATTCCGATCACACCCGTCCCCGGTTTGCTGGCTGGGGCGCACGTATTGTATGGGAATTTTTCCTTCTCTTTTTTCCTGCCACCATCATTTCCCTCTCCAGATGTGTCACATTTCTTTCACAAACGAACGCGAGCTTTTTGAGGCCGCACCACATTGATGGAAAGTGTTGACGATGGATGGGGCAAGGGGGAGGGGTGCGGACACTTAAAGTTCGATCCCAACATGTGGACGAGTTGATGGATAAGAGGAAGCCCAAGTGAAAGCATTCCGATGTGGCCTTAACCTCATGGGACGATGGAAGTGCTTTCCTCGAATACTTTCGCTTCGAGTGTCTAAACTGTATGCTTGATGGGAAAATGTTGGCATGACAGATGTGAAAAAGGCTTCCCTCGATGAAAAACTATCTAATAAAACGGCAGTTAAAATAGTTCAAATATAAATGATAATATACTAGTAAATGTAACTTGTAAACTAGCTGATACAAAAACCAACATAAGTAACAAAGAAACAAATGTATCAAATGTGCATCAATGGAAATCAATATTTTTCCTTTATAGTAAACCTAACCTAGTGATACATTCCATCGCAAATTCTACACAGTTTTTCAAGAGAATTTGGTTAGTATTTTGAAAACATTATCACATGTGTTATACCTTTGCAGAGTTTGGAATATATTAGCTGATATTAACACAAGTTTCTATAAATAATGCCGGTACAAAACTGATCTATGGAATTTTTAGAAATTTGCCAATGAAAGCAAAATAAACGGACTTCATGGAACGCCATAGAAATTTCCTAAATGTTCATAATGTACGCATTTCATTACACGCAAATTTTGTAAACAGTTTTTAATGACCATTTTCATTATCAATTTCACTTGTCGGGAGTAGATTCATCCCGAACGCGTCCACCCACACGTGCCTTTGTGGCCGACGGTAACAGTTTTCCCGCGCGCGCTAAAGCAGGGAAATTCCTCGGCAACAGGCCATTAGCAGCAAATTGGCAACCAATCTCGAAACCCGAACCTAGCGTCTTCTGCCGCGGTTTGTTTATTACTTTGCCAGTGGCGACGTTGCGAGCAAGTGTGCGAGCGAGCGTGCGACCCGAAACCCCCACAAACAAGATAAAATATGCTAATTCACCTTTCTCCCGCAGTGCTTTACACCCGCTACCCAATCTGTCTCGCAACCCCCCTGGCTTCTGCCGGGCGGGCTGACTCCCGACGCCATCTTTGCGATGGCAAATTCCGAATTCCGAGCGGGACCAACAGCGCTGATGAAGTAAGCGTTGCCCGTCGAGTGAGGTGAATTGCCGAAAGAAATTTATTGTAACAATTTCCTCGTTTTCGGAACCACCCCCACCCGCTTGGCGCATTTTCTTTCGGCGATTACGACGAACAGCTTTTTTTTTTCCTCGCAACACACAGTGTGAGAAAAGTCAAATAACCTTTTTTCACCCGGCCCGGATGCCATTCGATGAAGATTTGAAGGGGGAAAGTGGCGATGCCGAAGGGTGTCGATGGGGGCCGAAAGGTTATGAAATTTCCCATTTTTCCCCTAGCACAGTAGGCCTTGCTTGCTGGGTCGCTGTAATTTTTGGTTGCTTGTCATTGGTTTGGTTTTGTTTTATTTTATCCCTCCCTCCCCCCCCATCGAAGCAACCATTCGGTAGAGTATGAACGTGCTGTAAAAGCTTTAAACTTTTCCCAACCCACGGAGGGGGGGATTTTCCCGCGGAACTTTAACGCAAATAGAATAGGTTAAATCCATTGACGCGTGAGCCACCGATAAAATTCAGTTACAGTATTTTCCATGAGGGAGGGTTGATTTGAAGATTTGCCTCGACGCAAGCTCAGCAGAAAAACTTCAAGCCATCGTCACGAGGGTTGAAAAACGGTTGCGGTACGAAACCGGGGCTATTTATTTTAGATAATGCAACGTAAAAAAAAATACACACACGCACACAACGAGAAACGAAACAATCTGCCGCCAGCGAACCCTCCGACCATATTGGCGAAGCTCGTAAGTATCGTGCCTCGTCATACAGGGTGGAACTTTGGTGGAACTGGGGTAGGTGAAAATGACGTGGCAAAGGCACGAAAAATAAAACCATCCGGTAAATAAATGAAGCACATTTCACCGGTAGTTGGGTTTCATCTTCGAAGGGCACGTCGAGCGCGGCTTCCTCGTGAACCAAATTGAAGGATCAAAAAAGGGGAAAACAAGCAATGGAGACGCCTGGTGCGCCGTACCGATGGGGTCGTTGCTGCTTTCTCTCACAGCATAAACGACATACAAAAACATATAATATGTGGAGGTAAAACGAAACGAAAAAAAGGAAAACGAAACTCGACACCAGTTCGACGTTCCGAGTGTGTGCCGTCTAAGTTACGAGCTCCTGGGAGGAAGGTGATTCTACATCAAATTAATCCAGTTATGTCTCGGAGAAAGGAAGTTCCTTCGAGAGAACACACACGTCCCACGCGAGACAAGGTCCCCGCCACACGCAGGACGACGGAATGCTGCCTCGAATTGCTTTTTCGTGACGTTCTTCTAGCAACCGGTCGTCGGTTTCTACTATTGTGAGTTAAAAAGCGCATTAAGTTTCAGATGAAAATTAATTGCATTTGTCTACACTCTGACAAACCCGGCACGATGAAACAAAGCAGTTCCACCCTTAGCCAGATTTTACTCCGAAAAGGTAGATACAAAAAATGGTGTGTGTGTGTGTGTGTGTGTGTGTGCTGTATAGCTTATCAACAAAGTTCTTTACTCGACGCTCAGGACAAAAACTCGACAACAAAGTTTCAGGTTTCGAAAATGAGGCGAACTACAAACCGTGTCTGTTGCTGCTGCTGCTGTCGTTTGGTTGGAGCTTTAGAAGTTATTTGTGGCACATATTTATGTATTCATAAAGCTTGCCTTAGGGCAGCCATTGTCGTCGGGATCGATCGGATATGAAAAAGCGTTCGCCTTTACGGAGTGTCGATGACTTTACGATGCCATAAATTTGTCAGCACGTAGCTGCACCTGAGCCCCTTTCAGGGAATTGGTTGTTGTTGCTGAGTTTAGTTGCTAAAACTCCACCCTCTCTCATCCCCTCCGGCCATTTCCGGTACTTTACGCACTTTCCTGCACTGTGGAGGAAAGTGCGCACTTTGCACGAGGAGATTTGTACACTGCCATGAATAATAATAATAATAATTACTCCCAACACAGCACAATGCTGCACTATTCCATCTCGGCAAAGTAACCCCTTTCCGGTGACTGTGAAGATAATACAAATGAAAACAAAAAATAAAATAAAACCTCGTTAGTCATCCAACTGAGCCCGAACCCTGAGTACTGATTGCGCTTGGGGGAGCATAAAAATGGTAAAGTTTTCTTTGCCGCAGGACCTCAAACCGTGGCGCATAGATGTTGACGCAAAGGAATATTATTATAATTACGCAGATGATGATGATGATGGAGAACGGAGATGAGCCATTCGTCTGTGGGAACGCTGTGTTTTGCAGCGTAAGAAACTGATAACACACCTAGAGGGGGTTTACGCTTTGTGGAAAAGTCATTTTTATTAGTTTCTTCTTTGCTTCTGCTGGCGGGCGAGTGGGGACTTATTTTAATTAACGTTCCCAGGCACGATCTGATGCGCCAAATGTAATTTACAAAATGGAACGTTCTTTTGCGGAGAGACGGACCGCATTTTGCTTGTTGTTGAACCACTTCATTTCAGCAGGTGTTCGATAAAAATAAGGTGGATCAAAACCGACTGTACAACATTGTTTCATTGCCTATTTTTACCACTCAAACTACATTCAAATAAGTCAAACATAACCAAGACAAGGGTGTAATAATGGAGTTGAAAATCGAGGACGAATGACGTGGGAAGCATTCCATAACTCGATCTACAAATTCAGCCACTGGGTTTAACTCTACAATGGCATGTCGATCCTACTCAATGCCGTCAATCACTTCCATCATCACTTCGCTCCTGCCGGCATAAAACTGTCCATCACACTCGATTGTATGTAAGAGACACGTAAAGCTCTCTACAATTCTAAGAATTCAGTTATGCTCACAAGTTCAAATGATTAAAATGGCTGAAATGATGATGAGGCATTAAATATTCTATGTATCTGTAATTCATCCTTTGATTCTTTAATGTGGACAAGGTGAGTTCACGTGAGTTCAGGCAGACACAATTTTATTTTCAATCCAATCATGTTATTTTTCTATGCATTTACTCAAGCTTTGCTAATGCTGAAGGTGTATTTGCTTAAAGTGCTGAATTTATATTTATTTATAACGAATTCGAATACGGTAGTACTCTTAATTTCATGGTCAAATCGGGCCGGAATTTAATTAGACAACCGTTCTACGATCCTTCATCAATGCAACTCTCGTTTGATTTTTACTCTATTTGAGGAGAGAATGGTTTTTGGATAGAATGAAACCGTGTTTAAATTGAAGCTCAAAACAAACGCTTCATCATCTTCATAAATCATAACGCAATTGTGTTTCGTGACCGTTGTTCCAACCGTCGAACAGTAGCTCCCCCGGTGGTTCGTTGCTTTTATTACAAGCGAATGAATTTTATTGCCAATTTTCTCACCACCACCGTGGCTTTACTTTTATCGATTGTAATAAAGGGCCCATTTTATTTCTCTGCTCCTGCTGGAAGGTGTGCCGAAGGTGTGGAGGGAGAAAAATTGTGGAATATTTTTTATAGATAGCTATTAAAGTAAGAAATATTTTGTCTGAGTGCAAAAGAAACATAAAATTTAACAAATTTTCCATAGAACCATAATTCAGACCGATTGGCACCGTTTTCAGTACAGATTTCGCGGTAAATCGACTGCCTCTTCGATTCAATATGTTTTCCTCTATAAAACACCTGCTTCGACTCAAGAAGCTTGTACAAATAATTGCTTCCAACCAAGGATAAACAATCCGAGGTTGGCTCGTCGTCTGCAAATTATCGTTCCAGCTTGTTAATTCAACACAAACCACCATCATCGGCCCCCCGTCCCGTCGGTAAACAAGGTGTGCAAGATCGACCCGGAAAGCGAGATCGTTCCCATTCGTACTCCTCCTAGCACCCGAGCCGGGGTCAAACTTCCGGCCAACTTTCTGGCCACCGACCGGTGCCAAGATGTTATCGATTACCAACTTTCAACTTCTTGCCACTGCCAAACTTTCTACCGCTTGCACGACTCGGAACAAACTTTTCTCCTCCCGGCTCCGGTTCGGTGACTAAGATCGATGACCGTTCGGAGGGGAGAGAGCGGCGCGAGCAGTTCCGGCATCAAGCAAAAAAAAACAACATGTTGAAACTACCGGAATGCCTAACCGGTTGAAGCGTGGCGGCCTGAAAAGGAAACCCTTACATTTAACTGGGAAAACTTCAATACAGATCGTGTTCACAACAAAAAAAGAAAACATTAAACTTCCCATCGTGTTATTCGCACTTTACTGGACAGTTTGCAAAACCTGAACCGACCACTGGAACACGTGTTCAACTGAAGCGTTTTGAACAACGATCGGTTGACTGTTTTTTTTAATGCAAACTTTTGAAGATTTAATTAACCGCAGAAAAACATTAGAAATATTGCCAAGCCAAGTCAACACAAATTTAATGTGAAGCTGTCTAACAATTAAATATGTGAGGTATGCTACGACTCAAGTGTTTGTGTGACTGTATTAATTATATTCTTAATTAAATATCAAAATAGATTCGTGGAAACAAGAGGATTTTAATTAATCACTGATCATGAAGCACTTACACAACAAAGGAATGAAGAACCAACAACACGCAAAGCAATGTTATAGAATCGTTAATATATTTCAAAAATAAACCATTGCGATTCGAATTCCAGGAAAATGTAAAAACACTTAAAAGGACATTTTTAGAAAAAAAAAACAACAAAGTACCATCATAAAAGTAACCGTGAACAGGCAACAAATACGGGACGATTTCGTTCTATAGTGTGGCACAATTGAGCTGGCAATTTTAACGCTTGAGTAAAACAAAAACGCTTTTCGCATTTAGTCATGAACGTTACCCCGCCGTTCGTTTATTCGTTTGTAGCGGGCCGATTTGTGAAAGTATTTTTCTACGGCTTTCCCCCCAAAACAACCATGACTATCACTAGTGAGCCGATGGACCCCGGCATGGTTTTTGCCTAGCACTATTTGTTTTTCGACCCGAAACGGTACAATTGAAAAATCCACCACCAGACACCGGGAACGGGCCGACCACGGGGTGGAGCGCAAATGAAATTAAATAAATTTCTGACACTGCAAATTGGCCCAGCACCGTCAGCTGTTGGTGAAGGCACCCCTGCAGACTGCCTCCCAAACGCAACCCGTGAACTTTTTGGGAAACTCGGAGGCCTCGGGGATAATAATTGGAATGGCGGATGGTATAGAAATAGACAAAAACTGAATCCTGGAGCTATCTCGTGCGGCAGGACGCTGAAAATGTTGCTGACAGTTTTTTAATTTCGATTCCAAATTAATTAATATGGTATTCTCGTTTAGAAAAACTGTTTGGTAATGCTGGTGGAAAGCACACTAGATAGACCATTGAACTTTAATCGTATTTAGTGAGATGATGGTACAGTAATTTTAGACAAAGATTTCCAAATTAATTGGGGAAAACATGTTTAGAACATCTTAAATGAATATGTAAGTTAGTTAAAGTAGAACTAGTCAGATTGAAAGTAAACTATGTATTTTGCCTACGTGACTTATATTTCCTCTCGTACAATGTTGTTAAAATATAGTTTTAGAACAAAACTTCGAAGTTCGGTTTTATCTGAATTTCTGTAATCGGAATGCTCTCTAGGTTTTTCTATAAAATTAAAGTTTTGCTCATAATCATTTCTAGGGTACAGTTAGTTTTAAGTTATTTCTAGTAGTACTTGTTTTAAAGCATAGTTTTTCCTACATTGTGTATACTTCCAATTTCATGCGGTAAACTATGCAGATGTGCTGTGGCTGATTTCATCGCATAACCGATTTCTCTGATGCAGCAGTGGTTTTATTTCTGCATAGTTTAGTTTTAACTTCGACCGTCGTTATTCGCATCTATACTGATCCACTTTAGCAAGCTATCTATCTTGGAAGAAGCATGTTAAAACGCTTATGGTATGGTGTGCAGAACAAATGAACAAAGTTTCGCTCAATAGACAAACCATGTTGCCTTATTTTCAATAACATAACATGTCCAGTGGTTTTCATCAAAGGCGTACAGAAAAAAAACAACAGATACCCATATACACTTTGGACCTTATCATCCTCAGGAGCTAAACAACCTACAGTAATGGATTTTGAAAAGCAACAGAACACCAGAGCTGGCCGCACCTGAACACTCTAGTGACACGATAACAATAATACCATTAACCTTTTCATTTCCCGTGTGGTTTTCTTGCGAGAAAGGTAAAATTGTTCTTAAAAGCAAAGTATGAAATAAATTCCAACCGGATGGCCACGTGCATGCAGTGCAATAAAACCTGTCGGTAGTAAAAAAAGAAAAGAGGAACCTCATCCCACCAAGCCGGCGGTTCATCTGCGTCCGGAGGTGTTCCACTACGTTCGTGTTTACTTTAAAGTTGGCGCTTCGTCATCGGCCAAACGGAAGTAAAGGCAAGCACAATGAGGTGTAAAACAAAGTGCTGCACATCGTTCCTGGGTACTTTTTTCTCCCACAGCGAGAAGTTCTTGCTCGAAACTGGGACGGGAAATTGGCTGGAAAAACCCACCCCGAAGCAGCGGGGTAGCCGTGGTAATATTCGCTTAATCAAGCGGGTGATAGTGCGAGGGGTAAAAAATTCTTGTCTGCAGAGAAAGGACCAACCGGAGCGAACGATGTGCATTTAATTTCGTTATCACCCATTTTATGGCCGTCCTTTTAACTGTGGCGTGGTTAAACAAAAGAAATGAACCCAAGTTTAATAACACTCCATCAGAAGCATTAATATTGTCAGCTGTACTACGAACAACCCCGTGTCTTTGCTCCCTGCTGCTAGTTTGGATCGCTTTTTTCTACTCAAAAGGTTTTTAACATAACACATTGGTATATCCATATTCTTGCCAAAAAATAAAGAAAATGAACAAAAACACAAAAAGATTGTTAAGGAATATGTTTGTTGTTCTTTTTAATGAAAATGCTAAAACACTAAGATTCAATTAATGGTACAAAAGGAAAGAATGTAACAATAATATAAAACATTTAAGTTAAAATGTTTCTGCTTCAGAAACAGATGTCAACGGCGTTATTTTAAGGTAATGACAGTTAAAACAACTGTTAGGTCTTTACTTACCCTCTCTAGAAGTATTTAGAACGAGGATGCAAACACAAGACTGCGATGCAATAATGTTTTAATGGTTTTCCGCCTGGGCAAGATGTTTAGCTTTTTCCTCCCACCAGCCAACCACCACAAAGACGCAGCGGGCGGGCACCCATACAAGATTCCACGCTCTATTGTGGTTGCCATTGTTGGCGGCCATTGTTATGGTTTCCACCTTCAAGTGACTCTACATCATTACACCACAACAACGGAGCACTTCCTTTTCTTCGTCTGCTTGGCCCCAGCTCCCCCACTCTCCGGCGTAGTGGAAAACGGCGGAAATCCTTGGAAAGTAAACTAACTCTGCGTCGGCACAGCGACACAATGGTGGACCCAGGGTCGACCTCGGCCGACGCTGAGCGTAGCAGATTTTCCATTTCAAAGGGATTATGCCTTTTTGTGTGACCTCATTCGTGATGAAGTATTTCACCGCAGATGAGTGTGATGAAAAAGTTGGAATAAAAATGAAATGCGACACGGCCTTCGCCCTCTCCCACCACCGGCACCGGAACATATGGCAACCCGTTGCCAACAGTCCACCGCCCTGGGGTTAATCTCCTTTCGTCCATGGGGGTGAAGCTTCCTTCAACCCAAAGGTAGCCCAAACGGGATCACCATTCTTCACCATGATAGGGGAATGTGCCGCAAAATGTACGCTTTATGCGCATTGTAATTCAAAGCGACCTTAATTACACTACGATCAAATAAAGTATTTGAAATAGTAACGGCATCGTCATTACGGCTTTATCAGTTTAATTTTTCATTGTAAACATACAACATTGCAAAAATTTCCTAAAGCCAGTGGCGAATTTACATCTATCGGGGCCCTAAGCGGTAAAAAGAACGGGGCCCTAACGCAATACCCTAAAAAACGATAAATTTTCGTTTTGTTCATATGTTTCTAAACAAAATCAGAGTTAAACATTACTTTTGCCCTACAATCAAGAAGTTTACTAGCTGACTTCTCGAAATTTTGTTTTTATCAATTTTGTCTACCATTCTTATTCAACAGTTAAAGTAGGAAAATTGTATAATTTTACTTTTCTCATTAAAACCCGTATAAAATATTAGTTAAACACATACCTCGTTTTACAAGGATTAACGATTTTTATTTGAAATGGTATTCAGCTTTTTCAAATGTATGACAACATCTAAAAGGATACGTCAAAAACTGATTGCCTTCATTGAAACTGTTTAACATTTTCAACGCAATTTTTAATCCTATGCTTGATATACAATCTTGTTGTTTTGCAATCTTGCAATTACATGTTTGTTTCCAATTGATAATCTATAAACCATTTTTCTTCTGTTACTCTTCGACGCTAATTATACACCGCACCTTCCTTTCATTATTTCGTTATGGTTTTTAGCATTAATTTTTGTAAGATGCAGTAAAACTATTCATTATTGACCGGTTCCAATTTATTATTTATCGATCGTTAAAGAAAATTTATGAATTCTGTAGAATATTTGTTAAAGTATAAATATTACGAACTTGGCCCATGTAGGTTGGGGACCCCTTGCGCGCACTGTTAAATCCGCCACTGCCTAAAGCGTATTAGTTCTAAAACAAATGCAAGAACTTACTACTGTAAAATATAGTGTTTTTATTTTGAAAAAAATTTTACCAGTTCTCGTTAACGATTGATTATGCTTTTTGCCTTAAATCCTTTAAACATTGATCCTAAAAGATCTAAACGAAACGATGTTTTGTATTTTTCAATAGGAAATAAAATGGTACAACACTCATGAAGGTTCGTAGAATCTCCCCGTTGTACACTCAAACATTTTCCCCTATCACAGCGTTCCATTGATTTTCCGAGGAAAACGGAAATATGACGACTACGGCGCAGAAATCCTACCAGACAACGGCGACTGCGTGGGGAAGGTTGGTTTATTTTTCAAACGACGAATGGCGCTGTGAGCCCTATGAAAAATATATTTAAACACAAGACAACCATTTTGACCAATGGTGAGTCCTTTGTTATCATTTGTTGGTCCTGAGCGGTCGAATCATCATTTTGGAAGACTTTAGCGAGTACTTGTCCCCTCGGAAGTCCATCCACATGATTCCCTGCGAGTCCTGGGCCTCGGTCAATTTGCCCTTTAAGTAAACCCCGTTCAGATGGCTGCAAGAAACGTTTAATTAAAGGATGAGAGGGTGCCACACCGTTTTCATCGCATTCGACTCTTACCTGCGATGACACTTGTAGAACCACCAGGCACCTTTGAACACCGCGCCGCAGTTGAACGCTGCCTTGCTCTTGTCGCGATCGAACGTCGAAAAGCTCTCGTTCAGATGGATGCGCATTGCATCGCCGGCGCTGCAAGAAACACACGTTCCCAACTCCAGCAGCGCATAGTTAAGGCTTTCCGCACCTATGCGGAACCGGTTATATCGGGCCTGGGCCTTAGCTCCATCGAAATCCTCCAGCAGCACGACCAGCTCATGCGGCGCGACGTTCGTCAAGCGGTAGATGTGCTCCAATCCGAGCCAGAACTCGCCGTGCAGTGTCCCGAAACCTCGCTTGTACTCCTGCCAGTCCCGGAAGAAGTCCACCGAGCCGTCGATGCGCCGCTGGATCACGGTCCAACCGCCTCCTTCGTACTGCTGGTCACAGAGAACCGTCATCGGCTCCCGGAACGGGTGCTCCGGATCGATCTGGTAGATCCCAGACGAGCGCGATGGAATATCGTGACAAGAAGCTGCGAGCGGCACCAGAGCAGCACTACTTCCGGCTATGCGAGCCCCCGTACCGGACGGATTCACCTGGAGCTTCATGAGCAGATCGACCATCTTGGAGAGCTGACGCACGGTATCGTTCGTGAAGGTGAGCAGATCCGACTCGATCGCCTCCATCGAGTTCAACCGGGCGGACAGCAGCTCGTAGCCGAAGCCGGACAAATTTCCATAGCACACGGAACAGAGCGCAAACAGAACAAGTAACCTTCCCGTCACACTCATGATGTTAGATTCTATTTGGTTATTAAAATTCCACTAAACTAAAGAATCGTTTGAACACAGTTGCGTTCGACTCCAGCGCGCGTTGCCTACTGAGCATAAGTTATTTAATCTTCCTTCGCAATCGCCAACGATGCCGAGTTCAGTCGGTAAATCCCCGCGATGCAATCGAAGGCAGACGATGGAAAAAAAGGACCGCAAATACGGTCAAGCTTCTTGTATGATTACAGCCAATTATCAGCATCGTAGCGATGCATCAGCCATCCCATTTTATTTCTTCCATTTACTTTCATTCCAATAATCTCGCTATGGTTTTTTCTTCTCAATTGAAAGCAAATTGTAGTAGTTGATAAAGGTGCGAGTGGGACTTTTATTTGCTTGTTTGAACGTTTGTCTCAAATAAATCGGTGATAAGAGAATGTGGTAAATAGAGTGGGTTCTTATTTCCTCAATTCAATTCGCGATTGAATTCACGTAAAGAAAAATGAACTATTTTCAAATTACCATCGTTAAATTACCAGCAAAAAAGAAAGATAACATAAACGTGTTGTTTTGTAAAATACTGTTTTAAGGTCGTGTATTTGGAACAAATAATCCAGCATGACGCTTTTCAAAACAGAATTCAAGAACATTTTTCCAAACTAGCCAGGTGAACTTATTTGTTCTCCAAAAATCCCCACAAACTGCAATTTCTCCTCTTGACAAAGTTTTAAAGCATTGCTTCGTCACTTGAACGGGAAACCTGGGAAACTCGTCCTCGAGTGTCCGTAACAAGGAACTGCTGGTTACTCCGCGTTTACGGTTCAGGGGTGATTCGTTCAGTGCACGATAGTTTAGCCCACCAGCACCGGCCTCATCCACCATTTGACCATTCGATAATTCGAGTTTAATGAGAAAACTTTCTACAAACCGAGACCCGAAACTGCTACGTGGTGTTTCACGGGGTTTGGAAGGACGGGACAACCAAAAATAACAAAAATCAACCGATTGCATCGGGGAGAGAGTAGAGATCGAGTTGGAAAACAAAGCAAAGAGGAAGAAAGAGATTGAAAGGGAACGGCACGAATTTACTGGATTAATTTTTATCAATTTGGCAAAGTTTAATTAAAAATACTACCCTTCCCGCACACGGAAGTAGTTTTATGACGAGAAAGTTACGCTTAAGCTTGTCCGTCTGGCTAGGAAAGAGCCGAAGGGGCTGTAGAGCTTGTGGGAATGATGTTTAAACTGTGGATGTATTATTCATTACTGGATTACCATGCCTAATATGTCTGCATGAACAATTTATCACGTGAACGGTGCAAGGTTTGAAGTGAGTGATTATACGCTATCATGCAGACGGCTGTGGATTAAAATGGCTCCTGATGGAATCAATGTTGTGTGTACAACCGTTTCTGAATCTGAACTGAACTGAACTGAATCGTTCAACACAACACAAAGCCCCATCATCCGCACAGAATGGGGTCCTAATTGAAACGCAATTGAATCAAAAGCCACTATCCAATTTAAACGCTGGATTCTCGAAACCAGCGCCACTAATAGATTTTCCGCCACCAACGGAATCCGTACGCGTACCACAATCGGATGATCACAATAAAATGTGACTCTGTTTTATCGGGGATAATGAATCGCATTGCATTGCTGGACATTCTCTAAATCAGCTGTGTGTTGGATTTGTTTAACATCCTCGCTGGAAGCTGTTTTTTTTTTGTTTTGCAATGTATTCCAACGGGCCCAGTGACTGAACACTTTAATTGCAGGCTTTTTTCCCATTACCAGCTTTACTAGTTGGTCCAGAGATATGATTATTTTGATGTATAATTATGCAATTGCCATCTGGGGGCACTAAATCGAAAGTCAATAATCACGCGGTTTACGCCAGCCTTTGTTATTTGCGTTAGCTTCAGGACAGGAGATTAGTACAACCGATACAAAAATTACCTAATTACATTTACATGACAAATCATGCCTTCTAGTGACGCTAGTAAGTATCATTATTGCTATTTATTGAATTATGAAGTTATACCATGTACGAAGAGTGTATTAGTTGATTTTGATGATTTATTTATGGCGCAAAGTTGAATGTATCCGTTGATGATATAACCATATTATATCAAGCACCAAATATAAATATCTATTTTCTTTTGGTTATGCTGCAATTTGGTTTGTTGAAAAGTGTTTGTAATTGATGATGTTGTATTCTTAATTTGAACAAAATTTCTTAAATGATCATGCATTGATTTGCTAGATTAGATCAACAAGTTGAAATTGTTTGGCCATCGTTCAACTTGAAATTGTTGGTAAAAAAAAACAACCACACTCGAGAAGAACTAACGCTTTCACACAGAAGCATGCATGTCTCAAAAGTTTCCGACTCTAAACTACCTTTCGTTTCGTGGCGTTTTTAACCCGTTTTCTTTGCCACACGAAGAAGCTGTTGTTATTAATGCTTCAAATTTATCTTCACTCCTGTGCTGAAAGGTAACTGGTAACTCTTAATTTGCACTACCATCACTGGACGCTTTGCCCTTGAATTTTCATACTCAAAAGTTTTCGCATTCCGAAACATCTTCATTCCCTTCCATATACCCCTTCTAGGGTAAACTTTCCGTGTGCATTAATTATGACTTGTTTCTCGCCTAATAAATCAACACACCGCTGTTGGTGCTGCTCTTTGCTTTGTGGAACTGAAAAATGGGCTCCAGTTTATGGAATGATGTAAATTAAGGAATTTCTTTCAATTAAACGAGTGCTTGGATGGAGCGTAGGAAAGTTATATATTTACTTAAACGCTAATGGAAGGCAATGCGTAATCATGTTTATTGGTACATAGTATTTTTTGTTCTTTAATTATTTACCAATGAAAACCGTTTGGTTGTATTGAACATTCAATTCAGTTTGCGTCACTCAACGGTAAAATAATTGCCTCAAGTGCATGTAGCAAATAAATGCCCTCAAACGACTCTCGTGTACTACATCAAAAATCATTTGCGTTATGTGCTGAACGGAAAACCACTCACAACTCGGGCGAGCTTTCCCAACAGTCGGGATGACTTTTCGGCAACGGTCTCTGGCAGCACTCGAAACTTTAAATTGCCAATCAACGGTGCGGATTATTCGCAAATACTCGATCGACCTCCGAGCGGGTTGGAGCCGAAAGCGTCCTGACCAGCATCGACACAAACATCGACTCACTCACACAACTGCGACTGCACAACTGCGCAAGCAGTGCAATTATTAGCGACCTCTTCGGAAAATCCATCCCGGGTGCACCGCGCCGGACCTCAAACCATTGCGACCACCGTCGGATACGTCCGGCAGCTTGTTGAGCGGCTTTTCCAAACCACTAATAGTTGTAGCTTTCGCGGTACCGATTGCACATTTCCGTATGGAAATGCAACTCACAGCGCGCGTTCGAAAAGTTTCGGAAAACCGCAGTGGAAAATCGATTTCAATTCGCCGCCAGCAAACGGGGCTCGGAAAACAGTCGAATGGGTGGTGCGTGCGATTTATGGATGCAAATCGGTGGAGATTTATTCCGAAGCCAGTTGAAAACAGACTTCATCGATGCTTCATTGTTATTAACAGGTCAAAAGACGAGCGAAAAATAAACATTTTCTTGTGCAGTTCATGTTAAATCGGTCTTTTTTTTAATAAATTTTGCTATTTGTTTGTTGTTTATAAGCTCAGAATCCAAAATGTTGAAACTTTAAATATGTTTTCAAACCTGTACTAGAACATATTTTGGAACTTATTTCCATAATTCGATAGCTCAAAGTTAAACCTCTTTATGAAACTTTCTAAACTAACTCTACATTGGAGCAAAGCGTAATGCTCTTTGGTTTTTAAAACAAATGACTTATGACAGTTCCCTTTGAACTATGATGAACTAATGATACTAGTTTGCATGATTCGGCGAGCTAGGATTCAGCTTGGGATGTGTGTCCCTCTTGCATCGTGTCGTTGTAAGAATATCCACTCTATCGATCGTTAAAAACTTATGCTTAAATTCACATCGTTAGTGAAGTCAACAGTTGTTACTCTACCTCTTCAGATATGTATGATGTTTCTGAGGAAAACGTTCAGTCCTCACAACTCTGGATCTAGTTTCTACTGCCCTTTCAATTGTTTTTCTTTTTTCTTCACTTAGCTATTCACTCACTAACTTCAGGGAACTTTCCTCTCTTTTTCATGTCACAACGCACAACAAATTCGATATCAATCGGCAACAGTTATCGGAAGTTGTCAGCGGAGTTCGTTAGAGAAAGCATCGTTAGAAAAACTTATCTTTTTCTCCTCCTCTGAAAAGTGGGAGGTGGGAGGTCAGAGCAGAAGCAATTTCCGGGGAATGTACATGTTTCATCAGCCTTACATTACTTAAAAGTCCACATGTTCTAACATTTTCCTCAGAAAAGGCACGTGTTAGGCATGAAATTTTCTTCGAACTTCGAGCAGCAGAAAGAAACAAAAAGATTGTGAAATTTAGAGTTAATGATAGCTTGTAATTACTGTTCAACATGTGGGCTTTTCACATTCCTCTTCTTAAATCGCGTCCCTCCCTTCGCTTGCACGTGCTTTTTATAACGATACAAACTGCGTTTTAATGATGCCGCTCGTACTCCATCGCAAAACGTGATGTCCGATACGAACGACATGAACGGAAACAGAAAAATGTTCATAAAACTTTCGCAGCGACAAGGCAGAAAATTCCCGTTTCGAAATGACTATATTTATGAACCTATTATTAAACAGCACATATAGCACTTCGTCTGGCCCGGTCCCGGGAAAATCACCGAAGGCGTATCGGTTGTGAATTTTCCTGCCCTATTGATCCAAAGTTATTGGACAATTTCCAATTTTCCCTACCAGCTCCCTGACCACCCCCCGGAGCTGGTCGGCCGGTTATTTGGTTCTAGAATTCAAATCAGCTGATTTGAATATTCATAACATTCTTAATTCCGTTCGATTGTATAATCTGCCACCCCCCTCTTACCGTCAACTGGCAATAGGCGTTTGGTTTTTTGCGATGCCGAAAAGGTCAACTTTGAAGGAACTTGTTATTAGACAAGTTTCTGCGGCATCTTGTTAAAAGTTATTTGGGGAGGGAAGTTTTATGAGTGAACCATGCGTGCGATACTAACAGATCGAAAGTATTATTTAACGTTCAATGAATGGTTCTAACCAATGAAGAATTTAAATCTTACAACAAATAACTGTTTGAAGCAACGCTGATAAACTTCAATATACATTTTTCTATCAAAGTCATGTGAGACACATGCTGTGGGGAGTTAAAAAAATACCTCTTTTTAACTTTAACACGAAAGTAACTTTGACTTCAACAAACGCAAGAGCTAACTCACCAACAAATGGTACTTCACCCGGCCCAAGGGGTGGTGTACTATCTGAACCCGTTATATTGTTCCTGGGTTTTTATTTACAACCTTACTTTTATTTTATTTACCGCTCTCGTTTTTCTTCCGGTCCAACTTACATCTGCTCATCATTGGTTCGTGCTGTGTTCGCTTCTTTTTACCCTCGGAGAAACACATTTTATTCTCTCAAGATTTTTTCGCCCAACATCCTCGAAACCATTCCGGTCCCTGTACGAAACATATGTTACAGCAATGCCATTAGAAAGTACATCTCATCCACCCTGCGCCGGACCGCCCGCCCGAACGGAAGCGTTCCGGGATCTGTTTCCGACAACCCAATGAAAAATAACCAGACGCCAGCTGTGGGCCACCTTCGGCGAGTGTCCTGTGCGATGCTGGAAAACTGGCACTGCACTTTCCCGCTTTCACCTTTCACTCTGGCTCTCCTAACTCTCTTAAGGACAATTATGGGTTGAAAATAAAGCATAAACACACAAAGTGGGACAGCATGCGCCATCCTCAAGCCCTTGCAACCCTTGAAGCGGCTAAGAAAGTTTTCTCTGCGACAATTGTCCGGCGTTCTTACGTCGTCCCGGAAAGCATGATGGTGTTGAATGGTGTTAATATTTTTTCTTGTCTCTCTGTTCCACTTCATAAACACTGGTACTAAGGAAGGATATGAAATGTATGACACGGCTCGACTTTCAGCGCAGCATGTTTGAGCCACGTACGACCGAGTCGAGGAGGGTAAGCATGCAGAACGGATGATGCTCGTTATGCGCTATTTAAGAGGACACTTTTTTAAAGACTCGATTTATCATAACCACCCCAAAAGAAAGGGTGTGACAGTGGTGAACATCCCTAGTTTGTCTGCTCACTGATTGGTGAGCTTAAAGCTAATTTCTTTTTTTGTTTTCAGACGGACGCTTAAGTCCGCCATTACTTTACCCCCGGAAATGAAACGCTTGGGCGAGGATTTATCACTGTCCGCTTGACGAATAAACTTGTTCACTTATTTCCACTCGAGCAATGATAAATTAAATACTGTTTGGCTGCATCCTTTGGCCACCGTGGAGCAGCTCTCGGGCGAAATTCGAAACAATTTGGCCGTCCGCTTGTGGAATCGTGTTTCAAGCATTTTGCAGCATTTTCCGCCTAAACGAGGAAAGGAAAAGCGAAGCTCGCACATTCAGACCAATACAGCGGGTTCTTGGAGTCATTTATCAATCTGTCAATAAGAGCCCTTCGAGGTTCGAGCTCGTCCTAACCTCATCCATCCATCTATCCATCCGTCCGCGACTATCTCGAGCGATCTCGTCTTCTGCGCCACTTCTGATCTCAGGCCCGGCTCGTCAAGTATCAGCTCATCAATTAATCTTTTCCCGCTTCTGGCAAAATAACGGCGGAACAGATTGCAGTCGTCCGAAGGCGTTAAGTCAGTGTGGCTTTGCTCCCGGATCCCTCCCTACTTTTGGGAACGGAGGGGAAAGTTAACAAACGGTTCTCAGAAAACTCGACTCAAGTTAAAATCGAATCAAACACGCGCCCCCTCGCCCGGCTCAAGCGGCCCCACTTTTCCTCGGTCCGTTTATTTCCGACAAACTTGTTCAACTCATGCGAGCAACCAGGGGCAGGAATGGTTTAAAAAGTCATTATGGTTTCAATTATTGAACATACTTGAGCGAAGAAACGAAACGACCGAAGTGCACTTGCTCGAGCACAATTGATAACGAAGTTAAATTAATTGCCTAAATTTAATTGCTAATATAATTGATTCCATCAAGAAATCACTGAAAGGTCAACAGAACGGTTTTTGTAGTGATGTGAATATTTTAAGAGTCAGATTTTCAGCCAAAATCAATTTATTACAATTTAATTTGTTCTAAAAGGGAAATGTTGAGTTAAGTTTGTTAAGTAAACCTTTCACGAAGGATTTTAATGAAGTTAAAAATGTCTTCAATTTCTCTAAAAATATTTATAAAACGTTTCATACCTACGAATGGAATGTAGACTGAGTTAAGCTGAAACTTCAAATGTGAAAGAATTGCCCTCCAAATAAAACAATATTTTAACGAGCACGCGATAAAATTAAATCTTTTACTATGAAATGAAAATCGATCGGTTGAAAAAGATTTTGAAGATCACTTTTAATTAGTACAGCGGGATGAAATTTAGCTTAAGCGCATTCTACTCATGATGACAAAGTTTTATCTCTTTTATCATATCCGATAACCGCGTCAGACATCCTTTAATCTCAACATACTTTCCAACCTGTTTAATCTTCCGGTGGCCCCGAAATGCGTCTCACTTTTCAGCGTTTATTATCATGTGTGGTCAAGTTTTCCGACCCCAACCGCATCAAACACATACACACACACCCGGGCATGGGCACACGAACCCGACAATGGTTACCAACAGCACTGCAGTCGACGCCGTAAAGCACCTTCTGCTGACAGGTTCGAGTTATTAATGGTCACCGGCATCATCAAAGCAACTTACGTTACACGGGTGGCCCACCCCCTACCCCGGATGCGTCCGGGGATCGGGGTAAACCGCAACATATCATCACCGTTATAGTGTGCACCCGATACCACCCGAAAGGCATCGAACCGCAGCAAGCGGGTTTTCCGTTATTAATATGTAAGGCTAGCGGTGGGCACGTGTCAGGCTGTCTCGAGCTTAATCCTGCTCCAAATTGGGGGGTGAGAGTACATTTTTAGGACAACTTACCAGCTCGAACGGTGCAAGAAAAATGCTTTTGTGATGTGACGCAATAAAACCACCATTTGAGTTCACAAAAATCACTATTTATTCATGCCGCATTCATGTACGCTTCATTTTCAATTAGTAAAACTTTCCACCACTTTTCTTTTGCTAGAAAATGTTGAGTCATAATCCTCTCTTTCTTTCTTTCTCTTTCTCTCTTTTACTCTCTCGGTTTATCCCACTGAATTGTGTCGATACTCTTTGATTTCTTCTATTTGTTTTTAATATCATAAGTCCTTTCACTTTGCTTTTGATCTGTATATGGTTAGGTGTATACGAACATTTAAAAATATGTGTTGGCCATTTTTGTCCCCTCATCTTGTAAACACTGGGACGCGTGTGACTGACTCCCACGATTGTTTCATTTTTACATCTTTTATTTGCTTTTTGTTCTCGTTTTCTTTGGATTTCCATCTGCTAGAGTTTATCAGCGACGCCATCGTGTGAGTTGGGGATGTACGACACCGACGAAAAGAGGGATTTGCTGATGGATGAAGGTCCTTTAAGGATTTATTTCGATTTATGTTTTTTTTTTCCATCAACACACTGTTCTTTCGGATAGATTTGCATCGGGCCCCATCACACACCCACACCTAAAGCAACGCAACGAAAGCCCGTTCCAGATGGATTGTGAAAGGGAAAAAGAAAATCTTCAAACCGCAGCCAGGACGCAACTAGCGCCTGAAGCGTCCCTTTGACAGCTTCCACCGGGATCGGGCGAGCCAAACCTAGGGCACGTCCTCCGCCTCGGCGTCGTGGTCGTTGTAGATGTCGTAGCCGGTCTGCATCTGGGGGTTGAGCGTGTCGTCCGTCTTCTCCGTGGCGGTCGTGTTGTATCCTATCTCGTGGTAGCGGATCGGGTAGGTCAACTGATTGCCCTTGTCCCATGTGTACAGCTCCTACGGGGTTGTCAGGTGCGCGGCCGAGACACCGGGCGGGGGGAGAGAAAGAGAGCCCGTTAAATGCTTGACGGTGGTGCGCATGTGGAAGTCTTGCGAAGGGTCCATAAAGTCGACCCACAAGCTCAACTTCCCCAAAAGCTACCAGCTTCTTGACGCATGAATGAAGGATGAGAGCCGTACACCCAACCCCGCTGCACCCTTTCCCCGTTCCGGGGGCGTTCGTATGTGTTCGGAATTGCTAAGAACGGCGGCACGGGATAGACATAGGTACGGCACACACACGTGCTCGGTGGAATATTTATTTCTTGGTGAAAAGTTAGATGCTCGAAGTTCAATATTTGATTAGGCTACTTGGCCCTTCCACTGGCGGAACCTAACCTTTGGAAGGAAATATGGTAGAATAAATGGCAACGGTGAAGGGGAGGAATGTTTGCCAAGGACGTGGTCGAGGGACGGCACGAAAAGAACCAATTTAATTCGATTTCCCACGGATGCGAGGGAAAGTTGTTGATCTAAGGAAATTAATTTCCTCAAGAGAATTGCGCTTGGAATGGTGGCACTGTTGCCGCTTTTCATTTCTGGTTTTTTTTCCGCTCAAGCGTTACACACATTTTATTCTCGGTGTCTATTAATGTTCCCTATAGCGTACTTAATGCACAGCAAAGGAACTCAAATAGATGATGCAATAATTTGAGATGTCTTCTTGTAACCCCGAGATGTACTGCATCATTGATGCCAGATGTGCTTCCAACGGGACCGAGCAACAAACAATAAAACATGTACATTTTGTAAATCATAGCACAAACCCTCCTACACCATAACATCCACCACCGAACATCATTTGTTTCGTTGCACTCTATTTCCTGAAGCACTTGAAGGAGGACACCCAGCCCGGGGTTTCCCGTTCAAGATCATTCGTTCTCTTTAGCAAAATGGCTTTGTCATTACTTTTACTACACAGCTGCAAGGAACCGTGCACCAGCATCCTCCGCTGGAGATCCCGAGGAAATGCTCCGATTTCAAATAAGACGGTCCACAAACATCAAACAACGACAATGGCACCAAAAGCAACAGCGTAATGCAAACAGTCCTCGGACCTCATGTAACTGATTGTCTCATTAATTATAGATTCTTGTGCGGAAGTAGGAGAGAGAGACTCGAGCGGAAATAAAATACACCGCCCCACCGTCTGCTCCCCCACGCACGATGGAGGAAAACAAGAGCCGGAAACCCGTTTCCCACTTTGTCCTTTTTGGCGCGTTCTGTCATCAAACGAACGGGGATGGAAAGGGTGCACCAAACTCACGGTAAATTTGCCTCACTTCCTCGAGTGCAGTTTCTGGTGGAGAGAAATGTATTCGGTTACCTTGCTTTTGTAGTTATATCCGACGGTGGTCGTCTTCCGGAACGGGTTCGTAAACACGAGGTTCACTTCGAGCAGCTTGCTGTGGTAGAGGTCGAGGGCGAGCCGAATCTTGGTGTTCCGCTCGGTGACGGAATCGATCGCGTACAGGACGCCGCACACGATGAACATCTCGCCCACCTTGTGATGGTTCACGCTAATGTTCCAGCCGTACTGCACCGTCAAATTATTTTCGTTCAGCTAGGGGAAAGGGGGAGTGAAAATTACAATGTTACATCGGTGTTGTTTTTCGCACGAAAATTAGACGCGACGATGGCCGTGATGCACCGGTGCGGAATTGGGTTAATGCAACTACGACGGTTGCTGCGTGCAAGTGCACATCGGTTGACGCTTCTCCCGGGGAATGGAAATTGAAAACCATCGCTTTCGACCACCGCGAGCGCAGAATTAATCTTTCTCACCTTGGCAACCATTGTGTTGTTCGAATCTGGCGTACCGTAAATCACCCACAGCCCATTATCGTCGACGTTGAAGTCCATGTAATTAATTTCGGTGGTGTACAGATAATTGGAACCGTTCGTCGTGGCGCCCTCGAGCTCGTTCATTGCTGGCGAAAGCAAAAGGAAAATACGGATTTGTTAGTTTTTCACCACCACCGGTGTGACGGAAAACGTTGCCAACAGGCTTCAGTGATTTTGACAGGTGCAATTCTCCTTCCACGACTACTACGATGACGCTCCCCGTCGTTGGCATGCATCGACGCACTTGCTAGTTGGTAGTTTGTTGCACCGACGAGCACTTGTGCTTTTAAGCGAATAGATTGATCCCTCACCTGTCTGTCGTTCCACGTTCAAGTCGAACTTGATGATTCGCGGCGAGTTGCGTTCATTGTAGTAGAACGAACCGTTGTAGACGACGTGTGCGTTGCCCTGGAAACAGGTAAGCCGACGGTAAGTATGATTTGTTTGAAATTGGCAAAATTTAGTTCAACATTTGGGTTGGTATTACACACACGAATGCAAACAACAGCGATTTTCAAATCAAAAGTGAAAAGCATAAGTATTCTATTTTCCAAATTCAAAAATTCAAAATAGAATTCGAATAGTTCCAGTAAGATCGAAAACATTAAACATTAAAGTGATTCGTAGAATGCAATGGATAGTCCCTATCAGAGCTAGTGTAAGTTGGGAATCAAAAGCAAAAGAAATCACGGAAAGCATTGTGGGAGTGGGACTTTTTGGAAAACTGTTCCTGACTACCAACTTTTCAACTATCGACAGGCTGCAACATCAATGGGAAACTTAGCCGGAAACTTTTAGCCCGTAGTGCCCCTCTCGAAACGATTCGGGTAGGGCCACCCTGTTAACTCCACACGACAAAGTCCCTTCACACACACACACACACACACACACACATTTCGGTCGTCGAAACTGAACGGAGCGTGAACGGAGGAGTACCTACCCGGAAGGGGCGCTCCAGCCGGTACGTCTTGGTGGCGACATTGTTCCGGTACGTGGTCTTGTTGACGAACTCGTACAGCCGGTGGGTGTCGTTCTCCCTGGTGGCCCAAACTTTGCCCTCCATCACCTCGCTCCGGGCGGCCGGATCCTTCAGCCAGGCGCCGTACGACTGCTCGGTGTACTTGTGGTAGACCGGTTTGCCGACCGCGTACAGGACACAGTCTGGAAAGTGGGTACGTTAGAGATGGATGAAGCGGTGGCGTATCACGACCCCGGATTGCTGTTGCCCTGGTGCTAATTTGCTACTAATAAGGTGCCGGACGGACGGATAGGCAAATTTACTCGATAATTTGGCACTGTTTGCGAAGCCAACGGAAGAGCAGTTGTGGAAATCATTATCATTTTGTATTAATTAATTTAAATCCTTAATTTCAACAATTCGTTTGACACGTTAAAGAATAATTTTGGGTTCGATAAATGGAAGTGTCTCTTTCAATGTAATTTCTAGTTAACCCTTGTGATCTGATTTAAATAGTTATTCATTCTAAATCTCTTTTAAGACTTGTTCCTAACATCTCCTAGTGTTAATCAACAATTTAAAATAAATCTTCTTACTATCTTGAGCAATATTTTATCATCAACTGTGTATTCTGTAGGGTAAATATGAATTACGGGAACCCGCAAGGATGTCTACGCCTGGTCAGTCGATTTACCTGTCGTCCTGTTGGGTAATCCGGTGAAGCTGACATTTCCGATGGGTTTGATTTCCAGACTGCCAGAGAACAGATCGTACATCGACACGATGTTATCTTTGCACTTGAGGTCCCTGGCGGGCGGAAGCAATCGACGTCGACGGTCAGAAGAAAAAAAAAACCCCAAAACGCAAAAGGTCAGTACCGCATCATTGCGAGGCCGGCCTCTAATTAACTTTCGTCGGCGCTGGCGAGCTTACCTCGGATCCGGACACTCCGGGCAGGTCGTCGGCGGTCCGCAGATGTCCTCGTACGACTCCTTCTCCGGTGGCTTGGTGCCGTACACGTTGGTGTCGGTCGAGCCCGGCGGCCGGATGATGTACGGCGAGTGCTCCATCAGATGAAACTCGGCCTCGGTCACGCCGAGCTCGTTCTTCGCCGCGCAGTGATACTCGCCGAAATCGTTCGGCCGGATGTTGGTGATGTTCAACCGCATAACGGATTTGTAGCTAGATGAGATTTTGTTTTTGTTGTTAGCGTTTGGAGTTCACGTGAGCGGTGGGTGGAAAAGAAATTGTGGGACGGTCGGAGATGGAAAGTCAAACGCCACACCGGGGAGTGACACAAGTCGTCGCCATGTTTGCGATGGCGCGTTCGACGCTGTCGTCCGGCCGAACTAAGCACTCATAAAACTCAATTACTAATTTCAGGTTTCGTTTAACACAATTTGGGCCGGCCGGCTGGACCGAACGTGGTCATCAGGCCGTGATGTTGAATGGTCGGTGTATGAATATAGCGAGCTTTAACAAGGCAGGGCAGGGTCATTTTTAGCAGACAGCACGTGCAAAAATTGTGCAGCAGACTTTTTGATTATGCACAAACAAACGCTTTAGGAATACTAAAAAAAGAAGTTAATAAAAGTAAACAAACATTTTACAATCATTTCATTAGATTGTACTGGTGCGTCTGTTCATGAAAGAGTAGACTAGAGAACACAACAAGGGTTTCATAAAAGAAAGAAACAAAAAAGCTTTGTGAACGACTCAAACTACATTAGACTGTTTTAAAACAGAGCTACTTTTTTGTGCCGATGTGAAAATAACACAACTTCATGAATTTTATCAACAGCAACTTTCACTGACTCTCCGAGCGGAACATTTTATTTACTAAAGATGTGGAAGTCTAGTTCTGGTGGGGATGTTTTACTGAATTACCCTGCTCTGCCGTAATCAAGAGACACCGGAACGACTGGAATTGGACAAGCCAGTGAAAGTCCACTAATTAAACAACAAACGCAAACAATCCATCGCCAACGGGATCTGTGTCATTTGTATTCTTTTTGTTTTGCCCGCTTCCGGTAGCATGTTCCAAGTTACATTTTCATAGTGAATAATGGACTGGTTTTTATCCGGAATCGAGAAACGACTGCGACTGAGGAATCTGGTTGACAACGGATGGAAAAAGCAGGAAGAAAATTTCCCCATTTTCATTCCGTTTTGCTCGGGGGAAAAGCGAAAACAGGAGGAATGTAAAAACACGCCTGAAAAGTCTCCTGGTTGGGCCTACGTCACGTCACGGGAGGAAATCGAAAATGTTTTTCCACTAAAAACCAACATTAAATTGGGAAAGAAAAGTGAAACGGAAATTCTCTTGCCGTGGAGCTAGAAGTCCTTACACAACAACTGTAACAAACGAATTTGTTTATGCTTGTTGGCTAGTTAAGAAGATGTTTACTCGTTAGCTAAATGGAAAAACAATCGTGAAAATGCCTCTCTTGCTCAATAATGCTACGTTAGGGCATCCAGGATATCGATTTGACATACTTTGGCTTCTATATCGATCGGGTTCTTATAGACACGCCGTGCCACGAACCGGAGCTCCTTTAACACTCCTTTCTCTACTTACCCGTCGTAATGGGTTTCCATCTGAAATTTATCGCCATGCTCCAGCAGCCGCCCGCCGGGATAGCGTTCCCAGTACTTCAGTGCCTCGGGGAATGCTTCCACCTGTAATTACACAAAACCGATAGCGATGGTTACGGCCGGTCGAACGGATACGAGGATGGGAATGGTCCGGTGGGAGAATGGTTATTGACAAGTGATGCATTTTATTTTTGACGGAGCTCGAAACCTGGGATGATGATAATCATGTGTTGTTAAAGTTTCCGAGAAGCAGCATAAAATTATCCGCTTAAATATTATTGACAGGCGCATCACTGAATTAATGTTTTTCCAGCATCATCACAGATATGGTATTTATGTTCAAACAGACAGTGGTTAAAAAAAAAAAGAAATAATAGCATGTTTCACGATGTTCAATTATTTCTGACTGACATGGGAAAAACATCTTTAACAGACCCATTCGATATCAATTTAACTTCGAATCCAAACCAACGTTCTGAGAAGCACGTTCGATAACGGGAGGTTCTCGAACTTTAATCCCTTCCACATCTTTACAGTACCAAACATTCACCAGAAAAGTGAAATTGCCCCCATGGAGGAAAAAACAACACAACCACCTGCTGCTTTCCATTTTCCCTACTACCTACATCCGTTTTCAATCTTTACTTTCTATTCTCGGATACTTTCCCGAGAAAAAAAAGAAGAAAGCCGACCAGAAATGGCGCTCGATGAGATTCAATTTAGATTTATGAGTTCACTGCACGTGGTTGGGCAGCGGTTACCGATTTGATTCGGTTCTGTGCTTCACCCACTCGCATGCGGCTCGTAGACGGAGAAAACGGGGGAAACCCCTAAGCCAGAACCTAACCCTCGGTGGGCCGAACGCGCCGGGTGGAGGGGGGGTGAAAGGGTGGAAAAGTTTAATAAGATTTATGGTGGTGAATCAATTTGCGGTTTACTCGTAGAAAATAAGAAAAGCACCAAGCGGAACCGAAAACGGCCTGTCAAAAGTGTTCTACCGAAAAAAAATCTGTAATCGTGGGTTCTTTAGGCAATGATATACACAGAAATAAAAAAGATAACAACCACCATGCTACAATAACAGATTTTTTTCTACAACAACAGCGTTACATGTTCCCCACATGCCCATGAAAAATAGGCCGTACACCGTGTGCTGGGGAGAAAGAACCAAATTTATGAGTCGTAATTTGGGATGCTTTCCGCACGAGAAAACCGCATCCAACCGGGTCCTCTACAAAAATGGAAAATGGCTCCCGGCTGCATCGAAACCCGTTCCCGGACAGATTGCGTCCACTCGAGCCACGTGATGGAAAGGCCTTACGGAGGGTCTCATTTTTCTTGCCTCACAACGGCAGGGGGGTTTTAAACGTGCCCCAATAACGGTTTATTTCTCCTTTTGGGACAGATTGGCATATCTTGAAGAACGATTTTGAACGTTTTTTTGGTTTTAAACGGTTTAAATTGGGGGATTTCTTTTGGAAATAACACGCTACGCTCCGGGGGAATCCTGAGAATGAAGGGTTTTGTGAACGCACACTTACCTCACAGACGAACGTCACCGTGGAACCGTTGTGTGCGTACGCCATTTGATTCCGCACGCGTATCAAGGGTGCAACTGTGGAAGAAATGTAAATGTGTAGTAGGGGGGCAAAAAACAGAAGGAAAATTGAACTGGCGTATCATTAAACCCAACGAAGGCCAGACTTTAAGTAAAGCTGGCTGAAGTGGGAAAATCCGATTGCTCGCTTTTCCGAGGAACGTCCTCAATGATGAACTTGCATCATTTTCGCACGAGTCTTCATTTCGTGGCATTAAATCAGCATGTTATCTCGCTCGATGCTGACGCTGCATCGCTTACAGCCGTGATCCTTATTAGTCCCGGTTGGGTTCCGAGAGTTTGGCGAGAAGCCCTTCTCACTTGGAGTCGGTCGATTACAACGTAGCAATCCTCCACACCGAAGCCTTATTGGCAGCGAGAACACATGTTGCCGTACGTCGGGAAAGGCTCCGAATTCGACCGGCTTTCACTAGGATGAGGTCCTAAGCAAGGCAGCGTCTTCATCCCCCATTACAGACCCTTTGCAAATAGCTGCCCTTTTTCAGCCGTCCTCGAGAGTGTGTGAACTTGCCAGCCGAAACGAAAGGATCGTGCAATTGCACTCCGGTTTCGGAGCGCTCAAGTGTGGTCATTTGGGTTTCGCAGGCACTTGCAAGGATCATCAATCGCCCGGAGGGTCAAAGTGCACGATTGTCTGGCGAAGCCTGCAGCCAGCTTCCCACCGATAGTGGAACCCCCCATTCTTCTTCCGCCCGAAAACTTACAGTGCACTTCGATGTTGAACGTCTGGTTCGCCGGGGGTGAGATGCCATTGTCCGCCAGACATTGGTACGCGCCCATGTGCACTCGATTGATTTTGGTGATGTTGAGCGTGTGGCCTGCCATCGATGTCGCTGTGGAAGAGGGAGAGGAAAAACGAGTGAAAGCGGTGGCGGCGGCACATCTAACGATGGTGGTCGACGAGAGCATCCTTTTTCCGTGCGGAATAATCGCTGATGCAGAAAGTTGCCATTGTGCCGGGGCGCATTGTGTTCGTACTTTCGGAAAGGCCTTTCCTCTTTTTTTTTCTTCCCATTTGTGGTTTTTACCAAGCGCTAGAGTAACCGTTCCGAATGGCCGATAGCGATGGGATTCACTATTTGCCTCGAACCCCATTATTGACCCCGAGCTGAGCGTCGGCTCGTGGAGTGGTTGAGACCCCACGTGGGGTGCCATTGTAATTTGCCGCAGAACCGGATGTTCGCCGCGGAGAATCATGCCGAAGCCAACTTACCTTCCCAGGCACCGTTGGAAATGGTTTTCCCGTCCGCCCGGCGCCACTCGACGTGCGGTCGGGGTGTCCCGGTGGCGGCGCATCGTAGCCGCAGGTGTGTCCCCTCGTGCACCACGATGGGGCGGAGGGCCTCGACGGTGCCGGAGCCGGCGATGGACGGCGGGACGAGCAGCTCGTTCGAGAACGTATCGTTCACCTTCACCTTCCACGCGTTGATGCCGGGCGTTCCCGGGGTGCCGTTCGTACCCGGCCGGCCCGGTTTGCCCTTCGGGCCGTGGATTCCTGGAAGCGAGAGGAACACGATCAAACACGAGCTCGAGCTGAAAGCAGCACAAACCGCACACCACCTCCGCAAACCCCGGAGTGAGATTGATTTCTTGTCGTGCGCGTTCTAGAAGGTGCTTTCCGTTCGAACGCAATGTAATGATGTTTAACGACCGGGGGGAAGGGAAAGGGAAGGAGGGAAGAGACGGTCGTTGGATCACCGGGTGTAAGCTCGTTTGCTGGCTAAATCTGCACTCTTCCACCATGATCCAGAATACCACAAAAGCTTCTAACAAAGTGTGTGAACATTTCACAAAGCCTTCAGCTGAACAGGATACTGGGAAACATGTAACATATTTTTCTCCATGTTTCATTTTTTCTGATCCACTGTCTTTAAAAAGTTGTTTGGATTAGAGGCATACAACCATGAGTTTTAACAATATAGGCATAACGGCCATATTCGTTCAAGCCTGCCTTTGTAGGCTTTTACTAGACCTTTTCTCTTTGTGTACGTGAATAGTTAGTCCTGTCGTACAAGGGAGGGTTCGGTTTCGGTTGCGATTTGATAGCTTTAAAATTAGTTAAAAACAAATGTAAAAATATTAAAATTCCAAAAATAGTATTTTGTAAACAAAAAACAAAATGTTTTTATCTATCAGCTATTATAGTTATACAAAAGCATTGTTAGAACTAAATTATTTGTTCAGAACAAAAATGATACACAAGTTTACAAAATGAACACTTTTTAGTTGACATTTTATTTGTCTTGAAGTCCTGCTGAAAATTTTGTATTACTTTGGATGGTCTTGAACAAATATTAGCATATTTTCGAAATTCATACATTGAAAAGGTTTCTACAAAAAGTAAAAATCAAACGTTGAGAGCGTATAAAAAACAATTGCCCCTCTAAAGATAAAGAAACAATGTTTTCACATTTTTGATTTTTCACTTTTCCTCGACCAAATGATGCTATTTTCCGTGCATCAGTTTAGGGTGTACCGTTAACCCTTAGAGTAAAATAAATGTGCAACGCTCTTACCCTTTCCTCGTGGCTCGCCCTTGCTGTCGAAACCAATCAATCTGCATTTGGAGTCGATAAATCGAACACCGGGCGCCAGCGGGCGGGAAAGCGGGCGCAATCCCTCCGAGGATCAACGATGGTTGTGAAAACATAATCATGGCTGAGAAATTGCGCCGATTTTCGGCGAGAGTCAACACCGCGCCAACCCCGAATCCCCGCAACCCAAACAATCTATTTCGGTTCGGCGGGAGGATTCGATCGATGAAAGACACTTTCAAGCCGCCCATTCCGCGCCCTGTTCTCGCGCTCAAAGCTCAAGAGGAAAAGCGTCCACATTCGCTGGTTCGGATCTTACACCAGCTACTCCGAAGATGCATTGCAAACATTTAATCAATTCGAAGCTCAATCCGATGGTTCGGGTTGTTGGATTGAAGATGGATTGTAACTGGTTCAATGAGGAGTGGTAGGAAGGGTGAAAGTACGCGAAGGTGATGCTAGCAGCACTGTAAATCTTCGAATCGTTACCAGTTTATTTAACGCCGGTGCAAAACAAACAAGCCTTTGAAGCGAAAAGGGGAGCCGAACAAGCAAAATGGTGGAAATCGATTTCATTTCGATTGGCTTTCGCTACTTTTTCGAAAGTTAAGAAAGGGCTCGGTTGTTGAAGGCTCTTGGAAGGTAAAGAGGTTGTTGGTAAGGATTAAATATTAGACTTTCATCCTAGATGAGTCACAAAAAGCGAACTCACTGTTCTAATTCATCTTTGTACTGTCTTTTAAATGTTTAGGTACTCAGGAAAGCGAGAACTAACGTATATTGAACATTTCTGTTAATTAACTTCAAAGCGCATCCTTGTGCGTTTAAGATTGTGTAACAGGACGGAAGCACAAAGCCCATTCTACCCATGAATCTCAGCCTCTAATTAGCTTTACAAGCATACGCGTCATTCTCCGTACATAACCCGCATTGATACAGGTTTAGAAATCTCGATAAACATCAACTAATTCCAAGAATCACTTTGGAAGCACACAACAAACACGGCCATGCGTGAAAGCACAAGCACTTGTGTTCCTGGTATGCTAATTATCTGACTTACCGCGTGGTCCAGGCAGCCCGGGTGGCCCTGGTGGTCCCATCGGTCCCGGTAGTCCTGTGGGAAATCGAGTGGAAAACTCCTTACATTATGACGTACCGTAATCGGAGATGCATTCATGCGATGCTCGAAGCCATCGGTTCGAGTTCGCAATCGAAGCTTAGAGTGCATCACAAGAGCGTACCGTCTTTGCCATCGATTCCGTGGCGTCCGTCGATACCGGGAATGCCGTCCTTGCCATCCTTGCCCGGAATCCCGTCGGCCCCCGCCCGTCCCGGGACACCGTCCAGACCGGGCTCACCCGGCACTCCGTCCCGCCCGTCGAGCCCAAGGTTGCCCGGGTAGCCGATCTCGCCCTTGGGTCCCCGCGGACCCGGCTTTCCTTCGCGCCCGTCCACCCCCGCCGGCCCTGGCAGGCCCGGATCGCCCCGGTTGCCCTTCGGACCCGGGATGCCGGGCAGTCCGGGGGGTCCCGGTGGACAGTATTCCTTCGTCGCTCGGCAGAAGCCGGTGATGGCATCGAACTGCAATGCGAAGAAAATTCAAAATATGTATGTTATTTATCGAAGCAAGAAAATTGGCCAACCTTAACCAATGGGCTAAAGTATATTTGAAAAATAAATAAATAAAAATAAAATATAACAAATTTGACTTCTTGGAAAAATTGAAAATCATGTGGTTCAATAGTTCAATTGGCAGAATCATCTATCAAATTATTTTGATTTGCGACTGCTTTCTAGAGAGCAAATTTTAAAATTGATTTCAACTTAAATTAGAAACCTACCATAGGTTTGTTTTATTCAGTAAAAAGTTTAAAACAATCTGTTTACAGCAAAAACAACTCAAACCCAAGCAGGGTGTATTAAAAATAAATGAAAAAAATGTTTCAACACTATGAAAATAAAGCTCAAGCAAACCGTATTTATTTTAAATAAGGTCCCATCAACTTAAATTAGAAACCTACCATAGGTTTGTTTTATTCAGTTAAAAGTTTAAAATAATCTGTTTATTACAAAAACAACTCAAACCAACGCAGAGTGTATTAAAAATTAATGAAAAAAATGTTTGAAGACTATAAATCTCAAGCAAACTCAGGCAAAACATTATGAACAACAACAAGGGAGAGCGGAAAATCCAATGAAATAATTAAACCATCGTATTAATTATAAATAAGGGCCCATCGCACATACACACACACATATGCTGAGATCGATATTCCCAGCCTTAATTAATGTTAATGAAAATAGCGTTAACAGCAATTGCATTCCATCAATCCGGCCACCAAGAGACGCCGGCCTGGAAAGTGTCCCCGTCATTTCCGCCATTTATGTTTATTGGATTTTGCGCTCGAGCCCGGATCGGAAACCGATTGACCGATAGTGAGCGATCGGATCGGAAGCGATTGGAACCGGAGGCACCGCATAACCATTTTACGACAATTGCCATAAAATTCGCTTCCGTGATCCGCAAGAACCCGAGGGAAGGGATTTTTTGGATTTTTCTCCGACCCGCCGGAATGGTCCTTTCTTGTTGAACGATCGGATCATATGATACTCCAGTGTGGCCGCATCGGAGCATACGGAAGCCGGAAGCAGTAAAAGGGAATAAAGTGTCGTCTCGCAGCCGTATCGCGAACGTATCACATAAATCCGGAAACGGCACCGCGTCATCGCCTGTCCCGGAATGCACGATGGATGGATCGAATCAATCGTATTTCGCTCATAAAATCAGCAGCACGAACGCTTTACACAACCCTCCCGGGTGCTTCGGGTCCCTCGCGTGCGCCATTGCTTATAACAATCCTTCCATTGCACGCTTTTCCGGCGCAGGGAAAAAATGGGCCACATCTGGCGGAACAGGAACAAGGGGGACGGAGCGCGGGCAATAAATAAAGAAGAAAAATATAGCTCCGGGGGAATATTGTCATATCGCTCGTGGAGAATAGAAGCCGTGGTTCAGTTTTGCGGTGCGATGCATTCGTGTCAACGATTTTGATCCTATTTCCAGCGGCACGAGAAAAATACTATTTCACCACCCTTCCCAACTTCGTCGCACCTCTTGCCACTCCCGGGGGCGCGACGACCGAAGGATCCCAGTATCCAATTCAATCACTTACCGGAATGCGAGAGTAGCTCGTCAGCCAAACCCAGGTATCACCTCCGGGGGCTGCCCCCTTCAGGCCCGTCTTCTTCATTATCTCGCCGTCCTTCTTCTCCAGCTCGGACCGCAGCTTCGGGTTGAAGAACTCCACATTCGGACCTGCGCGCGAGGAAAGTAGGAAAGTGCGGAAGGATTCAATTATCTACCTTACGTCCTTTACGTTTCCGTGTTTTACAGCCGTCCCAATGCAATTTCCCGCCCTTATCGTTGAGCTCATAATTCGCTTGACGAGAAAATGAAGAATACTCATACCGAGTGGCTTACCTTCCTGATCCGGCACAAGGTTATCGTCGAAGGGGTTCAGATCGCGCTTCACTCTGGCCGGCGATCCCTCCCGGGACGACATTTTGCGTTCGTTTTGTACTCTCTGATTCGCTTCTAAGTAAGGCAATGACGTACTGGAAGGGGAGGAACGGTTGGGGGGAAAAGCAATAAAAAGGATTCAGTTTCAAATATGTTTTATCATTCATGGCATTACTCTAAGAAATACGAAGATTATATAATCGGGTAAGGATACTTTGCAGTGTCCTACGACTTTCTCGTTCACTCATGAATCACAAAGTATTGTTTTCAATCTTTATTTCCACGCGCACACCGGTTAAATTAAGTATGAATAATTTAACTTTATCTTTCTCCCACCGGAACCAATATTGTTTATGAAGCACTTTAAAATATCACTACCGCCGTTTAATGGCCGCCGCCTTCCTATCTCGCCCCAAAACCGAAGCGCAGCTGTCTCATAGATCTCCATACAACGTAAGCTATCAAAATTTTAATCATGCACTCTCTGTCCCAAAGTTATCCGACCTTCGTGCACCTTCTAGCAAAACGCCGTCGGATGAGGCAGCAATTTGAAAACTTTGATGGTAAAAAAATATGCCATCGAAAGCCGAAGGCCAGGAGCGATACAAAAACAGCGTCTCGTCTGGCGTTGAGGTTTCCGATGATGAACCGAATGGAACTTTTACGATCGTCGATGAACCCAAAGTTCACAAACCAACCTCATTTGAGCTGTTTCTTTTTTTTTTTTTTTGAAAGCCAAAACAAAAGCGGCTTCGGACTAATTTTTCAAATGACGTACTTTCGCCTTCGAAAGGAAACGACAGTTTAAGGTTTAATCTTTCCCGAGGCATCATCAACGAGGCTTCAAAGGGGAACGGAATAGTAAAGTGGGGCGCCAGTAAAAGCCGACAAAATGTTGGGCACGATTCGCATGAAAAAGTGCCATAAAAAAAGAATCACAAAATGCATCGTAAATCTCCTTTCGGGTGTATTATTCGGCAACGATGAAAGAGTTGTGATAATCGTTTGCCAAAAAAGGCACATAGCTTCGAGGGAAGCTGGGTACGCAATGCAGCATGTCGAGACGACGGAAGTAAATCTTTTGCTTGAGGCCAATTTGGTCCTTTATTGTGTGTGCTATATTTAATTTCTTTTAAGCCATATAGAACCTTTTTTTTTTGGGGAAAAATATTTTCTAAAATTTAAGTACACCAGAGAACATACAGGTAGTGTTGTGTCAAGTAGCTCTTTTCAGTGAGCAGAGCAGAGCCTGCTCGCTCGATTAGATAAGTAGAGTGAGCCACCTAGCTCAACTTGCTCACCTACTGAGCATGCTCACCTACTGAGCATGCTCACCTACTGAGCATGCTCACCTACTGAGCTTACCCACCTACTGTGCTGGTGAGCTCACCTACTAATCTTGCTCAATTACTGAGGTGGCTCACCAAACTCAGTTGTGCTGGAGACTTTCTTTGGGAACCAATACAGACTGAAACTGCTTTGGCATCAATTCCACTAATTTAGTCATTAACAAACGGTATTCTGTTTTATGTACTCTGCGTCCCATTTTCAGTTCCTTGTTGTACCTTGGCATAGGTCGATCTCAAATAAAGTTTAACATTTACCAACCGCATTAAATGAACTAGTTTGACCTTCTAACCTATCAGCTTTACGACCTAAACTAAAGTTACTTAGCTGTCGGTTCAAGGAGATAAAACATACTGTGTTTACTGAGCTACCAGCACAACTGAGTATGCTGAGCTACCTCAGTAATTGAGCAAGCTCAGTAGGTAGGCAAGTTCAGTAGATGAGTAAGCTAAATAGGTGAGCTAGCTCAGTAGGTGAGCCACCTCCGTTTTTGTATCCGGGAGATAGCTCTCTGCTCAGTTAGGTGAGCTGAGTGGATCAGGTAGCTCACCGGCTTACTACACAACATTACATACAGGCTTATCAGCTTCTCTCCATCAACCATCAATTTTGTGCAAACAAAATATGTACCGGTTGATGCGAATGTTTCTCTTTAACTTTGTGTTCCATTTTCCCCTTCGCCGGAGCCTCATTAAACCCAGATGCAGCGTAACAGTATTTGAAGTACTAAAATTAAAACAATTTCCTGTCGCCAGTTTCGTCAGCAAAACGTGACTCTGTGGCGCAAACAGGGCCGGGTTGCATTAAACTACAGCAAGCCCTACACACACACACACCGGAAACTTCTATGTGCGCTCCATGTGGCGCATTTCCCGTTACGCCACTCATATGGTGTAGCTGTGGTACGGGCTTTATGGGATAATTTTCCACCTACACCGACCCCTCCCAGCCCCCCCATTTCACACACACACACACCGGAAGGCTTATCATCATCATCAGTAGTTATTAAACAAGTGCGGGCTGGCTCGAGCCGTAATCCGTGCCGTGTACTGTAACCGAAGACACGGGCCATTTTGCAGCCAACCCGGTTACCGGTTCCTTTTCCTTCCGCCTTCATCCATCCATCCGGTCGTGTGTGTGTGTGTGTGGTGCTGATTTTAAAGAAATTACAACCAAACATTGCAGTTGATGTAGCTTGCAAATTGGGCGGATGTATTCGGTAAGCCAACATTGCAGCCTGCCGGAACACATGTTCGCAGCTCGTGCCCTCTCGGTGGTAATGGGTTGGCGCTGGGAAATACGAAAATTTTCTCCCCCCTACCCCCTCACCAGTTTTGGCTCACTATCGTAGCGAGTTTTGTCGGTGTAAAGTATTATCAACTTTTTCACCGATGCAGTTGTCGTGACTGCGTTTTAGAATATCGCCCTCATCATCATCATCATCATCATCGTCGTCGTCGTCGACGCAGTGTAAACCCTGCAGGAGAAAAAAAAACAATGCGGACACACCAAGACGGTGAGCTCCAGGTGAGCCTGATGTCGGAAGCTTTCGTACGAACGAACAACCGGCTAAGCTCGGGTTGGTTATGCAAACCAAACAACTTACGACGACCAACGCAGGTGTTCCGCTTTGGGCAACTCTGGGCAGGACATTTATCAAGCCGAAAGGCACACGTGCAACCGCATTAACAACCGCACCACAAACAGACAAAGCCCGTTGGCCGTGTCGGTCTCAGACGTTACCCGGAACAAGTGGAGATCCGGAGATTATCGTCCCTCGGAGCGAGTAACGTCCAACGTATTATTTCGAGAAAACCGAACCTCGTAGTAAATCTTGCCAAAAGGCCGACCAAGTTTTACGCCCGGAACACGCCGATAATAAAACATAATTCCAGTAATCGCCTGGCACAGCTTCGAAAGTACTTTTGTCCGACGACGTCATGCTGTAATCCCGGAGCCAACCAGCGAACGATTATGACCCGCCTGCCTACACCTGACCTGATTTCAATAAACTTCCAATTCCCGTTACCGCCACGGGGTGGATTGCAGCTGGATCAAAATGCAATTCCATTTACTTGAACAATAAACGGATGCTCGAGCGAAACGATCGTTGATTTTATTTTTCCATCCTGCACTTCCCCAGGAGCGCTTTTTCACCAACTGACTCCGGAGTCGAAACAGTTTCCTAGTTACCGTTTTACATTTCATGGCAAATGTATCTGCTAACGATAACGCCGCATTACGGCTGACTTGCTGCTTTGGTGAAGAGGGCATCGGGAATCAGAGAATTTCGCATATTTAGTTTCATTAACCTATTCTGCAATGTTTCCCAATACCAGTTTTTCTTTTTTTCCCTCTAGTGTTTGAATTTGTACTGCAAATGCTATCCAATATCCGTACTCCGAAATGGTCGCAGTTTTACTGTTATGGTTTCCAAACAAACTGGGATGATCCGCGCGAGCTGTAACCAGTTAGCGGAAAACACTTCCAATCATTTATGCTACCGTTATCCGGTTTTCCTTCTGCATCAGGTTTCAATAAAAAGAGGACGTCGGTAGAACTGTTTGTTTGCAATTTAATATTGCTTTGTTTCACGGTTCACAGGGTTGTGCGTGGAATGTTTTTCTTTTGCGTTTTCCGAAAGCAAGTAATGCTTTCTAATAAAATACACCGCTCGGCAGCCATAATCATAGCGCCGCGTGTGTTTTCGAAGCCGGTAAACTAGTCGAACCGTAACGAAACCGGATACAGCATATTCCGAACCGCGCGGATGATAAACACAAAAAAACGCTCGCTTCGCTCGATTTGCAACGAATTTCTCCATTTTGGCACGCGATTACAATGTTTCCCCTGCGTTTTGTGTGGCGATAGATAAAACTCGATGCGTATTAAAAGAGCTGGCTTAAGCTGGCCCGTTTTACGACAGTAACCCACACCCTGCCGCCGCGGGTAAATATTCCGAGTTCAGCACTTTCCCGGGGTTTGTTCCTTTTTGCGTTTTGTAACCTCCGAAATAGAATACTTTGGGAAATTTCTGGCAGCAGTTTGAACAAAAAAAATAAAACAACGGTCCTATGAATAATCGCATGTTCCGCGGCTCAGCAGGAGCTTTTTCGGAATACACTGGACCAAACCACCCGACACTCCGGCCCCTCACCCCCCCCCCCCCCCCCCCCCACCCAAAAGAGATGGGTCGCCCAGAGCCATTTCAATTCATTCGGCGAGATTAGGGAACGGTTCGCGGGAAAGCCCAAACATTTGGGAAAGCCCAGTGTTTCCGATCGTGCATGAGTTAGTGTCGAGTCTGTTGCCAACAAAGCGCGTTGCCTGTGAGCGCCCGGCGGTTATCGTGGCAGCTTTTACCACCACTTAATGGACGATTTAATCGGCTTCGTAGGGAAAGGAGGGCTTCGGTTCCAAAACGGCCCGCGGCTGAAGCGTTTTGGGCTGAAATGTTCAATCGATTGATTTTAAAGTGTTCGGGGAAATGTGTTCCCGAGGTGAGCGAGGTGTGAAACGCAGCGTGGGAGAGGAAACACGGTCGAGGTGGTAAAACCCGAGCCCGATACTCACCTAAATTCTGGCACGGTCCGTCTAACGTACGCCAGCAGCTCCCCGCTGAGTTTATCGATGTTTTGCTTCCAGTAGGCGCTCACGAGCGACTCCACCTGGCGGCGCAATTCATCCGCCGAGGGGGCCGCCACCACCTGCACCGGAAGCTGTTGCGCTGGCTGGCCGGGGGCGACCGGTGGCAGGCGGCCATCGACGTACGCGAGCAGGCCGGCCGAGAGCACAAACATTCCCATCAGCAGCACCCCGAGCAGAATGTACACCTGGCCGAGGCTTAGCGATGCACGTTTGAGCTCCACCTGTTTGCCCGCCGGACCGGTTCCACACTGCACAGTCTTTAGCATCGCCTCATACTGCGAACGCTCCTCGCTTCTGCTGCTGGCCTTCTGCTTCGGCTTACCTTCCTTCCGCGACGTGTCGGATGCAACCGGTTCCTGTGACGCCTCGTCGGACGTTCGCCGCTGATCTGACGCTTCCGGGCACGCTGGGTCGGTGGACTGTGGGGCCGAGTTTCCCTTCCCCGGGGAGGACGATGGAGACGCCAACGGGGGCGATAGCCGACGGGAAGTCATACTCTACTCCTCGGACACACACAGTGACGGGTCGGGTAAAAAAAACACTTTTCTATTTCCACTGGAAAATGGGTTGCCTACGGATGCGGCCGATCGCGATTGACATTTCAATTTCCTGCAACGAGAACGAAGGATGCTCGGTGAATGCGCGCGTAGGTGACAATCGTCATTTGTGGATATTTTACTCTCGTTTTCGAAAGTTAGGATGACAAAGTTCGAATGGAAAAAGGCTGTCGTTGACCTCGACGACGACGGTGACAACGATCCTTTCACCGGCAAATGTACTCGAATCTACGCCTGTCATCATGTTAATCATGAAAACTCATCCAACATCAAAGTAGCAGCCGACTCTTTGTTCAGCGGTTTCCGAGCACTCATTTGATTCGTAGTAGTAGGCAGGGGGTTATTCTTGATGTATTATTTTTCTTCCCTTTTCGGGACCAAAACATAAAGATAGCTCGATGGCGAAGAGCGCACGGTAGAAGCGGTGGCTTTTGAAGCGTCCTTTGGAGAAATGGTATTCCCAAAGCGCTCATCATATCGTTTGGCTGCTCGGCTAGCGAGTCTTTTTTGTAACTTGCCCTCTTTTTCCGTCTCTTTTCTTCTTTCCCTCCTTAAAACCATATCGTTATCTTTGCCTTTCCGTTTGCCAAACACTACAAAGCAATCCACCCCGCGGTCCTTTCTCTTTGGGTGAGTACATTTTACGGGCATCATAATTCCCGCTAGCTGCTGGCGGCACAAAATGATCTCGACGCACCCGTAATCATCAAACGCCGGTCGACGGGGAAATGAATTTTCTATGAATCGACATTTCCCACGCCGCCCATCGCCCGGTGGGGGGAGGAGTAGCGGCCGGAAGGGAAACCGGGAGGGAAATTCTCATCATGAACATCATGGGTCACCGGAGAGTACGACTCCAATCCGAGCTGTGGGTATGCGAACCGAAGAAGGAAAGGAATTCGAATCTGTTAACCTCCCACCGTTTTCACTCCCTCGCGGTTGATGATTAATGAACGTGCCCGCGCCCATGCGGCCCAGAGGAAAGAAAACCAGTCGCTGATGGCGGCTGATTCGGATTATTTCGTTTGCCTAATTCCGCGAAGTGAATGCCCGTAGGTTTGCAAGCATCGTACCGTTCGGCTGGAAGGCAAGTAAACCTACTCCTCGTCAAATGTTATTTTTAAGTAGCCGAACTCGAACAGTATGAATATGAATTTTCCGACCGGGCGCGGATCGTGGATAATACCGAACGTTATTACTTTGACCTTTCCAGCATTGGTGTAGTAGCGGTGTTTCTTTTTTTTTGCAACTGATTCGCAAATCATGCTAATTGATTAGAGCCTCGCTCACCAAACTGTATGAATGTATTATGGATGACTCGGTAAAAAAGTTGTTACTCCAACGCAAGCAAACTCAATGCTCGGCCGCCGGTTCGCATGGCCAATTTGAGTTAATTGACCACAAATTACTTTAATCAAACCGAGATATGGGAATTCACGGGGTGGGTGAAAGGGGATGGGGGGAGAGAGGTATTTTATATCATAGTGCAGGATAAAACATACTCAAAACGATTTATTTATAATTATTAGGCCATCTTAATTGTGTTACTTGTTTGCATGCATAATATCTTTGTATTTATATTTTGTTCAACGCAGTAAAGTATTTTCTACAAACAAAAAAGTAATGTTTCTATACATCTTATGCAGTTTATGCTGCTTACTATGTTTTCACTAAATAACGAGCTATTATAATTTTTTTTTTCATTTTTAAATTTAGGCTTACTGAAAAACTCAAAACTCCCTCAAAAGAAAAAAAAAGCGATCACAACATTTTCATTGCATTTTAAAGCTCCAAATTAAACTATAAAATTTAGTTTACAACGAGTAAATGGAAAAAATTAGTATTTTTTAAAATAAAATTATTCCAGATAAATTAAAGATGGAAAAATTGTGACAAGTACATAATATCTATGTTAAATCAACCATTATTATTTCCCAGTAGACGTGTTTTTGTGCAACAAATATCACTATATTGCATGTTATTTAAATAGTTTGCTCTTCATGTTGTGATGTACAGTCAGCATGCAATAATATTTCTTGAAGGGTTAGAACTCTTGAATATTTGATTGTTGAACTCCCGAAACGGTCCCCGAAGTTCCTTGACTCTTGAGCTCTTGAAACGGGTTATTTCATATGATGCAAGAGTGGAAAATTCCCCCGGAAACTCTTTGCTCGAGCATGGTCTCGGTTGTTTGCAACATTTTTGAGTACGACATGTCCGTCCAATTTTCCGCTTATCGTTATATTACTCGGCTCTCCCTACCACGGGATGGCTAGTAGTGACGGGCAGAACATTTAGTTATCCATTTCGGACGCCAGAAGGATGTAAATCTCATTTCCGGTATGCAGCACACGTCGCCGCGCTGCTCCGCGTTGTCATCGGTGAAGCAAAAAGTGATGCCAAACTGGAGAATATACATATTCAGCTGCCATTGCACCAGAATAAAAATAAAAAATAAGCCCGTCAACGCAAGGCATTCCGGCATGTCTGACTTCCGGTTGGTTCCGGCAACGGTCGGGACCATGCTTTTCTATGC
This sequence comes from Anopheles coustani, assembly GCF_943734705.1. Taxonomy (NCBI): domain Eukaryota; kingdom Metazoa; phylum Arthropoda; class Insecta; order Diptera; family Culicidae; genus Anopheles; species Anopheles coustani. Next base: position 88,135,895 of record NC_071289.1, read on the forward strand.
TCCATTTTGTTCTCTTCATCCGAGCGCGGAAGGCAGGAAGATGGTAAATATTGCTCCGGTCGGTTGGCTTACTTTTACCGTTGACGAATGTATCCTTGCGGGCGCGCGTTCTGACAGGAGTTATGAAATTCTGTTACAAGAAACTTGCTTGCACTTCGGCAACGATACGAGCGCCACCTTCTGACCCGAACACCGCGCCCCCTTCCCCCGGGGGGATTGTCCCGCGTGTCGATTTAGGATGGAAATACCCGGTTCCCGCTTCTATCTGCTCGGCGCAGCATGAATATACAAAATCGTAAACATACTTTTTTATTGCATTTGGTCTACAGCCAACTACCGGCCCGTCTCCGCTACCCTCTCCCTCTGCTCTCGCGAGATCTAAGCGTGCATTTCGAAGCGCTGGTTCTTGTCGAGGCTTCCGAGCCAACCACAAGGTGCAACCCGGGCAAAGTGGATAAGCCCCGGCGGATATAAACCGAGCAATATGCATGACAAGATTACCTCGCTTTCTTTTTTATATTTCTTCGCCGGCAAACAGTCATGTAGATAACACACACACACACACGCGCGGGCTCCCGGGAGGGATGTCATATAGAAAGAAATTTTACATCCCACGTCTCCTTGTGGGATCATATATGCATTGCGCGAAACATTGTTACCAACTTAGGCCGGGCTCGGGAAGCAGAAGAGGAGCTTGAGCCATACGTATATGTAGTAAAAGCCAGCAGTTTGCTTGCCTACCGCCGTACCAACCATCGAGCGCTCACGTGGTCTATTTTCTTCCCGGAATGTACACAACGTAATGCCCGTAACCGTGGGGCAGCTTCGTAAACTCTTTCAGTGAAAGCATTCCACCGGGCAAGACTTCAACTCCAACACGGGACCTCCTTAAACGGGAGCGAAGGAACGAAGAAGTCGAAGCGGTCGAAATTGAAATTCAAACGGAAGTCGAAATATTGTGCTTGAATAATTTAGGATGAAATATTGCTTTGCAACAATCATGCATCATCTACAAATTGTGGCATCGAACCGGAATGCTGAAGAGGAATGTGTGAGTGTATGTGTGTGTGTGTTTCTGTCCCGACCCGAGCATCCGAGCAATATGGAGAAATTTCCATTCGAATCCATAACTAAACAGGGAACCAAAGGGGAGACGGCCATGAGGTGGGACCAATTGAACGTAAATTGAAACTGAACAGATGATTTGTGGAGGCAAAAATGGGCGAAAGCACGAAACGAACAAACGGAACCCATCAACGACCAGGCGCCTCCATGATGAGTGAAATTTGATTGCACGTGGTTCGGGGATACCGAACCGGGTCCGGGTGTTTGTTATTGGCTCGGAAAGGTGTGATTCATGAAATGGAGCTTTTGTTCTGCGCCACCACCATTGCCGGTGCCCTTTCTTCATCTATTTGACATGTTCTAAAGTGCCACGGTTTACCGTTCGTTAATCGACGTCCGATGGGTTTTCCTTTATTTTTTTCTTCGCTTCCTTTTGAACGCAACTCAACATCTTTTGTGTCGGGACAAAAGGGAAGGTAAAACAGAAACCATTTCCCTGCTGTTCGATCTTGCTGGAAACGCTCGAACAACAAACAAAGCGGCAGGTGCAATACCCCCCCCCCCCCGCCTCCTCTTTCATCCAGCGAACTGGACAACAATAGCGCTGACCAGCGTGTGCTTTAGCTAACAATGAATTTCATATTCCACCGTCGTCGAAGAACTTCTCGGAAGCCGGGCCCGAATTTTAAGCTGCTATACATGTGCCCTAAATTAGAAACGTGCCAAAAGGAAGAGGGCCGACAAAACGAAAAAGAAAACAAACAAGGCTCCGCATTCGGATGGAAATTGAAATTTTTAGAGCCCACAAGCTTAGGGATCTTTCCTTCCCCCCATCATCGATGGCTTTTAGAAGTTTCTTCCGATCTTTAATCGAAAAGCAATAGGCCGGGGGGGGAGGGGTGGGCGGCTGTATCGCAGAAGCCGACAATCCATCCATGCCCCGTTGAAATCGTGATGCAACTTGCACGTGCTGCAGTGAGTTTTCCCATTGCATACTGATCGCATCGAAAGCGGCGTGTGCGGAGAATTTTTATCCTGCCAACATCGGGCCGACAGCTGCATCTGCTCTCCCAGCAGCGCTGCAGAATGCACACATCTGCTTTGGGGCACTTTCAATCAAACGCAAGTCACACGCATGGCGCAAGAACGTCGAAATCCGGAGGCCTTATTCGGCGTGCGTGACGAACAGCTCGACGGAAACGTGCAGGACTGTTGGCATTTGACGAGTACCAATCCTTTCAACTAGCGACGTATGTGTGTGGGTTTGGGAGGTTCAGCGCAATGGATAGATTGACAGGCGCGAAATGGACGAAATCCGGTGGCCAGAGGATTCAACGACCCAGCGGAGCGAAAAGTGAAAAATACCTTTCCTATTCCTGTTGCCGGATATTAGTGTTTGTAGATGATCGACACGCATCGCTGGTTTTCATCCCAAAAGAATAGATGAGCAAGATAAGAGAGTGTCAGCAAAAGAGATTCAAAATGCCTCGGGAGTAGTTGCGCTATTGAAATTATTTCCAAAATTCTCATTTGCCTTTCCGGCTTATTTCGGGTTCTTTTAATTGAAAATTTTGAATCAAAATCATGGAGCTAAATAACGATGATGGAAATTGTGTTTTTGAATTCGCTTATTTGAATCGATAAATCGGATTTGTAGCTTAAAACAGTATGCAAAATTGTTGAATTGAATTGTTCGCTACATTTCATGCTTGGTTAATTAGAATTATTTGATCTTATTCTCAACCCAAGAATTGAGATTCTTTTTAAAAGTATAGTTTTCAAGAGCATAGAATAGTTTGGAATAAAATAAGTAGACAATACTGAATGCCTTGTAAATCGACTTAGGCCAGTCGAAAGTTTACAAGTCCAAAAGTCAAAATATGGATATCAAGAGACACATAATTAGAGAACGTTTAACGCGAAGGTGTTATTAGGAATATTACGTTGACAAAAACCAAAGTTAAATTACATTTTAAACTGATTTTTGGATTAAACTGGCAAAGTTAAGAAGCAAATTACATAATAGGAAGTTTCCCGATCACTGCCAGAATTACAAACACGAAATCTAACTCATATTACAATCTTTATTTCGCTTTAACATTGACGAGATTTTGAATATGTCTACTAAAATCGATTTATGATAACAAAACAAAAACTTCAGTATTGTTGTCTTTTTGACATAATTCTGGAACCTTTGTAACCTTACGGCAAATTGAGCATGAAAATAACTCAAATGGAACTGGATAACGACGATAATACCAAATGAAATAAACATTTTCCACACACATTATTCGAATAATTACATTCAAATATATAATAAGTAACATGCTGAGTGAAAAAGAAAAAGAAATGATTGTTTAACTGAAGTTCATATCATTTTACTCGGGATTACAACATCTCAGAGATTGATATGCAATAAAATTTATCAGCAAGAAGTAATCACTGATCAATCAAAGCTTTCAATAAATAAGCTCCTTTATATATGTTCAAACAAAGGATGAAAAATAGCCTCTCAACCGGATCCAAATACATATTCTCCCACACACACTCACACACTCCACGTGCGTGAAGGCTGTTCAGTATGGGAAAATGGCGCTACTTCACCATAACTGGCAGCTGTTTCGATTGTCGTTATAAAAAAACACCCAAAAAGCGAAACAACGGAACGTCGGGAACAAATTGAGTCATTGGTTTGTGGACTGTTTAATGGACCATTACTAAGAACCATTTGTTTGCTTTAGCACTTTTCCTTTCACCACCACCACCACCACCATCACCCTCCGTGGATGTGAAGTGGATTCGGCAGCAAACGGGAGTGAACAAAATGGCAACGAGGGGAACTTATTTACCCACTAATCCACTTTCACCGTCCATGCCCATCATCGCCAAGTTCCCTCCCCCCTTTCCCCGCACCGAGCCGTGCAAGATTTCATTCCAACTTCAATCCTCGCCCTAAGCCTACAAAATGGAGTTCGGTCTGGAGTGAAATCGAAATGGTGGTCGAAAAGTTAGATCGAGGCATATAAAAATAAAAAGCCAGCTTCTCGAGGCCACAAAGCACGATTACGCCTAACGAAGCTAATTTAGTTCAACAAGATTATAACGTTAGATAAAGTGCCAGTTTTGCAGAACTTCCTTTCCTCCCGCTTTCTTCGGCTCGGCGTTATCTTGGCCTCTCTTAAGCCCTTTATCTATCGCTACCCGGCCGGTTTCCCGTGGGACTGGCCACTTTGCGCTCCCGGGCAATGTGTTCCGGGAGGACCTCGTCTGTTTTTTTGTGTGTGTGCAACTTCATCGATTCGTCCACAATCCTCCTCCTCCTGGTTCAGCCGATGGAAACGAATGATAAGAACAAAAGCACTCTTGCGTGGCTTTCCTCGGGAATGGCGTTTTTGTTCCCCTTCTTCCCATTCTTTTCCGTTTTCTCTTTCGCGGGCTTTTAAACGCGAAGCGTCTGTTTGAATGATGTTAACATCGTGCCAAGAGAGGGGACGATAGATGGATCCCAATTTTTCTGCGTTTCCATTTTCGCCGCAATTTGCGAAAGAAAACCCACCTAGCTTGGGCTGAGATGGGTTCATTGAACCCCGTTTTCTGCAAGCTCATTCCAAGGAACCACCAACCAGAGCTCGCTTCCAACTTCGTGCCAAAGGCTCGGAACCAACGAATGCCGCAATGCCTTTGTCTGAACCGATTGACACAGATTCGGCGTAAAGATGCCATAAATTTGGTTCCCGCGCCGTTTCCCTGCACGCCCCACCGGGGAAAATGGAAAATGCGCTACCTTCTCTTAACTCAAACCCCCCCCGGGGCGAGGCGTGCGTCGCATGCACAATGTGTATGTGTGCTTCTTAACCATGATTAATCGCACGGAACGTGCTCAGGAAAAGGAGGTTGCCCGTAAGAAAAACGGGCTGAGGAGTGAAACGAAACAAAAAGAAAAAAAATCCAAATCGATCCCCAAGAGTAAAGATGACAACTCCACCGACCGCCGTCGACCCCCCTCCCCCTCTCGGCGGAGGAGGTAAACAAGCGGAAGGACCGATAATCGAAGAGCAAGCATTAATGGACTGCCACGCCGGAAGCGGACCCAGATGGCGAAACCGGGACCGGAACCGGGTAATGCCTGCCACCGCGAAGTCAGATTTTCGATCTTCGATCCCGAGGAAAACCCCGAGGAAGGATTTCCACCCGCAGAATAAACATTCATTCCGTTCCATTCGAGCGAAGATGAACTACCGAACGGTAAACGGTGGAAGCCCTTGGTTGTTGATGGTGGAAGCCCCTTGCCGAAGGTCCAGATGGGGGTAAAATCATCGTAAAAGCCCTCTGTCATCCGTCACCGTCCTGATTAAACCAACGTTAGCGGACACAAGTAGTAGAAGGGGGGAAAAAACGCAGAGAAATCGATCGGACGGTGGGAAGTGGCTCCCAGATGGAATTACGACGGGATTATTGGGTGTTACTTATGGCAGGATAAAAAAAAGACGGGAACTAGTCCATCCGTCTCAATTGCTCCCGGAGAGCGTGAAACACCCGGTCAATCATCTGTCAAATTAATTAGATCTATAATCCTTTCCAACATCCCTTCCCTTCCTCCTAAAAAGCTTCAAGAGGGGTAACTTTGGGGTCGATTGAGGCATTGTCTCGAATCTGTCAGGAACATCGATCGGAAGACTTCCACGAAAGCGTGCTTACATCGGAATTCAAGGATCTTAAAGCCATCCCGGCGTGCCACGTGATGTCACCGTGCATGGATCGGTGCTTGAAACCGAAGACTTTCCACCGGGAAAGGGGAAAAACTTTACCACGCTGCCATTTCTTTTTGCGCCTGTAACATTCCCTTAACCTTGTGTGTTATCTTTCGCGCCCTTGGCTAATGAAATTTTCATTCCATTGAGACTGCTCCACCGGCACCAAGTACGTGTCGGGGGGAAAAGAGTTTCTTGTAGCCGCGAGTTGCTTTTTGGTAACGGCAAAAAGAAACCGGGGTAACGGAAAAAAGAGAACCTCGCCAAAAAATAACCTCGACCCAATAATGTGGAATAGAATCGTAAAGATGAGAAACTTACACACTGCGGACTGCGGCCAGGGCACCTCGTTTGGGCTCTTTTTCCTCTTGGAGTTTGTGCTCGTGTTTTTTTTTTTCTTTTTGGAACGCCACGAACGGAAGTAGCCCAAACCACCCGCGGGTTGTCGGGCAGCAGTAAGAAATGCGTTTTTATCACGTCTTCGCAGCGCAAAGAAACCACCAATGTTGGGGGGGAGGAGGGGTGATGCCACTGACAGTACTCTGGTGGTTGGTGGGTGGAAGTCAGAGCGGCCCTACGTTCGCCCACTTCCAGCGCCCAGTTTCACAAATCGGTCGCACAGAGCCACGAGTTTTCCGAGGACACTTTGAAAGCGCAATTCTTTTCCTTTTTTTTCCACCCCCGCGAATGCGGTGCTGCCGGAAGCGACTTGTGGTCCAGGCCGGGGGGGGGGAAGAGGTTCGCACTTCACTTAATCAGACGTTCGCCACACTCCGGCACGAAGAAGCTGGCAGGGCGCGTGATTTTCAATCTTCTACGCCTTCACGACTTCACGACGCTCGCGCGCTCCCAATGGCCACGGCGAGCACGAACCACAATGGGTTGCGCTGGGATAGGCTTAATGCAGCTTCTTCACGACTTTGCCGGTTGCTTTCGAGCATTGGAGTGGGCACTCAACCCGCAGATGCACAAAAAAACCAAGGTACACTTAGTAGAAAGAATGAAACTAAAGAGAAAAGAAAACAACTCAAACTATTTTAATCCGCACGACCGGAAACACTAGCTTGCACCGAAGAATCTGAGCGGCAACCGACGCGGACACTTCGTTACACATTCCGGGTTGCAACACGGTTAGACACCCTTCCGGCGACCAGTTCGAAGCGCGACTGGCGAGCGGCTTACGAGCAGTTCGCCGGCCACGCTAACGATTGCGGCGATTGCGGGCCAGCTTCCGGTTCTGCCGCCGAGCACGCACCAACACGCGGGCAGATCTATCTTTACACTTTCACTCCTATCCACTGGCCGTTGGCGCTGCCGCTGCGGTACTTCCGCAGGCAGGCGGCGACGAGCTGCGATAAAATGTGACACACTTTTTTGCACCCATCGGATGCGAAGAACATAAAGAAGAACATGCTTCCCACGGTGAAGAGGGGGGGGGACGCCTGATGGGATAGGGAGGGAGTGTGGTGTCCGATAGTGGCGCCGATTCCCACTCTAAGCCACACTCCGAGACAAGTTTAGTTTCAGCTGCGTGTTTAGGAAGGTTCGGTCGAATGGTCGAAGCGTTAGATATGACTTTTCCGTTTCGTGGTCTATGCGAAGGTTTCCACCCACACACGGAGGCTGCTATCGCGGTTTTTATTTTTTTTTACTTCACTGCCAAAACCAAATTCACCACAATCTCTCTTTACAGTTCAATTTTGGAACTCCGTTTTAAAGCCTATGTCCATTTCCGTCGCGTAAGCTGGACTTGTGCAATGCGTTTTATTTTATTTGGCTGCAAATAAAGAAAACAAGAAAAACCGACCTCATGGCATAACCTTCAACAACAGCTGTTCCCAGCGTCCAAGATATGCTATCGGTGCTGAATTCGTGCCGTGTGCAATAAAAACTACTTCCGGCTCGAGCCACGAACAAGTGGTTGCTAATTTGTTTTTCATCTTATTTATGCCTATTTATAGCCCCCCATCGTGCCTTTCTGCCGTGTTTGCGCACATGCAGTGTGCATGTTTGTTTTTGCTGTCCCCATCGCTGCCCTGCCGGTCCCTCGGTCATGTGGAAAATTCATGGAAACTGCTGCTCACACGGCTGAACACTTGAAATATATCCGTTTTTGTCCGCGGCGCAATGTTGTGTTTTCTTTTCCGCTTCGTGCCCTTGGGAGTGGGCCTCGTGAAGTGGCGCGCTTTGCTTTTTTTTTGTTGTTGCCCGGTCTCGCTGTCAACCGATGAAAAATTCAGCAGCATGAAACAAGTGAACCGGAAATATGAACAATTTTGTTTCATTTTTTCTTCCCACCCACCCAGTTTTGCTCGAATAAATAAATGCAGCGAGATGTGGATCTTTTTATTTGCTTTCATCCGTTTCGTGCTGCTTTTCTTCTTCCGACACACCTCAACGCACAGTCATGCTTCCGGGATTTGTACAAGTCCTTCCTGCTTTCCATCACCGGGTACACGGCCCCACAAACAAGCACGCACACACACACACAAACACCGGTTGACGGTTGGTGACCGGATTTAAACGTTTTCTTTTTCCAACCGGCTCCGGCAAAGCTCACTTTTCACCTGTTTGGGATGGTTTTTATTTTTCCTCCCAGAATTTGACACATTCTCATGCAAAACCTTCTTCTGCAGAGTTCGCACCGGATGCTAATGCCGAAGGTATTTTTTCCTGCAAAGTCCACACCGGCGTGGGTAACTCGATCAGGAAACTTTTCCCTTTTCCCGGCAAATTCTCCTGTCAAGTGCGGCGACCGTGGGTGTGGGTGTGCGAAAGTAAGAAAAATAAATAAGTAAATATTCGCCTCCAAATTACGCACGGGAATACGAATACGTAATATACTTTGCCCGACCACGCGGGCCTGGCATACGGGGTTTTATCCACGCGAACAGAATCAACGCACCGACTCGACTGATTCCGAAGGCATCGGAAACAACGTTTTTGTTATGCTTTATGCTGCGTTCCATGGGTGGCAACGTGGTTGTGACGGTTGCGAACGGAGCCGCCTTGTAGCATAGTTCACGGTTCATGCAACGTTTTATCACGAAGTCTGAACGCGAACGGCCTCTCCATTCGTGCAGGACTCGGATGAACGTGAATCAACAATTCCCCCGGCTGATCCTCTACCCAACCGGGCCTCCTACCCGTCCAAATGTGGCCCCAAATGGTTGCGCTTGCTGTAAAGCACGTGCAATCAATGCTGCGGCCTCGTGCGCAAGCGCGTGTTTATGTTTTGACTGGTCCTTTGAACCTGAACTCCAAAGGGACACACACGCTGCCACCCCCCATTTTCTGGTGGGGGTCGTGGTACCGGCCATCATTATGGGCGACATGTACAACAGCAAGCATATTGCGATAAAAAACGGCAGACGCCTCACAACTGACAGCTCGCACCGGAAGTAATGTGATTTACTTTTACGACACGCGTGCACCTTATCATATTTCTAAATGGGCTATTTTATCATTTTTATCGTAACTTGATGAAGGTCCATAAAGCACCGGAGAAAGAGACGGCCGTTTGAAGTAGGGAATGGTTTTGCAAACGTGTGGATAATTTGAGTACCAGGAGCCCCTGGGCGAGATGAATCGATGTTGATTTGTTGTTACGTTTTTTATTAAAATCGATTCTTATTTTCGTATTTCATTCCACAACGCTGAAGCGCTGTAATGGTGACATATTTTCAACATTTTTTTTATTTTGTTACAAATTTTTCCCTTTAACAGAAGTTCAATTACCCTTAACAGGCATTCAAATTTCTAATTTCTTCAGCGGTACTAGGCGTCTCCATTGATAAAAGTATTCGCTTGTTTTTTACGATAATAAGTTTTTTTTCTTAACTACTCACTATTGTTAGTGTAGTTTCATCTCCTCATATTCACTTTCACTTTCGCAACCCCAAAATCTCAAATTTTATCACAATTTTTTTAGCTTGAAACAGGTGTAATTGTAATTGTAATTGAAAGCTTTACAAAACCATACACTGGTTAAAATTCAACAAGAGCCATTGTAGCTGTTCAAAAACATCGATTTTTTCAAAAAGAAAGAAATACAATGTATGAAAGATAGTTAATAGGCGTTATTACTGCGAATCCCATTCAAACGATGGCCGGTAAAGCATTCAGAATTAGAAGCAATATACAATCAATAGAAATTACCACTGCATTTAAGTGTATTACGCCTATTATTTTCGAACCACATTTAGATGTTGGGAAAATCACATGTCGATCAACTGTCTCTTTGAATATTCAACTACTGGTATAATACCGGTTCGATAACTTTTAATTACCGTTTCGATGACCGTCAAAATGTCAAATCATAGACTGTCAAACAGATGTTCATCAAATGTAAACAAACATGGAAAACATGAGTACATAGTCCAATTGGCCGGCATGATTTGCATTATACAAAAGTACAGAAATTGAAGTAAAATTAAATCAATAATGGTGGTAGAACCAGGCTCCTAATGAATGAGTTGGTTTAATTTACACGTGGCCAGGGGATCCCAATGTTAAAGACTTTGTTTCTTATGTTATCATTAAGTAAAAGAAGTGAAAAAATATAGTTTGTGTAACAAGTTACAGCCGGCCTGCAACTCGTTCGTACTAATTGTGACAAACCAATTGAAAACCGTCGAAAATCTGGTCAAATTCTAATTATGCACATCAGAGTACAGTAACTGCATGTAATTCCGCTGTGAGGTGGCGTAATAACTTTTTCCGCGAACCGATCATCTTCGCGGCCGCGACCAAATACACGTGTGTGTGGTGGAAAGCTTCTTTTCTCATAACATCTTCGCGAGACACGCGGTTAACATCACGCCACCGACACCGCAGGCGATCAGTCTTGCGACGGAGTTTGCCGCATCCGGACGGAATCGTCTTCACTAAGCCGCCTACTGGAAGAGCATCTGGACATTGTCGCCCACCGACACTTGGAGCTTCTTTTGCTGCCCACTGAAAACTGGCTTGTTCGCAGTGCGTGGATCCGAGTCCGGTCCTACGGAGATACCGATAATCCGGGTGACATAACGCACGATTCCGTAACCTCGAAGCCATCCTCGCTCGCTTCCGGAGACACATCGAGAGGAAAAGCCTTCGTCAACCTTCACGACACGGCCGCTAACCGGACACGGTCGCGTAGATATTATCAATCGAATCTCGAAGTCATCGTTTGAACACGTGTGTTATGTAACGTGGCTGAAGACCGATATCAGGAAAGGCCAACCGAATACCGATAGCCAAACGGAAGACCTCTGCGAGTGCGTTTTAGTAAGCGAGTGTGTGTGCGTAAGTGTATGACCGTAATTCGGACCACAACGGCGTGTCTTCGTTGCCCACAGTGGAATCCGGTTTCCGACAGTGACCTACTAAACGGCCCGGTACGCAGCTAACGGGGCTTCCTCGCGAGTTTTCCGTACGCCAGCTGGAAAGAAAACGCGCACAGGAGCAATCTTCCCCGCCGAAGACGAACGGCGCAACGAAGAGAAAACAGAAACGCGATCGAAACGCAAGAAAGCGTCGATTTTGGTGTGATCGCCGTCCGAGCGAAGCAGCAAAAAAAGAAAGTTAAGCTGTCCGCCCGAGGGGGATAGTCAGCGTGGAGAAAGTTTCCTGCGCCAGTTCAGTGTGTGCCACCGTGCCAGAAAGATGAGCAGCAGCAACGCAGCAGGCCACTGGCCCGAACGGGTTGGAATCAGGGGGATGGAGATCGTGTTTCCGTCGCAATTTGTCGAACAGACGGAACTGGAGGCGTTCGACGGTGTGTCGGCGGGCAAGTACACAGTCGGGCTGGGCCAGCAGCGGATGGGCTTCTGCTCCGACCGGGAGGACATCAACTCGCTGTGCCTTACGGCCGTGCGGAACCTGCTCGATCGCCAGGCGGTCCCGCTCCATCAGATCGGTCGCCTCGAGGTCGGCACCGAGACGATCGTGGACAAATCGAAGAGTGTTAAGTCGGTGCTGATGCAACTGTTCGAACCGGCCGGCGTCACCGACCTGGAGGGAATCGACACGACGAACGCGTGCTACGGTGGAACTGCCGCGCTGCTGAACGCGATCAACTGGATCGAGTCGTCGAGCTGGGATGGCCGGCTCGCGTTGGTCGTATGTGGCGATATTGCCGTGTACGCACAAGGGACGGCCCGACCGACCGGAGGAGCCGGTGCTGTGGCCATGCTGATCGGACCCAACGCACCACTCTGCTTCGATCGGGGACTGCGGGCGTCGTACATGAAGCACGCGTATGACTTCTACAAACCAGACCTCAGCTCGGAGTATCCCGTCGTCGACGGGAAGCTCTCGATCCAGTGCTACCTAAGTGCCCTCGACGCGTGCTACCAGCTGTACGGCAAGAAGTTTGCCCAGCGTCACCCGGACGTCGTCGCTCCCGTCACGCTCGACACGTTCGGCGCGTTCATTTTCCACAGCCCCTACGGCAAGCTGGTACAGAAATCACTCGCTCGAGTTGGCTTGAACGATTTCGTCCTCACGCCCCCCGAACAGCGCGCCAAACTGTTCCCCGGGCAGGCCGAACAGTTCGCCAACGTCCGCCTGGAGGACACCTACTTCGATCGGGACGTGGAGAAAGCCTTCATGACGCAGTACGCAGCAGTTTTTGAGGCGAAAACGAAACGCTCGCTTCATCTGGCGAGTCAGATCGGCAACATGTACACACCCTCGGTGTACAGCTGCCTCGTGTCGCTGCTGATCGGTTCCGACGTGGACGAACTTCTCGGCAAGCGAGTCGGTGTGTTCTCGTACGGTTCCGGGCTTGCCTCGTCGATGTACTCGATCAGCATCACCACCGACCGTGAGCAGCTGGCCGAGTTCAAGCAACATCTCAACTACGTCCAGCCGCTGCTCGAACGCCGCACCAAGGTCGCACCGGCCGAATTCACCGAAATGATGGCGGTCCGGGAGAAGAACAACCACGCGGCACCGTACGAACCGACCGGCTCGGTAGAGGTACTCTTCCCCGGCACGTACTACCTGAAATCGGTCGACTCGATGCACCGGCGAACGTACGAGCGGGTTCCACCAGAGCAACCCTCCTCCTGAGGTGCCCTGCGCCAACGGACGACAACGACTACCACATCCCCCCTCCCCTTTTATAACCTATCACTTCCTTCATCGATGGTGCCGCACGCTCCAAGAGCGTGGCACGCTGCCACGGGCGGTTGACAACAGGACGGAAGGCGTCCACGTGGCTTTGCTTTTTTTTACACTGTACCTCACAGTTTGGTAGATCGTTTACCAGTAGAACAGTAGTGGTTAGTTAGCATGTTAGGAGAATATCCATGATGATTACCCGTTGCGCCCGGGTACCGGGACATTGGACAGCTTATCTCTGTTGATCCGAATGGAAACCATTCGGTTTTGCTCTTTTTCCCTGTTTTTTATCCTCCCCTTCTGCATGTATGTCCTTGTTCCCCGATGTTCTTTTGTTAATGTTAGTATTATTCATTTGCTTTTTTTTCTAATTTGTATTTTTACCTAATAAAATCGAAAGACAAAATGTATGGTGAACTGAAAACAAACACACGGCTAGCGTATTCTTTCATTCAATCGTACTGCACGCCAAACTGAAAGAAATCAAAACCGCACACGCAGCAGAGGGTCTGTAAACTTGTTCATCTTGCCAACGGCTGTATGGCACCATTTTTCACACATTTCAGTGGAAAAAGATGAGCCCTGCGGGTGCCGTCGTTCGCCGTCGGTTCTGGCCACGCCACCAATCCATGAATCATCGCAACGTGATAACATAACGCACGCCGCTATGGCAGCGGGGTGTGTTCGCGAAGAAAGCAGATCGCGATCATCGTAACGTCGTCGAAGAAGGCCGGCCACAGGGAACAGGTTTCGTTTCCATTGCGTCGTTGCGCGGTTGCGATCGTGAAGATCCCGGTTCCGTATCGATTGTGCCACGTTTCGACTATTTATCGTACCCGCGCGTTAATGTGTTTGACGCGACGAATGTTCCCCCAATGATGTTGAATTTTGATGTTTGATTTTGTCTAATAAACCTTTGCCATCGCTCTCCTTCAAGTCGACACGAGGCAACATTTTTGCCGTCTTTCCTTTCCTTAGTTATTCCCAATAACCTTGGAAAAAGATGATGAAACAAAAAAAAAGGAGTCTCTCAACAGGCAAAACCAACGAATGACTACAAACCACGTTTTACGACAATGTTTGTTCTTTGGTTGTTCACGCTTTGGCTATGGGTAAACCCGTTTTTAGAGACGATTTCAATGTCCAGGAACTGTTACAGCACGGCATGGTCCGGGAGTCTACAAATTATGGCACAGGTTTGGGACGAAAAGGGCCAGAAAAGAAAAAAAAATCATCGAATGATTCGAAAACTCAAAGTTTTTAGTATGTTCTAATGCAATCTAACCTTTGAGTTAATTTGAATTAGTAGAGTTAACATTTTCATAGATCGATTTGGGTTAAGAATTTCATGTAGTTGATATAAAAAGTTAAAAAAAACCGTAAAAAAATGTTTCATCTAAATTTGATCTGTAGGGTAACTGTACCAATAGTGGTGCACTTAGTAATATAAATACCAAATAAGTGTAATTTATGAGTGTTAAGAACACAATATTCTACATATTTGAATCAATTATGATCGAAACATGACTTTTCTTCTGAAAAACATCTATTTTCACCGTAAACCATACAAAATACACGAAAAAAAGCGTATTTTTCTTCCTAGTCGGTTGCTCCTATTATGGCGGTATGGTTCCTATAGTTGTGGTATCGTGTTCCTATAGTGGTGGTAGTACGAAAAACTTGAATATATTTTGACTATTACTTAGTTTTGAAGCATATTTCAAACAGAACGGTAAAATACTCCTTGACATATGCGTTGTCATTGAAAAGACTGTGTTGTTTTACCGAAATATGTCCAATTTTAATTCATAAAAAATGCTCTGAATATTACAGCTGAAACTATAGTATATGCTTTATAGCGTATCCTTCGCCCGCTTTCTTTTTTCTTTCCTCTGCTTCTTCTGCTGAGCCTTCTCTCCAGTTCCGCTTTGTTTATTTTGTAGAAACAGAATAAAATCATTAAATTTACCTGATTATGTTGGCCAAAACAGGAATAAAACTAAAATATACTTGTGAAAAACTCTATGGCTACTATAGGAACAACTTGGGTTTTTTGTACCTATAGTGGCACTATAGTAAAAACTATGAAAATATAATGAAATTATGCTAAAATGCACTAAGTTCGTATAAATCAAATATATTGGGGTATGTCAGTAGCGAAATCGTATAGTTTTAATGATTTTGCAGTAATTTATAGCCTTAAGGAAATCATGATATTCGTTATATATTCTTAAGGAATGCAGCATGTTGGGACAACCTGTTTTGAAAATATGAATTTTGGAGCTTCTATATTACGGAATGGGATGATTCATCTTTTGAACACTCCGCAGAAGATCAAAGAACATTTCATAGAAGAACAAATAACTCCATTGTATATATATCGGCGTAGAGCTAGGATTTTATTCCACTACAACCACTATTGGTACTAGCTCCACTATGGGTGCACTTACCCTAGATGCTGCTCATTTAAAAATGCTGCATTGCAACTAAAGGTTCTAATGGTTTTCACTGTTACATTTGTTAAAGTCTGTGCTGCTGTGTAACATAATTCACAGAAGTGAAATTAACAAATGCAAAACTAAAATTATACAATGATCGTCATGACATGGTATGTTTACTGTTCCCAACCGCTAAGAGGAATCAGTTTGTTGAATGCATCGCAGTGCCCTCGCGGGATGGACTTTGGACCATCGGCAGTTGAACACATAAAGAAAAGCGGAATGTGTCATCGGAAGTGGGCATTTCGAGATGCAAGAAACAGCGAAAGCGCACACCGTCAGCCGTACATATAAAGTAAAAACACAGACACAGAAAACAATAAAAATGGTACCGCGCGTGAGCATGGCCATTTCATCGTTAGTTTGAGCTTATCAAGCTAAGAAAAATATCAGCTGCATAGTTTGCAAGCTTATCACGTATCGGGATCGACTGAAGAAATCTATTCCTAAATCTCTTCCTCTCGAAAGAAGCGGAAAAACTTCAACAAGTACGTACCGAGTAAAAAAAACGCTACATTAAAAAACTTTTCGTAAGTGCGATGGCATTTGACGAGGCAAACTAAAGCAAACGTACAGCTAATGGGTTTTGGTGCCCGCGGGGGGGGGGGAAATGGGCTTTCGCAGACCACTGTTTACCGATGTGGATCGTATTGATAGAGCATTACAGCCTGGCAAGGGGCTGATGCCATCCCGCCCGAGGCTATTTTTTTATGCTCACCAAGTTTACCGAAACTCAACCCCATGGACAACGCTGGTAAAGTTGCATAACAACCGATATTTAACACCACAGTGATCGTCAAGGTGGTCTCTTGTGACGGATTTTGATTTTCACAATGGATGTGGGGATCGGTTTACACATACATCGTTTATTCTCTTGAATTTTTTTTATTATTGTCAACGTGTTCGATCGATTTACGCGAACAACAAACATACGATCAACAAAGCGTGGCTCGTGGTTAACTTCATGACTTCATACTCAAAACGTTCACCCGAATGCAGGGAAATTTATTTATAACTCAAGTTTCCCACTGTTACCTCGGTATAATCATCCAACAACTCGACTGGGCTAAGCAACCACTTGAACCGAACACGCGTTTGTTTGTCGAATCCCAAATACATACTTATCGGCCATAACCCAGCAGCACACTTCCGGCTGAACAATTTCGGTGGCTTCCGATTCCGATGCACAGCACCGCTGGGGGCTAATTCCAATTTTTAAATGAGATCAAGGTTCGTGGAAAGAAAGAAGTAAAGTTCGTGGAAAGAAAGTTCCAGTAAAGTAACGAATACATTTTTTATAATTTTGAGAAAGATTTTCCGATTGTTTTTTCCTTGCAAAAAGGGGGTTTTAATTTTGTTATTTTTATAAGCTTAATTAAAACGAAGTAAAATTATGAAAATTAAATTATGTTGATTCACCGTTTACGGATGTCAGCAAACATTTGTTCCAGTACATCTTGCCATTTGATTGTGTTAGGAAAGTTGCAAATACATGTGGCAACATGCGATAACTGCTCGCTGTTCGATCCCACCACGTGCGTTGTTCCGGATTGGTTGTACGGATTGATAATTGTTTATTTTCACCGTCTTTCCTTTCATGACGGCATCGGAGGGTTGCACTTTCCTTGTGCCGAACCGTTAGCCGTGTGGACGAGGTGTAATTGGCTTCAATTTAGCACACACTGCAACGCCGAATGCAACGTGCGAATGAAACGTTCCACATCCGAAACCAGATGGGTTTTGTATGAAAGTTGTAAAGCGGTCGGCGGTGAGGAATGGTTTAATGGCTTAATTTACGCAGACCGTTTCCTTATGGTCAGTAGGGTACGTCCCGATCCACCCTCGCCGACGAAGCGAGGGTGCAAAAAATGTGTGAGTAAGCAGTCGACACTCGAAGCAAGAGATCATATGTAACCTCACTTGAAGCAAAAGACCTTGAGCAAAAGACGAGAAGCAAAAGACAGTAAGCAAAAGACCAGAAGTAAAAGACCATGACACTATCGAAACGGGAACGGACAAGCAAGACGAGTTCTCCACCCTGACCTTGGCCGCCACGTTGTTGGCGAGGTGGGAAGCCGCTGCATGCACGGTGGAAGCATAAAAAAAACGGGATATCCACAGGGGTGTTTATTTGTGTTTGCGCAGGCCACTGTATGGGGCAAAAACAACTCTTATGGTGCGAATCGGCGTGTTTTCATAATACAAACAACGTTGCAAAATACGACCGCATCGCCGTCATGACCTATGATGGTAGCCTACGTCCTAAATAATACCTAATTTAATGATAACCGATTAGAAGCGGATAAAATCCGTTCCATACTGAGGCACGAAGCGGAAGAAGTTGGCCCCGGACGGGTTGACGCGTGTTTCAAAGTTTGCGTTGGCCCTCAGCAGCATCGGTTTGGCGTCCGGGTTGAAGAGATCCTGCAGAAGTGGGATCAGACGAAAGACGGAACGCACATTTACATCCTTGTTCACACACAATGCAGCGATGGGTGTATCTGTTTTCCATAAACTTACGTAAACTTTGTAGCCCTTGATGATGGTGTTGTTGCTGAGCCCGACGTCCTCCTGAAGGTGCACCGTCACCGAGTACGGGGCCCCATCTGCACGGCGGCTAACAAAGGCAACGGCTTGCGTCAACTCGTGGCCCACCCTTGGCAGTACTGGCCGTTTCCAGATCTAAGCGTTTCAAAAGACAAAGATATGACTTGTAGCGCGTTTTCTCTTTCGAAGCTTCCCCATGATTATGCAACGGTCATGCCTATGCCTGCATTACCTCCATTTTGTTGAACGTCTTCACAAGTCTCCCCTGAATGCCGAGTGGGTCCTGGTTCACCTTTATGATGGCCCGGTTAAGCAGGAGCTCCTTGATCTCCGGCGTGACCTTCGCCAGATCGTTGGAGATAAGCACGGGTGCTGCTAGAATCGTCCAAACGGCCAGCTGGGATTTACTCTGGTCGTAGCTTAGTCCGTAGTTTCCTAGAACCAACTGGCAGGGGAACGACGCCACCACGCCACCATTTGAATGTTGATCAAGTATTTTGAATGAGTCAAGTAAGTAGCGAGAACAGATAAACCTACCGTGTCGGGATCATTCCAGTGACCCGGTCCATGGTGTGGTACGATTCTATCCTGATTGTCAGCAAAGTATTTCGTTATCTCGACCACCGACTCATGCGAGTCCTCGATATCGCCCCAGTTACGCCACATGTTACAGGTCTTCTTTAGCTGCTCATAATCGGGCTGTTGGAAAAAAAGAAAGTTTGAACCAACCACCCATGCCTCTTAAATCGCACCTTCACTCACGATGATGCCATCGTACTCCTGGTAAGCCGGCCACGAGCAAGAGTACAGTATCGGTCGCCCAGTCCGATTCATATATTCACCAAACTTAATGTAATCTTTCAACGGAAAAATGGAAACGTTTCTTTCAGTGATAGTAACGGAAAGGATCGATAACACCACAGTCTTACCATCCACCATCAGCTCAACGTCCGCGTAACAGCCATCGATTTTGATAAAGTCCACGTGCCAGTCGGCAAACGTTTGTGCGTCCAGCTTGAAATAGTCCATCATGCCCGGATAGCCGGCACACGTTTTCGTGCCAATGTCTTGATAGATTCCAAACTTAAGGCCTCGCTCGTGGATCTACACGGAAGGGAATGATCATCGTTTTAATGATACGAGCGTGAACGAGTGGCTTATTTTTCTCACATAATCCGCTAGGTGTTTGATTCCGTTTGGAAATCTCTCCTTGTTCGGTTGCAGAACGCCATCCTTGTCGCGTTCATCGGCCATCCAGCAGTCGTCGATGTTGACATACTCGTAGCCAGCATCACGGTATCCTTCCGACACCATCAGATCGGCCATCCTTTTGAACAACTTCTCACTGATGCACTCGTCCGGGTACTTCTTGCAGTCCGTAATGCACCGGAAACGTTCCCAGCTCATCCATCCCATCGGTGGTCGGCGTGCCAATCCATTCTCCAGCCCTAAAACTTGCTCGTTGATGAACCAAACTGTTACAATTGCTCCGAGCAGAAACGCCGGGATCCTGACGTGAACCATCGTCGAACGTTTCCAAAACCTAACAACACCGGGACTAGCTTTCTCAACTGCCGTTGGGCTTCGTTTTATAATGCGACTAGAACGGTTTGAACGCATAATCTAACCCAGTAAGATAGGTGCCGGTTTTATCAATCGTGTCCAACTGTTGACTCTGGTACTCAAGACCATAAAATGCCCAGCAAGACGTCGCAAAGAACATCGACCCGCGCAAAGCCAATTGAAGTGTGCGGTATTTTGATGACCCAAATTTTGTTAGCAGGCTCTTAGGACTGTTTATTGGCCACCGTCTAAACGGCTTTTCATCGGTGCAAGTATTGCATAATGACATTTTCTATATTTATGGGTGTAGTTTTTTATCAGATAACTTTGATGGTTTAAACGTGACGACCAAATGCAGGAGGATTAATGCAATAGTGGCATGGGTCAACATAACTTTTTGTTTTCGCATTTCTGGGTCACAAATGCTGAATCTTCCGTATTTTTTTTTTTTTATTGATGATTTGCTGATGTTCGGTGCTTAATTATGCCAAGCATGCCTGCCAATGGAAACTAATTAGAGGTCATTAGCGAAGGCTCATAATTACGGAAGTCTTAAGAATATGTTTTTATATAGGAACTTTGGATTGAAGTTTTTTCTTCACCTTCCATATATTTGTTACAATTAATTATTTTGATAAAGTAGGTGGACACGTGATATCACATATATCATATGTTCTGTAGATAGGTGGAAACGTAATGCGTTCTGTAATCTAAATAGAATCTTATACCACCAGAAATACATCGCTAATACCCCTTTTGTAATTTCAAGGGTATTTGTGAGCTTTATCGTTTTTTTTAAATTTTCCTAGGATGTTAAATCTCATAATTTAGTAACGGCATAAATTTAAATTTAAGAATATTTGAAAATCATTTCGTGTCACCCTGTGTTTGCATTTGGTAAATCTATTTATGTTTTTCGAGATGAGGGCACAGCCGAACCTATAATAAAGTGGTACATTGTAAAAAGGGCGTAAATATTGCAAAGTTAAAACCAAATTTGCAATTTTAACCAATATTTCTACTTTTAATTCATGCTTCCATGAAGCTTTGTTCAACCAAGCTTGGCTAAAAGGTAAATATTTTTTCTACTGAAAATTACAACTCTGCTGTCAAACGTCGGTGGGGTATAGTGATGGGGTAACTGAATCCCTACAGAGATTCGAATCTTTCGATTTAAATCCATTCTAAGATCCGGATCTTCGAATCCGAATCCCAATCCGTCATATCATGCGTGCTAACCAAATTTACCAATTTTTCATATTATTTGTTACTTTAACAATTGTACAATCAAGGTTCGTATTTATCCAAAATCGAATCAAAGCTTTAGAATCCGTCCGGGATCCAAATCTTTAGAATCTGTCAGATGGGATTCAAATCTTTCGAATCCGTCAAATGGGATTCGAATCTTTAGAATCCGTCTAGGGATCGAATCTTTGAATCCAGATTCTGTCAACACTACACCAACGGTTACCTGAGGTAGGCGGAAGGGGTGAAAAGTAATCACGTGAATATTTGTAGATCTGCTGGTTTTGCGAGCTGCTGCCCGAATCGGAGGATTGCGTATCCCGTGTCCGTGTTTTTCGGATTTTTGCTATCGTTGACCACCGTTTTCCGTCGGTCACTAGGCGTCTTTTGCTGCCTTCCGGACTGTTGTCGGCTGTACCAGCAAAAAGTGCACTGCGCGGATAAACGTTTGTGTTTGCAAGTGGTAAGTAGCCCGAATGTTCCGCAGCGATCTTCTTCGGTTTCACGGGCGGCAGGAGGATTTTTCCCGGCCAAAAAGTAAGCCTCCAAACTGTGCAGTGAAAAATAGAATCGTTGTTGATGAAAACACCATCGATGGGAGAGAAATAACTCCTCGGTTAGCTATCGAAAATACGCTGTGACTGTGAAAACCGTACATGAAACAAGAAAATCAATAATGGTTGACACTCGGTGCAGGGAAAGCCCGATCTTCTTTAGGGGATGCAAAATTAAACCAGGGAATTGCTGTCGTCGAAGGCTTGCACAAACTATTTCCCAACTGCATCACAGCCTGCATTCTACGCTGGAATGTTTCGTCCTGTGTGCATTCCAGCGGATGCAATTGTACGCGAAAAAGTAAGATGTCATGTGACTTATCAGTTCAAAACAGCTGACCATTTTTTCGTTCCGTGCGCTCGCTGTCTCGCTCGATCCGTCCCTGGCACCGTGGTGTCCCATCTCGCTTGGACGGTGTGTAGGTCCCGTGCACCAAAGCAAACGCTAATCGAAGGCGCAGAAAGGCATTGCATAAGCCCGCGGGGAAGCGCGTCCAAATCCTGAAGGACTACTTGACCAATGTCCTGACAAGTGAAGGGTATTATTTGATTAATATCGATTTTCGTTCATCGACTTAAAAACAAAGCAAGCGCAGGCAATCCATCGCAGAACAAGGCGTCCGCGATGCATGCGGACAAGTGGATACATTATTTATCATTTATAGTAGAAAACTTTCCCTAATAACTCTTTACTTTCCTTCCGTAGCCCCACAGTTAACTGCAATTGAGTATCCACAATGGCGGAGTACTGGTTGATATCAGCACCGGGTGACAAAACGATGCAACAAACCTGGGAAACGATGAACAATGTGACCAGCAAGCAGAACAACCTGTGTGAAAACTTTAAGTTTCACATTCCGGATCTGAAGGTTCGATGGAGGGAGGGTAACCGCGGGCCACATCGAGCGGTTTCCAATCAACTACATTTTATGTGCTTTTAGGTTGGAACGCTCGATCAACTGGTCGGTTTGTCGGACGATCTGGGCAAGCTGGATGCTTACGTTGAGCAGACGACCCGTAAGATTTCCGCCTACCTCGGGGACGTGCTGGAAGATCAGCGTGATAAGCTGTACGAGAACTTGCTGGCCAACAACAGTGAGTAATTTGAATCACGCGGGGGAGAAACGTACATTTTGGGGTACGGATTTATCTAAGATACTGCAGTTTGTAGTTTATAGTATTCCTAACGACGCGAATCTGACCAGGAAGTAGAGTAGCCGCATTGCAATGCGCAAAAAGTGGAAGTCAATCATCGGATCAATTGTCGTTCTAAACTCTTTTTTTTCTTTGTAAGGTAGTTGCTATGCTTTTATGCTTTCGTTCGAATTTCATTGCTCGAAAAATTGTGAATCATATTTTAAATGGGGCTGTTCGAAGAAGGTACTAACGAACAATGCATGGTAAAGTTTCTTGGGACACCGTTTTTCTTATGTCATAAATCGATTTTGTTTTTACCACATTGCAAAGAATTGACGATCAGTTTAGCGATCGTCATTTTGCATCAATTCTAAATTTTGGTTTGGGTGATGTTATGTAACTTTTCTGTTATCGAACCCACCACGTTCTTCACCGTTCCTGGACCCTTGTTACCTAAATCCATCTTAAAGACATCCCATTAAAAATACCAAACACTTCCCGCACACACTTTATACGCAATATATACATCCAAATGGTTTTGGGCTCATTACGAAGGCTCGGAGGGATCGGATGAGCAATCCGCGCCCACTACACACGCGGAGCCACCTCTGGAGGCACCGTTTGAGGACGGTAAGCGACAGTTATCTATTCCGGACGATATATCGGCGAGTAGTCGTCCCGCGTTCGTCAGCTATCAGCGACAATATTCTTCCGGACAGAGCCAGGAAGGCGGTCCAACGACAAGTTCCTCGCGCTACGGCAGCCTAACAAACTCATCCTCGTCCGCCTGCTCGGGAGAAAATCAACATGGACCGGTGGTATGCAGCTGTCCGACTTCGACCACCCCGACAACACCGTGCTCACCACCGACGGTGATTTGTCAATTTTTTGACGACACTTCACAACCCGCATCCCCTCATCCCGACCCCGACGGCTGGTGGGATGAGGGTAAAGGTGGGAAAAAGCATAAATCAAAGCACAGAAAATCTCCTAAACCACCGGCCAGTCCGGCTAGCGGCAGTCATAGTCGGAAGGCTAGCAGAGGAAGCCACCAGTTCCTACAGGCAACCGACGATACGGGCTTGTCCTGCGGCGCACCGGAAAGCGAAGGATATAGCGCACCGGAGATGGATCAGGGACCGGAATCTGGATTCGAGTGGCGATGGTTTCATAGGCGCAAACACTCGCACAAATCCAGGTACCGACACACACACACTCATTTCCGGTGGGCGTACCCGTACAACGCCTCCCGATGGTGTCCCGTTGTTGCGTGTCCCTCTTTGTCGCTGTGGATGTTTTTCACGCTTCACGCTGTACCATGTGTGTTGTTTTCAAAAAGTTTGTGCCATGTTCATAATCTGATTCGTTCAAATGTAAAACTAAAAATTAAACTAGATACATAGAACATCAATTGGCCTCTTGCAACGGTAGACTAGCGATGATACCTGTAATTTAATTCTATTCTACACCTCCCTTAAACTTATGCAGTTGTGAGTTAGAAACAAAAATTCGGTCTCTCCATAAAAAGTGCGATACAAAACGATAATACTACTGGTACATGTTTATGAGTTTTTTTTAGCTTACTTTCGTGTATGTTTTAAAAGAGTTATGATGCTCTTTTAGATTATCTTTCTGAGTTTGATCCCTTGTCATGTATCTTTGTTCATCATATGTGCCGGTTGTAATATTGTTTCGTATGATGCAATGCCTTTATCAGTACAGGCCACGTTTAATATTATAGACTAAATTGGGAAAAGATTAATTTATTACATTTCGCTGATTTGAACACCATGTTACGGTACATAGTTCTTTGAATATTATCCTCGTATCGTATCCGTGTATGGTCACTTATTGTATGAAGTTCCTGTCGATCTCATTTCCATCCTAAAACACCTCCACGATCATCATTGGTCCTTTGATGGTATACGTGTCAATCTCTGTCCCTCTGTGTTTATCTTGTAAATGTTCTATTACAATCCTGAATATCTACATTTTGGTGTGGATGATGTGAATATATGAGAAAATGTTCATTGTTTAAATAGTTGTACCATTGAATGTTTCATAAGAGCTTCGTTACAAGCGCTACACCTTGTAGCAGTCTGCTCAAAAACACGGTGTTTGTTTTATGTGTTTGACGAAAAAAAAAACAGATCGTCTTTTTTGAATGAAAGGAAGTGTGTTCTTTTGCAAATATGTAAATCTCGAACATTCCAAACTCCCACTTGCTTCCCATCCTACGCCATCCGCCGGCGGATGGCGGCTGCCAACAGGAGTCGCTCGTCGAGCCATCTGTTCGGTGGCGGAAGTGGCCACGGTTCGGGCCACAGTCTCGTCGGCACCAGTAGCTGCTGCGGCGGCGGTCGAGCTCTCGGCAACTCCCGACACAATCGTCGTCCATCCAGTCCCGATCCGGACGACGATGAGTCGGATGTGTACGGAGGGGCGGCCGTACTGGATCCCGTTGCTTGCCCGCACCCTCCTTCCCATCCTGGAGGAGGGCCACCGGCTTCATCCACTGCGCTGGCCCGTAACGGTCTTCACCTTCGAAAGCAGTCGACGACGGTGGCAAACAAAGGGCATCAATCGCGGGCTCCTTTGGCGGCGGTCATCAATCCAGGTCAGGCCTACCTGGTCCTTACTACTGCCACCATGCCAAAAGTCACCACTCACGACACTTGCAAACACACTTTTATTATTGCTACTGTTGAAATGGTTGTTCTTTACTTTGCATACGCCTTTACTTACTTTTGTTCTGTTCTTTTTAGCCCAACGAAAACCACATGCCGTTGACCGTTGCTCGTGCACCTCCCGTTTCTGCTTCCGATTCCTTACAAAACTCTCTATGGACTGCACCAAAAAGGAGTTCCATTCCACCCTTTCTTCTATGTGCTTGGCCGTTTTTTATTATGCTTGAATAATGCCCCCGTTCCTTCTTGTTTGTTGTCGATATGTGTCGTTAAACACTTTTAATCTCTTTATCGCATCTGTTTTCTCTTCTTTTTAAATTTTCCAGTCCTTGCTCGTTACAGGATCGACATTATGCAGCAATAATCCCGTGTTTGTGTGTGTGTTTTGTCCTTGCGCATTCACGAAAAAATGGAACGATACTTAAACCTATTAATTCCACCCCAAAACGAACAAACAATATTCTCTCCACAAAAACAACAACATCCCCTTCTCATTATCCTCGCTAATCCATATTTTCTTCCACTTAATTTACCTGATTTATGTTTTCCTTGCAAGTGAACGAAGTAGTTTCACATTGGTCCAGTCGGTTGTTGTTACCTTTCTTACGCTTCTTATAGCGTTTAATTTAAACTTTAAAACAATTAGCAAATTTTTATTCATGTTATAAAGACTTTTATTTTCTACTTATCTCCAACCCCCCTATACCTTTCCTTTGCTTCGACCTGTTAAGTTCGATAATTTGTTTTATGTATTTGAAACAAACCAGCATTTTGTTTTAGTTTCAACTGTCTGTGCGTTTCCGTTGGTATCCGAGAAGTTGTTTTCTGTTTTTTAGTGTAGCTATTGAAAGTTGAACACAATTGAACGATTTGATTACATTACATTTTCGATGGTTGCGTCAAGGCAAGCTTCTACTCTATTCAAGCTAGTCAATGAATATGCGTTCGAATGATACAAGTTTACGTGTTACGTACGAAGGAACTTCCCGTTTTAGCCAAACTTGTCCCATTGCTTTGAAGATTTGAGTGTTCCTGCCTTTAAATTATGTCCCGCTTTGCTGTTTTTGTACATTTCGTAGAATGAACAATTTCGATGCAAATCGTGGTTGATGCATATACCTATTGAACAGCACGCGTAATAAATATTCCTTTTTCAGTTTGTGTCCGTGAAATTAAACTTTTGATTTTATTTTGCCAATTTTTTCTTCCGTCAATAACTTTCATGTTTTGTTTTTCTTTCTTTCAAAGCACTGAGACACGGCTGTTGGTGATGAAATGTGCCACAAGAACTATCGTTACTGATCTGCCTTTCTTTGTCTTCTTTCGCTCCATTGTGTAATAGATGACCTTACCTCGTACATCACCCGGTTCCAGTGGGATCTGGCCAAGTACCCGACGAAACAGTCGCTGCGCAACATTGCGGACATCATCTCCAAGCAGGTCGGACAAATCGATGCCGATCTGAAGACGAAGTCTGCCGCGTACAACAATCTGAAGGGTAACCTGCAGAATCTGGAGAAGAAGCAAACGTAAGTTCAGGGTGGGGAAACCGGTGACTGTTGGGATCTTTACCCTGTTTTTCTTTCTTGTAGTGGCAGTTTGCTGACCCGCAACTTAGCGGACTTGGTGAAGAAGGAACACTTCATCCTGGACTCGGAGTACTTGACCACGCTGCTCGTAATCGTACCGAAGTATGCACACGATGGTAGTCCCCAATCTGGTGGACGAGATAGATTTACTTTTATTTGTCTTAACGAAAACGATTTTGCGACTTCCGTAGGGCCAACATCAACGACTGGAATGCACACTATGAAAAGATCACCGACATGATTGTGCCCCGCTCGTCGCAGCTGATCATGCAGGACAGCGACTATGCGCTGGTGAACGTGACCCTGTTCAAGAAGGTGGTGGACGAGTTCAAGTTGCACGCTCGCGAGCGCAAGTTCGTCGTGCGTGAGTTCGTGTACAACGAGGAGGAGCTGGCTGCCGGCAAGAACGAAATCACCAAGCTGGTCACGGACAAGAAGAAGCAATTCGTAAGTAAACGGGACCGTGACAATTGAGGTTGAATTACCATCACCTTGTGTGTTTCGTTTACCGCAGGGTCCGCTGGTCCGATGGCTGAAGGTGAACTTCAGCGAGACCTTCTGTGCCTGGATACACGTGAAGGCACTGCGCGTTTTCGTCGAATCGGTGCTGAGGTACATTTTTGGTTCTTGTGCAATTGTCTTTCTTTCTTGAGGTAAAGTAATCATGTTCTACCTACTTCCGTAGATACGGTCTGCCGGTCAATTTCCAAGCCATTCTTATCCATCCGAACAAGAAGAGCACAAAGCGTCTCCGGGATGTGCTCCAGCAGCTGTACGGACATCTGGATGGTTCGGGCTCATCGGCCGGTGGCAATGCGGATGTAAGTATTCAGCTTCGTTTACACTCTGTCCCGCTCTGAAGCATGTGCTAATGCACTTTTCTTATGTCATCCTCCAGAACGTTGATATTCCTGGGCTCGGTTTTGGACAATCGGAGTACTTCCCCTACGTGTACTATAAACTTAACATCGACATGATCGAGACGAAAGTTTAGGGCGGGATAACCCTTGAGTAATCGGGGAGCAAACACCAGCGATAACAAATCAAGCTGCATTGCATCACCGCTACACACCATACGTGCGCCGTTCAGAATGTTGCTCCATTCGACCAAACTACTAGTTTTGTTCCCTCCCGATTCGATAACGTCCCCAAAAATCAGGGTGCGTTATGCATAGAGAAAGCGCTCGGGTCAGCTTCCCCCCCATCCCTACTGTATTTGTTATGTTTTTTCTCGCACAAAATTCTCGTATCCTTTCCTACACATAAAATTCTTCTAGTTGTGGCACAATTCTGTCGCTAGTTGGGATTCCGTTCAACAACACCTTGCGTTCTCGATTCCCACACGTTCCGTAGACTATTTGTTTTCCTGTTTGTTTCTATTTTCTTTTATATCATTCTCCCCTCCGGTCCTTTCTACGGTCCAAAGGGGAAGAAGTTAAACAAATTTCGCACGCACATCCTTGCGTTGGTTGGTCTGTTTGTAAACTGTTGATTATTTTATTGCTGATTTTTTATTGATTATTGCGTAATGTAGAAGGTACGATAATCGAAGCACGAATTCTATTCGATTCAGTGTAATATTAACTTTATGTCGATAAGTGTTTATAAAGTCAACGAGTACTACGATTCGAGAAGTGCACTGGGCGAGTTTGGATACATTGTAGTATAAAGACCTTGATGGACGAAACTGCTAAAAAAAAATGTTGTGTACATCTTCCCACGTTGGCTGGTTTGGTGAAGAACGGAACAATACCACCCTCATCCGTATCCGTTCCGTCGTTCAGGGTCGCTACTTAAAAAAGAACACAACCCCCCTCCCCGTGGTCCAAACACAATTATAGTATTATCTCGTGTCACAATCACATTCACCAACCGTCGTCCTTTTCGTCGTCGTTGTCGTCGTCGTCGTGTTGAAGTCTGAAAGACTGTTCGTGGGTCTCGTTGGTAATGCTTTCCTTTGAACCGTCAGTGTACCATTCGGATGACGCCCTGGTTCCCGTCACGAAATGCGTAAATTATTCTGTTACGTCCTTTCCTTCCCTACGGACTCATTGATTTCGTTCATTTATCGGTCTGTCTGCTGCCCAGGTCTCGGAAGCCAAATAACACCAGCATAAACATCGCTACAAGGCAATTAGGAAAATTAACATCATGTGCCCCTGTCCTCTCTCTCTCGCTGCCCCTCTCCTCTCCGCAGACAAGGTCCGTTTTGCCCGTAGTAGAGAAAGGTAACTAATATGATGGACGTATAAAAACGAACACGCAAAGAGTGTCAAAAAGACCGTGATCGCATGGTCAACGTATATTGTAAGCTCTAAAGTCTAAACATCCCGCGCCATGCCGGAAGATAGTCCCGCCCCGAGTCCCGGTAACGGGAGGTTCTATTAAACTGTACTCTGTAAGGCATTTCCCGAAAGAAGAGATCGTCTATTCCAAAATGCGTATATAACTATTGTTAAAC
Source organism: Anopheles coustani (assembly GCF_943734705.1). Taxonomy (NCBI): domain Eukaryota; kingdom Metazoa; phylum Arthropoda; class Insecta; order Diptera; family Culicidae; genus Anopheles; species Anopheles coustani. The sequence goes on from NC_071289.1 coordinate 88,165,102, forward strand.
TGGATTAAACTGTTCCGCTGCTGGTATGGAAGGAAACAATAATCAACTAGTTCATACTTGGGCATGGAAATGGCCGATTTCCCTGTTTCCGTTGATGTCCTCTGTTAAACTTCGTGTAAATAAAGCGTAGTTCCGAAAAGAATTTTAGGCATACGATGGAAAAGAACTATGATATGCACATAAAGATAGCAAATCAGATGGAAAGGTAGTAAAGATTGATAATGGAACTGTTTTGCAAACAAATAATTATGATGATGCTGATGATGATAGGAACATTCCAAGCGAAGCGATGTATTCTGGTTTCCTTTTTCCATTTGCTACGAAAGAAACTGATATTAGTGCGTTGAGTTGACTTTCCACCGGTCATTTTGATTTCTTTCAACAAACGATGAAAGAGTGGAGATGAATAATGGAACAAGTTTAAATTGTTTGTGATGTTATAAAATGGGTTACACATTTTATTGATTTCGAGACGACACAAAATTACACTGATGAGATAGATAGTGGTGTTAATGGTCGAAAACTAAAAGATGAATATTTTCATGCAGTCATTAGTTTTCAGTAATACACGCTGACGGTTTTATGGAACGGGATGTACTCCAATTCCGCCGCATGTTTCCTACGATAATCCCACAGGAAGTGATCCAGAAGGATAGCGTTAACACAGCTCGGTTTTATGTCCGGATGGTTTGCGATAAGTTTCTCCCGCGTGACCACCTTCAGCCGCTCGACGATATGGATGGAGGCGCCCCGTATTTCCAGCTCCTCACGACATCCGTTCTCCAGCAGCTTGTCCTCTTTCAACAGTGCCATAAGCTGCTCGCTGTACGATAAGGTGCCGAAGTGTACGAGCACCTGCGGGACGCGATAGTCGGCAAACATAGTGATGGCATCGATATCGTCGAACTTTCCGAGTCCTTCTCCGCGGAAACAGGACCACAGGTCGCCCACCAGGATCTGTGCGCGTTTGTAGAACGTAACCGGGGTTTCGATGCTATTGTTTTCACCGTGCTTTAGGATGGCGTCATCCCGGAAACACGGGAATTCGTCCACTACACGCTGGAGCAGCCTCACGGCGGAACCGTTGCACGCACGGACACAATTTTCAAACAGTCCATCGTAACGATCGAGCAGCACCCGACCGACCTCGTGCAGGCAGCGAACTCTTTCCTCGAGCAGCGGTGCCTTCGTGTCCGGTTCATCGGAGCGTAGGATTTTTTCCATCTGCTCCAGCGTGATGGACACGTAGAAGGACGGGTTGGTCATGTCGATACCTTCGCGCATGGCCCGATTGATGGCGGCACACAGGGCAAAGTAGCCCGTTTGGCCTTCCACCTTCCACTTGGTCGCATCGTGGCCCGGCGTCCAGAAGCAAAAGTTAAGCGTGTCGATGAGAAATATCCAATTCACCGCATTCGGGTCCTTTGCGGCGGGATGGTGCTCGTGTTGCGAAAAGTTTTCCACATTGATTTCCTTCTCCTTGATACCAAGGATCACCCGGTCCGCTAGCTTCTCGATCGCTGATTCGTGCACGCTAACGTACTTTGCGTTTTTCACGATCAACTCACCCGACGGGCCGGGAAGAAGCTGCGCTGCCATGGTTACTCTTACAGACGAGTGGTAGGATACTTTGATGAGATTACAATTACGAAATTTGTGTAACTTGGTGAAATACAACGGAGCACGTGTTCGTAGCAGAAGCTGACGAAAGCGCGCGCTCGACATCTGCGTTGGTTTTGTTTACGTTGCTCGAGAACCAGTTTTTTCTCCATTTGACAGTGGATACCGATCGTTTATATCGCTGGGGTTGGATAGCTGTAGGCACAGCTAAAAAATATAGATTTTTTGAATATTTTCATATTCATCCATATAAAATTGTTGATGAAGGAAGCGTGCTCCTAAATAAAGCAATTGCTTCATCCAGTATCCACAGTTTCCTCTCTTTTTGAACCGATGGAAATCCAAATGTGGTCATATCCGGTCAAATCAAATACTTTATTGATTGCACTACAATAACACACTATTCAATCCCCAACTTTTGCTTAATGATAAACTGGGGCAATCGTTTGCCTTTCCAGAAGCGTGGAGTAGGTTCATCGGTTGCCTGTCTCAGTTTACTGGCCACGTACGCCTCAGCGGAAAACTTCTCTGCCTCCTTGATTTGATTCAACAGTTCTGCCTGGAACAGTTTCTCCTTTTTCAATTCCCGCCGTTGACGAATCTACATGAAGAAAAACGACGGTAGAAAAAGTTTACTGTTTCACGCCTACATAAAAGATTCTCCAGAAACGTGCCTTAAGCCACTCGAACTTCATCCTCTTGCGCAGCTTCCGCAGTTTGTGTTTGCGCATTTTGCGCCTCCGAATCACGATCAAACGTGCGGCCTGTTTTCCGTTATCATCCTGCGACACAATGCCGGTGGGTAGATCAAGTGTGGGGACTATCTTGAGGCTATCTCCGATTGGCCCATCACCTGTCGGTCGTTGCAAGGGACATTCGATGATTCTCGACACCAGCGGAATGTCTATGATTTCCTTCAGCGGTATTAAGGGATTTCTTCGAATGCCTATTTCCACGTTTCCTGCCCACGTTGGGCTCAAATACATCGACTGTAAACGAAGCAGTTCTAACCGCTCGTTAACACTCGATACTTTTGCCTCGGATGCTCGTTTCAACTGCACGATCGGCAAAGAGGCATTTGCTGTTCGTTCCTGAAGCGCGATGCGGCTGAAGCTGCGTGCCAAAGAGGCAACTCCTGAGGAGGGAAACATATTAGCCAACGAAAGAACCACAATGGTGTCTTATTGCACTTGAATACCTTTAATATGCCGGTGATGGAACATTTTTAGCGACCATCAACAATTCTTCTGCCGCACCACACACGGATGGTTATACAATTTGTTGTTTTGGTTTTCACACCCGGTACCAAACCAGAGTTGGGCGCTCGGAGCAAGAACTCACAGCACACAGTGAGCTCTTCTACTTAAATTTCTCTTTACATTCCGAAACTGTAATTCATACTGCTGCACAAAATGTTCAAAAGTATGCAATTGCAATGCATTGAGATCATTGAGGTTGAGAACAGTTTAGAAATGATTTCATGAATCATGAGTTTCGATACGACTCCTCTACGCAAAGCCATCACTACATTCAGTTTGACATTCAGGTGCCTAATGGTTGAAAACAGCACAAATTGGTGGTAGAAACCGGAAATTTGAATGAATTCGATTCTGTTGCAAGAATTACTTAAATAAATTATATTATATAACTAATTAAAGAAGCTTTTGAGAATGTTCAGATGCAAGAAAATTACAAGAAGTATAAAACTAAACTACGGTAACAGAATAGGGATTTGAAATAGAGATCAAAGAAGTCCTTCTTGAGATTCGTATGATCCTTTCCGCTAGTACGCATGTGCCAATTTTATTCTGTTTTTCATTTTTCCCGGCCCACAAGAAACACAGAAATAGTTGACGGTAAACAAATCTCTCACAGAAGAGTAATTTTAATTGAACCGACTGGTGAATTTGCTGTAGAAAATCATAGCGCCAAAATGAAACAAACTGCCTCCGTCGATCGGTATTTCCTCGTAGTTATCCTTTTCGCCAATGCGTTCGCCGATAAAGTAGTGTTCCAGTTTCCGGAATATGATTTTAAAGAAAGTAGCAAAAATGTAAGTAAACCGATCGATTCGATTGGGATCTAAAGCACTCCAACTGCAATTAACAACGATCGATTTCTTCGCCAACGTGTAGGAACTGAAATTCCGGGAGTACGAGTCGGCCTGCGAACAAAGTTACCGCTGTGCGACGCTCGATGGCATCGAGAGGACCAGATGCGTGCGGGAGTGTATGTCCCCTTCCTGCTATCAGGAAATTTACAAATTTGATGAGGTACGCAAAATGCCACCGCTGGCACGGCGGCATAAGTAAGTAGCAGAATATTGATCGGTGCGAATGTTCTACTTTTAGCTCGAAGAAGGTGAAATCGATGTACGACTGAATTCCTTCCGTGCCTGCTTCATGCAACGAGTGAACCGCAATCGTGACTAAATGTCTCCTGCCCTTCAATCACCACACACACACTAGGCGCATGGTTCCTTCGCACCGGGCAGATGGGTAGATGAAAAGTATCAGTAATATCTGTTCAGTATTAAATCGTCACTAGTATGGAGCGAGTATTCCAGGACCCACTTACCTTCTGACTTAACTGATCAATCAATTTTTTAATAAACTCTCGGATTTACTTTAATCGCAATTTCGGATGTTTTGTTTCGGAACGAAATCGGTTAGAGAGTAAGTTTTTATTTTTCAATGCTTTATTTTCCATCAAATCCATTTTCGTCATCTTAACTGTTCAAGATGAGAAGGAACTAATTCTGAACGAAAACTAATTGCTTCTACAAAGCTCTTATAGAGAAAAAAAGATAGGAAAGAAAGTAGAAGGCAAACCATAAATGCAAAACAATAGAAAGGCAAAACGCTGATATACAAACCAAAAAGGAAAAATAAAACAAAAAGGAAAAAGGAAAAAGTAAAATAAAATAAAATAAAAAGGTGCACCGTGGAGATGAAACAATATCCAAACGAAGGTATTGAAAACGTGGCAGATAATAAATTAACTCTCCTTGTCTGCCTTCCTAATCCTACCGTTACGCTAGGGAGGTTTCTGCTTCGGGTTTGATCACCGGGAGGAATATGAAATTTACTGGGTTTTTTTTTGCATTATGATGTCGTCGCCCCGTGGGCCGGTGCTTTTGCCTCTTCCCTTTACCAAACCTTAAAGACGAGACAACCGGTGGCGGTGCGAATTTGGTTTCGAACATGACTAAATGATATCGCACTGACTCCCCCGGGGTTGTCTGGTTCCAGAGTGGATTACCGATTTTTTTTTTGCGACGACATTTGAATGGCACAACGACTGAAGAGATATTCCCTTGGCAGGGGAAAGGGGAAGCTGGCAGAGACGGCAGCTCTCCTCACTTTTTGTTTCTTCCGATCACTTTTTTTTCCCTCCGGGTTTACGGTTTGTTCCTGAGGCTTTCGAAAAACTCTATACTGGTCTTCAGATGACCCGGCAAAAACACGGGACTGCTAGGACGCTCCGGAGACGCATGGCCACCATCGATTCCACTACCAACACCATCACCTTCACCACCACCACCACCATTTCCACCATTGCTACCGGGCAGTTCCTCGTGCTGGCCCACCTTGTGGTCATCGGTAACGTTGGTCCTGTTTGCAAAAAAGGGGGGCAAAATGGAAAGAAAGAACATCATCATCATAGCTCATTGAGTCCGTTAAGCCCGGATCCGCATGCCATGCGCCAATCTATCGCGGCCAACCGTATGGCCGCCGGCACGGATTACATCTAAAACACACACACACACAAAACCATTATCACACTAAGTTCTAAACTAGTTTAAGCGTCCTATTCTACCAGCTACTTCTACTGCCTAAAGTACGCCCCGCCCGAGCCCGTCCGATCGACGACGTACTTATGCTCACGGATCTGCTTGGAAAGGCTGCGGGCCGTGATGCTGTGGCCAGGCGCCATCGGGTAGAACGTCGACTGCTGCCGGTACGCTTCCAGGTTGATCTTTCGAATTTCCCGAATCTCGTCCCGCACCGCGATGCTGCTGGTGCTGCTGTACTGCCGCTGTCCTTTCGTGCCCGCGTCCGGCATCGCACCGGAGCTACCGTCCTCGTTCAACACATCCGAAGACTGGCGTAGGAAGTCCTAGGCACGAAACAATGATCCGATTAGTACCGTCGTCGAATTTCATCATGCATTCAAATGAAGATCACAAATCGAATGATTCCAAAACACATCATGCAATGTCACACTACACGTGGCGAACGGGAAGTATAGTTCCCAAATGGATGATGCGGGAAGGACATTGTTAGTTCCTGTGGGTTGTAAGTTACGTGGTTAATTCACGGGACACACGGTTTGATCTGTGTATTTGTAGTAGTACGTCTGCCTGTTTGGGTGCATGTATTGTAGGTGTGTGTTTTAAATTTTATTTTATTTAAAACATGGTAAGAAAATGAGTCACAAAAAATTACACATTCATTCAGTGTTATGTATTTGAGGTTACATTACACATGTTCTCCTACGGTACATCTTTACCAATGCAAAACATCTTTTTAGCTTTCAATAAATGTTTATAATTGTTCACTGCTCATGATCGGTTGTGTGTTATTTTAAATTTGTGTAGATTGAAACATAAATGTTCTAAATGCCACATTCACACACACACAAAACATGCACTACAGGAGGAGAGAAAGAACGATTGCGTGAACGATAGCGAGCGAACATGATGGTTAGAGAGCGTGGCTTTTCAGCGCCATATACTGGTACATTACCTTTCTAAGCTTGACCTTTTATATGCCATCATATAGCATCACCATCATCATAAACAAAAAGTCAAATCAAAGACACACAATCCGACGTGTGTGTTTTGCGATTTTAGGGGAAATAAAAAAGAAATACAAGAGGTGAGAAAAGGGTAACGAAAGATTCACTTGCTGGAGGAAAAAAAGCGGGGTGGAGCTAAGGTTCCAGTTTGGATATCCTTGATAGAACACCCTTGCTGACAGACTAACTCCCACTGATGTCCACCAACCGCAAAAAGTTTTACCTAAGGAACTAAGTTCTACTCTAGAAAAGCTAGGAATAAATATCCGCGTAGTTAAAACATCCACCGGATATATATATCCCCCCGGTCACCTACCCGTGGTTTGTAGAGTGGTTTCGGTGGCATCGTGGATACCTCACTGCAGCTTCCACTGTAGCACTTGGCCAGCTCCTTGACCGATGGCAGCACGTCGATCACGTCCCTTTCGATGATGGAAAACTCGCTTCCGTTCGTCGCACGTGTCGCCGGGAAATCGATGTGCAGCGACGAGTGCATCGTGTGCCCGGGGCTGCTAGTGGCAGGGGTCTTGGTCCCCTCACCGGTGGCCAAATTCGAGCTGCTTCCGGTGAAGCTGAGTTTTCGCTTCGGTGCGAAGAACTTGATCGTTTCCGGGGAGAGAGGTTTGACCGCGAACTGCGCCGGCCGTAGGAAGCCTCGTTCGTCCTGACCACCGATCGGGCTCGAAGGTTTGGCCGTCAGAGAGGGCGCTTGAGCGGGGCTAGGGCATGCTGACGCACGATGCACCGGACTCGGTAGCTGAGGTAGGATCTGTAGGATGGTTTCGGATTGCGCGGGCACCCCGGAACGGAACACCTTCGCTTCACCGGTCGTCAGATCGTAGATGCGCGTCACGTCCGAGTCTTCGCTGTAGGTCAAGCTGTCCAGTTCCGGGCGAGCTCCCGAGGACGAGGTTGGCGAGTTGATGCTCACCTCGGACGACGAGCTGATCAGCGATCCGTGCGGTTCCGGCTCGACGGGTACGAGGAAAGCTTCACGAGCCGCCGTACTGAGGTGGTTCACCTTGGTGCCCCCCTTCTTCAGGATGGGATCGTCCGATGTGACCTGTACTGGGCGGGCGGCAAAGACGTTCTCCGCACCGGGATCACGTGGTTTACCGAAGCTACTCGAACGAGACAGAGAGGTTCCGGAACCGGGTGCCAACTTCAGCTGGTTTGATTCACCATCATCCACGTTGCGGGCGAGAAGCAGTGACTGTAAAAAAGGTGGGAAATTGTTAATGGTTGACAACCTTTCAACTTTTTTATACTATTTAACGATTAATTAATTAGTACACAATAATGGAGCTTGGTCGTTCATTAGTAAGGTAGCATTTGTTCACCATCGCATAGAGAGTATTAATTACGCCGTTAATGGAATTCCACCTCCACGTCCACTACGGAGGAGTTAAAAATGTGTCTATATGCCTTCGTTATGGGTAGCTGCAGGTTCCTTCCACACCTGAAAACCGTATCGAGGAATCTGCTCACTTTTTTCGATTCGAATGTTGCCACTTTTCATCTTGCCATTTCCTTCCGTTGCCGATTCCTTGATACGCGTTTTTCCGCCTTTTCTTAGTTGAGCTTGGATTGGTTAGTTCTTACTCCCGGCTCCCCCGACCACCGAACGGCGGACAACTTGGCGCAGGCAGGGTTCGTTTGTGATGTTGTTGGATGGCTGTTGCTGAGGTTGGAATGATGCTGCTTGGTGATGCCCGTCATTAGTGTCGGTGTTACGGTGTTTTGTACCATGTGTTCCCTGTGGTTAACTTGTAGCCCGTCGATGAAATGAATGAATCCTTATGTCGCTTAACTAACACTACGATTCCTTCTACGAGTAATGTACCCTCCTGTCCCAACCACATTCTAAATGCATACGGATGGAAAAGGTTGGAGTATATTTCAACAATCACCAACAACAGTTTATGGGGTTGCATGAGGGCCAAAGTTAATGCTTAAGCTGTCGTTAGGTGTGTGCGACATATATGAATAAAAATGTTACAACACCACCGGATCAACGAGGATGTGCGAGAGGACATTGGACAAGGACAACGGAACGAAAACTTACCCTCCCCACGCGCCCTCCATTGGGACAACAACGGTGTCGCCAACGGATGTGCGCAATTCGCTCCGCTTCGATCGTGTTTCTTGTGGCGACGGTTTGTGTGTTCCCTGAGCGTCTGAGTTATGTGTTCTGTGTCACGTGTTCTGTTGTCAGTGTCTGCAAGAAGAAACTCCACACCAAGACACAACACTCGACGGGCATCTGCCAAACGCGCGCCAGGCACGCCTAGCACGAACCTCCCCAACATCAGGCACAAACGAAACAAACGAAATGAACAATGGCACGAGGGACAACGCATTCCAATTCCACTCAGAAACGGTTCCTTTGAGGTTAACACACCCATTATGATTTTGCTGCTTATTCGGTGGCTGGAGATGGACCAAATGTTATGGAAATGTTTGCTTTCGTGTATTTGCTGTACGGAATGATTCGGGTCACATGCGTGTCTGTTGTTTTACTATCGGCCTACTGCGGTCTCTTTGAATATGGCTTAAAACTATCCACGTACTCCCGTATGAGTTAAAATAGAATGTAACATTTGCTTAAAGATAAAATCAATGTCTTAAAAACAATCTTATTAAAAGTTTCATCCGGAGGATGATAAACGACCACTATCATCCTGCGAAAACAACAACGAATGTGAGTTTTGGTTTTGTTGGCACTGAATAGAACTGCTTAGTAGCCATTGCACAATTGCTTCCTCTCGTGGCCTGCTGCGTCTCGCCGAAAGTTTCGCTCATTTACTCAACGTCGACCGCTGACTATCCGCCCGGCGGATCGCGGGAAAGGTGGAAAACTGTTCGATTCGGTTTTTCACGCTCGCACTGCGCCGTAGCGTGCAGAGGTCGGTGAATACCGTTTCGACCACGGGCCCCGCCAGCACCTGCGTCGGCACGCTGCTGTCCGACGACGACGGTGCTGGCTTACGGGGAGCGGTAAGGTTTCGTTCGGCCCCGGTCCCCCGCCGCGAGGAGGACGCATCGGGACCGGGCGAAGACGTTTGCTCGTCAAAGATGGGATTCAGGACAAAGTGGCGCGTGGTGGCGTGCCGTGCCCGGAAGCTGTCCCGCTTGTAGTCGTTGTGCAGCGTTTCCTGCTCAAACTGGGCGATAATGTGTGCCGGTATGTCGACCGCCGCGGCCGTGTCACTGCCAGCGGCGGACGGTGTTTTCGTCTGGTAGCCCAGATCGACGGACGAGGGGCGCGGATTGATGCCGTGGCCCTGGTGTGTGCCAGCGTCGTGCTGCGGGAGGCTTCGGTTGGAGCGCACGGACGGCGAACGAGCTACCGGGGAGCGGCTCGAGGACGATCCGGTGGCCGACGCGTTATTTAAGAACCTGTCCATGATGTAGGAATCGGTCGGTAGATGATAATAGGTTTGATGACTCACTTTCTCGTCGTCGGTACTGTGCGATAGCTGCTGCGGCTGCTTCTGTTCCACTCCGAGGGTTTGCTTCAACACACCTCCACCCGCTCGGAGACGCTCCGGATCGTTGATATAATATTCCCGACCGATCCTACAAACAAAAAGGTGGGTAAAGAACGAACTAAAGAACTCAAGCACACAGCGATTAAAAAAAACCTACTTTTTCTTCTCCGACAGAGCTCCACCCATCACCGACTGCAGCGAACGATCGTTCTCCGTTCCGGAGTCAACCGGTTCCTTCGGAGAATCCTCATCGTCCAACAGCACAACGGCGGAACCGTTTGGCGCGGCATCCTTTTTGACCAATCGCTCGATCTCGATCATACTGGAGGGACGGCTCTTCTCCGAGAGCCTGCGCTGCAGAGCGTCCGGGGAGTACGGATTGTTGGCGATCGGCTTGGCATTACGCCACTTCAGATGTTCCCGTTCTGCAATGGATCCTTGAGAGAGAAAAACAGGTTAAAACAATTAAGTCTATCAAATCGAAGCACCTTGCGTCGCGAAAATCTTACCCGGTATCAACGTGTCCGCTTCGTCAAGGGACGGTTGATTCTGTTCGTCCATACCACCGTCCGCCGGCACGGCTTCCGTATGATGCCCATTGCTTTCCACTGTCGGCTGCTGTTCCGCTGTCTTTTGTGCTGGAATGATCGAAGAGTCAGCGACGATCGAGGTTTGCGGTGGTGCGTCCGCCAACGACAGTGGGACGTCGAGCGACAGTTCGCTCACAAAACGGGTGTTATTCGAGGGGTTAGTGTCAATGTCGATGGTGCTGGTGCTAATGCAAATAGGTGTCGATACTTGATCCGTGATGTTAGTTGACATGCAATTGTTAATGGTGGTTGTGGTCGAGGCGGTCACGATGGTGGTGGTGGTGGTGTGTGGCGATGAGAGGGATGGAAGGTCGCTGTCGCTAAATGGCATGCTGGTGTCGTCGATCTTCGACTCCGAACGGGACTCGATCGACGCCAGCATCGTCTCCTCGGTGCTAGTTGATGGCAGGGGGAAGGACTCAGTCGCTTCATCGGCACTCGAGGGAACTTCCATCTGCGAGGGAGGATCCTCGATGGAAGGTGTACAGTGTACTGTCACGCTGTGATGGGATGGTTCCGGCGAAGACACCGTGAAAGCCTCCGATGATCGTTCCTCCATCTCTACGGAAGTATCGGAAATGATCTGCACTTGCTCGTCCATGGCGAGGGCTTCCTCAACGTACTCAATATTCTTCAAACTCTCACTGTACTCGGCCATTCTTAGGCTTCCTATCTCAATGGGGCTCGGAAAGGGTTCTTCAAGTTCCAGTAAAGGATATTCGCGGATTGGATGATCTTTGCATGGACTTACTTCCGACACCGTAGGATCTTCCAAGGCCCGTTGCAACTCTTCTCCGAAGGCGTCGAGTGCTTCCAGCGCTTCCGGTGGTTCTACCATTTCCCATTGATCCAATTCCTCCTCAACTGGCTTTACATCCAGCCCCTCCTCGGCTGATGGTCGATTGAGAATGCCTTTAAGTTCCTCACAGTACGCCCGCATCTGTTCCGTTACGGCCACAATTCCAGGATTACGTTCCGGACTCGGTATATTGTTGTCGAACGTTACCAGATCAGCGTGGAGTGTGATTTGTGATGGTTTATCTGTATCTCCCTCCTCGTCCTGAAACGGATTACGGTTCGGTGTTTCGACGACGTTGGGTGCGTTAAGAGTTTTTAGTTGCTCGGAAAACTCTCGCTGCTCCTGATCACGCACGTAAACCGCTGCCGGGGGTGTCTCCCGTATCTGCAGCAAATCGGGCGATGATTGTGCCGTCACGATGGGACGCTGTTCCTGTTCTTCTGCATTATCGGACTCGCTCTGTTCTACAATGGAACTAAACTCCTCGTCGCATCGTTGGAGGCTGTTTGAATCGTGCGGCATATCGGACATACTAAACGGGCCGAGCTCCTCGAAGGACTCGACTAGCATGAGACTGTTGTTGGTCGCCTCGGATACCGTCCTATACTCACTATCATCCTGGATACTATCCATTGGGGAAAGGACAGCGTCGGGTGTTGCCTGAATCGGTTCAATCAGCTCTTCAGCAGACTCTGATATCCCGTCCAAGGAAACATTGACAATGGAAGCATTACCAGAGTTTAAAACTTCAGCTGAGATGGAATCCAGTGGTTCCTGGAAATCTTCAGAAAGCACCAAAGAAGACACAATCTTTTGTTGTGGTTGCTCATTTAGGGTGTTATCTTCCACTGACACGTTCTGCGAAGGTTCCACAGAAGTTGGATCGATCGGTGGCTGGTTTTCTTCCACACGCACAGGGGAAGACACAGACCTTTCAGCCAGGGCAGCTTCATCAACCAGTTGGTCCACTTCAGGGGTAGATAGTTCTTCGATAATAGAACCAGTAACTGTTTCTTTTTCGACATCTTTAGTCGCTAGAACCTCCATCGAGCCTTGTTCAACCGATACCGGATCTCCTTCTGAATGTGTTTGGGTAGATACAGGCTCCTCTACCAATTGCTCAAGGGAATCATCGGTTAAGACAACATCCCCAGTTGTTGCATCCATCACCGAGCTCGGTTCAATTGGCTCCTGATCGTCATTAGATTGTTTTGCGAAAGGTATAATGTCTTTGGCTTGATCATCAAGGTAAGGATCGGTTGAGATAACATCTTCGATCTTTGCCTGGACCTCTGATATCGACGCATCCGGTTGCTGATTAGCTTCTTCTTGTTTCGCTACACACTTTTCAGTCGGGCCAGCTTCATCAACCGGGAGGACCTCTTCGGACAACTTGCCCTTTTCACCGTCCTCCAACTGAACCGTCGCTGAAAGCTCCTCCGAAATCGTAGTCAGCGGGGAACTGTTTTGATCGAACGATTCCTCCATCGGTGTAACCCCGAACGGTGGATCGGAATCTTCCGGATCCATCAGCATCGGCGGTGGAAGCTCCTCCGAAATGGCACCCAACGGTGAACTGCTTGCCATCCGATCGAAAACATCGGTGATCGTCATCATGATCGGATGGGGTGATAGGACCTGCTGCACCGGAGACCCCGGCGGTGACAGAGAATCCAGCAGCAACAGTGGTGGCACTTCCGTTTTCAAACGCTCAGATTGGTTAGTGTTCTCTCCAGCGAGGGCATTATTAGTAAGATTAGTTTCTCTAGCACCACTACCGTTTTCTACACTACTCGACGGGAGGCCCACTGGCCGTCCGGTCGCTACGGTTTCTACTACACTGTCTGCTACGGGATTTGATGGATAAATATTCGAATGCGTATGGTGTTGTTGAGCTTGTTGTTGGTGGTTGGCGGCTGAAGAAAACATGGTTAAGGGAGAGGATTCCGGTGTGAGACAGGCTACGGTTAGTATAGTGTACGCTCCCATACCAAAGGTGTGCGGAAAGGGAGGGGGCGTGTGAGGGTTAAGAGGGTTAGTGCATTCGAAGGGTAGGGCAAACTATGGACGGTGAGCAGTGGCAGCCCACCCGATGGCCAATGTTATTCTGAGCTTCTATGGGTTACTACACGGAGCTAGGGTTGTCGCCCTGGCATCGCCAGTCGTTCGAAGGGTTATGGTAAACTGTAGGACTTGCGGCGACCGGGATGACTTACCTCGATCTATTGGGATTTCTTTGCGGTCTCCGTGACCGTTGGTGCTGGGTTCGGAACTCCTGAAAAAGAAGCGAGAAGGGAATTAGTATTGTTTGCGATAACCAAAGCCTACTAGTGCGTGAAAGTATAGATCAAGTGTTCGTGTGCATACATTTATCATAGGACGAAGGACTGAAACGCAAGCATTTGCAGGTTTAAGCTACATTGCGGACAGGAAAGGACGCTATTGTTTTTGTTCGTGTGTAAATGTGTATGTGAGTGAGATCGACTTGAGTGCTACTCACCGATTGTCACTAGCTTCGGTGCGTTGAAGTAACTTCACGTCATCCGTAATGACGCCGTTGTTCACTTCGAATGGATCGTTCAAGAACGGATTGGTCAATGTGGGATTGGTGGTTTCCACCTTTTCCACCACCGGCCCAATACTGATCAGATCCTCGAGTATGGTTCCGGCGGATCGGTCCTGTTCCCCCAACAGTTGACTATTTTTAGCCTCCGACAGCGCCTCCTCGTTGGCCGGTAGCGAACTGATCGACACGAGACTATCGGCCGGGAAGTTTTCCTCCTCCAGCGAGTCCTGTGGCTTCGACGAGGACGACAAACCCTCGCTCGTCTCGTCCTTGCTGCTCGATCCAGCCGTCAGTGGACTCGCCTCACTCTTGATGACCTCCGGGGCCACGTTGCTATCCGACTCGTACCCTTCGCAGTCCGAGCCCGCCTCGGAGAGATCGCTGATCTCGTCCGCATTCTTGTCACCGATCAGCGCCTTCACCTCCTCCGTTGGCGATGGCACGAGCATGGCGATCGACGACTCGGTCGTTTTCAGCTGGCGCTTGCGAAACAGCCAATTCTCTTCCCACGTCCCGTCGGTCGCGTTCGACTTGAGCGACTGCAGATCGTCGTCTTCTGCGCCCGACCCCGAACCGGTGGTAGTGTCGGAAAGATCCGGCAGCGGAACCTTGTGCCGCTGGATGTAGTCGCTGAGGTAGGACTCGTCCGTATCGGACAGTCGGCGATCGCCCGACGCACTGTAGCTGGCTGCGGCTGCCTCGTGTGCTAGGATCTCGTCGGCCTAAAGTCATCCGCCGGGTGAATCGAACCGAGTGATACGGAGTGTGAGACATATTGCGCGTTAAGCTTACGCATCCGTCACTTACCGTTACGGACATCTGTCTGAGGGCTTCCGCGTTCAGCGCGCCCTTGGGGTGACTACCTCCTGCACGGACAGGGGACAGGCCAGAGGGAATGGAAAAGAAGGCAGAAAAATAGGATATATCAAGAAACAGGATTGGGATACCAGAAGCATAGGCTCGAAAAGTAGCGAAAGCATTAGCACGCATAAGCGAGAGGAACCCGAGGGGGTTGGGTTCGGCAGAGTTCACAACCTATGACCGAGCTGGTATTGTTTTGCAGGAAGCAGTACCATTTCCCAAAAAACTTCCTCCAACTCCATTAAAAAAACAGCTCTAGGTCGCTTTGGTTGCACTTGAGACGGACAGTCAACAAATCACGGCAAAACAAAACTTAAACGTCTCAACATGGACGGCATATGCACGTGGTTCAAAGAAATCTAATTGCATTACCCAAAAAGAAACAAGGAAGAACACTTTCTTCTCTGCTAACAGAAGGAACCACGCATTTCACAACGAAAATAAACGTTGGCGGAAGAAGTAATGCAATTATATACACTTTCCCGGTAAACAGTGGTCGACTAGAGTGTCTGGTTCTTAAAAGGAACAATGTTGAATTGTCAACAAACGGAGATTAACCTTTCGGGGCAAAAGTTCACAGCCCGTATCCAAACACGTGTGTGTTTTGGAAAGTGTTGAAAAGATCCTATACGAGCAGGTGAAGATCGATGGCTATGAGGTTAGTATGTAACCAGAACTTGTGGTGAGAGCTGATACCGTAACCATTGAAATTGAAAGTCACATAATTGGATCAATTTTAAAATCGTCCGTCCGTTCTTGGAACAACGATCGATAGCACAAAAGGTAAGACGCTAATGTAAGATTGACTTTGAAAGATATTGCATTGGCCAACGGAATAGATGGTGTTCACGTGTCACTTGAGAAGTCGGTACCTTACGTTATCAGAGTTCACGTGCAGGTATAGAGGCAGAAAACATTGACGATAGAACACGATCAATAAGAAGCAACATTAAGGTTCAGGGAAGGAAGGAACATTCGCACATCCAACACTTTACCGATTAGCCGTAAGTCTTCTCCTGCTTGTCCACGTCGGTGGACATACTCACCTCCTTCCGTCAGCTGATTGTGGTTCACGTCGACCGGTCCACCACCACCACCACCACCACCTGCAACGTAGTACGGTTTGGCTGCCACGTCACCGGCACTAGGGAAGTTTTTCGGATTCCGATAGTCGTCCACCACCTGGGGCGAGAAGAAAATATTCGATCACGAAGTACAGATAGATCAACCCGATGGCAACCGTGAGCACACTGAGCATTGCATCTGACGCTGAAGAAAACTGCTACCGAGTACTTGAAGACACTTTGGTACGTGTCTCTTATTTGGGGGGCACTGACACAAGACGTTACACCAAGATGCAAAAAGTTTGATATGTGAGTTACGGAAATAGAGTTCTTCTGTTCCTCACTCACAGGGGACAAGTTCAATTAGCGATGGAAACACTTCACAGCCCACAACAACTACACACGCTTATCACTCTTTTCATGTGGTGCGTCTATTGATAAAATCTCGTTACAAAAAGCAATCTTTCGCCTGCATCACAGTCTCTTGGACGTTTCGAAGGCCACCGCACTGTGTGTTGTTTAGATCACAACAACTAGAACTGAACATCGTCTGCTCCAGGGCAGGGACAAATCGTAACTGAGAGCTCGATTGATTTCTGCCGAAAGTGAACGCTAGATAAATTCGTCAAGAAACGTAGCCCCTTCGGGCGATGGTCGATTGCCTTCGGCCGTTCGGTTCTCCGTTGGGTTCTGTCTGTCTGTCACCGTGGTGCGCCACGAGGACCGAAGAGGAATCCGTACAAGTGTCACTGTTGCGAACGGTGGCACCTGCTTCCCTGGCGTGTTCCCTGTTTGAATGAGTATTGTCCGAGGTCGCACTAGCTGTAGTTTCTAATCATACCTTTCGAAGCAAATGTTGCTCTTACTCTGGTCCATTGTTTGCCGTCTTTGCTCGCCAAACCAGATGGTCTTCAGTGTCACATCAGGTTCACCAGAATGGAGGCGTTTCCTTCAGGAAATCGATTATCCATACACTCTACCACCCTCTTAATCGGTCAGTCGGTCGACCGGGGGATTATACGGTAATCTACTTTGGGGTCGAAAGTTAACACTTCACTTCCCAACGCAGATGACGTGCAGGTAACCCCCAGTGCTCCAAATTCGATTGCCAACGGGAACTTGTCTACGGGCCTACGACGACTAGCGACTACCTACCTTGTTGAGCACCGCAGTGGCAACCAGTTGTTCGTACTTCTTCGGATCGAAGTACGGCAAATGTTCTTCCGGCCGTAGCGGGAGGCCACTGTGGTTCAGCAGCTCCGGCAGCTTAGCGATCTCCTCCAGGATCTTCTGTATCAGTCGCTTCAGCTCGAAGTGCTGGTCGCTCGGGCTGTGATGCTGCTGTTGACCTTCCCATAGTGGTAGATCTAGTGGGCGGGTGGCAAAAAAGGTACATTTTTATTAATCAAGTAGGCACTAGGACGACTCGAGTGAACTAGGGAAATGGATAGGCTCTATCCCCAGAAAATCTTTGACAGGAGTACTAAGAAGCCATGCGCTAAAAATAGATAGTGAACGACTAATTGAACAGAACGTGCGTAACGAATAGAGTGATAAAGTGATTCTCATGCCACAAAGGTAGAATAGAGCAAGAGAGAGATATAATGTGTGTGTGTGTATAGAAAGCCCTAGTGAATGAGTAATTGTTGCTGAAACACGTGCTGTAATGGGATGCAATTAATGATTTCACACTCAGTGGCGGAGGTCACGCCGGTTTTCCAAGGGCTAACACACATCTCAAGTACATCATCATCGTCATCAGAGGCTACTCAAGCTACGGTCGGTGTTAAAATCATCAGTTGGTTTTCGTCATACGCTTAGAGTCCAAGAGACAAGAGGTTTTTCTTCTCCTTAACCTGCGATCGCTTTCTTCAACACTAATGTAATGCTAATGTTCTTTGCAAGATGCGAAGAGGTCAGCAGTAACCGGTTCCGTCTTGTAGCTGCGAGTGACATGCAGATTCGCCCCGAGGATCGACCGCTTAATCCAGTTCCAAACGAAGCAAAGGTTATTTTAAGCTCGTTAAGGGTATTTTTTTGCCTCGCAGTACCGGGGCAAGTAATTACTGCAACGGACGAGGTACTGGTCATGAGGAGGTTGCTTAGCTGGTTAGAACACTCTCAGGTGATCAGCCGTTCTCTAGCTGATGATGACGATCATAAAGGCAGTCGATCGACAAGCTCGGTTCAGCGGGTCGCATGTGTAAAATGTGTTTGACTAACACGCGCCGTACTAAGAGAAGAGCCGAACAATCGAGCTTTTGAAAATGTTTCCGTTCATAAGATGCCTCTTTTGATATAACTTGAACAAATTGCCAAATGAAAGTGCAGTTGTTGTGCGAAGCAATGTGTGTTGTGAACAACGTCACGACTTGTCGACGCTGCGAATTACGTCAACAGCGTCGAGATAAATAAAAAATTTAATTGCATTCAATTTAACGGAAGGCAAAATTTTGTACGATCTGTTTGGAAACATTTTATTTTGTCTCCACGTTCGCGACTAAACTAATTGTACAGAAGAAATTATGCATTTTTGCACGTTTCTTCAAATATGTTTTTCTGTTTTAAAAAGCTTTTTTTCATTTTTTTTAAGTTAGTAGAAACTAAGTAAAACAAATTTACCTAATATTTGTGTAAAAAGTAAAACGAGAAACAATTCAAGTAAAACAAATTAGATGGCAAAGTAACAAACCATTTGTTGGCAAACATGCAAAAAGAGAAGAATAGTCTTAATCACCATGCTGCTTACGTGAAGTGTACGGAAGATGATTTCACGGGAAATAAAGCGCCAAACCCCGCAATGACCATCCGCTACGACGTCAAAGATCTGTGTTAGGTAGCGTGCGCGAATTGAGCATTTTTTTAGTGGTTTCTCGCACAGATTGCGAAAAACAGCAATTAATCCGGGTGGTTGGGGGAAAAAAACGAAAAAGAAGCCATAAACATAGGCAATGTCGTGCGTCGGAAAGGCAAAAACAAAACAGAAACCAAAATCTTCAACACAAAAACACCGGTGGCTCGTACCTTTGGCACGTAGTTTGGGGGGGGGGGGGGTAAAAAAATAACAAACCCAAACAACAAGGAACCACCAACCAGCGCGCGGTCCAGCGGTTTGCAAACTGATACCGACCGAGAAGGAAACCCCTTAAGCTTCCTCTAGCTAACTTTGGAGGCCTTGACTTCCGAACAAACTGGCCCCCTCCTCTCCTCCCGCCGACGATAGCGTCCGTTTCGTTTCGATTAATCACGCAAATTATCATTGCTTACACCACTTGCCTTTTGGCGGAGGGAACCCCGCTGGAAAGTGGGTCCAAGATTGCGTGTTTTCCACATGACTGCAGGTCGACAAACATGCTTCCCCCCGACGGACGGACGGTTGGGCGCGGGTGATCTTCCTTTTGTCGTACTGGGAACGCCGCGCCGGGGAAACCGGTGCGATTTGCATAGCGCCGCTTTTTCATGCTCGAGGCAACCAGAAAGCGAATGGGCCCGATTTATACGCTCGATTTGAGGAAGCTTGCATTCGATTTCGATAGAGTAATTGATTTTGAAGACAAGAAAAATAATTACACTTGTCTTAGCAATGTAGTTTAGATTGTAATCACAATGAGAGGAGGACCAACTTCGCAAACAGGTTGTTGCAATGAAGGTCTCACCTTTTGACGGTTAATTAAATGGAAAAAGTGGATTAAAACATTTCTTGTTTTTATTGTATAACATTGAATAAAATTGTATTTGTATCAAATATTAACAAAAAAAAAAAACATCGCACTTCATTAGGTTTTTCAAGAATACAACTTTTAAAATCAATAATCATATATTTCGAGCCTGAAATAGTAAAAGTATTGACACCGAGGGATTTTAAAAATCGCAATTGAATTAAGAATCACTGGATGATAAAAACATGTTGTAATATAGCTCCTTTTAATCGACACCATGCCATTAAACTGGGAAACTATAGATTCATTTTGATCGAAATAGCAAAAATTGCGATCCGTCCTTCGGTACGACCTTCATCATGCAGTGCTCGGTTGTTGGAAACCTGTTCCTCCGATGGGAGGAAGATAAATAAAAAAACCCATTGCACTGGACGAGGTCCAAGGCAATTATGATTGCATGGCCGTTGCAGGGAAATTAAGACGCGGCTGGCGAGGACGGGTTGGTTGCAACGTAACGCGCACCGTTCAATTTGACTGCGCCGTGAAGGGCATGAAGGTCGCGAAATTGAAGAACGAAAGGTGAGCCCTCGAGGGCGCCAGGTTGTTGCGCCACGCCGGTGTCAAGTTCAGCAGGCGACGGTCTTAATCGACGGTCGGGTAAGATATGAGATAACGATCTCACTGCAGCAATTTTCTTTGCGATTGATACCCCGAACTTGGTATCTCTTTTCGCCCCTATGTTAAAATGTAAATATACGTCACGTTCTGCAAATCTATTTCATTTTCTAGTTTCATTGGGTTTTTTTGTGAATTTAACTCACAAGAAAGAGTGCCGAAGGCTTCGTTAAGACAGTGCTATAAAATCTAAGGAATTTGCGACCGAAATTTATCGATTTATTTATCTCTTCTCTTATAGAATGTCTGCAGTGTTTGTGCGGATTATCTAAATACATGTTATGATAAAAGTGAGCTTCAGAGCCTTGGTATCGAGGAATGTAAGATACGGTAGCTAATTATGAGAAATAGTTTCCGTTTTATCTTTTATGTCACATTACACATTCGACTTCAAAACAGGTGATAAAATTCCAAATCTGTCCTTGGTTGCCTGCGGAAACTATGATAAGCCAAAAAAAATCGCATTTCTACCGTCTAATGTCATTATCCAGCTTTCCGCGGAGCAGGAAGTAGGAAGTGTTCGTATTTAACCATTATGTCACGATACGGCCGAACCATCCATGACCGATTGGCCGGCGGTTCCGAGAAGAGAATGGCGTGAAGATGGCTTCAACCGGAATTCGCATCAAACCACGGCATCATTTCGCGTGCGGTTGGAGGCTTCGAAACTTTCCTTTCCTTGATTATTTCTGTCGTTCGAAAGGGAAACTAATACAATTGGCTAACGTTGAGGATGAATTTGTAGCCGCCACGCGCGTGTGGCGTAACACCAGCGAAGGTAAGCGGTAGGGCTGTGTGAAAATCGGGGGAAAGCATTCCCTTCGGTTGCCAATGGTTTGAGAAGCATATTCAACCAAAGGACGCACTCGTTCGTGGTGTCCTTCTCATTTTTTAGGTCACCGTATTGCAGCGCGCCCAAACGACACTTCACACAGTGCTAGAACCAAAATTTGCCATGCAACTTTGCGACGCATTTATGCCGTTAAATTACGATGTTTATGCCGAAAAAGGTAAACAGCTTTTAGCCGGTGGCCTTGCAATCGGTACCGATAAACTGTTTCTTTTTCACCTCGGCCACACGGGTTGCACTCCACTCTAATCGTTTACCAGTTTAACGGTTAAAATTAACGTGTCAGTTACGGTCTTTAGGTGTTTGCATTTGTAAGCGGTATATTTGTCATTTTCTAAATATGAATGTCACCATCAAGAGGCGGTGTAAATTAAAGATGACGAATTAGTGAGGAGAAAATCGACCTCGTCATTTACATCAATCATTGGCAAGATTGATTGATTGCGCATCATAGATGGCTTCGATTGAGAAAATCAAATAACAAACTTTGTTGGTCAATGTTTCAGTCATAGCATAACAGAGGTTTTAGACCATAGATCTTATGTATTTAATTATTAAAATATGTTATCAGACAAAGTCATGTTTGTAATTATACTCGCGAAGTAATGGAATATCGAACCGACTGCTTACCTAGCACAACTTGGATGATGTGGACGATCACATACGAGGTGACAGCGGTGAACAGATAGTAGCTTAGCATCGAGCAGCTGCACACTTCCATCTTGACGCTTTCTTAAATGTATTCTTCTCAAGGAACTATTTTATCACAATCAGTACACACCACGACCAATCACAACCTGTTCACTGCCCTCTTACCGAACGCTGCGTGGGAATGTATAGAATTGATTTACCACTTCTATTCCGAACCGTTTCGAATTGGAACACTTCGAACATTTACGCCGGATGCGGAAATAAATTGCAAATCAACTCGAAGCACTCGCGCACTTGGACGATCAAAATGGATCGATTTTTTTTGGGTTGGGTTTTTAAGTGTTCATCCAAAGCAGTCCCTAATTTCCATCCAAAGTTTCTTCTGGCGTCCCGTGATGATGATGGTGAAGTTTTTGTCCCGCTTTAAGCCGTGGTTCGCGTCTTGTCGACATGGGTTTTTGCCTATGGTAAGTGTTTTTACCCTGCATCAGCACAACTTAATTAAATTTCGCCGAGAGCCGAGAGCGAAGATGTTGCGAGCCGATAGTTCACCGGCGGCATTTCGATGCGATTATTGGAAAAGTTTCATTGTCATTCATCGGTGGCTTCAGCCGGTGGTGTTCTCCTGGAGCTGGGAAAACTCCCATCAAGTTGGTGTGGGAAGAAATATTTCGCGACACCTTGTGCCTTGTTCGCCGATGAAGGCATTGGAAGTGATTTAAGTCTTGCTAAATTCAGTGTGATGCTGCCCCCGGGTTCCCATCTCATCCATGCAAAACATTTCCATGTCTAGTTCAATTTTCGACTCTGTTCCCGTGCTTGCACTTGGCGATAAGATTAGATTTGATTCGGTCGCTAGCTGATAAGATTGGTTTGCTGGTGGTGTTTACTTTCAACTTTGCACATTGAATGTTCATAGCGCCCACACCGGGAACAGTTCGAGGCGAAAAAAAGGAACATCTCCGCAAACTAAACCGCTAAAATCCCGGAGCGGATTATAATGTAGGATTGCGTGGCGGTCGGGTTTGTTCGGAGGCCGAAAATGAGGCTTAAGATATCGGGGGATTTCAAAGGGATTAAACATAAAGGTGGCGCTGTCTGGGTCGGGAGTAGGATATCGTTTTTATGCCGTAGATATTATGGATGACGATAACGGCACTGGAAGGTTTTGCTTACACTGTTAATTTCTAGCGCTCACTGTATACACTTTATACTAGAACTTTGTGTAACTTAGACGTTTGAAATAATTAATCCTTGGAGTTATAAGAACCACTATAAATCATATTTCTCAACAAATTCTTTTCGAGTGTGGCATTAATTGCATGCCAACCCTCGCTTCAAACATAGGTAGATTCTTTACCGTCTGAAACTTTCGTCTTTTCGAAGCGTTTTTTACCAATGAATTTTTATGAATGCGTTCTTCCCACTTCCCCAAAAAAAGAGGCATAAAAACAGAGAACTTAACATTCGACTATAAAATGAATAGTAATTGAACCGTATCATCGTGCTCGTGTGCGGTATTAAATTAATCTGCCACATTTGGAGTCATAGTTCACTTCCTTCCGACGTCGAGAGCAAAAGAAAGAAACACAAAACTGACGGGAAATCTCTATAGGCTAGAAAGCTGAAAAGAGTCTTTTTGAAAACCACGAAAAAATGGAAGTGAATGGAACTTTCTGAACCTCGGCCAGGGGGACACAGAGCATGCAGCGTGCAACGAAAAGGAAAGGTTCCTCCTACCCATAGAAATGAGGTGTGAGGTTGATGATTGTTAAATTGCTAATCAGGCACAGGTTTTAAGACAAGTTTCTTCCACAATCGCCGGTGGTAAAGGGAAGAAGGAAAAGAGTTGGTGTAAAACTCAAGCAAAAAGCACACACAACAGTGATAAGGCCAACCCCAACCGACGGGGAGAGATGCTTTCCCAACTGTCAAAAAAAAAAAAATGTTCATGATAACTTATTCATAAGCTGTATCGAGTGCTTTTCGATTTCGGTTTGATTTGCCGGCGACGTTGGGCAACGTTTGGCTAACTTTTCCACCGATTGAACTTTCCACCCGAGCAACTGGTTCAATCTCGGTGGCCATCTTTTCACCTGTCCTACACGAGCACGATGTTTTTTTTCGATGCCGGTCACTAATTGGGAAATAAAAGCCATTGGAGGCTCATGCTTCACTAAAGATTATCCAATTGGGTTGGTTACGCGGTGACCAGGTTGCGGTGGAGTGTGGCACACGTGCAGAAGAAGATGTCCTGGCCAATCAATGGGGAAAGGTTGGCACTTTTTGGGGGGCAGCTTGTCAAAGGTGACTATGTTGACGTAATACACAGCCTGTTGCTTGATAAGTCACATAAGGCACAATTAGGATTGATGCACTCCATTTAACAGTCTTTTATAATGTTGAACGAGTTATTTAATTTGGAAAATTTAATTCATGTCTGGTTTCATGACATGAAAAACAACTATGCCTCATCTCAAGTGGAAATATACTCAAAGGAAGTTGTAATAAAAAGGCCCAGAATCTACTATTTCCGAGCCTACAAAAATAACTTCCCGATCCTAGAGATAACAAACCGACAGAGATATTCGGCATTTTGTTTCTATTTTCCAACAGCACACCGATAGGACGGTCGGTTTTCCACTCCACACGCACCACAATCAATCAAAACAGCAATAGGTAGCAATTTACGGCACCGTCCGCGATTTATGATTTGCGTCCGAAACCGCGTCACTATCGCCGAATTTCGTGAAACCCGACCGAAGAGCGCCGAGGAACGATGTGCAAGGCGATTATAAAACAAAACACTAGTCATGGGGAGGATTTATGGCCCATTGCAAGGGGGAAAAGGGGAACGGAGCCGAGTGTTCGCTGATACCACGCAATGTGAAATTGATTCGTCGGGAGGATGCTCTAATACAATGTGCAGCAAACGTGCACAAAACAACCAACGAACACCAAGAAAGGTAAGAAACGGGACATAAATCCTTCACGGCGTAACTGGAGCACGTAAACGGAAAGGAAAGCCGTGTATGCAGACTGGACAATTGCCGCCACTATCAAGGATGCAATCAAATCAGAAACGCAAGGTACTTTGGGGAGGGTTTACTTCCCGCAACCGGATGTCCTTGGGATGGGAACTCGTTCCGGGCGTGATTGGATGTCGGTCCAATTGTTATTTTTATTAACTTCTAGCCTTAGGAATGGACGACCCGGGTTAGGGACTACTTTGGATGATGATTTTTTCTAGTAAGTGCCACGGTGTGGTCACAACTCTTATCACGCACGCACTGGAGAGCCACCATTCCACTATTGCCACACACAGTCCCATACGCTGGTGGGTAGGTGTATTTTATTTAACTTTATATCCTCATTAGGTCACACTTGGCGCAGGGCACCGGTATTGGCCAGACACTCTTATCAGAAACTACGAATGTGCGCTACCTCGCTCGCGGTACTTAACAACTAAACCGTGCGCTGGTGTTTCACCCTCGTTACACTGTTCGCTTTATTTATTTTTCGGGCTTGATGTTGTGCCGCGAACCACCGTCGTCGTCGTCGTTGTCGACCGCCACCGTAATCGTGCGCGCGTCCGTTCAGAACTGAGCCGACCCTCGACAACCGACTATCGGTGAACCCGCGCACCGGTGTGTGGCGCTTGTGGGGGCCTCCCAAACACACACCGACACACACGGCACAAACACCCCCTTTCGGAACGGTACCGTTCGCGGTAATCGCGGACTCCACACGATCTCACTTCCACTTGCTGTCTTTCTCTGTTTCTCCATTCTGCGAAACCGCGAGCCTCACGCGAGTTGCGCATAAGATGGAGCACCTTCCGTGTGTGTGTGTTTGGACTTTGGGGCACCTGTTGGTAGCATAGAGCTCCCCGGATGGGCTTCTCGCATGCAAAAGGGTAAGGTGTCGAAAATCCTTGGGCACAGTTTACTCTCAAGAGATGATCGCGGATCATGATCCCCTACCTGATTGTTCTCTCACAAATCTTGTCCACAATCCATTCATACAGGGATTTTCTCGCGAATGTGATCTCACGCTCCTATCAAAGTCCACGACGTTTCTGGCCATAAAAAGGCAATCCAAACATCTCACGGCAACGGTCTCCAGGGAGAGAAGGAATGATCGAAATGGTGGTGTTGGGATGACACCACGAGAAGAAACCAAGTCCCTCAAGAGGAATGGGATTTTACGCAGTTTGACTTCCTGCCGGTGGGAATGCTTTCGTTTTCAGCAACCCATTCGGTGACCTTAAGAAGGACAAGTGCCACTCAGGCGGGAAGCTTTATTTTTCCTTTCTTTGTGTGTGCCTTTCGGGCGTCCATCTTTCATTATGTTTGCTTACGCGCCGGACGTGTCTGAGAGATGCGAAGATCTTGTCTGGTACATCGACGTATGCAAACATACTGGAAGGTGAGGGACAGGAGTTGGTCGGCTTTGACTTGATGGTTCAATCGTGTCCGTTTGAAGTATTATGTAATGTGGCGATCGGAGTCATATTGTAGGAATTAGTTAAATTGATCGGTATCGTCGATCAACTCACTCCGAGCGATGTCCAGCAGGATGGATCATTTTAATGCTCCACGTGACGCGACTCCGCACGCCCTGGAGCCCATTTCTGGTATGGGGCTGCGCAAAATTGCCTTATCATCGCTATCATCATTATTATCATTACCGCCAGCGCCATCCAGGCACTCGTCGTTCGCGTTAGTGTTCGTGCGTGGAAACTTATCTTCGGCCGCACATAAACCTCCCGAACATAGATGTCTCAAGTTCAGGCAAACAATGACAAACACCGGCCACATTCCGCCCCAAATGCACCGTTATCAATCGATTGACGAAAGTGTTTATCAGCGTTTTTTTCACAGTTTTGGTTTGTGGACCAAATCTTTTCTGACACGATGGAATGGATTTTCATTACGCGACCGAGGGTGACAAAGAAATCGGTCCCCGGGGGATGATAAAAATCGACGCCCAATGGCGGGCGAACAAATCCCACTGATTTTACTGATAGTGAAATCGATTTTGGGACCTTTTGGATAGAAATCAGTTCGAACGGTCCACGGTAGAAGAATCATTTTGAAAGCCACCGCGAGCTGGAGATATCCATATGGTAGATAAAGTGTATGCAAGAGACAGTTCAAGAACAGGTTTGCTTCCCCAATTGTGTGTCGAAGCGAGGAAACGGCAAGATGAATCGAAGATGATACTTGCTCTCCTGAAAGCAAACAATGACCGAACGTTTGATTGGAGGTCCGTGTTTAAAAACTGCGTGATGAGTCATTTGGGCAAGGAAACCAGCGGTGAGCAATCCATGCCGGATTGTATCGACCGTTGGGACGCAAAAGTTGTCTTGGAATTAATCAGAAACACAATGAGTATACCATTTCAGCGGTTTGGCGCCTTTGTCAACATTCCTGGGTGATTCAGAAAGGCGTTCAGGCGAAAAATGTTCAGAAAGTTATGTCCGAGTATAAAAACATGTTTAATAAACTTCGATGCTCCTAAAATTATTGAAAATCTAGCAAATATTAAAAAAAGTTACAGTTTGAATTCAAAATATTTTTCTAATATTGATTTAAGTCAACGAACATAACAAGCTTTCAAAAGCAATGCCTTCTTTGTTCTTGGTTTTCTCAAACATAATTCAAGTTAAATAAACTATCTCAAAGCAACCCAAATGCATATTTTACATTTGTTTCGTCACTTGGGTTTAATAGATTTTTTACAATGGAGGTAGTTGTATGCTTGTAAAACTATTTAAAATTCGATAAACTACAGTTTCTAACTCACTGGAACTTGTCGAAAGTGTTGTGAAAAATTGTGTTTTAGAACGTTAACACGTTAACGTGACACGATGGGACACATGCTCGGACCGTGATGATCAATTGTTCGCTCAAATCCTTTCGGAAAAAACTGTTTTTGCCATACGCGGTACGATATTCCATCCCAACGTATCGTACAGACGACGTGAAAAGACGCGTGAACCAATTAGTAACACTTTGATGATTTTGCTCCACCCGAGGGCAACAGAACCGTTTTCCCGGCTAGCACGTGGGTTGTTGTTGTCGTCGATGGAAAAGGACGAAGCTCTAAAGCTGCAAAA
The DNA here is from genome assembly GCF_943734705.1 of Anopheles coustani. Classification (NCBI taxonomy): domain Eukaryota; kingdom Metazoa; phylum Arthropoda; class Insecta; order Diptera; family Culicidae; genus Anopheles; species Anopheles coustani. The sequence continues at coordinate 88,192,849 of NC_071289.1, forward strand.
AATATGGTATAGTGTCCTCGGAGCTGAAACCGATGTTCCGTTGTGGTGTGTTTATTTTTTCCAGCACCGTCGAACTCCTTCCTTTTCCAATTGTTGAATGCATGATCTCGACGGTGCCTCACCCGGAGAGTGACACATTTTTGCGAAAGTAATTTATGATCACTCGGTCCGACTAGCGGAAGTGAATTCGACCGCCGGAACCGACCCTTCGACGTTTTTTTTTATTCCCTTCGCTCACACACAGCTTCAACGGTGAAGGTCAGGGGTAGAGGCGTGGTGCTGGGAAAATTGCCCCACTTCGGAACATTGTTGTACGGTGCGCGGCTTCACTTTCGGTCAGGGAGAGTGCGCCTGAGAGCACAGCCTGGCGTATAAAGTAATCAATTTTAACACGGTGCGACTTCCGGTCCGTAAAACACCGAGATCTACACGAATTGCACCGAAGTTCAAGCGCAAAGGCTAGACCGATATACGCGGTACAACAAGCTCTCGTGTAAGCTTGTAGGAATAAAAACTGAAGAGGGAGAGAGGGGGTAGCAGTTGAAGGCAAGATTAGATAAAAAGTGGTTTAAGAACGAACATGAGGCCAGGTTCTCAATGCGTGCATTGGATAACAACAGGTGAGAAAATTACAAGATAACGAACGAGCACTGACTCAAGGGCACCGGAGTGGAGCCTCCCGGAATATTAACGGAAACACATGGAAGGAAAGAAAATACATTTTGCGTACGTATTGCGTGCAGATAGAGCTAGAAGGCAAACACACAGGAGGAGAAGAGTTTGGTGCAGCTGATTGTGCGAGAGTTTTGAACAATACAACAGTTAGGCCCGATTGTGAACACAGAGTGTTTTGCACGAAACATTAATAAAACATCGGTAATTTTTACTTGTCATGCAAATATTTGATAGGTGGTGGTGAAGTGCGCTACAAACGCTACCGGTGATCGGGAGTGTCCTAGGGTTTCCCGAGGCTCCCTTGTAGTGGATTTTGTTCGTAAAATCTCATCCGCTTTGAGACTCTTACCCGACATTAGTGAGTGATGTATCGAAAGTTCAAGATTGTACAGACACCTGCTCAAACGTGTGTGGAACTTTCGGAAAAGTCTTATATCTGTTGGGGGTGAACGAAGAAAAATGGAGTGACCAAATGAGCCTGTTGATTGTTAAACGGTCTAAAAATAAGAATCGCAATGCATTTCCGCAATCCATCGAAGAAAACGGAATAGTGGTTTGGTGAATTTAGTGATGCGGTGGTGAAGTTGCCTGCAGGTATGCAAACCGCACTGCATCATTGCTTGCTCGACTGTTTGAACTGCTCGACAACAAGCGCGCGGGAATGTAATGAATGTTTGGCGTGGTTGTGTTTCAATTTCCACGTGGTGTTCGACGGTAAATAAGAAAATAGTTGTAGCGCACTTACAGCTTTCGTGTTTCATGAGCTGCCCAACGGAAACATCGTCTAGCGGTCCGTGCAGCATGGCCGACAGCAGTTCCTCGATAAACTCCCGCACCTTGATGCGCTGGTTCGCCGAAACCGTCGAGCTGCTCGTACTGCGGGCGTCATCGGCATCTGGTGAGATGAGATTCGGACAGAAAAGGGCACATGTATTACTGGTAATAGGTGCGATTACCAACCACGCTCTTACCCAAGCCAAGACCGAGCAGATTGCCATCCCTCAGCTCTACCGGACCGGGCTGCTGGAGCCGGGCGGTCAGCTGATTCAGCAACCACTCGCCTGCCTTCTGCTGGATCACGCGATTCGATTGACACCCGGTGCATTCCCAGATGCCGATCGATTCCACCCACTGGCAGCAGTTCTCTCCGCGGCAGACCAATCTTTCGCAACCACGGCATGTTGCGAAGCTGGCTCGGTTGAATTTAGCGGGGAGAGAAAGAAAACAACAACCACAAACTGGACATTAGAAGGGGGTTCTCGTTCGGGTACGGCCAAGCGGTTGTACCTACCTGTCTGTGCTTTCGAGTTCGACGTTTGCGTTACACATGTAACACTCCGCCACATCGGGCTTTCGTGATGAGCGCCTTCGTTGGCTTAGTTTACTGCAATAAACGAAAAGAATAGAATAAAACAGATTAAAAATACAAATTATAGTACATGTAGAATAAAATCCTGTTTGATTAAAAACAAAAATATGTTTGTCGCCATGAATATTACATTGATTGTCAGACTTTATGTGCAAACAATAATGAAACACAAAATAATAATTCTAATAAACTCTCGCTGGAACTAATCCGGCTTATTTATGGGACTGCATTTTTGCAGCGAGGAACAGCTCTAAATCCAATTGAATCACTGGAATACATCTGGATCAATCCGTCCGCGGTGACATTTCACTTTTCCCAGTAAACGGGACTAGCTTTGCACTCGCTGGACAATAATTAGACATGCATGGCATCCACAACTGTTTCGCCGTCTGCCCTGCGACCGGTTGAGGGCATTAATTCCGTTCGATTAATTCATTCCGCAAGTTTGGAACTTCACTCAAGCGCGCCCTGCATTCGTAGCAACGGCTAGAAGCTGACGTCGTTCGGTTGCGAGGTGGAAGGAAACCTGTTCGCAGTGCATTTAGGGAGACCTGGTAGGACGCGAAATTGGCTGCCAACGGTGTCTTGCGGGTTGGCAAACGGTTCCATGCGCCCGGCGACATTGTCGGTTATATCATCGTGACGGCGTGGTGGTTTTAGTTCGAGGATTCACGCTCTCCACCTTCGTTGATCGATGGGGTAACGATGTCTCAGAGCCTATCCCAGAAGAATTGGGGTGTATACTGCTTATGAACTGTTTTCTTATCGTTATTTGCGACAGGTTATTTTTAAATTCGACCACTAAATAAAGAGTCTTGATGGTTTAAGCAATTTAATACTTAGCGCAGTACTTGGCAGACATCTTCCACTCGATCGATCAAACCATCATCAAGGTTTAATTTTATTTTGTTAAAAATCTCCAAACCATTGGAATCTTTAGAGATTTTGAAATATGTTCAACACCTTCAACTCCCATCTTTTTAGCTTTCCTTTTGAGTGTTCAAGTGGTAATTTAACGAGCGTGAAAAGGGAGGAATGTTTCTATTTCATCAGATAAAAATGAATTTGAACCTTTTTCCGTCTCATTCCCTTCTGATTGGTTGGAGGAAGCGAACCAATTAAATCGGTCGTACACTTTCTCGACTCACTGCGTTTTATCGTACCTTACTGCATCATGTTCGATCGCTGACCGTGAATGATGAATGGAATGTTTAGCTGCACATTCCAGGGAGCCAGAAGGGAAGGATTACAAGGTCTGGTACGAATGTGTATAGTGTTTTTGCATAGCTTAGTTCCCTATTTTCAGCCGTTGGTCAATCACTCGTGATGCAATTAATTTTCCCCATTCGTTAAAAGTAATCTTACTTACTGGCGGGGAAAATTATCTAGCAAGGGATGAGTCGCGTTCACGGTCGGTGGATTTTGGAGGTGCCTCCTAAGGTGCCAATTAGTCACAGGTATTCAGAGTTAGCAAAAACAAAAACAATCAATTATGTAGCTTGCAGGGCATCACTGCTCTGCTTATCAATTCATTATCGAAGTTATGCTCACACACACACATCCACTCGGGCATGGGATCGCGTGGGCGCAATCTCTTCACGGCACAAAGAAAACCTCCTATCGGCTTTCCGGCCGAATTCGGCCCGATTGTGAATGTGATGCACTCAAAACCTATTAATGGGATGTCGTCACAAGATTAACGATCAATTAAAATGTGACGCCTTAGTTTTTTATGTGCCAAATGGCCTTTGACATGGCTGTAGGTTGATAAAAAGTGGAATAAATTTTCGCACCACATCTAAGCCACTAAGATTGAGTAACATCAAAGGGACATTCATCGTTGGTCATTTATGAAAAAAGAAAATAACATTCCTATTCGGTTTAACTCGAAGTTTGTGTAAGTATGCTTTTTATACTTTTGGGATTGAACATTATTTTTACAAATGAAAGATTAATTGTTATTAAAAATGTAGAAAATCGGTTAGAGAGGAAATGTCAACAAGCATCGTTATAAAATCCTAACAATAACCCAGATGGTTTTTTTTTAACTTTTCTTATATTTGCATTTAGAGTAGCATGAGGCAAAGCGTCTTGCAGGGTATTAGTGCAGATTACATGAAACTGCTATCGACATGATTAACTGCCAGAATTCTATAAAACGAAATATAAATGCAAAAATAAACCATTTTATGAGACACAACCCTTTCTACAAAACAATAACAACAGAAGCTAAGAACAATTTGTAAGATAAACCAAATACAGATTGCTTCTAGAAAATAAAAACAAGAAGCAATTTTAAATAAAGTGTCCTACGAAGGTTATAGTAGGGTTACTCAATATTTATGATATTCCATGCAAAACTTTAGTTAGAGTGTAGTGATTTTGAGTGAATTCAATTTCCAAAAGTTGGGAAACTTAACGTATCGAAACAAAAATCATCCAACAGAGTTTTCCATTTTTGTTCCTTATAAAAACTAAAAAAAATGAGTTTTTAAAACCCAAAAATAGCACAATTGCATCGCTTTACTCTTTCCATTGAAGATTTTGTCCGTACATCTAGAAGCAGTTTCAGATGGAACCACTCTTTTCTCCCACCTCGTTCCCATTCAACACGACGCGCGGGGCAGACGACAAGCGGTAATTTCGCAGCTGATAAGCTACTTTTACTTTCGACCGTGGGTCGCGATCCCCAATACCTCCCAAGCCACCCTTCCCTCCCCCATTCGACCCGCCACCCAGTTTCAGTGCGTCGTCTGGATTGCGTCGACATACCAGCGACGATCGAATACAGGAAATGGAGGTTGTGACCAGACCACTGAAGGAGAAGAAAGCTAGAGAAGGTAAGGGAGCGAGAGATAGAGCGAGGGAGAGAGAGAGAGGCTTACAGTGGGACACGTATCACGCAACAGTCGCGATCGTATTCGTTGCGCGCCCCATCCATCGCGGGGTCCACGGGGCCGTGGACCGGACCGGCTTGGCTTTTGGCTTCGATGCGGCAACGATCGACCGAACGCGACCAGTTCCAGTTGTGCGCGCGCCACGGAACGAACGCAAGACGCCAGGAAAAAACGTCGCCAACCCGGGTGCGATCACTGAGAAAGTAGATCGTTGGCAAGTCGCGAGCACGGAGTGGAGAATTCAAAAGAAGAAAATAAGTCTACCGAGTTAAGAGCGTTACGACACGCGGGTCGAGCTATAAGAGACAAAGAGACGGCGGTGCGAGTCGGACAAGGAAATGGTAGATGGCAACAAGTAGATCCCCGGTAACAGTTCACATTTAAATTCGCGAATTGCCGCTAGGCGTCCCAGAAACCAATTACGGGCTTATTGTGTGCGTGCGTATTGTGTGATAAGCTGTGTTTGTTGTGACTGGCATCCGAGACCTTTGGCTAGGGAAGGCTAGGAGCGAGCATCGGAAGCGCGTGTTTGTGGTTGAAACAGCGGAAATGTGCAATTGACACTATCAAGCCGCACTTCTCAAGCGCTCAACCTTCCCGCGCGAACCACATCTCATCAACCAACCCCGATCCGGCCCTCTCCACACACGATGGTGCTGACCGTGTTTATGGTGCAAACGTTGACGACGCTCCTCGAGCCCCCGCCGGCGATCGGCGGTGGTGGCGGCGGGAAGGGGCTGATGCAACCGGGCCAGTCGCATCAACCGCAGGCCAACATCGCGGTGTTTATGTTTCTGTTCATGCTGTGCGCCGCCGAGGTCGTGTTCATCAAGCTGCTCGCCCTGACGTCCTTCGGCGGCGAAACGGTGGCCACGGCTCCAGCATCCTCTTCCCCCGCCCCGCCAGATGCCCCCGCCTCCTCGCAGACGCCCCCCATCGACCGATTACAGCACGGCGTCGAGGTGCTGCTGAACGGCACCGGCGAGGAGCAACCGGGGGTGTGAAAACGAAAAATGGACGAAAGAAAAACGAGCGAAGTCATTTTTCGGGCCACGACGCTCCGCGGAACGGAGCACATGTCCTTGGAAATTGGAAAATCGCCTTCCCTTGGACTAGCAACGCCATCTCGCCATCATCATTCGGGGCGTTGAAGAAATGACGCCGAAAAGTGAAATCTTTCGTGAAGCTTTCAAAACGAAACAAACACCAGTGATGAAGCGTAAAATTTCAACAATAATAGTATAGTAAGGAATAGGGTAAAAATATGTCTGTGCAATATAGATAAACTTTTATTTTAAACCTACAAAGAGTGAGACTCTAAGGACGCATTGGTGACGTGTTGTTATGGGGTATTTATTGCAGCTTGTATAGTTTAACAGATTATTAAAAGCTAGAAGCGTACAGCGAAAGCCGTAAATGTGTAATAATGGAGTTGATAAAAAAAAACAAGTGATAGCAATGTGTATACGAAAAATAAAAATTAAATTACGGCACTCGGATTAACATATTTTCTATCGATTACCCAACGCGCCGTTCGGTTCGAACTGAATACGCCCGAATTGTGTTGCCAAGTGGAATAATTTTCTATATGAATGATGATGACGATCGAACAACAACAAGCAGCGGGTGCTTGATTATCATCATCGTTCTCGTTAGGTGCGTGGAAAATGCTTTGGCCGAGCTAATTCGCGAATCCCCGCGGGGATCATGGATGGAACGGCACGTCATCAGCATCACAATAGGACGTTAATCCATGTTGTGCGCTGCTGCAAAATAAAGAATTTTTGTGATGTTTGAAACATATCAGATGCAATCGATGGGTACTAGGTGAAACAAGACCAGGCAGGAGGATTAAAAGTGCATTAAACCGAAATACAAATATTAGTTTTTGTTCGTAATGCAATCAGGGGGAAGTTTAAAAAAAATCACAAGGAGATTTGGATAAATAATAAAAACTGCCTCCTGATTGGAATTTACCATATGTTAGATAACCGAGTGTTAAAGAATGCACAAGGGATGTACATACGTAACATACAGGAGCATATGAAATTTAAAAATAAATTATTCCTATAATCTAACACATCACATTAAAGCCATCGTTTAACTCATTGTAATTTGACGTTTAAAATAATTAAAAAACAAAACTGGTTAAAGAGGAGAAAGAAACACAGTTGTATATCCGAAACGATCTCGTCGAACGAGGAAGCGAGAAAGTGTATGTCGCGCCCGTCGTCATGGTGATGCCTTTTCTGAGTTGTTAGAAAACGCGAACGAAGGGTAAAATAGTTTGTTGCAAAATGCATTGCCAAAACGGGGTGGAAACATGTTCAAGCCAGCCATCGCGATGTTGTAGAGCGTGGATAATCGATTAAGTTTGTTTTTCACGTTTTGTTTTGTTATATATTTGAAGTTGCGAAATTGTAAGCTAAATTGATGTTGTGGATTGGTTAAATGTTGTGCAAAATGAAGTATCTTGTATTTTGGAATCAAAACGTGCGTCGGTTTTGTGTTTCCTCTATCTCTAAGTCTCTCTAATGTAAGTACAAATTTATTCGGTGCCCACCAAAATTGGTTGAAAATGATTCCTTTTCCGACCCACCGGATACGCTGAAGCATCCGATGAATATGCATTCTGCTCGCAGTGGTGGAAATTGTGCTCGACCGAAAGGCAAACCGTATAAAGAAAGGTGTTTCGATTTGGTGGTAATCTTTTTTTGGTGTGATTTTCTTCTACTTCTGCCTGCCTGCTGGTTTTCTTCCGGTTTGACGTTTTCATTAGCATATCGTGTAGATCGATGACTCGGTTTTGTGTTTCCCTCTATGATCAAGTGCTGGACTGATCATCCGAGGCGTGTGTTGGTGCATTCAATGGAAATAGGTTGGCGCTACACTTACGCCAAACAAGAATCCCAGTCATTCCCCATCCTCTGTTTATGTTGGTGTCTGCATGCTTTGCATCCAGCATTGGGTAATAATTTGTGTTTCCATAGCCCCTTCGGAAGCTTCTCCCTGCCCGGAAAAGGAACGGAGTCAAAATGACGTCCTCCGGTTGAATCCAATTTGGGATCCAGTCACGTTCTTGCAATCCAATGTCTACCATCACAATGCAGGGAAAGGAAGCGGACATACTACCCAAACTACTTCCAACCAGCGCCAGTCAGTTGTAACTCCCTTTGCATGACGGTCAATCAACTGTATAATCGAAATGGGTAAAAGTCCATTTCCGGAACGGCGACGCTGCGTTACTTAATTCATCAAACCGACAAACACCGAATGACGTGTGACGTTGACGAAGCCGTCGTCGAAGCCGTTAAATATTATCAGCGTCGATACAGTCGTAAGCCGTGACGGTTGTCTTCAGGTTGAAATGGTAATTAAATGCGAAGAAAATAAGTGGCCCCATTCGATAACGGAGCGCGTGATGTCAGCGTCGGAGTTGGTGTAAGGTGCACGTTTCTTGACACCTTGGCCTTTTTGTGGTATATCCTTGCACCTCTCGGAGATATAAGTGAATCGGTTAGGAGAATTAGTAGTGAAACAACATGACTACCTATTTTTCTAAAGGTTGTGAAAGAGGTTCCAACGAATCTGCTACACTACGAACAAAAAACTATGCGTGCTTCTCAACTAGTACACCACAAAAACACACACATAAACCGAACACGACACTCACTAATGGTTGTGGTTTTACTAAAAAAATACGATCTACACTTGACTAAACTTAGATGAACTACTTCTACGGAGGTTCAACGACCGAGGTTTGTGCTTAGATACTGTTATAAAAAAGCAGCTTACACCAGAAGCGTTAGGTTTAGTACCCCTTTGGAACACATCACTGTAGCACTTATGAAATTTCGCTTCCCATCCGGCACTCGCACTTTACTGCAGCTGGCAGATACTGATCTGCAATGTGAACACTCGTTTTAGTATTGGTCACAGACAAAAAACAAACCGACTCATCACGACTGCAACAACCTTCCGCATGATATTTCACTGCCATTCATCTCATTGGAATATTTTACTGGGCCATTTTTGCGTCACACTCTTTTTTTCCGCTGAAGATCACAAGTTTAAACCGTTTTTCATAAACGGAAAAGAACCATAAAACGGGGGAAGTAACGCTTTCGAACACCACCACACCTGGGCACCAGGAACGAAAAGCCCGTCTGCGCGTACGGAAGTTAAGCTTGCTGAGGACACCCTGCAGAGTAGGTTGCGTCTAGAACGAACGCCAGCCGGTGACTGCTCGGCCCTACCCGGTAGCGTAAGCGACGAACCCGTCAAACTACAGTCCATCCCGCACCGATGGTCATCCCCTATGGAAAACAACGAACGGCCCGCAATTGGCCGACCAACCCGTCCACCGTGCCTTTGTTTCTTCCCCTCTGGCTCTTTTTTTATGGTTTGTTTTCCCGTTTCGTTACAGCGCGTTTCCTCCCGCACACGATCGCTTACAGAACGTTTCCCGTCCCGCTTGCGCACACCGGAACTGGATAGTTCTTCTCTTGTCGGCTCGTGTTTTTATTCCACAGAAGAAATTGTGTTCCGGATCGCTTTTCCCCTTCTGGTGGTGAGTCTGAAAAATGGGGCGAAACACGGGGGTGATCAACGGAGGGAAAAACGTACCACACCAACATGCACAGCGTGACTCAAGTTCGTGTACGTTTTTCCTCCCGCAGATGTGTTTTTTTTTTGTTCATCTCCAGCTCCGCACTTCCTCATCGACTAGAATAAAAGCCCTCCGTGAAGGTTTGCGCATGTTTTAGCATAAAATAGACACCTCGACTATGTTGGGCTGGATCGCCGCGTGGCCACAATCGACGAGCGCTGCATACACTTTCCCAAGTGATCGTCAAAAGGGACGACCATGTCTTGAGCCGGTCCAATGCTTCCGTTAGCGGTGCTAGAAAGTGCGGGGACGGAAACACAGTCCAACTGTGCGTACGTGAGCTGTATTCGGTAGCCACCCGCTGCTTTTCCTAAACCGTCCGACGTAATTTCTTTTCCATTCAATCTGGGTGGTGTTTTATTTCCGATTGTTGATACGTCAAGACAAAGTGCTGAGTGGCTGTCTTTAGGGCCAGCTACGAACCTACCCCGTGACGGAGAAGAAGTGCGTTCCATCCCTTTCCCTCTTGTATGTGGTTGGGGGAAACTAAGGGAACCTTTTCTTTTCGATTGTGAAATGACGATCGTTTACAGTTAGGGTTATAACCACCCGTTTTAAAACATCTTTTAGCCAAGATGAACAGATACCCCGACCGCTGCTAATAAAGTGCGTATTTTTCTTTTCCTCTTTCCAATCTTCGGTACGATTAAAACGATCAATCAAAATACGTTGATCGTGGTCAACCAGCACCGATGGACCGGGGGCAGGGAACGACGAGGAGGAAAAGCGCGGTTTCCCGACCTGCGGCTCCCGTCATGTGTGACGGAAACGAACACCGACGCACCTTCTGCGTCCAGCCAAGCGAGCGGACACCGTGTGTGTCCAATTGGAGACGCATGTGTGTGGCCGTTAGCCGATGACTTCCGGTCCGCTGGTGTCGGTTAGTTTTTCGCCATTGGGGAACTGTCGCACACTTATACCCTCTCATGCAGGTGTGTTTTGTTGGTAACGTTTTGTTTTCTTCTCCCCTGCCACCCGATCGTTGTTTGCGAAGAGACGAAAATTTAAAAGCAGTTTTCTTTTTTGCTACATTCAGGAGAAAAGCGTTAGTGCGTTTGTTTGCCGTTGGTGAAGGTCATGATTGTTTATGATTTAGCCGGGGGAGCAAATGGAGCGGGGAGGCTTGGGAGGGTTTTGGGGAAACACACAAAGCATAATGTTGGCACGTGTGATTTATGAAAATACATTCAAAAGGAAAGTAAATGAGAAGAGGTACACAATCGTACAAGGATCGATTGAAAGGAAAATTATTCATTACTTTTGTGATCACAATCATATTCAGATAGATTATGCAATTGGGCAATTTTGTTCGTTTTAAAATAAAAATAAATGTGAATCAAAACTGGGTCACAACATTTTCGAAATAAATGATCTGATTTAAACGCCACTAATTTTATGTTAATCAAAGTGTCAATCGAAAACAGCGAACAAGACGAGACAATACATCTTTCTTTAAAAAATACACAATTTAATGCATCATTCCCACCCAATGCAATAATCGAAGAAGAGACAATGTTAACCACCATTCACAACATTGCATTGCATAACGTGCATTGTGCACAGAATGCGAAAATCCACCGCACAACTCATCTCACATTAAACGGTCTAATGTCATCATACCTGCGCAGCAATCGGTGACTTTGGGCGACCAGAAAGATACTCCCAGCGACGCCGATGAGCAGCGTCATGCCGACGCCCGGCGTCAGCTTCATCGTCGACCCCGGCAGCCCCGGACTGCCAAGAAACAGGTCCGTCGGGAGCATTCCGTTGGTTGGGTGAGATCCAGACGGACCCCTCTGACTCTGAAGGTGTCTACTTTAAGCCTTTTTTCTCGAAAAACGTTGAAGATTATTTTTCCACTGGACAAACACCCCGAGACTCATGTCACCCGAACGCTTTCGACACTCCCAACATTGGCGATCTTCTCAACTGACACTACTAGGGATGGGGGGTGATCCCGTCACTTTCACATTAATTGTCTATTTTACACGCTACGGTTTCGGTTTCGATGCGATTGTTTTACCGGTATACGTGCAACCACACTTTAGCCGGCAGGTTTCCCTTGAGACCGATCTGACAACGGAAAGATGACGATACACTTAGATCGGCGATCTGGTGGTTAAATTGAATTCGCAGTGACTCGCAACTTGTATTGTGATGTTGTCCATTTTTTTCTTCACTCCTATCAACCGTCCCTAGTCAACACTCACATGGTTTAATTTGAACATGATACCTTGGGACGAGCGACTGGGATTGATGGGAGATTCCGCAAATAGCTGTAAAATTGTTGATTTTCATTCCATTAACACCATTAACCAGTGGTCAGAAGCTCTTAGGTTGGTTTATTTCGTCGCTTCTTGGTGGGAAAAATGCTGAAGATGGTCGTGATCATGCTTTTCCCATCGTTGAGGTGATATTTTTCAGCGTATCTCGGAACACTTTTTTAATTGTTATCTTGATGGATGAATGCAGTTAAACCTGGCTTAATCTAACTTGTTCAACTTAAATCAATTTAAAGTGAAATCTTTTATTATCACATTGCATTCAAAAACTCATACTACTTAAAGTAACATTCCAATCAACTCAAACACAAACGTATAAGTGACCCTATCAATGGTTAGATAATAAATCATTTAACAGCCCGATAAGACAAATGAGTACCGTTTTTTATGGCATCCGGCTCATGATGTCATGTTAAAGCGATTGGAAGGATTGCATTGGACGACTTTAATTAGTGTATGTGCAACATACGAAAATAAAAACGACAAACGTGCCTACCGGCAGGTTTACATTTTGTTGGACATCGTTATCGATGCCTAATCGCAGTTGATAAGGATAACAATCGAAGGATTTCCTTAATCTCGCTCATTTGATATTTGTTGCATCAATGTTTCTGATAAAAGAACAAACAAACTAGATCAACAAATTGCATTCGATTTAAATTGGTTAAGGGCATAAGGATTAGGAACAAGATAAGAGCTTTTATTTTGGAAAAGTGATTCATCTTGCCTTTGTTCAAGAAGGGATCATACGGTTAGACGTCATGTCTTTTAAGCAATGAATGCAAAAGCTGGAAAAACAGATATTTTGTAACTAAGATTTTGAATTGTCTACAATGATGTAACTAGAGGAATTCTGACTGATGTCATAAGTTCGTGCAATACAATGAAATAGACAAGATAACGGGACACTTGACGTTAGTCTAGGCGAAGTTCCGGCTTGTGTTTACGACAAAGGAGTTATTTATTAAAACATTAACCATTTACTCCTATGCAGGAACTATTGTAACGATATTCCTGTTTAGGTTTCTTGTCTTTTCGTGATGTAAAGATGACCTTGATACATTGGTAAGGGACACGTTAGTTTAATTAAAATTTTCAACACAGACACGACCATCTTTTGCTCCAGCTTCACTGATAACAACGCCCACGACCAACATCCACCGGCTGAGACACTTGTACGCACGTGATGTTTGTCGACACTGAAGGGCCTTTTTCGCTGCCAGACGCCAACGCAAGATAAGCTTGTCGCGGTGAGCCCCTATATGCAATCTACACCACCATCTACGAAGTGCTAAGTGTTTTGTGGGTACGCGAGCGATTGAAATGAAGGCGAAAAAATATACATAACCACGTTACTGCGAAAAAGTCACATGATTCACGTCACTCGCGAAATGTCATTAGTGTTTTACTAAATAGGGATGATAAGTACGAGAACAATTTGAACTAGCAGAGTGAGTTGTGTATCACAACTTAAGCTAACTAATTTATCTAATTCTGGACCAATTTAAAGTCACGATGAAACAGCAGTCGAATGAAACCCAAGGATATACGGCTTAATGATTGTTGCTTCACTTCAAAGATCTCACGATAGGTTGAATATCTCAACCTAAAACAGGATGAACACCAACATTCTCACTGCACTTTTGATGTCAATCCTGCGCAAGCCTTCGCATCGAACTGCAGCAACGAATTCGTCGCCGTGCGGCCTGAACGAGCCTCAAGGTCCTCGCCCTTCGAGTCGCGACTTACTCCTCTCAGGTTGTACCATACACCTGCGCTTATCTGTTCGTGATTCCAAATTATCACCTCCACCTTCCAGCCATTGCTCGCTCGGAACTGGGTGAAGGTGTGCGTGCCTGTTTTTGTTTCCCCCGTTTCTACCACTACGGGATACAGCCTAATGTACACTTTTAACACCGTTTGAACGTCATGCAACCGGAGAAAAACTCGCTGAAGGAAGAAAACGGCACTACCAATTGGTTCCGCAAACAAACGGGCGGGCGGAGCACGAACTCTTCGAGTGGCGAATTCCCGGATACCTTCAATTGTTATTCGCATCCTTCGCGAATGAGTTTATTTGGGGGGTGCTTTTAAAAATAACTCGTTTGCCTTCGACACGCTTTTACAACACTTTATAACTTGCGACGAACTGAAGACGCAAGACACCAGGACTAGCGGGACTTGCCTCGCCGATATGCTCAAGCCGACTGATGCCGTCGATGTTTGTTTGCCATTGCCACCGGTTTCGGTGCATGATTTAAACCCGACCGCGTGTGCACCGCTCCACGTCCGTGTGATGGATCGCCATCTCGCAGGTCGATCTGTCCCCAGATTGGCTGCGATCGAGCGGCCCCCGAAGGCGCACCCGCCTTGGGTAGCGTTCGCATCAGAAAGTAGCTTTTACTTCCCAAACTCGTGGTGGACACGAGCGTGGTGGTCTCTTTCCAGCAACAAAGATCCGCCGCCGACCTTACCTTAAGAAAACAATCGTCGGCCGTCCGCAAAGATCCCACCGGGCCCGAAACAGTGAGGCTCGAGCTGGCCACGGAACGTTCCCTTCGAGTGAATTCCTTGCGCTGCCCCCTCCGGCAAAACGGGTGCACCGGACGATTTCGGAGATCTGTCACATTTGGAGCGTTTGATTGAGCTATTTACCGTTGAGGCCGTTGAGGCAGAAACTACCCTTCAGGGGTATGTTCAGTTCAGGGCCCTTCAACAACGACATCATTGTTCGTTCGCCAGCCCAGGGCTTTTCATTTTTGGGAAGTCTTACACCTCCGAAAATCGCATGTCCCCGCGACAGCCCTGAACAAACACGCGTGTATGTGTGTTCCGTTGAAATACGGTGCAGGCTTCGATCCGATTTCGGGCAAAACCCGTTGGCCGCGCTCATTTCGCTTTTTTAATTGGGAATTGAAAATGAGCGAAAGTGGCAGGCGAAAGGTGCTGCCCCGGAGGGGCACTGCGATGGGTGTGGGTTTGTTTTATGCTAACATGTGCGCCCAAGGTGCTTTTCTTTCTCGATTGCGTGAGGTTCCCATTTTTTGTTTTGTCTCAGAAAAGGATCAGTTTACGGAAGGAATGGGGGTTGGTTGGTGTGTGATGATGGATGGATCCGTATGTCCACTTTTGCCAACTGCTCCACCCGAGGTGCCGGTCGATAAGTTGTGAAACATATGCATGACACATAAGATGGCCTGAGATCTCCGTAACATAGTGTAAAAGACTCTCTAAATCAGCGATGCCAAACCGACTGTTAGAAAATAAACTCCTATTAATAACGCGATGAAAACAAATCGACGGGAAAGGGATCACATAATTGGTTCCGACACCAAGCAATAGCATGTTTTTACCCTTTCCTGCTATGTCACATAGCCTAAGGTTATTTCGTTGGTTCCATCATTATATGTGTTTGGTGTCTTTCTTAATGATATTGCTTCCCCGGGCAGTAGATAACCTATAATCAAAGAGGCACCAGATAACCTATAATATATTTTTCTTCTATCTTGAAGTGATGAGTGACACTTTTGCTTTAGGTCGAAAGGTGGGACTAACCCTAATGTGATGTATTAATTATCAAATGGAAGGTACCCGTTCAAAATCGTCACACATGTTGTGGAAATTAATCTAAAACCCATAACATACGAAATGTTTGTTTTCAAGAATTATTTTTTTAATAAATATAACCAAAATTTAAGCGAAATCCCCTTCAATAGGCTCTGAATAAATTGACACAAAATTCAAATTTTATGCCTCAATTCGATCCCTTGCATTCGGATCAGTTTAGAAGATGGCTCACATTAAGCGGTCGAGTGCTTAGCTATTATTATTCTCCATCGTAGTCGATATCAAGTGTGCGCCGGAAGTCACGCTTCAAGCTCATAAATCTTCTTCTATGCCAAAGTTGGGTCGGCAGCATAAATCCATTAATCCACCGCAAATGCATCGAAAAATTTCCACCTGCAGTCTCAACGATTGAGCGCTCCGCTGGAATGTTGAGCGTATTGCATACCCAAAGGCGCACAACGCGATGCTCATCGATCGTTGCACCACGCGGTTCGCCGTTCGACGATTCCGGTCCCCGTTTGAAACTATTTGCCCTTTCCCCAAGGCGAAAAATAAAACTATCAAGCATATTCTATCATTTCCTGCTCCTTGAATAGGGTTTTTTGAAAAAAAAGCTGTTCGTAAGACTCACCTTAATCGTTCTCGGCGTCGCTGGTAGTCGGGCTGTTCGGCGGTCAGCTTTTCCAGTATGAGCCGATACTGGCGCAGTTTGTCGCTGAACTTAGACAGTTCGATTAGCATTTTGGCGATGGAAGAGAGCCAAAACAGTTGCAAACCAATATTAGGTGCTTTTAGGCCACCCAAAATGTCACTGAAGTGCACGCCGGTATTTGCAAGACACTTTTCACTAGACTATTGCACGTTAAATTCATTTTCTTTTGCTGGCTGAAAGAAAAAAAATGGGGAAAATATATTTTCACTAAACTTCACGACACAAAATAAGACAACCATCATTGATAATAACTCTATAAAATAAACGAGGGTTTTAATTTGTAATGGAAACTTGAACACCACAACCAACAGAAAATAATAAATACGCTTAACTACACGGAACAGATGTTCTAATACGTCGGCGTTGCTTCAAAGTATTATGTCAATGTTTACACATAAGATTATCAACACACCACAAGACACCCAGCAACAACTGCATCTCTGTTTCTTCGTTCTTTGCGAGTTAAGAACGCATCCCAGTAGAATAATAACCGAAGCTGGTCCACGTTAGTGGTGGTTTACTGTGGCAACGACACTGCGCATTGCACCTTAGCTTCCTCGGGAACACACGTCACGCACTACACGCGGCACAATTGTTCTATTAAATGTTGTTGGCACCGTTTTGTGCCACCGATTTCCAACCTTTTTTTTCTTTTAAAGAAGGCAACCCTACCGAGCACATTCCTGCACGCAGCATCGACAAGCGAAAGGCCGGGTAACGGTGCGAAGGTAATAATCGGTGGTCCGG
This sequence comes from Anopheles coustani, assembly GCF_943734705.1. Taxonomy (NCBI): domain Eukaryota; kingdom Metazoa; phylum Arthropoda; class Insecta; order Diptera; family Culicidae; genus Anopheles; species Anopheles coustani. The sequence continues at coordinate 88,209,767 of NC_071289.1, forward strand.
TCGTGACACTCGGGAGCTGCTGCTTCAGCACGCGGAAAACCGATAAAGCAACGTCGTGTGGGTGCTGTTAAACTAGTACCGGTTGCGTATTCTGATGCGGTCACAAGTCGAGCGCGACTGCTTCGGGCAGACGATTGGAAATAACTAACTCCAACCTGGCCAACCTGGAACCCCTGAGGACCATCGGAGTAGTTAACGCTGCACTGATCGCGGCGATTCTACTTGCAGGAGTTTTCTTTTCCCGCCCGCTTCGTTCGTCACATGTTTCGCTAGTTGTAGTAATTCTATTAGATGTCTTGCCGTGGATTTGCGGAATACCCGTCCACACAGGAGCACATTTCCTCCTAGGCACCGAGGTGGAAGGGTCGCGGCGGTCGATTAGCAATTTTCTCACGTTTCGTCACGAGCATGAAAAATAGGAGCTTACCCGCGTGGAGGTCAGAAAATGGCACGAACAAAAACAAAAAAATCTCACAACTAAAAAAAGAAAACTCAATAAGAGAACTAGCTAGAGAAAACAGAAAAAAATCCATCCATCTAGATGATCTTATTTTGCGAAGCGGTGGCACACGACAACACCCGCGACAGATCGAGGGAAACCGGCCGGGAGTGGGAGATAAATTAACGCAACTCCACCTAAATACAATAATGAGGCTTGAAGATCGTTTGCCCCACCGCCGACGCTGACATTCTCCGACCGGACGACGACGGGCTGCCGACTGACTAACCGACTTCTGGCCCGTCCGCCCGGTGCCAGACAAATTGCATCCAAGGAGGCGCAGGTGGCCTTTCGCCGGACGGCCCGTTTTTTTCCATTTGCTTTTCCAAAGCCACCAGAAGGCCGATCTCAGATGGCCAGATCTTCCAAGCGCACGCGGGAATCGCACCCATTTGATGAGCCGCGAGAGGCAACCCGCAACCTTCGCTTCGGATTGAGGTTAGAGGCCGTACAGCTCTCGTGCTGAGAACGTCCGACTTTTCCGACCTGCCTGCATTCGTCCCCACCCCGGGGCGGTGCTTTTCATTTCCGACGGAAAAATGGAACAACCACACCAGCCAGCGGGGTTAACCGAAAAACGATCGTATCGCTCACTTTTCGCACACCGTCAGCGGCCGCCATCAGCCGACGCAGCATCTTCGGCGGAAGCAAATCAACGTCAAAGAGGAAGAACTGGAGGCCACTTTACGCACGCGTCGACGTATATTATGATCACTGCGGTAATACACGGAACTCCAAACAAACGAACCACCCTTACGAAGTACGTCCCTATCTCTGGGGCCCCGCCGTTGCGATGACGGGCTGTATGAGCCCCGACACGTTCTCGTTTATCTTTGACAGCTGTCTTCTGCACGGCTTGTTTTTTATCTGGAGGCCCCCTTTTCCCCTCTCTTTTCTCTTCGCGTCCCTCGTGTGTTTGTCCAGCTTATCACTTTTCGGTTCTCCTCTTGCCGAAGGTCACATCGCAGTTCACGTCCCCTGGAATTGATCACTATCGTGTGATGGAAGATACCCTTCTTTCTGCTAATTGATCGTCACCTACCCACGATCATCAGTCACGGTCACATAAGAGACCGATTGGTAGTCCAGTGTTGCTAATTTTCATTTCATAAAGGTTTCACTACACACATATCTGTAAAACGCACTACAGATCCGGATGATCGAAAGATTCCAGCAAAATTTTGCAGGGGTCGTCAACCCTTTACTTAAGCAGAGTGTTACCATGTTATCGCAAAGTTTTCTTAAATTTTCTTATTATAGAATAAATGTTGGTCTGTGGATCTTAGTACCATTTGCAATACAAAAGAATATACAGCTACAATTTAAAAAAAAAAAATTTTATGTCACCGATCACACGTATTACCACATAACAAGAAATGCACTATTTTAGGATTTTTTACACATTAATTGAATTGCGAAATTTATCGTAATTGATTTTAGCCTAAACTGTCATATGTTTTGTTTTCCGGCCTTATACAGCTCCCAGCTCCCGGACTTTGGCGACCTCTGAGCTAATGTTACACTTTGGCACCGGTGCGTTAAGTGATCCTTTGGGGTTTGCGAGTGTGCGTATTCGACATGCACGATCTTCTACCTTCGGGTGTCCTGTTTTTTTCCAACGTACCCGTCTGTTTGGATACGTTGTTTAACACTTTCACGCTCGAATTACACTCACTCTTGTGCAGTCAGTAAACGCTCTTCATTTTATGTTTGTTTTACTTTTTGCCTAAGCCACCAAAGCACTTCTATTTACGCGAAAGTACCTCGCAACAAAACGAACCAAAAAAAGCTCCGTCCACAAACACGTCAACGCCGGTGGACTGCCGAACAGCTTCTGCGACCTCCGAAATATCGTTCGCAGACCGCGAGCTTCCACCTCGGGCCGCTTGACGCAAACCTTCGCGTCGATGGGCGTTAGGCGCGGGGGAGTGAAGTCACGGTGTGGCCAGGTGCCATCTTTTTTTTTTTTATCGTAATTTCGTGCGGCGAAAGCACACCTAATATGACGCACCGGTAAAAAGATGCTCCACCGTCCCCGGGACGGTTTACAACGCGAGGTAATGGTGTTGGTTTTACAGGAGAAAAAGAAAACTTACATACCGCCGATAGATAACCAAATACCGGCGATCCAACACTGTCGGCGGTAGCAGCTGTAGTGAAACTGAAAAATAAAACACGCGAACAAATTCAAACACACCGTTGGCCGACGTGTGTCGTTGTGTTGCGACGTTAGAACGGAGCGTTCAAAGGAATCTACAATCTCTCACCATTAGTACATTCCGTGTTATTAGGCGCGGGTCCGACATTTGCTACAGCCTCCCAGCTATCCTCTCCACACGCTAGGCCCATTGTTTTACATGGTCAGGGCCACAGTAGTTGGATGTTTGTAGTTAATCGTGTAGCTACATGACTGCATCCACTCGCCTTACCCCTGCCGAGCGAGATGAGGGCATTGCATCTTTGCTCGACTTTTACACACGTGTGTGTTGGTCCATGTAGATAAGCTGCACCAACAGTAACAGCTACTGAGCCGGGTAGCTGGTAGTGCTAAATATTCTCACGTGAATACTCCCGAGCAATGAGCGTTACTAAAAGCCCCCGTTGAGCGGTTGGGTCACACTCCGAAGATGATGTGATCGGGCGAAACGTGGAGTCAAAAGAGTGCAATCAGTCAACACGAGCGCATCAAAGTGAAACATAAATCATTGGGGGAGGAATATATTTTTTCCGCAGTTACGCGAGTTCCCTTTTAAGTTTATTACGTCGACGTTTATTACGTCGTTAAGTTATCGGAAAGCGTGTGAATTGGACGAACATGTTGTCATACCGAATAGTTGAAGAACCGTATCGCAATCAAAAACATCTTGTCGGTAAATTGTTTATAGTTTTCCAACATTAAAAGAACGATTATTAAGAAATCTTTATTTCATGAAAACAAACCGAAAGAATGATGACATTCCAACAGTAACAAGAAAATAGAAAAGTACCCTAAAAACTCGAAACAGAACGACCACGAAAGGTAAACGAGAAAATGCAAATGAAATGAGACTCGACATCATAAACTATTAACTTTACAGCAGCACAATAAAAAAAAGAGAACGAAGGGTGGAAAATTAAATAAAAGGGTACATCATCATTATCATCCCCCGTTCATCGGTGTCGCGGGCCGAGCTTAACGACGAGCACGCTCCAACCTCCTCTCGGAATGCCGGGCGGTATGCAATAATTGCGGCGACATTGTGTTCTCGGCCCGTTGTCGGCCCGTTGGCGTCTTGGCCGGCGCTGATAGAAAGGACCCCGAGGGCGCGAGATACTCGAATGCTCGAAGGGGTTGTGTTAATGCACACACAGAACAATCGTACGGACCCCTAGGGGTAAGAGGCGATTTCTACGTGAGAAAATAAATTGCTAACCGTGTCGACGCGGGAGAATCAATTACAATGGTTGGCATGGTCGTTCGAGGGGAGAAGGAGAGGTGTGGCTTGAAGGAGGACGCAAATTAAGCGGATCAAGCGAAAGGGTACTGGAAAAAAACAGATCGGGCAAGATGTGTGCAATGGTTAAGATGCTGATAAGCGTAGTTGAGATACCGGCGGAGGCGACCGTTAGGAGTTGCTTTTTTTTATTGTTTTCCATCTTTTAATCTGGAACTACAAATCTATATCTCCACCGTGATTACGAAGCGGATGAAACCTTCCAACTTCCTGTAGAGATAAATGAGGGGTATCCAATGTCCATCCGAAGGTGCTTGTTGTGAATAGCTATTCGTGATGCACCGTCAAGTTGTGACTTCGTGTCTGTCTAGGTCTCTTTTTTTAAATCTCCCAGTTGCTCAATGATGGACAGTGTCGATGCTGAAGCCCTGCATGCCAAATCCAAGTGTTACAGCAGCGCGCAAATGAAGGCGTTAGTTGATACTGAAGGGAAACCGGGGAAGATGAACTAATTACCAGGTCACCACCGGTGTTCGTGCGTCGGACTTTTCCTTTTATCTTGCCACATTTATCTGTGGTCCGCACACACTTTCTTCTTCGTGCTACATCTAGACGTTCCCTTCATTCACAACGATTCCGTATTCCAGTGCGCCGCTGCACGTCGTTACGCAAGGTAGCAGCAGTAGTAGCAACCATGCGTGACCGACGCGTTGCCACCCCCGACAGGTTGGATCCCTCATCAGCAGATGTGACGTATGCTTGCAGTCATTTTCCAGATGACGTATGGATTACCGAAATTGTCTCACATTGTTTGTTATTTACGAAAACAGAAAAAGGATAAATCACAGATAATCAGCGAAACGGTGATAATGACGACGATAGCAACTAAAACTTCGAATGGAAAGAGTGAGGTTGATGTAAGTTATTTTAAAAATATACGTCACATTAAATATGCACGTGGTTCCTTCCAGCGCCCTGTGTCTTGTAGTATTATGCCGCCGTTCATTTGTCCTAGCAACTTACCATCGTCCAAGCCTACCAAAGCGTTTATAAACTCGCTCCAAGTTACGAAGCATCACGACGCCTTTCGCCGTTGCCATAGCGATGGCGTGAAAGCTCTCGCCCGCCGTCGATCTCACCGATGATGTTGGTGGTGTGAGTCTACACTGCTTCCAAGCATATACTTCTTCGCGCGCTCACCACTGTCAGGCGAACGGCGGTCTAATGGCGTATCACGTGGTACAACTGCTGCGTCGTTTCTTATCGCCAAACAAAACCCGCGCGTTCTTTATCGCCCCAAGCGGACCCTTTGCATATACCTGCGCCCCTGGTAGTGATGTTAGACGAGAGAAAATACACGATCCACGCTATAAAAGTACTTTGATTAGAGGCGAGGGAAGTGTTCCCCGTATTGCTGGAGCTTTCCATTTGGACGTAGTTCTTTGTTGCCCTTCAATAAAACGAACCTAAGAGATTAGAACAAGATGAGTTTACCTTGATAGGAGAATGGAAACAAAGTACGAGGTAAACTCCGACACATTTATACGGGTACAAATACATCGCCAGTATAATGTTTATGGGGAAGTTGGAGAGAACGCTAGCAGCTTCGTCTTAACCGGGTTGAAGGATTTTCCAAGCTTGCCACCGAGCACAAGGATAGAGCTTTCTCTTTGTAAATTATATTTCTATCCTCTCCATTCAACCCTTGTAGTTTTATATCGACTCATCCTTTTCGGGTTTCTGTCGCCCTGGCAGCCGATACTGGTGGAAAAGTGAAAAACAACATAAAACGCTCGCCATTGCCGTGAAGCATTCTTTAAGGATGCGGTTGTATTGCTTATTTTAAATTGTGCTTTTTGAACACCCTTTAGGATCATTTTTCATCTAACGGACCCGGGGGCTGAACAGGTGTTTGGGTTGGGCACGTTCTTCCGATTTGTTCTCCTTCGCATATCCGTTCCTATTGCAGCCGGTGTCGTTGGGGTAAAGTCGTTATTTTTCCTGATCCATCGTCCTTTTGCGCGTTCAAGGCGCTTGAGTATGTGACAGTGAATTCTGGCGGCAAAGTTACTAGATCCATGAGGTTGATGGTTACACCAGGCAATGACGAGATTTATGGTTGTCGTAAAACAAACGAGGAGACTCAAAGGCTTACACGGAATACCGAGGGTTGTGTCGGTTTCATCTTCTGTGTCGAAACAATGGAACCAATGTAGTTTTATGTTCCTTTTTCGAAAAGTTTAACAATATACCAAATAAAGAGAACAATCTGTCCAATAGTATGACATTGGCAATAAAACATACTCCTTATGTGGTATAACACATTATTGAAACCATCGGGGGTTATTGGACATACGCTTTCAACCAATTTCTGTCCAATGGCAATGGTGTGAAACTATTTACGCTAATTTTCTGACTGATAAAATGAATAAAATACATTACTTAAGATATCTATTTCAAAAACCGATTAAAAAAACTTTTGTAAAAAAGACATTTTCCACAGTAAAACTTTGCTTAAATTACTTTTTCAGGTTTTCCTGTATCCTTATCCCAATAGCAGTCCCTCAATGACTTTGTGAGACTCTGACGTAAACAACCCAATTCCCTACGGTGTACGAGTTTAGTCAAACAAAGGGATACCTTGTCCTTGGGAATAAAAATAAATGATCAAAGTGTTTGCGGGAATATCACTTTGGAAAAACAAACAACACATACCGGGCCGCCTCAGACTGCGTTTCTGCCCCGTTCCCGTACCGACTAACTGACTTCCTGAGCTCCCCTCCCCTCGGTGGCATCAAACGTTCGTTTGTTCGATTTGTGTGGGAAAATTTTTACCAACTCCCAGTCTCTGGCAGCCAGGCAAACAGGAGCATAATGGATCGCACCACGGGATGGCTCACTAAGACCACCGGCAATCGTACGACCAGCAGCAGCAGCGGCCTCTTCAGGTTCTGTAGGGGGGAGAGAGCATATTTTTATCCATCTATGTTTAGCACACATAACCGACAACGGTCCCCGGAGGGACGCGGTTCGATAGTAGCATTCCCCAGCATAAGCATAAAATTCGCTCTCAGTTCCACTTCAGTGTGCGTCGTGAGCTCGTTGGCGAATAGTCGAGGAATCTTGAAGATGTCGGCGGTATGTTTGAATGAAACGGAACATTAAAACTGAAGGAACGCGGAAGACGAGCGGCTTCTATGTTAGGCTGGCTATTTATTCCGAGCACGGTTTGCCGGATGCTGAGCAACGAGAGAAAGTGTTTACGCAGGCCACGAATAAGCACGTGATGTTGGAAGAGGTTCCCCATTCCCCGATGAACGTATCAACACATTTTATCTTACGGTAGCCCCCCCGATATTGAGAGAGAGAGAGTACGATCTTCTGCTGCGCATGGTCCGAAACGTTATCACCGATGAGTACGAGACCAGTAACAGATGTGTTTATGTGCCGCAAAGAATCCCACGTTACCCTGGAGTCCTTGTTTGGTTACGATTTTCAAAATAAACTACCATGTGAGGTCGTCTGCTGAAACGTTATTGCCTACCTTCAGGCGTTAAATTCCTTCCCGGTACTGAGAGCGAAGTGAGAAGGCGGCAATGCAACGTGTGTGGGAAAACTTGTTTTCCATCCGACGCTCAGTGAGAAAATAGTCTGATCCGTTTCCATGCCAATATGTCAAGTGCTTTATCGCGTGTTCAACACCAAGTGAGTTGAGTGTGACCATGGATTACCTCGTGAGATACGACGTTCGTCAGCCGTGTCTCGCACGTGAGAAGGACTATTCGGTCGCGTTTTAGAACAACGTTTGCATCGGGGGACTCGTGATAACAACGAATCGCACAGCCAAGCGACGCCAACATTCGACTCCACGCCTCCGACGGGTTCGGTTCATCATCACCAGCAGCAGCAGCAACAGCAGCAGCAGCAGTGGCAAGCAGCCAAGAAAATAGTTTCCAATCGCGCAAAAGGGATTCCCCCGAGGGTTAGCAACCGGTTCGCACAACTGCCTTTGAAGGTACGTGGCGCGTGCCGTATACAACACTCGCTTCCAAACAGTCAACCGGTGCGCACGTGTTTTCGGTTTTGCCTCAACATTCCAAGGGCCTTGGCCCTGTGTCTATCCAGCGGACTACCTGCGCCAGGTTGAGCCTACGGTGCGTGCATAAGTGCATTGCTTGAGCAAAGCAGAACACGATTTGCATTAACAATTCCTCAACTGTATCGATTTTAGACCCAAGGTTCAAACAGCCAATGTGTATTTCGGTCGCAACTACGTCTACTGTTTCCCGTACAAAGTCATCAGAAGGCAGAAAAAAAGTGAAACTATCAATACAGTTACAAAGTGGAAGCAAGTAGCCAGTGTGCGGTTGAGTGTAGTTACCGACAGCAGTACTCAACAGTACTTTGTAGTACACACCACTCGTGTCTGTTAAGTTTGTGTTTTAAAGCAACTGTTAAACAAATTGAGTTTTGAGTATATTTAATCGTTGATGATTGCAGTTTGTACATGCACTACAAACATCGCGAGTGTTTGAAAACATCACAGCATACGTTGCCGCCGTCAATGTCTTTTTGAAACTCTGAAACAGCAGGTAATAACAAAAAAAACAACCTTGGGTCGAAATCACATGATTACTGGTGCTGCACACAAGTGTATGTGTTTAGTTTTAATACACGTGGTAGCCGAGCGGAGGGAGCGATAGTACCGCCAATCGTCGTAATGTGGATGAGTTAAATGGACACCGCACGGATCAGCTGGTCGTTTGTGGCAGCACAAGTGAAGTTTCGCTGACATTAAACGCTCATTTGTCCGAGTACGCACTCGTCGAGCTGTTAGTTCCCGTCGCGGCACTGATAAGCGCAATATCGGAATCGAATGATTCTGCAATCCCTTCAGCTGTTCGCATTGGCTATTCTACTGCCAACAGGGTACTCGGTCGTTACTGATTAGGGCCACGTTAGTGCTATTGTTGGTAGTATCAGCTGAGTGCGATGGTGCGCCCGTACGGAAGTGAATAGTGAAGTGAAACCAGTACCGCTTGGGTTAGGTTTTTAGCTCTGCAATTGTATGCGCATCAAAATTCCCTCGCGAGTAATGGTGAAGTGCCGACAGTAAACAAATTAACACACAGCTTAAAGTGAAGACTGTGCTGCTGCTGCGACACTTAAAAAACTAAATGCTGGAAGAATCCCGGTTGACGTAAGTTGCTAAGTTTGGCTAGAGAGAAAATAAAATAAACTTAGATTACCATACCTTTCTCAAAAGCATACGATCGTGCTGCTTTGTCTCCAGATCCATTATCGTGAATGTGACTAACCAATATAAATATGGGTGCGCAATGCTTTGCAAAATATCCCGCCTTGTTTGCGGTTGTGGTTAGCTCCCCAGTTTACGGTTTTAATGGTTTTTATTTTATTTTTATTTTTTGTTTTCAAGTAGCAGAACTCAATACAGGTGTTCAGATAGCACACACACACACAAGGCTTTTAGACTTGGGAAATACCACTTTTGGATAACCAAGGCCTTTGTCGTAGCGACAGTCGTAACAACTTGTTTTCTATGAGTATAGAACTGAAAAAACCAGTTTCATACAATAAGAAGATTGTGCTAGAACTTGAGAACATCTTTAGTTTGCTTGTTTTGGAAAAAATAGTATGTTAAAATATTTAAATTCAACTACTATCCCATGTACTAACCCATCTACTATTTGAACAAATGTTTCGACAATTTATCATCAAAATCACAGTTATCGCAACGGTTTAGCCTGCGTGACAGGAACGAATAAAAACAACCCTATCCATCAGCTAGTCTGAGTCGGACGGAAGCAAATTGCTCGCGTAATGCTATCACAGCTGAAAACAATTTAGATCTTCAATCTGCGGCACGCTGGCCGCACTATTTGCACCAACGATTTCATGCTACTTACGCTACTTATGACCGACCGAGCGCCCGGAATGGTACGGCCCTATCTTCCCAACATCTGAGACAATGAAATAATTCAGAGTCGTTCTCGGCAAACCGCATAAAGTACGATTTAATAAAATCTTTTCCTGTTCGTGCACCAAAAGAGACTAAGTTATCTATTAGATTCGCAGTTTTGAGGTAATATTTAATTTTAGGGCAGCTTACTACAGGAAAGAGAATAATTTGATACTAATGAATTTATTACAAACCATCATTGTAACATGCACATAACTGTCAGTTTAAAGTAAAGGAAATCTGCCCTATCTTAAAATCGGTTGTTTGATGCACATGTCGTTTCAGTGATGGTTTAAAATAACGTTTAGCATTGTGGCCACTTGGGCGGCACCATCTGTCCATTTTACGTGACGTTTTCAGAACCGTTACATAACCTGTGCCTAGCTCGTTCAACGGGCTGGTGACATCAGTCCAAACAGCAAATGATGCTATTAAAAAATCCTTTTTGAATCAATCAGGAAAAACAAACGAAAGCCTTGTGGTGTTTGCTCGATGCTTTCGAGGCAGCACACAATGTCGCTTCATTGTAGCACACGTGGTACCGTCGGTAGCCGTCCAATGATGATAGATCGATTAAGTATTTAAAAATAAGTTGGAACCGTTTGACTGCGGTTGCTTTTATTTGCGAATGATGAACTATTAGTGAAGGTGGCTTTCGTAATTGGTTTAAAGTAAATTTAGGCAGGAAGTGGAAACATTAAATAGGAAGTGATTAAGGTCTCGATTGTTTTCCACACAGTTTGTTCGATGCTGGCTAAAGTCAACATGGCAATTATCTTAATGGATCTTGTTTAAATTGACAAACATGTAATGCTGTTTGGATAGTTGTTGCATTCACGTCGATAGTTCAAACACTGAAGTCGGGCAAACATTCTCACGAAACGTGGGTGTTGGACACTTCAGCCTGTAAAGTTGGATCATGCTTTCATTCCCATAATTGTGCTTATACTGCATCAATACATTACGTAACACATTGGTCTGTAAATCTAGAGTTCTATTATCTAATTGGAAAACCCGTACTATGTACTATTTAAACGGATTTAGCTAATCATGGATGAATATGGTGTACCGACAAAGACAGGAACTGTTTTCCTGGTTGTAGCTGATATTTAGATGAAAATAAAGTACGAAATCCTTTTCGCTTACTTTTTAACACGAACAGTGCATAAACCTAACCAAAAACAACCCTCCTCTGGACCAGCTTGAACCCATCGAAAAAAAGACTCCCTCAGCAACGCACCGAAACAAACAGACCACATCCAATTGGTTTCAATTTGCCGGATTACGTACGATAAGAGATAATCTGCGTACCGCAATCGGACGAGTTTATGTTTGTCCCATCCGTGCCCTATACCAAACCCAATGTCAGTCCATTTCCCGATTTGCGGTGCCGCTCGACGAAACGCCAAGGTCTAGGTTGATTTTCGGAGCATGGCACACCGGTTTTATTGGTTCATGAGTGTGCTTCCACACGGAAAGGACGATTGGGACAGGGTCCATTCCAAACCATCTCCGGACCGTAGATAGATTTGCAAAGCACTTGGCGTAAATTGTGCCATAAAGATGATCTTATACCACCTGAGATTAATTTACGATTTCGCAAATTTTTTCCCATTTATCACTTCTTCAGGTTCCTCTCTTTCTTCTCAACTTTTCCTGTCACGCTCGAATCCTTGCGACAAAAGGTAACTAACGAAAAAGCAGTCGTTCACTCCGGAAATGGCAATTACCAGATGAGCCGAAGAGTAAATGTTAGCAAACAACTTCGTTCTCACAAAAAATAGGACAAAAGACAAAGTTTACGTGAAAAATGTGATGTGGTAGTGCTTCCAGAACAGCTGGGCTCGGGAAAACACCCTGGATTTGCCTTGGAGTGTGTTAGGTTTAATACAGACTATTCATTATGGCATCGAGCGCACCGTTTGACCAACAGCCAAGTACGCTACAGGGTAATAATGTTGATTTCAATTTTCGCAATTCTCATTGCCATTCATGTTACGGTCGGCAAGAATATAAATTGCCAATCGTCTCGCGGCTCCTGTTTACGTCCATCAACGTTCCAATTTGTTTTGGCTTCCTATTTAAATACTCGCAAATTGAAAGCGATTGCGACGACGGGACATTTTGACGATTGTTATTATTCGTTTTCTTTACGTCTCCGCTACAGTGAGGTGTTCTAAAAAATTGCAGGTAGTCAGGAAAAACAATCCCAAAAGCCATCAGCGCAAGCCAAAAAATCTGCATCGCTCAAAACAATAAACCAAACAAACGAGAAGCTTTAGGGATAAACGCGCGTCCCCTCGTGGCAGATTCGCTTACAATGGAAATATAGAATGTTGTCTGTCAGTCAGGCAGAAAAAAATTAAGGAAAAACCCCATTACCGGCACTCGGTTTTCATTTCCACGTCGAAAAACGCGGGCACAGACAGGAAGTGAGGATATTAAAACGCCCCCCAGTTTCCGTTCGCGTCTCCGGAAAGCCTCGAGGGTGGATCGTAGCGTCGACATTTTTACGATGGACTTTTCTCGCCCGAACGAGCGTCATTTTCTCACCATCAGCGTGGAAACTTCGGCTAACCTGTCAGCCACAGATAAGCCGGACGAGGCTTGACCTCCCATAAACGCGCGAGCGTGCCCGTGACAATTGTGTGGACCAGCTAACGGTGACACTTCGTTATAATAAACATGCCACAGTGGAAGATGGGCTTTCTGAAGACCGAAGTATCGAGCCGGGCCGGTTTTTAAGGACTACCGAGAGCCATGCGCTTGGCAGTCGATATAATGTACGAAGGCTTATGAACCAATGAAATATGAAGCAAGACTGGTAAAAAGCTCTTTCTCGCTCTCGTTCTGCTTGTTTTTATTGCTCAAATTAATTATAGTTAAGGCAGCTTAACGGCTTCAGCGGCAGGCGGCTTAACATAAATTGAGCAAATCTGATCTTCCTGCCCAGAAATTATGTTATGTTTCCATCATCATTTGTCCACATTTTTTGTTGGACAAATGTTGTAAAGCTTCGATGGTAGACTTATAAACATAAACTATTAATTACTATCATAAGGTTCGGCAGCTTTTGGATCAACGATTTAAAATGTAAACGCCAAATAAACCAGACGTCAAAGACGTATTAACGATAAATTAAAATGTGTAAACATTGAATTTTCTTTTTTGTTGTTGTTGTTGTTGGAATTAACGCTAAAAGTGTTTAATCTTTCCGCAAATGAGTTTACCATTCGCTCTACTCACGGGTTGGGAAATTAATACCCCTCATTTGAAGGATTAATGTCTGTTGGAAAAATGTATTTTCTTTTTAGTGGTATACAAAATGCATTTTGAAAAGGAGCAAATTAAAAATCTCATTGACCCCTGTTTACGGCGGAACACGAAAACCAATACTATAAAAATGGGAAATTGTTGCACCCAGCACGTGACGTCAGCACAAGGCACGCTTCGTGGTTCGGTTGTTTATGTTATGCAAATATTGAAATACCCTGCAGATTTTACTGCATTTGCCTTCCAGTGGCGATCGAGCCTGAGAGCGCATTTGAAGCATGCCCATGAATTAATCAAATTTGCGGTAGATACTTGAAAAATGTTTGAAAAACAAACCAAGTGAAAGCGTCGAACGATCTAGCGTTTGTGGGGGAATAAAGTGAAAAAGGGGAAAACAATTTGTAGGGTGGTGAAAAATGAACAGAAACAAATCAAAAATATTCACAGCCCCATCAGAACGCTTTCACATTTAGTCACTTTTTTTAAGCACCGCATTTCCATCGGGAAATGGTAGACCGGGGCTAGCAGGTCGAACATTTTTCACCGAGTGTCTACCGTGAGTTCTCCGGTCGGGTGACTGATTTGGTGAGGAAACTTAAAAGAACGTAAAACTTTTTCATCTCCGGTTGCGCGCTCGGGAAAGGTTAAAGTAAATCAATCTTGCCACATCAGATAGGCAGACAGGGTACGAAGGAGAGACAATTCAACATAGTTGCTTCAGAATGGAAGACTTTTGAAGTGAGAAACTCAAAGAGTGTAAGGCCGGTAAAGAAAAATGGAGCGCAATTCGTTCGCTTCGTTCCAAAGTTTCCCGTGGGAATGTGGGAACTTGTTTGCGGAGTTGATTAGCTTGTAATGAAGCTGGTTTTTCATATCCCATTTGTCGACTATTTGTGTGCTAGAATGTTTGCTTCGAAGTACGAACAGAAATATAAATTTACCCGATGTTATAATTTTAACTGGAGTGAGAATCAGCCAACAAAACTTTGATTATAATTTGAATAATTAGGGAAATAATTTACCAAAGAACTGGATTTTTGCTATACAAGAACAAAAAATCTATGTCGAGTACCCCTTTTTTCGATCCCATTTTCTTGCACCCTACGGCATTGATTCGCTGCGCAATATTTTACCTCATCAGTTTCACCGTTGAATGGCCGCCATGCTAAGAAGGAAAAAGATAAGATGGTGGTTTTCAGCAAGAAAAGCGAAACCATGAGAGCACCCAGACAGAAAACTGTTGACGTGGAAACCAAACTTGTGGAACAAGCAATCTTCAAAGATCAAAAGCAATTTTCTCGACGATATTTTACTGGCGCGGTTAGCCAGCAAGTGTTTGCGGGAAAATAACGCAAAGTAGCTTTTGATATGCCACGGCAGAACGAACCCGGAACTCCAACGAAGTGGTATCGTTTCATGCAATTCCTGCAGCGAGTTTTCACTTGGACGACAAGCGGATAAGTTTGAATAGATTGCTCAACATTCGATAAACTGGATAAAGGAAATTTTCATGTCACATTGCAGCAAAATAGCCTTGTGGCAAAGCTTTTTAAGCTCTCCAATCCTAGCGTACTTTTGCTGCATTGCTCCATACGTAGAAGCAGAAGCTTTAAGTATGCGAATGGATTCGTTAGGAAGCGGGAATAACATAAACACAAATCACCCCGCTCGGTTTCCTCCATTAACCGGTTCACGTTTCTAACAGCTAATCGACGGAAGGCAACTTTTTCATCGCCCGGAAAAAGGAAAAGGACGATTTGGTGTGATGAATGTGTTGTCGGAGAACTATTTTTCGTTTTCGAAAAGAATTCTTTTCAGATTTTGTTCTCCAACTGTGGGAAGGATTTATCTTTTCTTTTTCTCTAAAACAGATACACATTTTCAACACTGGAAATAAATAACGATATAAACTAGAATTGAAGATAAAAGTTTTGAGACTCAAAAAAAAACATAAAAGTTCATTAGGTAATTGAATGGCCATCATGAAATTTCCCAATTGATTGCTTGGCGCACAACATTGTTCCGATATTTCTACTCCCTGCGTATGAAAGAAATTGCAAACTAAACAATGCTCCCCATCGGCTTCCTACCAACCCTTCGCAGAAAATACAAAGTATTTCTTAAGTGCTCCTCGCAAGTAATTATCCCCACACAGATGGGGAAACGTAGCGTCATTTAGTGAGGGCTGAACACGGTATTTGCTATGATCCATTCATCACACGACATCGTACGATATGTAAAGACCGCTTTCTTATCTGGCATCCGTCGGCCGGCTTTCCAAAATTGAACATTATCATTCCACACGATCCGAGGGTATGGGCACTCGTAAAAGTGTAATTGATGTACCTGACACCTATCGGCAGTAAGATACGGAGCCCCGGAGGCCAAGGGCGAACCCGTATGGTCTCATATGCCGCTTGTTGATAGTAGGATTAATTTCACCAGACGTTTACTAAGCGAGGGTTGAACTTTTATTTCAAAACACAGCCACAAGAGTATATAAAATCGTTTCTTTACCGTTGTAGGGCACATTCGAGATCACTGTGCTCAGACATACCTTCAAGATGACAATGATTCTACGCCGAAATGATTTTTATTTCCTCGAGACGTTTGCTTGCATTCAAAGCTCTGCAGAGTTTTATCCGATTGTGTGGTCTGTTGAGCTGCTTTCAAAAGACTGGAATAACAGGAGACTAGCATAAGTGCTAAGAAATAGCGCGTTCGTTTCTTCCCGAAAGTCCATCCCGAAAGTACCTTGCACAGAATTGAAACGAAAAGAGATCGAGCGCCGTTTTTGCTCTACTTGTTTTTTGTTAGTTTTCGCTTAGCTTTTTATTTGATTTAAAATTGAAAAAGTTTCATATCGGTCGTACTAAGTGCTTAGAAAGGATCGCACGAAGTAGTTTCCTTTCCTCGTCCCATTATTGAACAATGGTTGAGCGGAGAAAAATGGCTTCAACAACACCGAGCTGTGGCGACAACAGAATAATAAAAAAGGCACACTAGTGATAACTCTTTCGCCCGAACATCTCCACTTTCCACAAAAAGGCTCCCTTCCGCGGACGTTCGGGAAAATGGATGCCTATTTGCGCCACCAACCCGAGTAGGGTTCCTGCTTTCTTTCCCGCTCGGAAAGATTCTACTCGTTGCAAAGAAACTCAACTTACTGTCGGGCGGAAATGCAATTTATATTTCACACCGTAATTATGACACCGCAGTTTGGTCTCGTGGCCGAAAATTCGCGGCGCGTACACGATGTAACCATTTTTCCCTTTTCCCCGGTACGTGAGCTTTTCCCCCCACGGCGGCGCAAAAACGAATCACGTGGCAGCAATTGCACCTCGCGCGAGGCACGTGTCAGGATTGCTCAAATTACGCGACACTAATGGTTTCCGAGCCGGGTGAACAATATCTCCGACCCGCAGCAAGTGTTGTTGATGTCACTAGGAGTTCTTTTTTTTTTGCTGCATTTTCTTACCCGAGTTCCAAAAAACCAGCCACCACTTTACAGTAAAGCGTTCCATCTTCAGACAGCTTCCATTCGTTTCGACCTCCAGGGAAATTGACTTTACATACAAATAGAACAAACAGTAACGAAGCACAGAATCACTTTACGTGATTTGGCAGCAAAAGTAGCAAAACGGGGAAACGTAATCCCTTGTCGTTCGGCAGCACGTTGGTGAAGTATTTTCTCAAAGTAGCTTAATTTTTTTTTATTTATCTTCGCGATTACAATTTACGAGACTATAAATAGAAGTTTTGCCTTCGGGTTTGATACTCTCCGGAGCCGAAGGAACGCCGAGATTCTTGTGCAAGAAAAACTTCGATTGCGTAAAATGCAGCTAATCCTTTACTTTGACCGGAAGGGAGTCTAAAGTGAGCCATCTTTTATCATCCTTATCAACACGTTTCATACACGAGGGAACTTTCAGGACACACTACTAATGCGCCAGCTTTGTTAAGGGGATTAGCCGAGCATGAACATTTGTAGCATAGTTTGGACAATTTTCATCGTGGGTATCATATAAAGGATAGGATATTTTATCAATTTTTATGTTCATTATCGTTATTTAAACTTGATAAGGATATTTCCTATCAACTTATTTTAGTTCAATGTTTAAGAGACGAATTTTGAACAGAAATACTTCTTTAAAAATGTTTTTACTTGACAACCGTCTTATTCCTAGATGTCCTTCCCGTTGCGCAACTTTTTATAAAAGGATAACATATTGCGTTACAGAAAAAGACAAGTAAACATGACAAGACAACAACATAGTACACTTTCATCATATTGTTTTCTCTCGTTTCGCAGGACTATCGTATCATCTGCTGCTGCTTTTGCTGCCACCATTCTACCGACGGGACGGTAGAAAAATCCATTATTGTACCGCCCTAGGCCAGCTTTCCTTCAGGAAGGGCATGCAACGAACTCTAAAGCTAGCGCCTCGACCAGAGTGCACTTTCTAAAAATACACATCAGCACCGAAACCCCCATCGCCGGGATCAACCGTCCCTCCGCTGCGCGTCCTTGAGATAAAATCGAAGATTAGCATCACCACAGCTCGCTCCGGAGCATAATGTTGGCGTAATAAACGGCGACAAGACTGGCCCAGTTTGGGCGGATCTAGTGCCGGGGGGTGGATGAAATAAATCAATAGCTGCATTTCAATATTAATAAGCCGCTTTTGTCTGCGCTGCTGCGGTACCTCCGAGAGGAAACCGATTCGAGGGAAAATAATTTTATATGCGCCGCAACGTGAGGTAGCTTTCGAGCACGTGAAAACACACACGGTAGAGGATGCTGCTCTGATGGAGACGATACTGTTGGAAGCGAGTATTTACATCCAACGAGGGTAATTGGCAACGAAGGAAAACGGAGCCAAGAAAGTCTTGCTAGAATACGATCGATCGAATGCAAGCCGTACGAAACCAAGAAGGAAAAGAAGCTCACCAGGTCATACAGTTGGAGGAAGCGATCCGTTTTATGGAACCGTTGCAGATATAGAGAGAAATAAAAACGTTTCTAATGAAATGTAACATGACAATAAGTCCAGTACCTTACTATCACTTTTAATATTACTGTTACCAAAATACGTGAGATTGCTCAGAGAAGGAGAGAAATTTTAAACAAACGCTCTGTCAACAGACGGAAAATCAACGGAAAGAACTCTGGAAACACTTTTAAAAGAAACTTTCCCGGCAAACTATACCATAACTCCCGGAGAGTTCGGAGAAGTCGAAGGAAAAAAAGGAGGAAATAAAATAAACGGCATGAAAAAGTGGTAAACTTTTCCCCTTTTCTCAAGAGCGTTTACAAGGAAAAGAATAAACCAAACAATACAAAGCGTGTCGTCGTCGCCCTGACTTACTGACACAGTACCGACGAGGTATCATCATCAACATCATCATCATTGTCACGTGTCGAAATGGATCTGAAACATTCCAACGTGCCGGAAGTGACGGTCGTAGCCGACGCTTACATGCCCGGCAGCAAGTCATCGGATTTGATCAAACCACCGGCAACGAATGGGTCGAGTGCGACACTCGACAAGCCAGCGCTGGCACCCGGTAAGTACACTTCGTTCCCTTTCATCCATCTTATCTTGTATAAAGATCTACTGGAATGCATGCAGAATTTAAAATATACTTTTATATTTTTACCTACATTCAATTAAAGGTTAAAATTTGAACTTATTTGTTAAAATATTAAATCAAATAAAAAAAATGACAGAGCCTTAAGAGTTTTGCGCATATTTTCTAAAAAAATAAAAGTGTTTAAAAAACCTTAACAAACTGGTCAAAATAACAATTATAAGCAAGCAAAGTTGTTTGTACTGCGAAATCAATCACTCAATGAAAAAAGGCCTCTCTTCGAGGCCCCAGTTAAAATCCCTCGGGGCCCATTAGTAATCCCATATCGCCCCCCCCGTCCCATATCCGAGATGTCAGTCAAGCCCCTCGACTTAATCAATCCAATTTTCCCGCTCATTCACAGGTGAGTTCCGGGTTTACAAACGGCGCTGGTTGGTGCTGGCCATCTTCGTAATGTATTCCGCCTCGAATGCACTCCAGTGGATCCAGTACAGTATCATCGCGAACATCGTCCAACGGTAAGTTACCGAAGCTTCTCCAGTGGATCGTGATCCCATTCGCCCTACGGGTGAGTTCTATCGAACCGAACACAATCCCTTTGGCAGTATCCGACTCAACCTACATGGACGTCCCATGGTCGTGCGGTGTTGATTGGTGCGCGCTGCTTTCCAGCTCCTTCAGAGAACGAAGGATCCGTGTTTGCACTGCTTTCAAAAGCGAACGGAAAACCCTACGTGACCGGTTTTGAGCGATTTTTGTAGTGGGAGTTTTATTTGCCGTCCATCCATTCTTCTACGGTTACCGAAAATCCCAAAACCACCACCAGGCGCCTCCATTGGAGCAAGATGTTGACCGCTCGATGTTGGGGTTTTTCGTTTTTTCCTCGTCCAACAGCACCACGACGATGAACGATTTTTCCGGCAAGCGGTTTTAGATTATTCTTTCCATTCAAAGGCGATTTTTGATGCGCATCACTGTTTTCGGAAAGTTCTTATCTTTCATGGGATCCCTTAAAGTATTACACCTTCTGAACGAGTCGTGCGTTTATACATTCCCCACGTTGATTCGAGAACTTTGCTTAGCGATCATGTTGGAAAAAACAAACACCCGGGAAGGTCGTTCTTCAATCTGATAATATTCCAAGGTGGCACCACCCCTTGATTGTTTTCCATTGCATTGATCAACAAACAAATGAGGCCTCGGGATCCTATCTTCCCTAGTATTGGTGAGGTGGCTGAAGAAAAGTGGAAACGACCCAAGAGAACCCATATCGAGCCCCATTGGAAAGCTACGGTCACCCAAAAGATAAGCTGGCGAAAGAACGTGAGAAGGAATTTTAAATTACAATTTACCAAACGAAAAAGCCAAAAACAGTCTCCTCTAAACGTTGGGTTTCAGATTCGTTCGTTGTACGCGAGAGCACACCTTTTCCACCTTATGGGAAGTGATTTCGTATCTGGTGTACCTTTTTGCTGGTTTTTGCAAACACGGAAATGAATCTTTTCTTTTCTTGTTGGGATGACTGGTTGCTTTTTTTACCTCTTCTCCTTTTTGGTCATGAAAAGCGAACACGTTGTACGCTGCAAACATTCCTCAGTACGAAGGAAAAATATTTAAATACAGATCGGCAGCACAATGGCGCCATCGTGGGGTTAGAATTTTGGGTTCACATAGTTTGCACATGTTTGACGAAAAACAACAAGCAAAATAATGGGGAAAAAAGTTGAGATTCGAAATAAATAGTCAGCTCAATTGTTTTCATATTCATTTAACTGAACCCTTTGCACCTAAAACCAACAAAATTATATTCAAAATCTCAAATATATTTTACTACAAAATTTGTTTGAACGTTTATGAAAGGTACCGTCGTTTTCATTAGGATACGCTATTTTTAGTATAGAAATGCATCGATTGAAATTCAAATTAAAAAAAACTGCTAGCACAGACATGCAGCGCGATTTTCTATTCTAATGACATTCAATTAGATAGCTTATACGGTACGCTTTACCATGTTTTCATTAGCTCGCCGATCCCGCACTCCGTTTAAATGGTTCTATTTCCGGAAAGGTTGTCCTCCGGCGAAGGCAATAACTTTACGCGAACGCCCACATTTGCTGAGTAGTCCACGCGCGGAAAACCAATCTATGACCGCTATCAAACACATCAAACGATCCCATTTTCCACTCTCGATATGGAAATGTCACCATCGGTAGGGCGAGCGTAAGATATGAGCACACACTGGTGACCTTTCCGGACACCGGAACCGAACAGTGACACTCGGGTGGAATGAAATAGGGATAGATGGCAGGATCGGTAGCATTGACCAGGGGTTGGCATACATTTTCTTAAAAGGGTCAGATGATTAAAAATAAATCGAAAGCGCGGACCAGCTACCTTAAACGAAGATTTAATGTTTTAAAAGTAGAACTAAACCTTTTTGAAAGGAGTATCAACTATCTAAATAGTAAAGTTAAGTTCAACATATAAGTTTTAGTTTGTTGTACTGTTAATTAATTTCTTTAATTGTATTTGAAATTAATTATCTACCCAAATTATTTTAAAATATCTTGGTTTTACTGGCATACTCTCAGTAATTAAAATAACTCAGCTACGAGAAATTTTCAATGTTTAATATTTTGAATGTAGCTATTTTGGATGGAAAGTAAACGAGTTTTTGCACAGGATTTTGGACGAGATTAGGCCATTTTAGAACAATGAATAATGCAAATACAATATAGAAAGTCTATCAAAAAGTATACGAAGAATCCACCTGTTATTGAAAACCACGATCGATGATTGCAATCTTTATTTTTGGGAAAAAACAAACCTGACACCATGAACAAATCCGTTAAAATGGATGAGAGGATAAATTGAGATGGATAAAATCAGTAGGCTGCCCTTTACTTTGCCGACCCCTGGCTTAGACGATGGGAGCTTAATTCAGGTCCAATGTTTAATGGCCTGCCTTTACTGGCTGACCATATCCGGTCAGGTTTCGACGGCGGAGGCCGCTCCGATCGACGTGGGAAATTCGATTTATAATGCAATTTTCCACCGTTCAGCCCTATCGGAAAGTGATCGGTTCAATTAACAATCCAGCGACTCGATAAACTGGTTGCGTGAAGGGTTACTGACTGCGTTCGTCGACAGTGAATTAAAATTACATCGCACCGGCCATGCTGCGTTGGGCTGTTTAAAGTAAATGGGCACGCCTTTTTCCACAATTGACCTTTGATCCGGCAGCCACGGACGGCAAGGGGTTTTAATTAAATATCCTTTCATCTCCGTTCCCTCTCACTTGACGTTCAGTAACTAGTAACAGTTAATGGAGGCCGATGTAAGTGACTCACTTTCTGTTCAATTTCATATGCACCCTGAACATCCCCGATGCTGCAATGGGACAATTTCGGTGTTGGTGGTTGACGCCGAAACAAAACAAAAATACACCACACTCCTAACCCACCCACGATTGGACAACGCAAATTCGACCCATTTGTCACCGGCACCTGTGAACGATGGTTGTCCCCGGGCCCCTGGAACCACAAACACAACGCGATTGCATTCCATTCTACCACCACCAACAGCTACTACGACATCACGAGCACCTGGGTCGACTGGACGTCGATGATTTTCATGATCCTCTACATTCCGCTCATCTTTCCGGCCAGCTGGATTCTGGATAAATTGGTAAGTTGCAACGGGGACGACCCCATCTGTTTTAGGACGAACGAACGAAACGTAGTTAGGGTTTGCCAGGCCATCCATACGCCATGTATGCGATGTATTGTCGGCCGCAGGTCCCACGATGTCTGCTTCCAATCGGCCACAATTTGTGGGCGGCGTAAATGTTAGATGTTACGAATACTGTACCTCCAACTAACGAACCAAACTCTTCGGTGCGGCTGTAATTCTATTAGACATTTATTCGTTCGTCACATAAATTAATGGAGTCCGGTGCTTATGACGGACGGGAACAAGCGAGCGGTGGAAATGCACAGCGGTTCCCACCGTTGTTTGGGAGTGCATAAAATGAATCCGGTTCGCAAAGGCGATGATTACGGCACTGGAGGTGAAAGTTCATTTGCAAGCCTTCATTGCAGCGGGGAAAAGAATTATCAGAAAATCCATCATGACGCGTCGGATAGAATAATGCGCTGGAAATGCATATTTCTGTGAAGCATTTTTTTTAAAGCAAGGTGAAATGCAATAATGGTTTCTAACGACATGCAAATCGGCGTGCAAAAGATGATTAATTTCATTTTGAATGCTTTTATCGTTTGAATCTCGGGTGCAAAGAGATTTTTTAATTACCGATCTGGCACAAAAACTAGTTGAAACAAAAAAAAATTAATTGCATTTATTGCAGTAGCAAAAAATGGCTTCTCCCGGTAAAAAGTTGGGACGAGACGAATAAAGTTGGTTAATTAGATATGCTTACGTTACGTATCAGAAATTTTTAATAAGCGGTAGGAAAAGTATTGATTTTCGCTTGTATAATTAAAATTAAACATTAGTTTAGCAAAACATAAATCATGATCTTCCTTTTCGTACTACCTCAAGCAAAAGATAAAATGGTCAGTTGGTATAGAACATTAACGCAGGCGTATAAAACAGTAAGCAACATTGTGCGAGGAAAGGCTTGCTCGGTCCAGTACTACGTTTCCGGCCAGGTCGTTGCTTATCTAGCGGAAAATGTCGAATGCAAATAAATGCATCCCGGGAGGGTGAACACAGCCCGTTACAACGGAACCCATTTCCTCCGTTAATGCTTGCATCCCAACGATGTCGATTCGGACGACTGAGCATGCTTCTGAAACGCAAACTTTGTTCGCACTCCAGCTGGAAGTTGGGTGGCGTTTTTCTACACGCCGTTTTCAGAAGGCACACTGAATAGTTGCATGTCATGCGATCGGTGGCGGGAAATGTTTCCTCATTTATTTTAATGAGATAAAATCTGTCTCTTGTTTGCGCAGTGGACGAGCGATTTCGTAGTTGGAATAGAGAAATAGAACGGTAAGAAGTTATCTGAACCAACACCGTTTTCCATTCATCAGACTACTGGCAGTTTCATGTGGCTTTCTTTTCTTTCCAATGTCTCTAGTATGTGGTGACTATAAAGCTCTTCCTGAATGGAACTGTACGGCTGTGGCGTGTTACTCTGTTTCTACTGGCTCGTTACCATAGAAAAACTATATCGGAAACAGTTTTTCTTACATTTTTGCACCGTGGTAAAAATTCCCGATGGTGCATTTCTAGTCACAGCTGTTGCTGTAATTGAAATTCATGTATGCAACATGCAACGTTGTTTGACGTTGCATAAATCTGAAATGAATTTTCAAAACCACTGAATGAATGGCACTGAATTCGATCGTCAGCGGAAAAGGGATGTGCTTTCGTGTCAGCGTGTGGTTAAATTATGTCATTTAGCCAAATTGACATCAACCAATATTGATCTGAATCTTAAAAATTCTAAGATTTGCTTGATTTTTAATGTTTTAAAGGAATTTTAAAGTATTTTGTGACACTCAAATAATTTAAAGAACTGAAAGAAAAGTCCATTTGAAATTGAAGCAAATCATAGCCCTAAGATTATTGGGTTTATTCAATATTTTCTTCCCGTTTCCTGTTGCTTCCGGTAGGGTCTCCGAATTGCGGCCATCAGTGGCGTCCTGGGAACGTGCCTCGGAGCCTGGGTCAAGTGTTTCTCCGTAAGCCCGGAGCTGTTCTGGGTCGGCTTTGTCGGTCAGTCGATAGTGGCCGCCTCGCAGGTGTTCATTCTATCGCTTCCGGCGAAGGTAGCAGCCGTTTGGTTCGGACCGGATCAAGTCTCGTCGGCGTGCAGTATCGGAGTGTTTGGAAATCAGGTGAGTGCTCAACCCAGTTTATATGTTCACGTGCGATAAAGTGTCTGTCGTGTCGTTCATTCTGCTTCCTCCTTATGGTTCACGAAGGCTTTTCGCTCCATTCCATTCCCGAGGGAACAATATCGAGTTTCGGGCAGTTTCGTGCACGGTAAAGACGTTTTACTTCGCAAGTAGAAAACTTTTCCATTCTGTCACACCCGGATGCATTCGAGTGCACGTGTATTCCTTCGTCTAGAAAGTCCTGCAATTCATCATCACCCCGATGCTAAGCTGCGGCTTTCGGTTTTATTAGGACAACTTCCATTAAAAACAGAGCCCAACACCTCGCGTCGTCAAGCGAATAGTTGGTCCAATGATAATCTCCAGCCACTCCGCCACGCAACGAACGAAGCGTAGATAAATCTTCTACGGACGGCTGAAAGAAAAGTCCTTTGCACTTTAGCAACGATTAAGCCGTGTCGGATGGGTGCGAAACTTTTGCCACGACCTCCAACTCTCGCATCCGGGAACTTTTCCACAAGTCCCCACTCCCAATGGGGCATTATCACGAAAATGGCGGGCGTAAGAGCAACACTTTTCCGACTTTTCCAGCTTCCAGGTTCCATATTTCGCCCGGGTTTCCGGGCGCGCATCCGATGAAACGATGTCGAACGAAATGGGATCGAGCATACGATCGTGAAGCGATTTTGGCTAAAAGCACGAAAAATAATTATCCCTCCTTCGATCATCCCCATTTCTTTCGGCACGCAATGTGCTTCCCCATATGGAAGTGGAAAATAAATACCATACATGTACGCCCGGACGAAAAGGCCTCCGTGGGGGTTGTATTCATTTGCGAAGTTTTCACAGCTTGCGGATAAAAAACTCGTTCTGAATAAAATCCACTGCAACTTCAAACACGAACCAAGAAAACCGCAAAATTGTATAATGGTTCATTGGGAAGAAAAGCCCAGCATCCAAGGAAAACCGAGCACGAAACAATATTAAATGCATCTGTGCACTTGGTTTTATTACTCTAATTGCGTTTTATAGTTGATAAACCACATGCGTATTAACATTCTTGCGACGCTCTTGTTCATTTTATTACCATGTGGGCTGGAGAAATGTCTTGCATAGACATTAAGAATATTTAAAGATATTTTCTTTTTACCGTGTTCATGAAAATAACATATATTCAAACAAGATACTGTAAAAGAATGTATTGTATTTTCAAAAAGTTTTGATTCGATAAGATTTCAAATATACTTGAACTCATAGTTCAACCCATACAGGATATTACTTGGCATTTTAAAACCATAAGTTGCCCTATTTGGATTTTCTTTTATATGATTAACGTCCAAACTGCTTCCCGATTACCATCCATGCCATTATATTCACATCATTCAGCATTACTATCAGACTAGATGAAAAATCACCAACTCAATCGAGTGAAAATCCTATCGGAACTCAATCTGGCCGATGGCATAAAAGATAGCGTTGCATTTAAAGTTCCCTTCCATCCCATTTTATGGGAGACCAAAAAAAGAAAAAAAATACTGCTTCCTTTTGCTGTCCATCATTGATCCTTGCCATCCACACGCCGTTCAACTTTGGTCCGATATGGTGCACAAAGTCCGCCCGCGCGATGAGCTGGAGTGGAAAATGGCGAAGAAAATGGAATGCCATTCCGGCCGCTGCTTGATTGCTACCGGTGGCGCCAGTCATTCCATTGGGAAAATGCTGAAGCCGCCCGAGAGCAGCAACGATTGAGGAAATAGAACGATATAGTAAAAATACCTCATGAGCGAAAGTTGTTGATCAGAAGTTCAACAAGAGAGTGCTTAATTTTCATTATCTGCTTTGGCTTCGTTAGACCGTCGAACGGCGTTCGGAAAGAGATACAAAAAAAAACCATCAGTAAGGAAGCATCAACCC
Source organism: Anopheles coustani (assembly GCF_943734705.1). NCBI lineage: Eukaryota > Metazoa > Arthropoda > Insecta > Diptera > Culicidae > Anopheles > Anopheles coustani. The sequence continues at coordinate 88,236,323 of NC_071289.1, forward strand.
GGCAAAGATAGTGGGAAGGTTCGCAAGGAAAGCATGCGAGACTATAACAGTAGAACCGGTTAATCGTTCGCGTGCACGTGGCGGGAAGTGATCGAATAGAGAGAGCAGAGATAAGGCCACTTTCCAAGAGTTAGAACCACACTCTTCAGCTATTCCTCCATAGTCCCTAAAGCGTGGAAAAGTTGTTCAGCAAATTGGATGTTTAATGAGCGGGTCATAAAGTAGGTCTATGATACTCGCCGACTTGTTAGGCTAGCGAAATGCCCCTTCCAGTCGAGTGTTAGCCCAAGAGATGTAAACTAAACTTATAAAATGAAGCAGACCAATGTGAAGTGCGAGTGGAGCGATATTGTGGACGAGATTTAGCGCGTCTACTTATCTTCTCGATTTTTTTTTCGTGAGTCAAGTTTGATGTTGATTTTGGAAAGTAAAATAGAAGCGATATCAACGATGTGAAAGGCATTCCATTTCGAACAAACTCGTTTAACACCAGACCATGTTTGCCGTGAGTCATTAGAGTCAGTTTAACTCACGCTTGTTTGACAAATTTGTTCGGTGGTCAAAGCGATATTTACTTTGAAAGGGAAGATGCCGACAGTGCGTACGAGTTGTGAGAAGAGGATTAATTTAAGGCTCGTTTAATCCCACCAATCCGCCACAGACGATTGCGGGTGCTTTGTGTTTGAGTAAGTCTTTGGAAACGATAATTTCCTTTGGGACTCCATCCACTCAGCAGCTTCAAACCAACTATTAAAGCCACCAGCCACCCAAAACCACACGGATGTTGTCACGAACTTTCTATCCCCTCGAAGAATTTCACTCCACGACCTGGGCCTGATCTTGCCACTCGTAATCATCTTCCCTCGCGCTTTGCTGGATGCTCTTGAGCGACAGAAAGAATCCCTACCTTAGTTCCTTGAAGGTTGTGTGCACATTCGTTCGCTTCACATACGAAGTACGCTGCGCGCGGGAGAACCCCTCAACCACTCGCATGACAGGATATTACATCAATGTGCCTGCGTAGAATTATGGCTGACGCTGATCGCTGGAGTGAACGCTCGGTTCCGTACGTGGAAGAAAAGGAAAAATCAAGATGCGGAAGCGGCTTTTATGCTAATTTGATGATCCGAGGCTTCACTGTTTCCCACTATCACTTATCCCCATTTTTCCACCCTCGTGAGCATACAGAGTCGCGATTTTAAACCTCAAACCTCGGAGTTTTTCCCTCCAACCTGGGCTTCGTTGTTGAGTTGTTGTTGGCAGCCCTTGTCTCAACGGTGGTTTCGAGTCCCGCGTGGTGCTGCTGGTAATCGATTTCCAGTGAGAAAATTGAATTCCATTTGCACGTGCCTGCGAAAACCGAAATTGGTTTTTGCAATGGATTACCCTGATTTCCCCCCACAAGGTAAAAATCAATGACGCAATATCACATGAAACTACAAAAATTTGTCCTTTATTTATTTGAACCAGGGGAATTACATTCCTTTTATTTATAAAGACATTGTTTAATCTCCCAACAAGTTTTTTCCGATTTAAGATGAATAACATAATTAAAATAAATGCCTAATGTAGATGTAATCATTAAGGTGTGTGGGCAGTAACAAGTATGGTTTAACTGAATAGACACGGAATGAGGTCTGAAGCTTATGAATTCTTCTCATAGTAATTAAGTTTCAGAAAGCTCTTGTAATGTTTCCTTTCGGCCACAAACTACTGCTTTGGTTCGTACACTCCGAAGCTCATGAACTCAACGGAACGTCACAAGACGTCACACAACGTTTCCCACATTTCTCCTCCCGAGCCCACTGCTTGGAGTAGATTAGGCCAGACAACGTTCGCTCATACCATGAAACCAATCAGCGTCACCTTGGGACAGGCGGCATAACGAGAAGATCATACCGCGATCCTTGTTCACGCCGTGTGCCGTCACCGGCTGAACGCAGCATAATCAGCACCGGGAAGGCAAGGATACATGACCCTGGCCACGGGCTGTCAGTTTTCCCAGCTCACGAACCGTTCCGGGGGAGTCGGAGCATGAAACGACACCGAAGCGTAGGCCATCGGCAAAAGCTGATTTATATCGCGAATCGCGTTGATTGCTACGCGTCTTTTATTTGCTGGCGGCAAAAGTGGCAATCGAGAGAGAGAGAGACAGCGCCTCCTGCGATCGAGGACATCGGTAACACATTTCTCAACAACTTCCCGTTGGGTTGGGTGGGTATTTCGTGGTAGCGGTTGAGCGCCAGCTGGTATGGAAGTTTATGTTCGAGATTGATTATTACCATGAGTCAAACGAACAAAAACAACCGAGGCGAAATGTGGAAATGAAGATGCAAGGAGTACTGGGAAATTTATCACCTCAATTTCGTCTCAAAGCGAAAGCGTGAAAAAGTGTTTCTTCCTTGAATGGCGTCCTTGAGGTTTATCATTTTCGTTCAATTTTATTTCCTGCATTTTTCGGCAGACACATTACGTTGCATTTCCTAAACATTTCCAAATGTGAATGTATCGTAGGTAGTCGGGAAGTAGTTCCCACGACTCTGCGTGCATATATTGTCTATGATATATATGATGTTATCTCCATAAATAACATTTTCTGCTTTGATAAATGTTTCGAAATTAACGTGATTTTCCACCTATCCTGTCATATGGAGTGGAAATAGTTAAGCTTCTGCAGATTCGTATTATTATAAATTGTTCTAGGAATTGCTCTCCCGGTCAGTCGACAATAATATGGCGTCCTATTTCCCGCCACTAGGCTGGTTATGCTTCGGTGCGTGGAAATTGCTTCCATGCCTGACATCCAGGCGCGCGTACACACACATAAAAGTGGTTCGTTTTTCCGGGACCCTAGCGCGCCGCATGGTAAATAGGAATCCACTTAAGGAGATTATCGAAACAAGTGGGGTCCCCTATTGAGCTAGCGAGAAGAATTGAAGAGCAACTTGACATCGTCCATTGACGGATGTTACTGCATCCGATGGCTCGTTGGGACGATAATAGGGGAAGTGCCATCGGTGGCGCAGGAGATGTAAAGCAATTTGGTGGGCAAATTGACAACAGCTTTGCTAAACAATTGGAGTACCATCGAGAGCGTTTTCAAGTATGGATATTGATTTCGTTAGGAGAGCAGTGAATTTATGTATTGTACCATTTAGTATACTTCGATTTTCTTTTTAAACGTGTTTATGCTACATACTACAGCTTAATTTTTTGTTAGCTAATTCATTCTACCAATTTAAACTACGTTTTAAAATGGTTTAACGTTCCTGTTGATTTTATTTCACGAATATTGAACAGCAGAATGATAAAATGATGTAATTGAGATTGATGTCAATAAATCATTTCCGGGAGGAAAACTACCAACATAGTGATTGAGTTTGTCTCTTGCAGGTCATTGACTGTGAAGTAACGGCATCCATCGTCCCAGTAAATCTGGCAGTAATTTAATTGAGTCATTGTACTCTCCGATGTCCATCCTAATCCCGTCCGGAAATCGAGCTGACGGGCTCAATTTTTATGCCATGGAGGGGATGAAAATAAAAATCCATTTTCATTTCATAGCTAATTCCAATTCCCCAAAAAGCTTTCCCCTGAAAGGGCGAAATCGGTGGCTGAGAAAAAATGCACCGCCGGTCCAATTACCATTTTACCTATGTCCGGTCGCTCTGGGGGGAACTACGGTCACAACATTGTACCCACTGGGATCCCTGAAACGCATCGTTGGCATCGACTAACCTTCGAGCAATCCATTGGTGCCCATTTTAGTGCACAAATTCAGTTTTATTACACTCCCCGTAAACACTCCGCTCGTCGTTTGATGCGATTGATGGAATTTGCGAACGATTTGAGACCGTGGACCGTGATCGGTTTTCCCAATTCCCGTCTGCCCAGTTGGCTTCCAATGGTGAGAGATTGAAAATATGTATCCGAAAAAAAGGGAACAACATTAAAGGAACCTTTTCTTTTCGCCGACTTTTCGTCTGAAACCATCTCAAATCTCGGTAAAGCATTTGTGGACCTTTCAACCTTCCAAAGGAAAGCACTCTTTTTGTCGACAATGCAGTATTTGGACGAGAGTATTTGTTAGCACCTTCATTTCAACACCGCACTTTCTATGAAGAGAAGGTCTGTAGGGGTCTTCTCAGAAGCATTGTGAGAGTAGTGCCTTCAAAAGGATTCGTAAATTAAGTTCTTTTTGTGCAGAATAACGGAGTTAAATTGATGGAAGTCCACACAAAAACTCGTACATTTGTACCAGACAGACACTTTGTAACACTTTCGACAGCAGATGGCCTGCAGTAAAGCCGATTATGTGTCCATCTTCCATGCAACTGCTTTCTTAGAAAGAGGATTTCCAATATTCCGCCATAGAACGTCATTGCAAAACGAGAATTTTCAGCTGTCCATAATAGTTTTTTAGTTTTGTACATTAAGTAAGTTTTCCAAACATTATTATAACCATAGCTCTTGAAACAATTCATCATTAATTCGTCATTAATTTTTCCACCAGTGAAGAGGGAACTTTCTTTAGTAGGTTCGCTTTTGAGATGTAGTGGAAAAACCAATCGTTTTCTTCTCCAAAAACCTCAATATTTTACGACAAAGAAACCAAGCGAATGCACGCAACTGAAGTATGGCGATACGATTCAGCATAAAGAAAAGTTTTTACGCAAACGTTGCCATTTATTTTACCTTTCAGAAGAGATTACATGTAACGCAATCCGCTGTCGAGCAGTGGACGTAGTATCCTGCTTGCCAAAACCTGGGATAAAGAAGGGACATCCCTTTCGTCTTCCATGTGGAACAATTCCGGACCATAAATCATCAATCTAATCACGCTCGACCACTGCCGACTTGCGTGAGATCCGGGTAGAGCGCGCCCGGTTTGCAGATTGGAATCCGGCGACCAAAGGAATTCCTATCATACACGGTGACTAGTACCTTCGTGACGTGCTGGAAGAACAATGGCATCACTTCGAACCATTCATGTTTCTTTTTCGCACCAGTTCAGATGTCCTTGAGCATGACGCGTTTTGGGTTTATTTCGTGCAGGCGCATAGAAAACCCTCTTCACGAAACTGATCGAGGAAGTATCGTAGCCTTAACTCTGCATTGGCTTAGCTGTCGACTCTTTTTCGGTCAACTTCCCTGTAATGTACTGCAGCACAGCGATGGCTTCGCAATGAAGGCACATAGGTAGTAGACTCTATGCCGCTTGTCTATTGACGAAACGCTCACACGCATTTTCCCGAAACCACACTCGGAAAAGCAATGCTTTTTTTTTAGTTTTTTTAGCAAAAAGCTTTCCTCCATGTGCGTGTCCGCACTTTATCAGAAGAGAAACAGCCGCACTCAATTTTAAGCTGTTGAGAGAAGAGAAAAAAAAGGTGGAAAACGACTATTCAGGCTTTTCCACTCAACCGTACGGAAAAGAAAAAAAAGAACAAAACAATTGAACGCTAACACAAAAAAAGTCCTGATCAACGCACTTTCATCCAGACTCGCTGTTCCAAGAAAGGAGGAGAAAAGGCTATCGAAAACTACCGCAACCGGTAAGTGAGAGGAAATGGAAAGTATCGATCGTTTTCCTCCTTTTTCTTCGCTGCTGCAAATGCGAATGACAAACGATTGCGAGCCCAAAATTTTCCCTCCCATCAAGGCAAGTTTTATCGGACTCACGCATTCGCTTTTTTGTGACATATTTTTGTCATTTTTTTTTATCCCGCCCCGATCATAAATATGATCGATACATTTTGGTCAGAAGGAATTTAAGGATGAAAATCGCATTTCAATTTTACCGTAATTCTTTCGTTCGCACAGTGGTGCGAGTGGGTGGGACAACTTTTGACCAACAAGTTTCCACTTTTAACGCAGCACGAGCTCCACTGACGTTGAAATCGATTCGTCTGTCTGCGGTTTTGTAAATCGAATTGATTTATTGGTTGTCAACTCTTCAACTACCCTGGTATACTTCCTTGATCGTTGGGCTGATGTGACATTTTTTCTCTCCGTACACGAAAAGTTGCTCTTCATACAGTGTTACTCGATTTTAAAAGTACAATATTGGACCAGTGTGTTTGATAAACATTCGTGACTTTAAACAAGTTTGACATAACTTTAAAAAAAAGGTCTGGAAAGTAGCGTCTGCTACAGAGAAAACTTTTCATATTTTAAAAGCAACACAAATCGGTACGCGAATACCATGGCATGTCGGCTTGGCGAGAGATTTATGGAAAGCCGCATTCAAATAAACGTGTGACTTTCCATCCTTACCCCGTTTTTCTCTTTTTGCGGGGAATTCTACCTATGCATGAATGTTAATATCCAGGGTACTTAATCAAGTAAATGTGGTAATTTTCTCTCCATGTATAAAGGCAATAAAATATAATAAATTGATATCACAAAACAAAGGCCCATGCGTTGCCATTGCGTATTGATCGCAATTCAGATTTGTATGTTGTAAAAGAAAAGTTTCAAAAGAAAGAACTATAAGAAAATTAAAAAATAAACATTTCGCACCTTTTCTCATGAAATTAAATTTCAGACGATTACAAAATAAAAAACAACTGTTGATTTAAACTAACTGTAGTTAAAACTGTGAAAAACTAAATCCATAGCATCAAACTAGTAATTAACTCCAAGCTACATAAATTTTACTGATTTTAAATATGGCTAAATGCAAAATGGAAAACAAATTTGTACGAAAACCAACTGTGGACATGTGAAAAAAAAGATTCAATAACTGTTGCGGGTGTGAACAATTTTTCATTGAGGATAATTATATATGTAATCAGCATGGAGCACACACACACAAACGTTCACTCACCAATTTCCCAAAAGAACACCAGCTGTAAACGATGGTTGTCCATCATTCCGAGTGTCACGTACTGTCGCGCACCACATTCATCAAACATGGCTGGCGCTGTTGTATCGCCTACCGCGCTCCCATTCGTTCAACAAATTCGCGCAGTGTATGAATAATTTAAAATATGTTTAATTAAACGCCTTCCGTCCTTCCGGAGGGGAACTCTTTCCCTCTCCTCCTGTCTGCCATCAAGTCTGGAAAAAGCGGCAGCGTAAACGATCGTTACTTTCCCTTCCCCGAACCGGTGGAAAAGCGCTTACGAGGGTGGTTTTTAGCGGAACCACGGGAAGCGAAATAATTTATCAACTTACGGAAGCCTGACCCTTTGCCCTTCCCCCACTATGGAGGTTTTCCCTGGTTTGCCGGCCCTTCCGTGAGCTTTTTTCCGATGGTTTGTTTCCCTTCGTGCTGCTGTAAATCAATCTCATTTTACATAGCACCAGAAGAAGGGCTGACACGGTCTCATCTACATCATACACACACACACACAATCACGCACAAACGCGTACACTTTCAAATGAGCTGCAAGGATGCATGTTTTTCCGGCTACAGTAGGCGTCTGTTTTCAGTAGCCTGCTTTGAAAAGGAAATAATCACTCTCGACGGAGAAAAGCACAAAGCCACACGCAAATATGCAAAGCACGGCGGGAAACGATACGGTGTAGGGTTTATTTTCGTACAGATTAAACCGAACAACCGATGGGCGTTTAACGCTAGGAAAGAAAAAAAAGGATTCGCTTTAGTCCTGGGTATGATAGTTCCCTCCTATTTTTCCATTTGCCGAGAAAATGGGACGTAAAGTCCCAATCCAAACGAACAAAGTGAAACCAAGGAACGGAAAAGGAGGTTTGGGAGGAAATTTATTCGATTTAATTTAAACCGTTCCCGCTACAGCGACATTCCGAGGCCTGAACCTCCCACTCGGGAAAGCTCGCTGCCCTTTTTCGGGTAAAGCCCCTCGTCGTTTATTTCCTTTTCTGAAAGTTTCCCTATTTTCCCCTCTTTTCTCTTTTTTTTTTTTTGGCTAGCTTGGCATAGCGGTCGGCTTTCTGGTGCCGCCGATGCTGGTGGAAAACCATGACGACATCAGTCTCATCGGGAACGATCTTCGGCTGATGTTCTACATCGTGGCCGGCTTCACGACCGTGCTCGTCGTTCTGGTGTTGTTCTGTAAGTAGTCGTCACACGGCCAGCGGGGGGTCATTTCGGGCATTTATTTCCGCACAAACAAACCACCGAAAGTCTCGGGCGATTCAACGAAACCCAAAATATGACCACCGACGTCAGCTGGCAGGCTGCACTCGGTTCCGCTTCCGGGACTGCACTTCCAGTTAATTAAAAATCTTCTTCATTTTTCTCACTCTAATTACCAGTCTTTAAGGCGGCCCCACCGACTCCACCGTCGGCCGCCCAGGAAGCCACGAAAACGCCCAACCCGCTGCAATCGTCACCGTTCCTGCACTCGATCAAGCGGCTCATGCTTAACCGGAACTACGTGCTGCTGCTCATCTCGTACGGCATGAACGTTGGCGTGTTCTACGCCATCTCGACGTTGCTGAATCAGGTATGACTCACTACCACCACCCAACCCAACTCACCTCTCACGCCAAACCACAACCGAACGTTCCATCCGGCAACAAATGTCGCCAACGGCGTAGCAAAAGGGATTGTCGCTCCGGTTGCCTACCCTGCAGGCGTATTGGGGAACCTTCGTTAATTCGTGATCCTAGTTGTCGTCGCAAGCTGGGATTTTCGGCACCCAAACTGGCTTCCCGATACGTGCCGCATGATCCATCATAAGCTTGAGGATAAAATGAACTTTCGACATCATTAATTAAGTTATTTTCTCATTAGTTTCTTTTTGTTCCCTGTGAATCGCACTCTCTCTCTCTCCCTCTGATCTCACTTGCTAAACGAAACGTCATGGTAATGATACAGGGAAAAAAAGAAACATAGAAGGTTAACTCTTCCTAACGAATGAAAGGGTCGAGGGTGGACACGATTTAATCCCGTACGTGCTCCAGTGACAGATGTCACTTGGAAAAAGGGGATTGTTCTCCCCGCTTACAAAAACAACCAGGCGAGGGATGAGGTTGAAAAGTTCCATGCTACATCATTGCAATCATTTCTGTTTATCCTCCGTTCCATCCTCGAACAGATCGTCCTTACGCACTACCCGGGACACGAGGTAGATGCAGGCCGGATTGGTGTTTGCATCGTGTTTGCCGGAATGCTCGGTTCGGTCGCCTGCGGCGTCGTGCTGGACAAGACGCATCGTTTCAAGTAAGTACTAGCGTGTCGTGGGGATTTTCCTAGACCATAGGAGCTTTCCCGGCTGGAAGGAAAGATTATAAGACTTTAATATTTGATGTTGTAAAAAATAATCTCATCTATTTTTACCTCCAATCGTTGTAAGCCAAAAATAGATAAATACCTGAATGTACTGATACACCTTTCTCGAAGATTTACATGCATTACTTCAAACCTTGCTTCCATTCTTTCAGAGAAACTACGCTAGCCGTGTACATATTCACCATGATAGGCATGTGGATCTACACCTTCACCTTATCCGTCGGTCACATTGCGGTGGTGTACGTCACCTCCGCCCTGTTGGGGTAAGCTCTAGGCGAGGTTTAAACCCCCTGTTAATACCCTCTCTGACCGACCAAGCAACCTGTTGCTTAACGAAATATATCTCTTCTGCTCGTTCTCCGGTAGCTTCTTCATGACCGGCTACCTTCCCGTTGGGTTCGAGTTTGCGGCCGAGCTGACATACCCGGAGCCGGAAGGTACATCGACCGGGCTGCTCAATGCGGCCGCTCAAGTGTTCGGCATCACCTTCACCATGCTCTACTCGGAGCTGCTCAACACGAACGGGGACATCGTGGCCAACGTGACGATGGCTGTGATGCTGCTCGTCGGTTCCGTCGTGACCGCCGTCATCCGGTCGGACCTGCGGCGCCAGGCGGCACAGAACCCGCAAAATCCGTAAGCTGAAAGCGTCCCACGAACGGCGGGTCACTCGAAAGTTAAGTCAAACGTCTAGCCGAAGTTGTTTTGTTATCTCTAGTAGCGTCTCAACCGGGAATTGGTATTTTAGGAGTAGTTTATTATCGTTTTACTATTATTTGTTGATTTGCTTTAATTGAATTTAATTGTTAAAATGATTTTACATAATCAATAGGTTTGATCGTCAGACTCGTAAAGTTACTTCTCTAATGATCAAACTTGTCGAAAAGTTGAAACCGGGAAAAGATTATTCTTTACACCATTACGTAGACTTCTTTTTCTAGATTATAAGCTACCATTCGAGTTGTTAGATTTGTTAACCAATTTAAAAAGAAAACACTTTTATCGAAACAACAAAAAACGCTACTAATGATGGATCATAAGCAGCTATAAACTCGTGCTACTGCTTATGCGGAAAACTGATCACGTTTGTTGATGATTTTATCTGAGAGATTTGAAACATTGTCGAAACAAAAGAGAAAAGCATCAAAATGAAATGATTTCACGGAATTTCACATTCATGGTTCTCATTTTCCGCTCTCTGGAACATTGAAAATCATGTGGCGATGTGAATCCGAGAAAAACTTTCCTTCAGAAATCCCACACCGTACGCAGCAAGGGTCACAACAACACAAAAGAAAAGAAAAAAAACCCCAGTAACGATAAGAAAAGCTCGTTTCTGGGGACGAAAGATTAAGAAAAATTGGTAACAAAAAGAGAGCAGCAAACTGAAAGCTGGCAACCTCTGCACAGCAGTGGCGTCAATTAGAAACTCAGCCGGGTTTTCCGGGTAAGCGTTGGCCATCGTTGGAGTGACCAAAACGGACGTTTTAGATTCTTCACTCGGTTTTTGCTCGTTTTGAAGACTGGGGTACTACAAAAAAAAAGTCCAAAAACTCCCAGAAACATTCCCGTTCCGCAAGAAAGTTCTCTCACCCGATGGACGGGGGATGATTTGGCCGTTAAATTTTTACAGCTCCCACAGTTTCGGGTTCGTAATGGATTTTCTACAATTTTTTTTTTCGTCCCCCGGAAGTGTGTTTCGGTTTTGCGGTCGGTTAGTCGCTCAAGTAGCATGATTTGAGATAGGAGTCAAGGAAGCGGGCATAACCGCCATGCTAGAAAAGGATCTTTCTTCCTGAAGAATGTCCTTCGGTAAAGGACTATCTGTTTATTTAGCCTCTTCGCCACGGACAGTTTGCTTATATTGTAAAAGCTGCTGCGGCAAACGACGCCTATCCGGTGTGACGCTTTGCAAGTACCATAACACGATGGGACAACATGATTGTAAACACCATCGCTTTTCTTTACTATTAAAGAAAAACAAGGGTTTTTTTATCGATAGTGATGCAACGTGCCCGGCTCTACAACTTGTTATTGCTGATATTGCTTACCACAACCGAACTAGAATACTTTTCAAATTCTACAGCATAACCCATCGCATTGTGGATGGCAAGAGTTTGTGTAAGAAACAAAACAGTTCCCCATGAATGCAGAGATTGGCGTTAAGTTCGAGGAAAGCAACAAACAATAACTGATGGGAAGCCCACAATTTGTCAACCTTCGTCACAGGGCATACCCAAAGGATCAGGGCAGGAGACAGGAGAAAACTCCTACAATATTAATGAGGCAATAGATCGATTTCATCCAATTAAGGCCGTCTAAGGGATAAAAGACATGATTCTAGAGTGACGCAACAAGAATTTTAAGGTTTATCTTGTTGACAACATTTGGGTCAGTTTTTGTTTTATGAGGAAAATAATGTGGAAACCATGAACACAGCTTGTAAATAATATTGGCGATAATGACTTTTCTATTATCTCACGCAGGATTAAGTTTCCTCCAGCACAGTACACCTCAATTGAGAATTATATTTGTTCCTTCAAGACATATTTTCTTATGGCATCACTAAGCACTGATGTAACAATTAAAATAACCTGTTGGTCGAACATTGTTTTCAACGACGAGAAGTCCATGATTGAAGTCAAACACAGAATGAATCTGTAGTCGTGAAGAATGGAACAGAAAGATAGAAATATGTCACCATTTAACGGACAACCGTCGTCGTTGTTCAGACCATTCCTTCGAACAACATCAGAACCGGCATCGAATCAACTTCATAAATTTCCCGCCCTGCAAACTCATTTTCCTTCTGGCAGATTCCTAGCCGTAAAATAGGGTTACACTTTGGGTGACACTCGGCCGGGCCGGGAAGGCGGTTCCGAATGCTGTCGGGCGAAACGATTCGATTCAACATCATTACGGTTTTTGGGGGTCCCCATCGTGCGTCGAAAACAACGAAGCTACCCGAGGGCGGCATAAATTGAATTTCTTCCTAGTGACCTATCTCCACGCTTCGCCACGGTGAGGTTGAAATTCTCATCGGTATCCTTGCGATGTAATCGAGAGTATTTGTCGTTCCGGGGTGGACAAGGTTCGTCGATTGTACTAACGACTCCTGGAGCGAGCCGAGGCGAGTTCAAGACCGAGACCCAACGACGCCGGAGTGCGCTTTAATTAACAAGACGATACAAACCCATCCTTGAGAGATAGAGCCTCGTGGAGGAAAAATGGTTCTCCTAGCTCCCGACTATTGATCTTGCGACTCGATTTGCACCAAAGAGTGATAAAACGTCCGACTAGCGGAGGGCGCAGTAATTGTGTTGATCGGGTAAAAGTGTCAAGTGCTCAGAAATTGAGATTGTAATTAATTTCCATCGCCATTAACGTCACGCTAGGTTGTCATCCGTCCTCGCTCGAGAGAACTTTCTTGCGCACCTCGCATCCCCATTCCAACTGTCTTTAGTTCCACCAAGTCTTGTTTTTGTTTTGCTTCGTGACTAACGAGACAACCGGCATAAATACCAAATGGATTGTGATTTAATGAATCGAACGGGGATTTGAAATGGTAACAACATCCTTAATTTTATACTAATGAATGGAATACTGTTATGGCGATGAACCAAAGAAACCCAGATGAACCGAGCATTGAAGAAAACGTAATGAACAATTTGTTCTAGAGCTGGGGCGAGTAGAAAACAAATAACAAAGCTCAAACGAATGTTTCCTACGATTCTGTTTGAAGGAAGGATGAATTTATAGAAACAAAATCGTCATGAAGTAGGTGTTTTGAAGCCAGCTGGTAGTACCGGCGAGTAGAGTTTTTAACCTTGTAAATGGCTGCATATGATAATGCAACACAGATCCATTCTGTTAGATAATTGTCTATGCAAGAAACGATTTAGTCTCTGGCGGTGAGGGTGAGTAGGTAACCTAATCGTCTAACGGCAAACCACAGCGAGAGCGACACCATTTCTCAGCCCCCAAGACACTTTAGACCGACCGTATGATGTAGTATTAGCTGTGATATACAAATAAATACATAACTAACTGCAACCTGTTGATAAATGTTGATGATCCTAGTGGAGCGTCAGTAGTAAGAAGTAGACCCACCATCGAGGGGCGTTTAGAAATAATGTGTCTAAGCGAACAGAAATAGAAAAGAAGTAAAAAAAACCAAATAAGACATAACCAGTAGAACTGTGGACAATAAAATTATTACAGGCCGAATGGGATGAGGGGACCTAGCGATCGGCACGTGTAGTGCGTATTTTCAACCCCCCCACGATCCACATATTATGCATGTATGAGTGTGTTTATTATAGAGTAATGCTTCTAGCGGAAACGTATTCGAAACAATAAAATAACTATAACTGCAACGTTATATTTACAGCCGAGGGAAGGCGATAAAACAAAATTAAGGGTGTTTGGGAAGGAAAAGCTGAAAAGAAGCAAACAAATATATATGAAAAGTAAGACTAAACAGAACAAATTTGATACCAACAAGATACAACAATGTAAGTGTTAGCATTTAGAATAGCTTGTTCCATACAGCTTCTTTCCCTCATTGGTTCCAGCGAAAAAGATCTACATGCATTTCGTTCAAAGGAACGGAATCAAAGATACAAACAAAAAAACGTAAAACATAACCTAATGACAATACACATAAAAAACCTAAGCGTGCAAAAGTCCACAGATTTCCCCTAGAGCAGATGTTTAGATATGATCGGCATTTATTTAGATTGCGAATCGAGATATAGGGGGATTTAGACAGTTTTAGCTGTGCGTTGTTGACATGCTTACAAAAATCTAGAGTAAAGTTATGGAGTTAAACTTTAAACATATAATAATGAGCAATTGATGGGACGGTGTAGCGATCGGTCTAGATGCACCATATTATGATATTTTTAACACTGACAAGCATTCATGCAGAGTGAAGCTGAAGCTGGGAAAAGTTCCTGGTTTTTGTTCCCACCTCCCACCCGACAGACATTTATTTGTAGATTTTGTGAAAAATGGGCCATGGGAGACGCTAAACGGTGGTTATAAACCACTTTCCCGCTTTTAAAACAGCATGTTCAAAAACATCCGAAGCTCAATCCGACTCTAGAGTGATTTGTTGATGTAGTAAAAACGTGCCAAAAAAGAATGAAAGATTATATAATCGTGATGTTACTAGTTTTGTACAAGCAAGAGGGATAACAAAACTTGTCTTAGAGTAAAGAATTAAAAAAAAATAAAACATAACAGCAAACCCACCCTACCATCCAAACATTCTAAAATAAATGATGCGTGGAGCATGAGAATAACGAAAACTAGAACCAATATCCACTAGAACAGTGAAGGAAAAGGAAGACAATAAAAATGCAACAAATGAACGAACGAACGGACACCACCAGCGACGAAGCGTCGACTGACAGTATTAAAAGAGATACATTGGTAATAAATGAGATACGTTTCCAACTCGATGGATGAAGGACAAGTCCTTGTGCTTGTGGGTAAGATTTTGTTTGTGGCTAGAAACATTCATTTTACTACGATGATATATTTCTACTAAACAGCTAATGTATCTACTACTACATAGTACTTCGTTCTCTCTAGGATAGAGCAAACCCGTTAGTCTTCAGATCTAAACGGCTATTAACAAAAGTAAACAACTAACTATTATCATGTATTCGATGTAAAAGCTTCAAAAGGGCATGATTTAAAATGAGAGGTCGGAAGTAAAGTTGGGTAACACGTAACAGATGTACATTTGATTGCGCATTGCGAGAGGAATGCATTGTTTAGAAGGTGAGCGAAAGTTTGCGGGCTTGAACAGTAACATAAAACAATAAATTGAAAACACCTCGGAGTGTGCTGCAATAAAAACATCATCATCGTAATAATAAATCACGGGTCTGGTCTTTTTGTGTTTTAATCTTTACACCTTTGCGAAAGAAAACATTCTTGTCTTAAACTAGCTTTTTGCTATGCTGATTCGAAAGAACAACAGAAACACTTGACATGTTCTTAAGAAGACATAAGAGGGTTCCGTATACGGTCTACATGGAACTTCTCGCAATCTTGCGAGTACTTCCGCCAGTCTGGCACAGTATCTAAAAGGAGATATCCTTTATACATTCCAAACGTTCGCTTCGATGCCTGCCTCCTGTCAGGGTCAGGGTTTCTGGAGCATACTCCAACGCCTGGAGCAGAATAATGGCTGAAGCACCTCTCCGAATCTTACGTTTTACCCTACCCCGAATGACACCAAAACAATAGCTCTGAAGGATCGCGTTTCCGGTTTCCGTCACGTCATTGTTTCGGGCTGCTCACGAGAAGATACGAGTAGCCATTCGGTCCTACACGGTACGGTATGGTCCTCGAACGACCCCCTATGATTTGTTTGATGTAAATTTACTCCGCCTTGGATCCATTGTGGGTGTGTGTATCCAAACGACCAGTAGTGTAGCTGACTGCAGAGTCTTATCCATGATTTATGAAGATCTGTTACATTTGATACATGACTGCAACCTTTGAACCGGCATACGGATACGAAACTAACTGCGGGTTAAAGCCTCGGAGTTTCAGCACTAAATTGACTTCATTAAACGTTTTCAATATAAATGCAATCTCGTGCGCAAAATGCAACACACTTCGATCGATTCCATCCGTTCCCGACCAGAACGAATCTAATTAGGCAGAAAGGAAAATGGAAACGATTCTCGTTCGTTTTATTTTAAAATTCCCATTACAGAACTTGTCCATCGAAGAATGACGCCCAGGAAACAAAACCCATTCCAGCTAACAGCTAACGGCAAAGTTTTTAAAGCTAAGCAAAAGTTTCCCCGGTAGAACAAGGGTGGAATGGAAAATGGATGAGTGTTTTTGAAACGTTCCAGCTTTTCCGACCGTTGAACGTTAACAAGTTCGAGAAACGTTTTGCTGTTGAAACAGAGTAAAGTTAAAAAAAAAAAAATGGCGTAAACAATTCGAACACTTTTTTCGACACACTTTGAACAACCTGGCGTCTCCATTGATTTAATACATTTAAAGATTTAAAAAAGTTCTCAAGCAAATTCGTTGGAAAACTATTTGATGGTGTGAAACAATCCTGATAGAATGTGTTTATGTAAATGAGCCAATTTACCCGAAGCTGATGATTCACATGGTTAACAAACCATAAATCAGAACAGTCATACACCCGATTTCACCTACTGGCTTGACTTTCGTGTGAATTGATACAATTTGATTTATTCGAACCAAACCATGGCTACACAAACACTCACTCAGTCCTGTAAACAACTGACGAACGGCACAGATCGCGTTTACTTTCCCCGTAGAAGAAGTAAAACCATCCGAAAAGGAAAGAAAAGAATCTCGAACTGACATTGGATCGGTATGAAAATGTCTTCATTTGCAGCGCTAATTGATGTCGATCCTTGCCCCCCGAGACCGAACACTGCCACAACAGCGCCGTATGAATGATTTAAAAAACGCCGCTGTTTAATCTCTACGATGACACATAATTCCTCACGCTTCACCTCGAGCGCCTAAACATAACCCGAATGAATCAGGTGAATGTTATTCTACCTCGTGCTCGCCAAACCCAAAACAAGTAACAAATTTAACGGCACATCCCACGGACCTGCGGATTCCCTCGCTGTCACTACTATCAAAGTTGATGATTGGTTTGTCATACATTTTATTTCCTCGCCGGCTAACTCTTCTCGCGCGAAACCTGACTCGCGGTCAGTTTTTGGCAATGTGTTGGTAGATTGATGAATCAATCCCCCTTCTCGCAAACGCGTACATAAAAGATCTCCGCCAATTGGCCACACGGATCAGTAAACGTTTCTCCACGCGACACAAAGCACCGGCCTGCCGAACGGAAAACAACTCGAATCATCCAACTGCTCGAATTATCCCGAATCGCGGAACCGCTATCACTGCTCGAGAAAGATCGCGTCGAGCGCGTAACTGACATCCGAATCCCCAAAGACAATCGCGATCGCAGCAGCCGGCGGTTATTTTTGTGCGCTGAGTTTCAAAAACGAAACGTGATTCGTGTGTATCGCATTGTCCGCGTGGTGGGGTGGTGTGAGTGATTTTTACTTCGCGAGTCATCCGCGGGATTGCAAAGTCGCCGGGAAGCCAGTCGGAGTTCAACCGTGCACCAGGCAGCGCACATCTTGGAGATAGCGAAAAGCAACTGAGAGTCAGTCGAAAGAAGCCGCTGAAGATAGTGATTGTATCAAATTTCTCTAGAAGGTAAGTGGTAAAGGTTTTGAGTGAATTACAAAAAAATTGAAACCAGAGTGCAAGTGAATGAAACTTCTTCGGAAAACTATAGTTCGATGGGCATGAAGTGATCGTTACGATATGTTTGAAAGATTAATCAGGCACATGGTGAAGTGAAAGAGTAGGTTAACTTCGAAATGGTCGACAAGAACATTGCAATTAAAGATTAAATGAGGAAATTTACTAATGTAAGCAACCATACAGTAAAATAGATGGTACGCATTATTTAATTTGAAGAAGAGATTGAGGAATCAAATGAGCAAAAAGTTGAGTAAAACCTTTAGTCAACATTGTACATCACCAACGACTGCGAGTATCACAGGAGCAAGTAAAATTTTCATAAAATACCGATGTGTATTTTTAAATGAGTGGTGTGTTTCAACTCAAAATAATCATAAAGGTAATGAGGCTAAGATACGCAAACCAAAGGATAAAACAATTTAAAAAACACAACGTATTGAATATAAGGAAAGTCGTGAGTCTAACAAAAGTGTTTGCATAAGGCAATATGCTATGATTCATTCTCGACCTCCTCAGACAAAGTAAGTTTTATTTTCACAACGATTTATTGAGTACCAAAAAGAAATGAACACAAAGCAAACTCTTATCGTAATCGACAAGTGGAGGTATTGTCGTTGTCTTTCATAGCAGAAATGGAGAACAATACTTAACCTAGAAAACGAAATCATAAAGTCGGCGATTTCGCAAATCACGTGCTCCCACATCTACCACATCTTTTTATCAGTTAAAATCAATCCCTTGATAAAAGAATCCGCACGTTATCGATATTGTCCACGATACGTTACAATATGTGTGGCGCCGATCTTGAGCAGGAAATGCAATAAACAATCGTACTGTAGGCAGTAGGCCGGTGGCCACATGCAGTCACCGGATGTTGCAAATGTTTTGCCTTAATTTATCGCTCAATAGAAAACCCGCGGGTCGCACACACACGCACGGTTCGGTCTGCGGGCGTCTGGTTAATATCGGGAGAAAGAAATTAATTCCCCACGCGGCGAGGAGGAGAGTGCCATAAATTTAAAGCACATCATAACGCACCAGGGCATGCAAATTGTTCCAACCTTCTGTTGCACATTGGCATGCCGTGGGGGGGAAAAAAAGACACCGACCTCCGCGAACTCCAGTCGCGCAGGATCACATATTAATTAACGGAAGTTTAGCAGATGCGGGTTGGCTCGGGTAACATTTGTACATGTGGGACGAGTGTGCGAGACGCTGAAGGACCTGTAGGCTGGCACTTGCCAGACACCCTAATCTGGTTGTCGCGCCAGCTGAGTCACGTCCGCTTTCTCAGAAGTCTCGTCTGCTTCCGGAACCGCGCCTGCCCACAGAAGGGACGCCAACCTCCGCAACCGAGCCGGGGCAACAAGTTCGATTCAAAGAAACGAAAAAAAAAACAGAACAACTTTAAAACGGCCCCCACTCCGAACCAGTCGGATAAAGGGATGATGCATGGTTATGAATTCGCGTGAAGGCTCTTTCCTTTCGCTTCGAGCGGCGCCGAGTCTGGACGGTGGAATCATAAGTCTGGGCCTGGAGGTAGGCAGAAGGCAGCCGACCCAACAGCAAATACACGGATGCAAATGCAATCTGCACTGGCGATGATGCGATCGACACTCGCGTGACTGCTTTTCAAAACATAGCGAACCTCGGCGACCCGGCGGCGGCGTGTTCCTGCACCCAGAAGGCGTGCCAATCGAGGTGGGTTTTGCGATCGTAAAAACGAGCCCGGGGTTTTGATATCTTGACAGCGCCGGTGCTGAAACCCTCGACGTGTGCTAACGACGAAAAATGGAAAGTGTCGGCTGGCTAGACCCACACTATGTCCATCTGGTCGGAATAACGTGAAACACGTTGACAGATTTATGCTCATGAATTGCGTCTACAGCCTTCGTTCCAGCGTGCTTACTCACGAGAAGCTAACGGAGATCAATTTTTATTGAAGTTTTGCTCTTCTCCCATAAAAAAGAAAAAGATGGCGAGGAAATCAAAAGGTGTCGAATTTATGAGACCAGGTGGTAAACATAAATTGGAGGTGAAGCGAACATTTGCTTAACATTGCAAATTAGAAACGGTCATATTTCTGTAGCTGTTTCGTCCTCTTTGAATTATTTTCTGGAGAAAGGTAAAAATGATCTTAATATCAAACAATTTCAATGTATTTTTACATGCTGAAAATCAAGATCGTATATACAATGTGACGTCATCCACTTTAACCTCCATAGACGTTAACAAAATGGTTTGAGATTGCATTTAATCTCTCCCCTCTCGGGTCTAATGAAACGCTCTATTGTTCAAGTCCGGAGTCTGGGGGACAAACGACCGTTTAAAATCTAGCTGAGGAAATTTGAACAATTAAATGACGCTTTTCATATATATTTTTCCCACCGTTCGCCGTACGTCCGTTCGTTGCGGAGCTTCCGGTGTAGGCGAGTGTTGACGACAATTTTCAATTTTTGGTCCACATACAAACGAGGGAAAAAGGATAAATGGGATGAAAAATGAACGACTTCGACAACGGGGCGAAATATTTCACAACTCGTGCAGATTTTTGTTGGGGTTTTTTTTTATGTAGTAGCAACTCTTTCTTGAATCGGTATTGTTCGGGTTTTTTTTCAAAAGGAATTATTAGATCACGCCAAAGCAAAACCAGTCCGGAAAAGAAGAATGGAACAAATTTTCGAATTAAGCATGGACGTTCAAGCCTTTAGCAATGAAGGGGGACCATAAAAAAGCCGAAATTCCTAGTATCGTACCCCTGCTTTTAAATATTTTCTTGAGAAGACATAGAGAGTAAAATATTTAAAACTTTTTTATTGTTTCTCATAATAGATTTTCATATAAAACAAATGAAGAGATATGGTGTGTCTTTTACAGAAAAATGTGTTAGGAAATATATGAACTCTATTGTTCATATAATACTTCAATTTTTTAAAAAGAATAGGAACGCGCTTTCAGACAATTTCGTATCTGATCATTAAGTCGAGTAACAGGATAAAAGGTAGAAACTTTTGGATACATATTAAATACTAAATCAAATATCCTTAAATTATAATCAGAACCATTTCTTATGTTTATGAGGGAAACATTTTTAAAAACTTTGCAAAACTTGACCTCAAACGCGAATTGTTTACATAACGCCATTTCTAGCCAAGAATGTTAATTATGATTTGTGACATTTGTTACGCTCACACCAAAAAACGGTTCGGTGTGTTCTTCATAACAGCGACGTTTAAGACCTTCGCCCCGAAAACGAAACGAAACGAACAAACGATGGTTCGCTAATGTTTCGCGGTGTTTTTGCCCATTTCCCAAAACTCTTCGTCCCAAAACCGATGCTGTGCATTCATTTTCGAGAAATAATTTTAATACCCAATCCCATTGCCTCGCCTCAGAACGTTCCTCCGGCCGTTGCTTACATTTCGCCCTCGAGCCGTGTACACTTTATTACACGGTCATGTCGAGTTTTTCGTCCAATTTTCCCGCGTTAGCTGCGAAAAATGCGCACATAGCTTAGCTTACGGCGACCTCGCTCGCCTTTGTGGGAGAGCCAGAGGACACAAATGGCGGGTGGTGAGGGAGTGTGGAACAAAAAAATACACATGTCCGAGTTGTCTCGCCACAAGATACGCGTCGGAGTGTTCTTGGTTATGGCGCGTGTCCATCTCGGCGATATTCCCTCCTTCACAAAAGCCCCCGTTAGTGTTCTATATGGGAACCATATTTTTGTGAGATCACATTTCGAGCTTCGCTCCTAGCAACAAAACCTCTGGTGGATTACAAAAACGACGGATACGTAGAAAAAATTGCATCCGCGATTGCATTCGTCGGGTCTGCCACGATTAAAGCCACGAGAATTCGCCGAATTTCATTACAAACTCCGAACATCGGCAGGGGTTTTTTTCGATAAGCAAGTCCGTTCGATGATAACGTCGGTCGGTGGTCTGTGGCATCAATTCCAAATGGTCGTAGTGTTTGTTGTTTTGCGTTTGTGTGGATATGTTTTTTCTTCTAACTTATTTACTGCGCGAATGAAAATATAACTCGACCTCTCTTCGAGAAGAAAAAACTTCGAGAGAAAAACTATTCAAAATGTAATTTAACATTCCAAACATTCTATCGAAAATAAAGCAATGGAAAGTTTTCCCAAACCCGCCATAATACCATTACTCTTGTTCTACCGTAATGGTTGACAAATGGAGCAAATGGTTGCGATCGCAAACTCTCCTCCGGTTCCTTTATTAATGACAGCCATTCGCCTTCAAAGTGGGTCCAATTAATTCAAATTAAACACAAACATTGGCACAAGTGCGCCCTCGATGGAGCGGTATTAAAAGAAGGAAATGGGCGAAAAAAGAAGTGCGCCAAAAATAAAGAAACACTATCAAATTGCCATTACACACCGCCCCCCGGCAGCGGCTTGCATCCTTGACGTGCGATCGGGTCCGTTGATCTTGCATTTATTTGAGGAGGAAAGTAAATAAACAAATGTGCTCGCCCGGTTTGCAGCAGGAAGGAAAGCATCGGGTGAATTAAAACATACACATCCAAGCGGACATCGTAAGAGCGAGACGGCCCGAGTGGGTAATGTGATGAGGGGATGAGGGATGAGTCAGACCGTAAAACGGTCAAGTGCCCCGAATGGCGTTAAGGAAAACATCATTTCTCATCATCATCACCTCATCGTCAACGGTCGGGCGAACATGCTTGCTCGGGGGTTCGCTTGACAAACTCGCCCATGGATGGTGTTGTGTTCACGAGGAACTCCCTTTCGGCGAACGATCCGGAAACCTGATCCGTCTTAAAACCGTCTACAGCGACGACGACGACGAAGGAATGTGTCCATTCCATGTCCCGGGTGTGAAGGTGTTTAAAAATATCACGTCCAATCACGGATTTTCCCGGTCAACAACAGGCCAGACGGACTGAAGGCGAGAGTGAAGGAATGCTAGCCGATTTGTAGTAGTTTCGTGTAGGAAGACAACAAAATAGAACGGAGAGCACTCGGGAAAATCCTCCCCGGGAAGTGAAACGTGCGAGTTTGGGAGTCACGCGTTCTTGGTTAGGTTTTCCTCACTTTAAAAACGAACTCGAACAGAAAGCAGACGGAGTCGAAGAAGCTGTCGAACCTTCTGAGTGATATTAGGTTTATGTTTCTTCATACGATTCTTGCACCATCGATCGCGATCGATCTTCTGTCTGGCCTACTAAACATCTTCTTTTTCCTTTTTCTTCTCCTGCTCCCGCCACCACAGCCTTCAAACCCGAACTCAACAAACACTCAGCAAACGATGGCCCTTGCCGAGAGCACCACCAAGACGGAAATGACGCTGACGGAAACGTCGACGCCCGTCATCTCGAAGGAGGTCGTCACGGAGCGGTCGGCCGACGGCGTGTCGGAGAAGAGCATCACGCAGTCGAAGAGCTACGGCTCGGCGAGCGAGAAGTCCATGGTGGAGGAGTCGGCCAACTCGATCACCAAGAGTCAGGAAAAGTCCGAGTCGGCGTTCGCCTCGGAGCGCAGCGTCACCGAGACGGTGTCGGACGGCGGGGCGCTGGCGTCGTCCCTGCTGTCCTCCTCGTCGCTGGTCAGCTCGGTCACCAGCAGCAAGGTGGTCTCGTCGTCCTTCAGCTCGTCCACCTCCTCCTCCGTCTCGTCCTCGATCAAGTCGTCCTCGTCGTTCGACTCCAGCAGCGCGATCGACGAGTTCTTCAAGAACTGAGGGCTGGGATGGCGTCTGGGCGGGCCAACAACGGTCCGGTTTTGTGATCACTATTTTATGATTTTTCGGTTGTACTATCTTACATTTCTGTCGCCCTTGAATCCAGTGTGCGTGTGTTCAGCGTATTCCTAAGACATAAATGAACCAAAACCTACGGAAAATCCAACTGT
This sequence comes from Anopheles coustani, assembly GCF_943734705.1. Classification (NCBI taxonomy): domain Eukaryota; kingdom Metazoa; phylum Arthropoda; class Insecta; order Diptera; family Culicidae; genus Anopheles; species Anopheles coustani. The sequence goes on from NC_071289.1 coordinate 88,259,737, forward strand.
CGCATTGAAAACAAACGCAAGAAACCTTACACTTCTCTCTGAAATCGCACACGTGCTTCAATACGTCTCCCGTCGGTTGTTTAGTGCGTTCGTGCGAGCCTCTATCATTCGGTGAAAGATCAACAAAACATACTTTAATCGCTAACAGCAACAATGTGTTCTGAAATAAAATAAGAATGATTTAAACGAACAACGCAATCTTCCCTCGGTCGCTTTCTGCGGTTACCATTTCCATTTCCTTTCAAATTTTTGCACCAACGATCAAGGACGATCACACCGAAGGAACCACAAAAAAGTTGGCCGTTTGCGTGCTAAAATTATCCGAAACGAATCGCGGAGAATAAAACGAATGCCGGCGCTCGAACCACGGAAGACGATTAGCTGCGGTTGCCCACGTTTCCCGTTTCGCTTTCCCGCTTTCAACTCCTCCATGCTCTTGTAGTAGTTTCCACTTTGTTTAACTTTGTTTTCATTTTTTTCCCCCTTTACATCTCGGTTATCTTGTTTTCTATTACCACCCAAACCCCCCTGCCTGCATCGCGGGCAGGTGAGCGATTCGGGTGGTTAAATTTCAAATTTCACCGTTCCACGTTCGCTTCCACGCCCGTTCGCGTATTCTCACGCAAACGAATCACTAAAAATAGCCCTTCGGCGGACAATGTGCATCGCGCCGTTGGCTTTCGGACGGGTTTGAATAGAAGAACGAAACACGAGGGAATGCAACTTGCTGGGGGGGGGTTTGTGGCTGGGAAAGGGGACGGCGCAGCATCAGCACACGACAACAGGCTGCCGGCTAATGGAGTGTGGATGAAGTCATCTCCGACTGTCATCCATGACCTCCCGCGTATCTGTGCCCGTGCTCGTGTCTAATTGTTGCCGGCGAGAGGATGGCAACTTTTAGTACCAATTGGGATAATCAATAAAAGCGAGTAAGTTATGCACTTGTCGACTGGTTATGTTGTTGTGCACGTTGCTCGCTTTTACACGTTTCATAAAAAATATCACATCGATTTGGGGAAAATCGATCGCTATTTCCAATTTAAGCGTATTCGTCGGTTATTCGATACGATAAATAAAATATTACCTTCCTTTGTATTTCACATTGGCTTTGATTTTCCAGATTCGAATGAATTTGATATTTAGATATTAATATCAATATTACATTTCGTATGATCTTATTTGTTATTCATTATTGATGCTGCATCCATTCAATGCATTAAAAACTCTACTAAGTTGAACAGCGATAGAGTTTAATAATGCCTTCAATAGTTTGAGTAACATAAAAGCCATTAACACTGTTCAGAAACAAATATGTGGATCAAATTTCGTTACAATGAAATTGGTTTAAGCTTAGTTTGTATAATTAAACCAGTTTTTCCTAGTAAATGTTGGAATAGAAATGTTGAAGTTCAATTAGTTTATATGTGCTACATAAATTTCAATTTTGAAATAAATTCAAACAAAACAGCAAACGACACACTCAGACAAAACCACAAAAGCTGCATAGCCTGACCACATGGAACAATACGAAACTATCGCTAACCTCCGGGACGAACTTTTGCAGTCGTAACGAACAAGTTGCAAACCGCCCGGTCAGAGGTACCGATAATAAACTATCACCACAAATCTGCGGGAAGTGGACAGGATCATCCTCACGTCTCGAAAACACCGGATCCACCCCACTAGTAACGATGACAGGCACATCCTTTGGTCAAAGTCAAGTTCAGCAGAGAACCCCTGAAGTAACCAAAGTTCAAAAAGTCTAAAGTGCAAAATTGCTGCTTCCCACAACCCGGTTCGACACTCGGTGTGCCTTTACTGCGGGAGAAGTAAGAACTCGGCATGCAACCAGTCCTGGGTAATGATTTATGGCTTCGATGAGGGTTTTAGGATGGGAGAACCCCCTGAACCGATCGAACTGACCATAATCCATGTAAGCGCCAGCCTAGTTTCCCTTACAAAATCTGAACGAAAAAAAATTAAACGTTCCATGTTCCAGTTTTCCCGCTCCCGTAGTATGTTACCAGGCTAATTGAAGTCATCCACAAACACCCCTCCCGCTCCACCTCATTATCTCGACAAAAATCACGGCAAAACGAAACTAGAAACCAAACCAATGTCCACCGATGTAGGACAAAGTCATAAAGTTACTGAAAGGGCAGATAATGGTTCGCTAACTTTCACCACCCTTTGCCGGGTCGAAAGACCTTCGTCTCCTGCCATGCGAATGACAATCCTGTTGATGCTGCTGACACAGCCCTACATATGATATAGGCTGGTTTCGAAAAACGATTTGTACGTGGAAAAACTAGGACACTCGAGCCAGTCAACCTTGAAATCGGTCAACAAGGATGATGTTGATGGTGAATCCTTCAACGAAGATTCCGTTCAACATTCCTTGCAAGTTGCAAGCAATGCGTACAAGCTTTTGCGAACAAGTTGTACGAAACATGCTTTCCGAGTTCAAATGAGTACTTTAAACACGATTTCGTTCCGCAAATGAATGGAAAATCAAAAACAAATTGAAAAATTATACTAATCATCTTATTTAAATAAGGTGAGCTGTGTTTGTTCAAATCTAATTACACTACACATAATTTAACCCTTGTAATTTAAACATGTTTTATTGTTGCCTGTCTTGTCCGTTAATGATATGTAAAGCTTACTGTTGTTTCAAATAAAATATATCAAATTATTCTAACAACGCTTAAATAAAAATATTCAATTTGATATCTCACTTGTTTTACATCACTTCCTCATTTGGCCCGCAATGCAAGGGATACCGAATCAACGAGACTTGAGACAAACATCTACCCTTTCAAACAGGTTATCAACAGAGTACAAGTTCTAAGTGCTTCCACTGTGTTTGTGCACGGACTCGTACGGGATTGTAACTTCTTCAAATCGACATCGGTCGATCGCTCGTCAGTTTGTATTCAGGATGTGGTCTGTCAGCAGGGTAACGCGATCGCTGTTATCGCTCTGCGTTTTGCTAGTCTGTTGCTGGTCATCGAAGGTGCACAGCCGCGTCTGTACCGCCGATGCACGATGGAGCGAAGCCGGGATAAAAATCAAAAATTCATTTTTGGTTTTCAGAAAAATGAAACATGTTTTCTTAAACTACAAGATGAAACTAAGAAATGACCCAAAAACTAGAGCCTCTGTTCTTCCAGGTTCTGAGAAACAGCCCGTCAAAGTCAAGATTTGTGAAAATATTGCGTGAAAAATTGAAAAAAATCCATCAACTTTGAAGGTCTGTAACTCGTATAATAATAGCCGGAATCGGATTTCAAGCACAGTTTTGGAAAGGTATATTATCATGCTTTATAATTGTTGACTGTTTGAGTAAATTGAAATTGATTGTCAAAAAATATTAAGCATTGTTTCTCAAAACTCCCGTAAAATTTTTCAATTTTCTGTTTTTAACCTTACGCCATCGCTAAGGATTGTGAAAGATTGTAATATGATGCATACCCACTTATAGTCTAGAATGTTTTGTAATAATAAATGATAGTTTTCTTTGCGCATACGCGCGCATCTTTACGTTATTCTGTACTTTATATGTGAAGCTTATAGTTTATCACCTACTAGGCGTCTCCATCATGCCATATGCAACATCGTGTGTGGTAAGAAATATTTGAAATTCTCATTCAATGAAAAATGTGAAGCAGGGTAGTGGTTGAACATCACGTAAAAGGTGAAAGACAAGCCAAGTCACTGGCAAAGAATGAAATTTGGTTTGGTTTGCTTTGAATGTATCAGGTCGCTTTTATTTGTTCTACAGCTCACAAACCCATCTTTTTATACCCAAAATTCCTCGAAATAATGTACCCTACACTAATACTTTGTTCTGTTTGTACCCTTACATATCATATACGTTTTGATATCATAAACGTTTTGATAAACAATTCTTCTTGCAAGGAAAATATTTGGTATGCGTTAGAGTTAATTGAAAGTAAAGTAAGCATCAAACCTTAAGCATCAATCACACTGCGTGTAGATTATAAACAAATGCTGAAATCAAATTCAAATACAAAAAGCAGAAATCTTGCGGCACCTTTCATCTTCTTTGTGTGATTCACTAAGCGTCGTATTATTGTGCTCGTGGGGCATTGATGGATCTAGTGCACATAGCATTTACAATCAACCGTTTCATGGTTCCGGAGAAAATACTGCATCAGACAGTGATGTACTAGTATCGGCATTAACGCCTATCCGTCTTTCGTTCGTTAGTGACGATTCAGATATCATCTGGATAAACTTGATGCCCCAAAGTGTTAGGTTTTGCAGGCCAATTGTGATCGAGTTTGCGAAAGAGTCAAAAGAAAAAGTTATACAAACAGTAGACGAAATCAAAAGCCAAATAACCAGGTTAGTTCCTTATACAATTCAGCTAAATGAAACAAGTTATGTGACGGTAAATTATTCATTTTCCACGAGTTTAATTGATGGAAAAATGTTGGCATATTTAACCGACACTCTGTCTATGCAAACTTGTTGTATATATGGTGCAAAACCAACAGAAATAAACAGTGTAGAGCAATTAGAAAATGGATTTATTCGAAATGCTGCGAATTTATCTTATAGAATATCTCCACTGCACTGTTGGATGAGATTTTTCGAATGCTTGCACCAAATTTCGTTCAGAATTGAATTAAAAAAATGGAAGGTTACTAAAAATTATAAAAAACATGTACAATGATCGAAAAAAAAATTTATTGGAAAGGATGAACATGGAATTTGGTGTAAAAGTAGATGAACCAAAGCAAATGGGTAAAAATAGTACGACGGGAAATGTTTGTCGTCGGGTTTTTTCAAACATAGAAAAATTGAGCGACATTTTGCAAATAGAAACAGAACTTATAGAAAGGTTTCGAAATATTTTAATAGCCATCAACTGTTCACAGCCTTTAAATCCAAAAACTATGAGTCTATTTTGCCATGACACATACATGTTTTACATACATCATTACAATTGATACAAAATGCCTTCTACTGTCCACAAAGTTCTTGCGCATGTAGGAGAAATCATTGTAAATTCCCCAGGACCATTGGGATCCTTAGGAGAGGAAGCAGCAGAAGGTAGAAATAAAATATACAGAAGGGATAGAAGAGAATATGCCCGTAAAATGTTACGAGAATTCAATATTAAAGACATTTTTATGAGAGCATTACAATCATGCGATCGATACATTTCAACAATATCTCTGGCTAAATCGTTGAAAAATTAAAAAAAATCCCATACCCAGACGCAGTAAAAACATTTTTCGCAGATTACAGCTCCTTAAATAGTAACAATCCCTTGCCAATTCAAAACCAAGAAGATGATGGTACAAGTTCAGAATATTCAGATAGTAGCTCTTCGTTAGGCGACGTTATGTCCGCGTTAGATGCTTTGAATATCAATTATTTTCTAGATGATAATGTTTTGAATGATAGTTTGTAGTAAATTTAGTTTGTTTTATATTAAACTAAAAAAAATCTTTGAGTTAATATAAAAAGAAAGATTGAAAAAATAATGCACCCATAGAAAATTCCAAAAATATGTGGTTTTTGCAGCGCCACCTAACGGGATTGTCCAGAAACATCATAATTCCGTGTAATATAATAGTATTACACGATATTACAATGAAAAAATTTGCAAAACATTTGATTCCGAATTTTATCCCGGCAATTTGCTCTTTTCGCTCCATAGTGCGATGGCTGTATCCTCGGTTTTCCGATGACCGACACGAACAGTGTGCAGTTTGATGCGTTCATTGGAATACCGTACGCGAAGCCACCGGTCGGGAAATTACGTTTCAAGGTGAGGCTTGAGTTTTCCTTCCGGAAGGATATTGGGAAACAACTCCTAAGGTTTTGTTCTTTGTGTTCCGTTTAGAGCCCGATACCGGTCGATCCGTGGACGGGGGAGTACAATGCCACCAGCAGGAAACCATCGTGCATGCAGAGTTCGACCGTACCATTGCGGGATCCAATCATCGGCAATGAGGACTGCCTCTACCTGAACGTATACCGGCCGAAGGAGAACGTCACCCAATCCCTCCCGGTGATGGTGTTCATCCACGGCGGTGGGTACTTCTCCGGTTCGGCCGATCCTCAGTTGTACGGACCCGAGCGTATTCTGGCCACGAAACTTGTGATCCTTGTAACGATCCAGTATCGGCTGGGAGTGTTTGGATTTCTCTCTACGGGCGACGCAGCCGCACCGGGTAATGCCGGAATGCGTGATCAGGTGCTGGCGCTGCGCTGGGTCCAGCGCAATATAGCCACGTTCGGAGGGGATCCCCAGGCGGTAACACTGTTCGGGGAGAGTGCCGGCGGAGCTTCGGTGCAGCTGCACATGATGAGCCCACTCAGTCGGGGTCTTTTCCAGCGAGCCATCCTCATGAGTGGCAGTGCGTTGGCTGTCTGGAGCCTACCGGTGGATGATCCGCTAGCACTCGCCCGTCGTCACGCGAAGCTTATTGGCGTATCGGAGACGGACGAGCTGACAACAGCCGAACTGGTGGATGTGCTGCAGAACATCGACGCCAACGTACTCGTCGCCAGTGAGCAGGCTTTGGGGACCTGGTTCGATCACCCGATCGTCATCTATCGGCCTACGATCGAGAGTGCGGCTGTGCCCGTGGAGGACCGTTTTCTGACGGACGATCCTGGCAAGCAGTGGACCGAAGGGCGCTTTATGAACATTCCTATTCTGCTCGGCACCGTACCGAACGAGGGCGCCGTTGTATCCCTACCCATTCTGCACAACCAAACGATTATGGACCAGTTCAACGAGAATCTGGTCGAGCTGCTTCCGGTCGTACTTGCCCTCAATGCGTCATCAGCGGATTTGGGACGGCTAAAAGAGCGATACTTTCCAAATGCGCCCTCTGATCGGTGGGTGAGCGAGGAAAGCGCGGACAATTTTACAGAGGTATTAATCAACACAAACTCGCGACAGCCAGTATCATGTGCATGTGTACACTAAAACAACACTCTTACTATATAATGTTTGTAGATGGTCTCCGATGCACTGATTAAATATCCCACATTGAAGACGCTCCAAGAGTACCTCAGCCATCCCGCGGAAACCTGCCGTGAGACGACACTGTACTCGTTCGAATTCGTTGGTCGTCACTCGTTTTCCTCGATCTACGTACCGTCGGACGACAAGTACGGGGTGTGCCATCAGGACGAACTGCTGTACCTGTTCCGCATGCCAGACCTCTTTCCGGATTTCCCCTCCGAGTCACCGGAAACCGAAATTGCTACCGTGTGGACTAGTCAGTTTGTTTCTAGTCAATTTTGCTGTTCAAGGGTAACTAGATGAGACATGTGACGGTTCTAAGTTGATATCATCCATTCTAATCATTTTTCTAGTCCTTCCCGAAGAGCGACACCACCAAATTGTGGAGAACAAGTGGAAACGGTGAAATTTGAGAACGCACCTCCAGGAAACGCTACCGAGTCGAAAGTATCGATATCGAGAGAAAGTGGATTAAGTCACAAACTTCAGGAAATGGTTCAGTTCTGGACTACAATCTATCGATCATCTTATGTTGCCTATCATTGACTTAGATATTTTGTTACTTTTTAGAACTTGTTTACGATATAGAATTTAAAATCAATAAACTAAGAACGTACTATTGCACACATGGCAGGGTGTACAGCAATAGACAACTAAACCGTTAATATAAAACCAGATAAACGCTGTGTATACACCTCATTGACCCTTAGCAGATCAACCATCGAGGATGCGCCATAAAAACAGGCAAACGTAACGAAAGAAACATCGCAACAGCTGATCTCTGACCAATTTTACAGTTACTCTTCCGCCAATGATGTAAGCAATTCTCTGATGACGATAATGATTCAAGTTTCCATTCTACCACACTAAATTATTCGCGAACCATAAGAAGGTGGCTCCTTTGTCAATAACATGTTTTGTTAAAACAGGTTTTACAAGTTCACAGGTCGGTACTGAAGGCGAAATTACCAGATTAAGGACAATGTGAAAGTACGTGCCCTTCAAGTATAAAAGAAATGCATTATTGAGCATAACGTTTCAAGGCAAGGACTCACGATCGTGCTTTTGGCATCGCAGATGCAGACTCTCTTTCCACAACGAAACTTGTAGTAAGCTTCCGGACCCCTCGATGAACTCATCGCCCCTCACAATAAGTGGATGACCGAAAAAAAAACTACGTCATAACAAAAGTATAATAAGTAGATTGATTGCTATTTAACTAAACTTGCAAACAGCTGACTATAAAACACTTTCACTTCCCATTTCGCTCTTCGAAACTGATTTTCTCGATCCAATGATCAAAAGCGTGAACCAACACCTTCAGAACCGAAAACAAACTGCTTTGTTTGAAGAAAAAAACACCGGAACGATTGCATCGTTTTTATCGAATTCCCACTGTAAAAATGAAATCACAGACAAAACGTAAAACTGGTTTCCTTTCCATGTTTTTTTTACAAAAAACTGTGATTTTTTGTAGTTTCACTATAACCTGGCTGATCAAGAAAACCAGTCGAATAACCTTTTTTATTTAAAACTGATTCAAGAAAAAGGAAATGGAGAAAGCAAAAATTTGCAGAAAAAGGTCATCGTGAAAGAAACTACTCTTCCGGTATAAAAGGAACGTATTTTCGTCAACAAAGCTTCAGTGCTATTTACTCTCCTTTAGATCTTGGTGTTAACCTATGGTGGAAACCGTAGTTTGTGAAAACTTGTTGATAGAAGAACTTTAACGTGATCTCTACACATTAAGCTGACATAAGAACTTTAATGTGGAATGATCTCTACACTCTTTAATTCAGTGATGCGAGTGTACGTCGGAGTGCTTTTGATATTGTACTGCTTCGGAGGAACAGAAGCGTATTCAAAATGGCCTCGCGTGTGTATTAAAGACGGATGTTTAAGAGGAACTTGGCTGAGAGATAGCGTTGACAGTCCCTATGCTGCGTTTCTGGGTATTCCTTTTGCCAAACCGCCCGTCGGAGATCTTCGATTTAAGGTATACGAAAGCAAGTGATAGCACACATTTTCTTGTCGATTCGTAGCATTTTATAACATTGTTATGTCCCTACCTATAGAACCCACAACCAGCTGATTCATGGGAAGGTGTATACAACGCAACAACAGGCAAAGACGCATGTATTCAAAAAATTTCACTAATTCCTGGTGCTCCAACGTTTGGTGGAGAAGATTGTCTGTATTTGAATGTGTTTGTACCGCAGAATGCGTACTCTCCTGCGCCACGACCTCTCCCCGTCATGGTGTACATTCATGGCGGTGGCTTTTTCTATGGATCGGCCCGATTAAGCGAACTTGATCCGGCGAGAATTATGACACAACGGAGGGTAGTGGTCGTCACGCTACAGTATCGTCTCGGAGTTTTAGGGTTTTTCTCTACGGGTGATAGTTCGGCGTCAGGAAACTACGGCCTGAAGGATCAAGTCATGGCCCTTCGCTGGGTCCAAAGTAATATCCGTGCATTCGGAGGAGATCCCGGACGAGTCACTATCATTGGTCACAGTGCCGGTGGTGTCAGTACCCAGTTACACATGATGAGTCCGCTGAGTCGTGGACTATTCCATCGGGCCATATCAATGAGTGGAAGTGCCCTTGCCAAATGGACTGCTCCGATTCCCGATCCGTTGTCTGTGGCAAGGACCCACGGTCGTATTTTGGGCATCGCGGATGCGGAATCCATGCCCACAATCGAACTAGTAGAAAAATTTCGAGGGATCGACGCAGACATTTTGACAAATAGTATTGATCTCTTGAAGGTTTGGGATATTCACCCTATCTCCCCATACCGTCCGGCTGTCGAATCTCAAGATGAGCCGGATGCGTTCCTGACTGAAGCTCCCAATACAGCCTGGAGTCATGGGAAACATGCGGACGTTGATTGGTTGACGGGATCTATACCAGCCGATGCTTCGGTTTTCACCCAAACGATCTATCGGAACGAGTCGTTGGTCACAGATCTGAACCTCAGGTTTTCTGAAATTCTTAAACTTTTTCTGCTAACGGATATATCATCCAAACAGTTGAAACGCTTAAGGCAACGATACTTTAAGACCACTCCTCCTGACAAATGGGTTACACCTACAAATTACGGAGAAATCACTACTGTAAGTATCTTCTTACAACTGTTATTAAACACACGAACAATAGATTAAATACAAATCCAATTTTCCAGATGCTCTCGGAAGCCGAATTTCTATATCCTATGATCAAAAGTGTCAAGGAGCAGATTCAAAACCGAAATCAAGCAGGATCCACTAGCGTGTACTCCTTCCAATTCCAAGGACGATACTCCTACTCACGAGTCTTCACCGGTACCAATCAGTCGTACGGACTGACCCATGCAGATGAGCTGATTTACCTTTTCAGAATTCCTGTATTCTTCCCTGAGTTTCCTCCCGGTTCACCCGAAGCAGAAATGTGTCAGCTGTGGGTTAAGTTTCTGGTAGATTTTGCGACAAAAACGAACATCAAAAAGGAAGGAACTTGCACCGCACTTCAATGTAATGTGGTGACGTTCGGAAACACTAACAACGTTTATTTCCCAGTCAATAAAACGCTCGTACCTGGGTTAGGTGACGACTTGTACCGGTTTTGGAGGAAATTTTATGGAGAATAAAACAAAAAGAGAATAGAACAGGATATGGTTTTTGTGTGGTGTTGTTAATATTACTACTAATCTAGTTGCTTAATGTACTAGAAGGGTAACATAAGAATGCCTTTACAGGCAAAGTTTAGCGAGAACGACTATAACACTTATTAATGGAAGGATTTGTTCATACTCTACGTATGAACAACAACAGTGTATCTATGTTGTTGATAGATTTACAATCAACGATAGGAATCAATTGGAAGTTCATAATGATGATTTCCAATTTACACTGGTAACACAGTCAAGGTACACTGTGTGATTCTATTATGTATTACTTTTGTTCCACTATGCAAAGTGTGTATGAACTACATCATTACACTAACGGCAATGTGCAGAAAACTACGAGAAATGGATGGAATCTCACCAATATGATGTGAAACCGGTTTAAAGTTTAAATTTGTTACTTCCACCGCAACCTTTGGCCGTATCAAGGACACAGGACAAATGAGTATATATTTTTAAATTGAAATTCGGTAAGCAAAGAGAAAGCAAGAATCTGCAGATTAAGGCCAACGAGAAAGCACTCACCTTTCTGGTATAAAAGCAATGCAATTCCATCAACAGCAGTTCAGTTTGATTTACACTCTTCAGCAAAGAGGAGTTAACACTTGGTGTAAATTGGAAGTTTGTGAAAAGTGAAAAGTTCTTTAATGTAGAATTATCTCTACACAATTAGCTTAAATAACAACTTTAATGTAGAATGATCTCTACACTCTTAAATTCAGTGGTGAGAGTATATGTCGGAGTGCTGTTGATAACCTACTGCTTTAAAGACGCAGAAACGTATCGAAAATTACCTCGCGTGTGCATTAAAGATGGATGTTTAAGAGGAACTTGGCTGAGAGATAGTGCTAACAATCCCTATCCCGCGTTTCTGGGTATTCCTTTTGCCAAACCGCCCGTCGGTGATCTTCGGTTTAAGGTATATGAAAGCAAGTGATACTACACATTTTGTGATGTGATAACATCGTTATACCCCTGCTTATAGAATCCTCAACCGGCTGATTCCTATGAAGGTGTATACGATGCCACAACAGACAAAAATGCTTGTATTCAGAAAGATCCCGACATCGCTAGTTCTCCCGTTTTTGGTGCAGAAGATTGTCTGTATTTGAATGTGTTCACACCGCAAAATGCTTATTCCCCAGCATCGAGACCTTTACCCGTCATGGTGTACATCCATGGTGGAGCCTATACAGTTGGATCGGCCCGATTAAGCCAACTTGATCCAGGAAGAATTATAACAACAAGGAAGGTGGTGGTCGTAACGCTACAATATCGTCTCAGCGTGTTTGGATTTTTCTCTACGGGGGATAGTTCGGCGTCAGGAAACTACGGCCTGAAGGATCAAGTCATGGCCCTTCGCTGGGTCCAAGATAATATCCGAGCTTTCGGAGGAGATCCTCGACGAGTCACTATCTTTGGTCACAGAGCCGGTAGTGCCAGCACTCAGTTTCACATGTTGAGTCCGCTGAGTCGTGGACTATTCCATCGGGTCATATCGATGAGTGGAAGTGCCCTTGCCAAATGGAGCGCTCCGATTCCCGATCCGTTGTCTATGGCAAGGACCCACGGTCGTATTTTGGGCATCGCAGATGCGGAATCTATGTCCACAATCGAACTAGTAGAAAAATTTCGAGGAATTGACGCGGACATTTTGACGCACAGTATTGATCGCTTGAAGGTTTGGGATATTCACCTTAACGCCCCATACCGTCCGACTGTAGAACCTCAAGATGAACTGGATGCGTTCCTGACTGAAGCTCCCAATACAGCCTGGAGTCATGGGAAGTACGCGAGCGTTGATTGGTTGACGGGATCTATACCAGCTGATTCTTCGGTTTTCACCCAAAAGGTCTATCGGAACGAGTCGTTGATCGAGGACCTGAACCTCAGGTTTACTGAAATTCTTGAGCTTATTCTGCTAACGGATATATCATCCAAACAGTTGAAACGCTTAAGGTGGCGTTTTCTTAAAACCACTCCTCCTGACAAATGGATTACGCCTACAAATTACGACGAAGTCACTACTGTAAGTATCTTCTTACAACTGTTATTAAACACACGAACAATAGATTAAATACAAATCCAATTTTCCAGATGCTCTCGGAAGCCGAATTTCTATATCCTATGATCAAAAGTGTCAAGGAGCAGATTCAAACTCGTCAACAAGCAGGATCCACTAGCGTGTACTCCTTCCAGTTCCAAGGACGTTATTCATTCTCACAAATCTTGACCGGTACTAATCAGTCGTACGGACTGACCCATTCAGATCAATTGATCTACCTCTTCAGAATTCCTGAACTCTTCCCTGAGTTTCCTCCCGGTTCACCCGAAGCAGAAATGTGTCAGCTGTGGGTAAAGTTTCTGGTAGATTTTGCGACAAAAACGAACATCAAAAAGGAAGGAACATGCACCGCACTTCAATGTAATGTGGTGACGTTCGGAAACACTAACAACGTTTATTTCCCAGTCAATAAAACGCTCGTACCTGGGTTAGGTGAGGACTTGTACCGGTTTTGGAGGAAATTTTATGGAGAATAAAACAAAAAGAGAATAGAACAGGATATGGTTTTTGTGTGGTGTTGTAAATATTACTACTAATCTAGTTGCTTAATGTACTAGAAGGGTAACATAAGAATGCCTTTAAAGGCAAAGTTTAGCGAGAACGACTATAACACTTATTAATGGAAGGATTTGTTCATACTCTACGTATGAACAACAACAGTGTATCTATGTTGTTGATAGATTTACAATCAACGATAGGAATCAATTGGAAGTTCATAATGATGATTTCCAATTTACACTGGTAATACAGTGAAGACACACTGTATGATTCTGTTATGTACTACTTTTGTTCCACTATGCAAAGTGTGTATGAACTACATCATTACACTCACGGCAATGTGCAGAAAACTACGAGAAATGGATGGAATCTCATCAACAAGATGTGAAACCGGTTTAAAGTTTAAATTTGTTACTTCCATCGCAACCTTCGGTCGTATCAAGGACACAGGACAAATGAGTATATATTTTTAAATTGAAATTCGTTAAGCAAAGAGAAAGCAAGAATCTGCAGATTAAGGCCAAGAAGAGAAAGTACTCACCTTTCTGGTATAAAAGCAATGGAATTCCGTCAACAGCAGTTCAGTTTGATTTACACTCTGCAGCAAAGAGGAGTTAACACTTGGTGAAGATTGGAAGTTTGTGAAAAGTGACAGAAGAACTTCAATGAAGAATTATCTCTACACAATTAGCTTAAATAACAACTTTAATGTAGAATGATCTCTACACACTTAAATTCAGTGGTGAGAGTATATGTCGGACTGCTTTTGATAACCTACTGCTTTAAAGACGCAGAAACGCATCGAAAATTACCTCGCGTGTGCATTAAAGATGGATGTTTAAGAGGAACTTGGCTGAGAGATAGTGCTAACAATCCCTATCCCGCGTTTCTGGGTATTCCTTTTGCCAAACCGCCCGTCGGTGAACTTCGGTTTAAGGTATATGAAAGCAAGTGATACCACACATTTTCTTGTCGATTTGAACATGTGATAACATCGTTATGTCCCTGCTTATAGAATCCTCAACCGGCTGATTCATGGGAAGGTGTATACGATGCAACAACAGATAAAGATGCCTGTATCCAGAAAGCTCCCGACATCGCTAGTTCTCCAGTTTTTGGCGTAGAAGATTGTATGTATTTGAATGTGTTTGTACCGCAGGATGCGTATTCACCAGCAGCGAGACCTTTACCCGTCATGGTGTACATCCATGGTGGAGCTTATACAGTTGGATCGGCCCGATTAAGCGAACTTGATCCGGCGAGAATTATAGCAACACGCAAGGTAGTGGTCGTAACACTACAGTATCGTCTCGGCGTGTTTGGATTTTTCTCTACGGGTGATAGTTCGGCGTCTGGAAATTACGGCCTGAAGGATCAAGTCATGGCCCTTCGCTGGGTCCAAGATAATATCCGAGCTTTCGGAGGAGATCCTCGACGAGTCACTATCTTTGGTCACAGAGCCGGTAGTGCCAGCACTCAGTTTCACATGTTGAGTCCGCTGAGTCGTGGACTCTTCCATCGGGTCATATCAATGAGTGGAAGTGCCCTTGCCAAATGGAGCGCTCCGAATCCCGATTCGTTGTCTGTGGCAAGGACCCACGGTCGTATTTTGGGCATCGCAGATGCGGATTCTATTTCCACAATAGAACTAGTAGAAAAATTTCGAGGAATTGACGCGGACATTTTGACAAACAGTATTGATCGCTTGAAGGTTTGGGATATTCACCTTAACGCCCCATACCGTCCGGCTGTCGAACCTCAAGATGAGCCGGATGCGTTCCTGACTGAAGCTCCCAATACAGCCTGGAGTCATGGGAAGTACGCGAGCGTTGATTGGTTGACGGGATCTATACCAGCTGATTCTTCGGTTTTCACCCAAACGATCTATCGGAATGAGTCGTTGATCGAGGACCTGAACCTCAGGTTTAGTGAAATTCTTGACCTTCTTCTGCTAACGGACATATCATCCAAACAGTTGAAAAGCTTAAGACGGCGTTTTCTTAAAACCACTCCTCCTGACAAATGGATTACGCCTACAAATTACGACGAAGTCACTACTGTAAGTATCTACTTACAACCGTTATTAAACACACGAACAATAGATTAAAAACAATTCCAATTTTCCAGATGCTCTCGGAAGCCGGATTTCTATATCCTATGATCAAAAGTGTCAAGGAGCATATTCAAAACCGAAATCAAGCAAGATCCACTAGCGTGTACTCCTTTCAGTTCCAAGGACGCTATTCATTCTCACAACTCTTCACCGATACCAATCAGTCGTACGAACTGACCCATTCAGATCAATTGATCTACCTTTTCAGAATTCCTGAACTCTTCCCTGAGTTTCCTCCCGGTTCACCCGAAGCAGAAATGTGTCAGCTGTGGGTAAAGTTTCTGGTAGATTTTGCAACAAAAACGAACATCAAAAAAGAAGGAACATGCACCGCGCTTCAATGTAATGTGGTGACGTTCGGAAACACTAACAACATTTATTTCCCAGTCAATAAAACGCTCGTACCTGGGTTAGATGAGGACTTGTACCGATTTTGGAAGAAATTTTATGGAGAATAAAACAAAAAGAGAATAGATCAAAATTTGGTTTTTGTGTGGTGTTGTTAATATTACTACAGTTGCTTAATGTACTAGAAGGGTAAAATAAGAGTGCCCTTAAAAGCAATGTTTAGCGAGAACGACTATAACACTTATTAATGAAAGGATTTGTTCATTCTCTACGTATGAACAACAACAGTGTATCTATGTTGTTGATAGATTTCCAATCAACCATATTCATTTCTAATTGGATATCCATGATGATGATTTTCAATTGGAAGTTCATAATGATGATTTCCAATTCACACTGGTAACACAGTGAAGGTACACTGTGTGATTCTGTTATGTATTACTTTTGTTTCGCTATGCAAAGTGTGTATGAACTACATCATTACACTCACGGCAATGTGCAGAAAATTACGAGAAATGGATGGAATCTTAACAACAGGATGTGAAACCGGTTTAAAGTTTAAATTTCTTCCTTCCACCGCAACCTTCGGCCATATCAAGGACACAGGACAAATGAGTATATATTTTTAAATTGAAATTCGTTAAGCAAAGAGAAAGCAAGAATCTGCAGATTAAGGCCAAGAAGAGAAAGTACTCACCTTTCTGGTATAAAAGAAATGGAATCCCGTCAACAGCAGTTCAGTTTGATTTACACTCTGCAGCAAAGAGGAGTTAACACTTGGTGTAAATTGGAAGTTTGTGAAAAGTGAAAAGTTCTTTAATGTAGAATTATCTCTACACAATTAGCTTAAATAACATCTTTAATGAAGAATGATCTCTACACTCTTAAACTCAGTGGTGAGAGTATATGTTGGAGTGCTGTTGATAACCTACTGCTTTAAAGACGCAGAAACGCATCGAAAATTACCTCGCGTGTGCATTAAAGATGGATGTTTAAGAGGAACTTGGCTGAAAGATCCTCTCCTGCTGAACAATTCCTATGCTGCGTTTCTGGGTATTCCTTTTGCCAAACCGCCCGTCGGTGATCTTCGGTTTAAGGTATATGAAAGCAAGTGATACTACACATTTTGTGATGTGATAACATCGTTATGTCCCTGCTTATAGAATCCTCAACCGGCTGATTCCTATGAAGGTGTATACAATGCCACAACAGATAAAAATGCCTGTATTCAGAAAGCTCCCGACATCGCTAGTTCTCCAGTTTTTGGTGCAGAAGATTGCCTGTATTTGAATGTGTTCACACCGCAAAATGCTTATTCCCCAGCATCGAGACCTTTACCCGTCATGGTGTACATCCACGGTGGAGCCTATACAGTTGGATCGGCCCGATTAAGCCAACTTGATCCAGGAAGAATTATAACAACAAGGAAGGTGGTGGTCGTCACGCTACAGTATCGTCTCAGCGTGTTTGGATTTTTCTCTACGGGTGATAGTTCGGCGTCTGGAAATTACGGCCTGAAGGATCAAGTCATGGCCCTACGCTGGGTCCAAGATAATATCCGAGCTTTCGGAGGAAATCCTCGACGAGTCACTATCTTTGGTCACAGTGCCGGTAGTGGTTGCACTCAGTTTCACATGTTGAGTCCGCTGAGTCGTGGACTATTCCATCGGGTCATATCGATGAGTGGAAGTGCCCTTGCCAAATGGAGCGCTCCGATTCCCGATCCGTTGTCTGTGGCAAGGACCCACGGTCGCATTTTGGGCATCGCAGATGCGGATTCTATTTCCACAATAGAACTAGTAGAAAAATTTCGAGGAATTGACGCGGACATTTTGACGCACAGTATTGATCGCTTGAAGGTTTGGGATATTCACCTTAACGCCCCATACCGTCCGACTGTAGAACCTCAAGATGAACCGGATGCGTTCCTGACTGAAGCTCCCAATACAGCCTGGAGTCATGGGAAGTACGCGAGCGTGGATTGGTTGACGGGATCTATACCAGCTGATTCTTCGGTTTTCACCCAAATGGTCTATCGGAACGAGTCGTTGATCACGGACCTGAACCTCAGGTTTACTGAAATTCTTGACCTTCTTCTGCTAACAGATATATCATCCAAACAGTTGAAACGCTTAAGGCGGCGTTTTCTTAAAACCACTCCTCCTGACAAATGGATTACGCCTACAAATTACGACGAAGTCACTACTGTAAGTATCTACTTACAACCGTTATTAAACACACGAACAATAGATTAAAAACAATTCCAATTTTCCAGATGCTCTCGGAAGCCGGATTTCTATATCCTATGATCAAAAGTGTCAAGGAGCATATTCAAAACCGAAATCAAGCAAGATCCACTAGCGTGTACTCCTTTCAGTTCCAAGGACGCTATTCATTCTCACAAATCTTGACCGGCACCAACCAGTCGTACGGACTGACCCATTCAGATCAATTGATCTACCTTTTCAGAATGCCTGCTATCTTCCCTGAGTTTCCTCCCGGTTCACCCGAAGCAGAAATGTGTCAGCTGTGGGTAAAGTTTCTGGTAGATTTTGCGACAAAAACGAACAACAAAAAGGAGGGAACGTGCACCGCACTTCAATGTAATGTGGTGACGTTCGGAAACACTAACAACGTTTATTTCCCAGTCAATAAAACGCTCGTACCTGGGTTAGATGAGGACTTGTACCAATTTTGGAAGAAATTTTATGGAGAATAAAACAAAAAGAGAATAGATCAAAATTTGGTTTTTGTATGGTGTTGTTAAAGACTAATTAATGAAAGGATTTGTTAATACTCTATGTATGAACTACAAAATTTCATCTATTTTGATGATGGATTTCCAATGAATCATGAAAATATCCAATTGGATCACCATGATGATGATTTCCAATTGGAAGTCCAAGATATTGATTTTAAACTGTAACCGGCCTGCTTCACGAGCCGCAAACTCCAACCGCAAACTCAAAAACCGTATAAGTTTAAGTCAAAATTTTTGCGGTTCGTGTAGCCGCGTTTTGCGGTACCAATTCTGTGATGCTTAGTCTACACGAGGCGCAAAACTCTGAAAACACAGGCGAAAATATCATTTTTTCTGGCACTTTTTTTCGCTTCGTGTAGACGTTGCTATTCGTGAGCCGATGTAGATGTAAGCGCGTTCAGCATTTTTTTGATTGTTTAACTGTAAAAAAACAGCACAGATGTATTGTGTACACTGAAATCTTATCAACAACCACTGTACATTATCAAAAACAACTTTTTTCCATCCACCGGCACTCTTTACCAGGTGCGCAAACTTTTGCAAATCTGTTTTTCACTCGCCGACCGAAAAACAGATTTTCGCTTACTTTGACAGTTGACTGACATCATTTTACCATCTGACAGCATTTTACCGCTAACTCACAGCATTTTACCGTTTGCAAAGGTTGCTTTGCGCTTCGTGTAGACCAAGCATGAGCCACGCTACACGAGCCGCAAACTCAAAAACTTTGCGGCGCAAAGAGGTTTTTGTTTTTGATTTTTCAGTTAACTCGAAAATCTTCATTCAAAGCAAACAAGATCTTATTTCAATGCACACAAAAAGTAAAAGATGGATAATCTGTTGATGAGTGAAGTGTGGCTAACTACCCTATCGCGGGTCATCGAGTTGAGTACCCAAAACTTGCAACAACGCATCAGGCAACGCAATAGGCGTATTGTGCGTAGGCAAGAAGATGGCAACCGTTTGCTGGACAATACTGTAGCAGAGCAAGCAAATGAAACTATAATTAACTTTCTTCGCATAAAAAAGGAAGATTTTGATGCTCTCAAGTTACATAAAAAGTGGTAGGATAAAATATTTTAATCTTTATCATTAAACTTTTTGAAACTTTTGGATAAAATCAGTTGGTGGGCCGGACTTTGCCGACCCCTGATCTATAGTGAATTTATAATTGATATTCTAGCTATAAAATGACAAAATATTACTGAAACTGCAAAATAAACACGTAAATTTATCACCATATGTTCGATTATTTTGTTTTTGAGATTTGTTATGTTTACATTTATTTCTTCTTCATCTTCTTCTTCTGGCGCATTTGAGTATGCGGTTAGCTGCCAAAAACTTCGCGGGTGCAGTTTTCAGCTCACGAAGCTGAAAAGTTTCTGACGCAAACTTTTCGGTTGTTCCCCTCTTTGCGCCGCAAAGTTTTTGAGTTTGCGGGTCGTGTACGGGGCTCTAACAATACATAACTCTCTCAACAGCAGATGTGAAACTGGTTTGAAATTTACATTTGTTACATCTACTCCAACCGTCAGCCGTGTCAATGAGCCAGGCTAGATGAGTATATATATTTTCTTTTTCAAATAAAAATTCGTTCGGCGAATAGAAAGTAAAAATTTGCATATTAAGGCTAACGTGAAAGTATTCGCCCCTCTGGTATAAAAGAAATGCGTTTCCAGCAGTAACAGTTCAGTTCGATTTAAACTCTGTAGCAAAGAGGAGTTAACCTATGGTGGAAACTGTAAAAGTTTGTGAAACTTGTTGACAGAAGAACTTTAACGTGATCTCTACACAATCCCCACATAAGAACTGTTATGTGAAATGATCTCTACACTCTTTAATTCAGTGATACGAGTGTACGTCGGAGTGCTTTTGATATTGTACTGTTTCGGAGAAACAGAAGCGTATTCAAAATGGCCTCGCGTGTGTATTAAAGACGGATGTTTAAGAGGAACTTGGCTGAGAGATAGCGTTGACAGTCCCTATGCTGCGTTTCTGGGTATTCCTTTTGCCAAACCGCCCGTCGGTGATCTTCGGTTTAAGGTATACGAAGTGATACCACACATTTTCTTGTCGATTCGTAGCATTTTATTACATTGTTATGTCCCTATTTACAGAACCCTCAAAAGGCAGATTCATGGGAAGGTGTATACGATGCAACAACAGGCAAAGATGCTTGTATTCAAAAAATTTCACTAATTCCTGGTGCTCCAACGTTTGGTGGAGAAGATTGTCTGTATTTAAATGTGTTTGCACCGCAAAATGCGTACTCTCCTGCACCACGACCTCTCCCCGTCATGGTGTACATTCATGGCGGTGGCTTTTTCTATGGATCGGCCCGATTAAGCCAACTTGATCCGGCGAGAATTATGACACAACGGAGGGTAGTGGTCGTCACACTACAGTATCGTCTCGGAGTTTTAGGGTTTTTCTCTACGGGTGATAGTTCGGCGTCAGGAAACTACGGCCTGAAAGATCAAGTCATGGCCCTTCGCTGGGTCCAAAGTAATATCCGTGCCTTCGGAGGAGATCCCGGACGAGTCACTATCTTCGGTCACAGTGCCGGTGGTGTCAGTACCCAGTTACACATGTTGAGTCTGCTGAGTCGTGGACTATTCCATCGGGCCATATCAATCAGTGGAAGTGCCCTTGCCAAATGGACTGCTCCGATTCCCGATCCGTTGTCTGTGGCAAGAACCCACGGTCGTATTTTGGGCATCGCGGATGCGGAATCCATGCCCACAATCGAACTAGTAGAAAAATTTCGAGGGATCGACGCAGACATTTTGACAAATAGTATTGATCTCTTAAAGGTTTGGGATATTCACCCTATCTCCCCATACCGTCCGGCTGTCGAATCTCAAGATGAGCCGGATGCGTTCCTGACTGAAGCTCCCAATACAGCCTGGAGTCATGGGAAACATGCGAACGTTGATTGGTTGACGGGATCTATACCAGCCGATGCTTCGGTTTTCACCCAAACGATCTATCGGAACGAGTCGTTGGTCGCAGATCTGAACCTCAGGTTTTCTAAAATTCTTAAACTTTTTCTGCTAACGGATATATCATCCAAACATTTGAAAAGCTTAAGGCAACGATACTTTAAGACCACTCCTCCTGACAAATGGATTACGCCTACAAATTACGGAGAAATCACTGCAGTAAGTATCTACTTACAACCGTTATTAAACACACGGACCACAGATTAAAAATAATTTGAATTTCCCAGATGCTCTCCGAAGCCGAATTTCTCTATCCAATGATCAAAAGTGTCAAGGAGCAGATTCAAACTCGTAAACAAGGAGGATCCACTAGCGTGTACTCCTTCCAGTTCCAAGGACGCTATGCATACTCACAAGTCTTCACCGGTACCAATCGGTCGTACGGACTGACCCCTTCAGATCAATTGATCTACCTCTTCAGAATTCCTGAACTCTTCCCTGAGTTTCCTCCCGGTTCACCCGAAGCAGAAATGTGTCAGCTGTGGGTTAAGTTTCTGGTAGATTTTGCGACAAAAACGAACATCAAAAAGGAAGGAATCTGCACCGCGCTTCAATGTAATGTGGTGACATTCGGAAACACTAACAACGTTTATTTCCCAGTCAATAAAACGCTCGTACCTCGGTTAGATGAGGACGTGTACCAGTTTTGGAGGAAATTTTATGGAGAATAAAACAAAAAGAGAATATAACAAGATATGGTTTTTGTGTGGTGTTGTTAATATTACTACTACTCTAATTGCTTAATGTACTAGAAGGGTAAAATAAGAATGCCTTTAAAGGCAAAGTTTAGCGAGAACGACTATAACACTTATTAATGGAAGGATTTGTTCATACTCTACGTATGAACAACAACAGTGTATCTATGTTGTTGATAGATTTCCAATCAACGATAGGAATTAATTGGAAGTTCATAATGATGATTTCAAATTTACACTGGTAATACAGTGAAGACACACTGTATGATTCTATTATGTATTACTTTTGTTCCACTATGCAAAGTGTGTATGAACTACATCATTACACTCATGGCAATGTGTAGAAAACTACGAGAAATGGATGGAATCTCATCAACAAGATGTGAAACCGGTTTAAAGTTTAAATTTGTTACTTCCATCGCAACCTTCGGTCGTATCAAGGACACAGGACAAATGAGTATATAAGTTAAGAATCAAATCGCTACACCACCAACAAACGCAGATGCACCTTCTGCAAACGCAGCTAACAGATCAGATGTCTTCGCCAACGTTCCCAAAACAAACTCAACGGAACGTTGGGCTTCGTCAGCAGTCTCCACGATTCTCCCAACCACGATGCCGATGCCACGTCAGCAATACTCCTCGACGACAGCAGCGACCAACGCGAACGCGAACTCAACGGCAGTTAGTTACAGTTAGCATCTAGACAGGAACAGTACTAGCCGTACTCTTTAGGTTTAAATTTAGTTTTAGTTTTTAAAAACTTTAATGTAACAATAAAAATTATAATTGGCGCAGCCGGGGTAGGATTTTCAGTAGTGTAACGCAGCCGCATTTATTGCTTTCGCAAGTGAATATTGTGAAATTGTGCTGGGAACCATTGAAAATCTTACGGAACCAAAACTCACCGAACGGACATCCCGAGCGAACATCGGAACCCGAACGGAGCCACAACCAGCCAAACGGACATTGGCAGCCGAGCGAACATCGGTACCCGAACGAACATCGGAAACCCTAGATAAGGTAAGAAATTTTTTTTTAATAACTTTAAGTGAATAAAAAAGTGAAGTGAAACAAGTTTAAAAATGGAGCAACAAATTGCAATGTTACAACAAGAATTAGAGAATAGGAATGAAATTATTCATCAATTACAAGTAGAAGCAGCAGGTGCCGCTGAAGCCGCGCACGCAGCACGAGCAGCTCAAGCTGAACATGCTGCGCAAGCACAAAAAGCAGCAGCACAGGCCAACGTAGGAACGGCAAACGCCGAGAGTATTTTGAAAACATTGCAAACGCCTCAGATCATTCGCGATCTACCATCGTTCAGTGGTGACTCAGTGAAACTACACTCATTCATCCGGTCGATTGACAATTTGATACCGCTCATTGATTCGGTACGTGGAACATCCATGCACGTAATCTGGATTCAAGCGATCCGATCAAAAATTGTTGGAGAAGCAGATAATGTGTTAGAGTTGTATGGAACCAATTTAGATTGGGCCGAAATAAAAGCCAATCTAATTACGCATTATAGTGACAGGAGAGATGAAGTTTCGCTAACCCGCGATTTATTCAACACCGCGCAGTCAGGAACAGTGGAAGATTTCTACGGTAGAATCTCCCATATCGTTTCGTTGCTAGTAAATCTACTAAACATAAATGAAAGAAATCCGCAGGTAAAAACAGCAAAGAATGTTTTCTACCAGCAGATGGGACTAAAGGTCTTCCTCTCAGGACTTAAAGAACCATTAGGGCCAATAATCCGCGCACAAGCTCCGAACACCTTAAAAGAAGCATTAAGACTATGCCTTGAAGAAAATAACTACCACTATGGGAAAAACGCACCAAAATCACAACCTCCACCAATCCCATCCAAACCATACCGATTTATACCAACTCCTCATCCACAGAACCCGAGACCATTTCTACCACCAATCCAACCAAGAAATCCGTACCTTCCGTACCCACCAATCCAACAAAGAAATCCATACCTCCCTTACCCAGTAAGACAACAATTTAACCCGTTTCCAATAAACCCAGTAAGACAACAATTTAACCCGTTTCCAATAAACCCAGTAAGACCACAACAAACCCATCAACACAGTCCATTCCCAAGACAACAAAACTTCCCTTTCGCTCAAAAATTCAATTCACATCAAAACACAAAACCAACCCCAATGGAAGTGGATCCTTCGATAAGATCTAGGAAAGTAAATTACTTGAATAGACCTCACTACCAAATCGAAGAAGACCCCTCACAGGAAATGTATCTCCTTGAGCCTCCACAGGAATGGAGTGACTACTATTATTACCAACCCCAAGATGAAGAACAGTATACAGAGTTTGTGGATAACACAACTCACTGCGAAGAACCCACAAGTAGCACGGAGAAACCCACAAAAGAAAAACCAAATGTCGTCACCGACGACCTAAATTTTCAAACAGCCGGTTTCTTAACGGAAAAAACGTAAACAATTGCATCCCCTATATAGAAATTCCAACAAACAAAGGTCCGTTACGCTTCCTAGTAGATACAGGAGCTAACAAAAATTATATCGACCCCAAACATGTTAACTTTGAAAGATGTCGTCAAACAACCCCATTACAAGTTCGTAACGTAAAAGGTTTACACCAAATAAACCGCTATGTCGAATTTAACCCTTTCCCACAAATCAAAAACACAGAAAAATCAACCTTTTTCGTATTCAACTTCCATGACTTCTTCGACGGTCTAATTGGATATGAGACGTTGAAAAGCTCAAAAATAAACATCCGCACAGATACAAATGAACTGGAATTTCCTAATGGAAAAATAAAACTTTTTAATAAATATCCCGAAAAAACTAAAATCAACCTAAACTCAAACGAAACGAAAGCAATCAATTTACCCATAAATTCAGAAGACGGAGATTTTTTCATCGAGAATGACCTTTTCATTCAAAACAACGTACTTATTCATTCTGGTTTATACACCGCACACAATAGACAAACCTATGTTCTGATTTCCAATTTTTCCGATCAGGCATGTGAATTTGATTTAAACGATAATTACATGAACATTGAAATCAATAACTTCGAAACAGGCACCAGCGAAATCCAGCCAAATGCCACAGATACACCAACCCTTGATCAACTACGCTTATCACACCTAAACAGTGACGAACAGAAAAAACTGCTAAAAATAATACACAAATTTGAAGATATTTTATACATTGAAGGAGAAAAGCTAACATTCACCAATGCCATAAAACATACGATAAAAACAAAAGACGATTTGCCGATTCACGCAAAATCGTACCGCTACCCATTTTGCCACAAAGAAGAAGTTCAACGTCAAATTACAAAAATGCTTGAACAAGGCATCATACGACACTCCAGTAGTCCATGGACGTCCCCAGTTTGGATTGTTCCCAAGAAGCTAGATGCTTCTGGTAAACAAAAATGGAGACTAGTAATTGACTACAGAAAATTAAACGAAAAAACCGTTGACGATCGTTATCCAATCCCAAACATTACAGACATTCTAGACAAGTTAGGTCGTTGCATGTATTTCACGACACTCGATCTCGCCTCTGGATTTCACCAAGTCGAGGTTGACGAAGCGGACATTCCGAAAACTGCATTCAGTGTTGAAAATGGACACTATGAATTCCTCAGAATGCCCTTCGGTCTGAAGAATGCACCCTCTACCTTTCAGCGAGTAATGGATAATGTGCTGAGAAAGTACATTGGTCGTACTTGTCTTGTTTATATGGATGATATTATTATTTTCTCCACCAGCCTCACAGAACACTTGGACAGCTTAACAAAAATATTCACTACACTCAGAAAACACAACTTAAAAATACAATTAGATAAAAGTGAATTTCTTCAAAAAGAAGTTGCATTTCTAGGTCACATTGTAACACCCGATGGAGTTAAACCCAATCCCGACAAACTCGAAATTATAAAGCACTGGCCAATCCCACAAAACGAAAAGGAACTACGAGGATTCCTAGGAGTTCTAGGTTATTATCGTAAATTCATTCGTGACTTCGCAAAACTCGCAAAACCATTGACTAATTCTTTGAGAAAAGGAGAGTCAATAACACACTCCAAAGAATTTCTTGCAGCTTTCGAAAAATGCAAAACTATCCTTTCTGGAAGTGATATTTTACAGTACCCAGATTTCACCAAACCATTTGTTTTAACCACAGACGCCTCAAACTTTGCGATAGGAGCAGTTCTATCCCAAGGAACAATAGGAAGTGATAAACCCGTCGCATTCGCATCCAGAACATTGAATAAATCTGAAGAGAAATACTCCACAATAGAAAAAGAACTACTTGCAGTAGTGTGGGCATGCAAATATTTTCGACCATATATTTATGGACGAAAATTCACTCTCTATACCGACCATAAGCCGCTAACATACGGCTTGAATCTGAAAAATACAAACAATAGACTGGTCCATTGGCGCCTCTCATTGAGCGAATTCGATTATGAAATCAAATATCGCCCTGGGAAGCAAAACGTAGTCGCCGATAGTCTTTCACGAATCCAAAACGAGCTAAACACCAACGAGAGCACCTCATCTAACATAAGTGCACACTCAGCAGATACAGATGATTCCGAATTCATCAAATGCACGGAACAACCATTAAATTACTTCAGTAATCAAATCATACTTAAAATCGGACCACAAGATTCTGACCATTACGAGCAAATTTTCCCAAGGATTTTTCGAAGAACAATCACCAAACTTGTTTTCGGTATCCCTGCCATAATTAGAATATTCAAAGAATACATGGATCCTAGAAGAACCAACTGTATAATGTGTCCGGAAAATATAATAAACACCCTTCAAATAGTTTACAAAAATTATTTCAGCAGATGCAGAACATTCAAAATCGTTGTTACTCAAAAGCTTCTAACTGACTTAAAAACGCCTGAAGAACAAAATCACATCATAGAAAAAATACATGAATCAGCTCACAGAGGAATCGAAGAAAACAAAAAGCAAATAGAAAAACAATACTATTTCCCAAAGATGAAACATAAAATCCAACAGTTTATAAAAATCTGCGAAATATGTAATACAAACAAATATGACAGACACCCATACAAAGTACATATTGGACGCACCCCTAACACCACAAGACCCTTTGAAATAGTCCACATCGATATCCTGTTATCACAACCATGCATATTCCTTTCTGCAGTAGATAAATTTTCAAGATACGGAACACTAATATCAATCAAATCAAGAACCATTACAGATATCCGCAGAGGACTACTAAAATTATTCTCCACATACGGCACACCAGGACTGATCGTAAGCGATAACGAACCAGCACTGCGATCAGCGGAGATACGAGGTTTGGCAAATAACTTGAACATTCAAATTCACTTTGTTCCAGCAAATCATAGCGAGAGTAACGGACTAGTCGAGAGATTCCACTCGACGATAGCCGAAATCTATCGATGTATCCAGACGAAGTACCAGGACCTAAGTAAAAAAGAAATCTTTCAAGTGGCTTGCACGTTGTATAATAATACAATACATTCCTCAACAGGATTCAAGCCACGAGAAATATTTTTTGGCCTCAAAGAAGGACAAGAACGTCCCTTAAACATCGATCAGATAATAGAAGAGAAAAACAAGTTCTATGATGAAATAATTTTGGCAAACGAAAAAACTCAAAATAAAAACATAAATTACCACAACAAAAATAGAGAAACACAACCGATCATAGAACCTGGAAAAACAATCTATAAAAAAATCCAAGGCATCAAAAAGAAAACAAAAGAAAAGTACCATCCGACTAGAGCTATCGAAGACAAAGGAAGAGTCGTTATCGATAGGTCTGGACGAGATGTTCACAAGGAAAATATTAAAAGAATTTAAAGCCAACGATAACTAATACTTTCTTATCATTTTAGGATGGAATACTTATTCTTCATCATACTCATCATCCCGTTTTCCACGCCCAAATTTATTCAAATACACGACATAACCAGCAACCAAGGAGCACTCACTCTAAGTGCCGGCGAAGGACGAATCCAGGAGGGATTCAATAGATTAATACACACGATAGATTTAAAAGAATTAGAAGATACAATGAGAATACTAGAAAACTTAGTCTTAAAAGGTAACAATTCAGCAGGAGATTTTTCAAGACTCATAAATCTGAAATTCAACGATATCAAAAAAAGATACAAAACCCTTCTTCCATCGAACTCCAAATCAAAAAGATCCATTGATGCATTAGGAAGCATTATAAAAGTTATCACTGGAAACTTAGATGCAGAGGATATGAGAGAGATAAATTCCCGTATTAAGAACATTAAAGAATCAGACAGCAAGCTTATAGAACAAAACAATAAGCAAGTCAGGATTAACAATGAATTCCTAGACCAATTTAAAAATCTTAGAGAACACATACAAAACCAGGAAAATACAATCCAAAAGCTAATAGCACAAAAAGGTTATACAATCTCAGAGAACACAAAAATTTCAATTCTTTTTCAACTAGATATTATGTTAAGAATCCTAAATACGATAGAAACAGCTATGAGTTTTGCAGAACTCAACATAGTTAGTAGAGATCTATTAAGCATTAGAGAGCTAGAATCAATTGCACAGCAATTAAAACAATCTAACGTCAGAATAGACCATCTTGAGGACGTGTTCGCATACCTGACAACAACCGTATTCTACCATGGAGCCCATCTAGTAATCAGCATCGATATTCCAAACTTAACGCCCACCGTATACAAAAGAATGATTATTGAGGAATTGCCAACAGGGAACAAATCAATTGACATACAGTACCACATCATCCTAACGAATTTAAACGAGACGTTAGCCATTCGAGCGCAAGATAGAGAAACAAGTAACACAAAGCCACACATTTACAAAAGGAACCATCTCGTAAACATAACCGATGGATTCTGTATTGCACCTATAGTGAGAGGAAAACACGGAAAATGTCCATACGTAGAAACCTCCCAAGCTACAGAATACAAACTCCTAACACATGGAACACTAATCGTCAAAACAATGCAAGAAAGCACCGTAATGAGCAGCACATGCGGAATTCCCAAGAAAACACTACAAGGCAACTATCTAATCGTTTTCTACAACTGTACGATCATAATAGGAGATCAACTCTTCGAGAATCTGGAGTTGCATTTTAAGCATCCAATAATAGTGCCACTAGAAAAGCACCAAATAGAAGAAACCAATCTGCGAAAGGCTTACACCGTCTCACAGCTACATGAAATGCACACAGAAACGCGAGAAACGTTAGAATCGATCAAGTTCCAGCAGCATACCTCTATCACGGCAATTTTAATAGTCTTCTCAATTACAATCCTTATAATCATTCTGCTTAAACGAGAAACCATCAAAACATTCTGGACAAGAAGCTCGAGACGCGCTTCTTCTGGGGATGGAGTAGTTAAGAATCAAATCGCTACACCACCAACAAACGCAGATGCACCTTCTGCAAACGCAGCTAACAGATCAGATGTCTTCGCCAACGTTCCCAAAACAAACTCAACGGAACGTTGGGCTTCGTCAGCAGTCTCCACGATTCTCCCAACCACGATGCCGATGCCACGTCAGCAATACTCCTCGACGACAGCAGCGACCAACGCGAACGCGAACTCAACGGCAGTTAGTTACAGTTAGCATCTAGACAGGAACAGTACTAGCCGTACTCTTTAGGTTTAAATTTAGTTTTAGTTTTTAAAAACTTTAATGTAACAATAAAAATTATAATTTATATTTTTAAATTGAAATTCGGTAAGCAAAGAGAAAGCAAGAATCTGCAGATTAAGGCCAACGAGAAAGCACTCACCTTTCTGGTATAAAAGCAATGCAATTCCATCAACAGCAGTTCAGTTTCATTTACACTCTGCAGCAAAGAGGAGTTAACACTTGGTGAAGATTAGAAGTTTGTGAAAAGTGAAAAGTTCTTTAATGTAGAATTATCTCTACACAATTAGCTTAAATAACATCTTTAATGAAGAATGATCTCTACACTCTTAAACTCAGTGGTGAGAGTATATGTTGGAGTGCTGTTGATAACCTACTGCTTTAAAGACGCAGAAACGCATCGAAAATTACCTCGCGTGTGCATTAAAGATGGATGTTTAAGAGGAACTTGGCTGAAAGATCCTCTCCTGCTGAACAATTCCTATGCTGCGTTTCTGGGTATTCCTTTTGCCAAACCGCCCGTCGGTGATCTTCGGTTTAGGGTATATAAAGCAAGTGATACTACACATTTTGTGATGTGATAACATCGTTATGTCCCTGCTTATAGAATCCTCAACCGGCTGATTCCTATGAAGGTGTATACGATGCCACAACAGATAAAAATGCCTGTATTCAGAAAGCTCCCGACATCGCTAGTTCTCCAGTTTTTGGTGCAGAAGATTGCCTGTATTTGAATGTGTTCACACCGCAAAATGCTTATTCCCCAGCATCGAGACCTTTACCCGTCATGGTGTACATCCACGGTGGAGCCTATACAGTTGGATCGGCCCGATTAAGCCAACTTGATCCAGGAAGAATTATAATAACAAGGAAGGTGGTGGTCGTAACGCTACAGTATCGTCTCGGCGTGTTTGGATTTTTCTCTACGGGTGATAGTTCGGCGTCTGGAAATTACGGCCTGAAGGATCAAGTCATGGCCCTTCGCTGGGTCCAAGATAATATCCGAGCTTTCGGAGGAGATCCTCGACGAGTCACTATCTTTGGCCATAGTGCCGGTAGTGGTTGCACTCAGTTTCACATGTTGAGCCCGCTGAGTCGTGGACTATTCCATCGGGTCATATCGATGAGTGGAAGTGCCCTTGCCAAATGGAGCGCTCCGATTCCCGATCCGTTGTCTATGGCAAGGACCCACGGTCGTATTTTGGGCATCGCGGATGCGGAATCTATGTCCACAATAGAACTAGTAGAAAAATTTCGAGGAATTGACGCGGACATTTTGACGAACAGTATTGATCGCTTGAAGGTGTGGGATATTCACCTTAACGCCCCATACCGTCCGACTGTCGAACCTCAAGATGAGCCGGATGCGTTCCTGACTGAAGCTCCCAATACAGCCTGGAGTCATGGGAAGTACGCGAGCGTTGATTGGTTGACGGGATCTATACCAGCTGATTCTTCGGTTTTCACCCAAATGGTCTATCGGAACGAGTCGTTGATCACAGACCTGAACCTCAGGTTTACTGAAATTCTTGACCTTCTTCTGCTAACGGATATATCATCCAAACAGTTGAAACGCTTAAGGTGGCGTTTTCTTAAAACCACTCCTCCTGACAAATGGATTACGCCTACAAATTACGACGAAGTCACTACTGTAAGTATCTACTTACAACCGTTATTAAACACACGAACAATAGATTAAACACAAATCCAATTTTCCAGATGCTCTCCGAAGCCGAATTTCTATATCCTATGATCAAAAGTGTCAAAGAGCAGATTCAAAACCGAAATCAAGCAGGATCCACTAGCGTGTACTCCTTCCAGTTCCAAGGACGTTATTCATTTTCACAAATCTTGACCGGTACTAATCAGTCGTACGGACTGACCCATTCAGATCAATTGATCTACCTTTTCAGAATGCCTGCTATCTTCCCTGAGTTTCCTCCCGGTTCACCCGAAGCAGAAATGTGTCAGCTGTGGGTAAAGTTTCTGGTAGATTTTGCGACAAAAACGAACATCAAAAAGGAGAGAACGTGCACCGCACTTCAATGTAATGTGGTGACGTTCGGAAACACTAACAACGTTTATTTCCCAGTCAATAAAACGCTCGTACCTGGGTTAGATGAGGACTTGTACCGATTTTGGAAGAAGTTTTATGGAGAATAAAACAAAAAGAGCATAGATCAAAATTTGTGTTTTATGTGGTGTTGTTTACATGAAGACTTATTAATGAAAGGATTTGTTCATACTCTATGTATGAACACCAAAAGTTTATCTATTTTGGTGATGGATTTCCAATCAATCATGAAAATGTCCAATTGGATCTCCATGATGATTGTTCAGAACGGAACGGCTGGTTTTAATTGTGTAAATTTGTAACGAGAAGATTCAAGTAGGCGTTTCTTGACTGCGTTTGAAGAGTGCAATTTTTTACCAACGCAGCAGGCTAGATTAAGTTTTTTCTATATCGTAGCAGTCTCTTGCATTTGGATTGTGGCATGAGAAGCACGCGTTTTCAATTTGGAGATAATAGAAATAAAACACAACGTAGAAATCTTTAAAAACTAGGAGCGATAGTTTCAAGAGGCAGTTCGAACGAAACAATGATGTTTTCCAATTGGAAGTCCAAGATATTGATTTAAAACTGTAACACTACATAACTCTCTCAACAGCAGATGTGAAACCGGTTTGAAGTTTACATTTGTTACATCCACCCAAACCCAGTATCAGTGACACAGGCTAGAGGAGTATATATTTTTTTAATTAAAATTCGTTCAGCGAAGAGAAAGTAAAAATTAGCATATTAAGGCTAACGTGAAAGTATTCGCCCTTCTGGTATAAAAGAAAGGCGTTTCCGTCAGTAACAGTTCAGTTCGATTCAAACTCTGTAGCAAAGAGGAGTTAACCTATGGTGGAAACTGTAAAAGTTTGTGAAACTTGTTGACAGAAGAACTTTAACGTGATCTCTACACATTTAGCTGACATAAGAACTTTAATGTGAAATGATCTCTACACTCTTTAATTCAGTGATGCGAGTGTACGTCGGAGTGCTTTTGATATTGTACTGCTTCGGAGGAACAGAAGCGTATTCAAAATGGCCTCGCGTGTGCATTAAAGACGGA
Source organism: Anopheles coustani (assembly GCF_943734705.1). Taxonomy (NCBI): domain Eukaryota; kingdom Metazoa; phylum Arthropoda; class Insecta; order Diptera; family Culicidae; genus Anopheles; species Anopheles coustani. The sequence continues at coordinate 88,292,722 of NC_071289.1, forward strand.
TGTTTAAGAGGAACTTGGCTGAGAGATAGCGTTGACAGTCCTTATGCTGCGTTTCTGGGTATTCCTTTTGCCAAACCGCCCGTCGGTGATCTTCGGTTTAAGGTATATGAAAGCAAGTGGAACCACACATTTTCTTGTCGATTTGAACATGTGGTAACATCGTTATGTCCCCACTTACAGAACCCTCAACCGATAGATTCATGGGAAAATGTATACGATGCAACAACAGACAAAAATGCTTGTATTCAGAAAGATCCCGTCAATCTAATTTCTCCAATTTATGGCGCAGAAGATTGTCTGTATTTGAATGTGTTTGTACCGCAGGATGGGTACTCTCCAGCAGCGAGACTTTTACCTGTCATGGTGTACATTCATGGTGGATCCTTTACAGTTGGATCGGCCCGATTAAGCCAACTTGATCCGGCGAGAATTATGACACAACGGAAGGTAGTGGTCGTAACGCTACAGTATCGTCTCGGCGTGTTTGGATTTTTCTCTACGGGTGATAGTTCGGCGTCAGGAAACTACGGCCTGAAAGATCAAGTCACGGCCCTTCGCTGGGTCCAAGCTAACATCCGTGCTTTTGGAGGAGATCCCGGACGGGTCACAATCTTCGGTCAGAGTGCCGGTAGTGCCAGCACCCAGTTACACATGTTGAGCCCGCTGAGTCGTGGACTATTCCATCGGGCCATATCGATGAGTGGAAGTGCCCTTGCCAAATGGAGCGCTCCGACTCCTGATCCGCTGTCTGTGGCAAGGACCCACGGTCGCATTTTGGGCATCGCAGATGCAGAGACTATTGCCCCGACGAAACTTGTTAAAAAGCTTCGGAAATTTAGTGCGAGCGAATTATTAACTAGCACCGATGGCTTGAAATTTTGGAAATATCAATCTAGTGTCCCCTATCGTCCCGTTGTGGAACCGCAAAATGAACCGGAGGCATTCCTGACCGAAAATCCCAATACTGCCTGGAGTCTTGGGAAGTACACGAGCGTTCCCTGGCTGACCGGAACCATACCGACAGATGCCTCGTTTCAAACGCAAGTAGTCTACCAGAACAAGTCGCTGATTGCGGAAGTAAACCCCCTATTCCCACAACTGTTTCAAATTTCTCTCCAAACTGAAGTATCGAACGTGGGGTTTGAAAGCTTGAGACGGCGGTTCCTCAAGACCACTCCCCCCAATAAGTGGCTTACGGAAACGAACTATGCCGAAATCACTAAAGTAAGTAGAAGTACCCGAAGTGGTACGGAGGACTGTTGTGATTAGTTTATTTCTAATTTCCCAGATGCTCTCGGAAGCCGATTTCATCTATCCAATGATCAAGGGCGTGAAGCAGTATCTTCAGAACCAGAACCACGCCCCGACGAGTGTGTACTCCTTCCAGTTCAATGGACGGTACTCCTACTCACAAGTCTACACGAGGACCAACACATCCTATGGATTGACTCATCCGGATGAATTGATCTACCTCTTCAGAATTCCTGAACTCTTCCCAGAGTTTCCTCCCGGGTCACCCGAAGCAGAAATGTGCCAGCTGTGGGTGCAGTTTCTTGTGGGGTTTGCTACAAAATCCAACATTAAAAAAGAAGCAACTTGCACTGGGATGCACTGCAACGTGATGACTTTTGCAAATTCCAACAACACTTATTTCCCGGTAAGAAAAACCCTGGTGTCTGGCCTGGATGAAGACATTTACGGGTTCTGGAAGGCATTTTTTGCGGAATGAATCTGCTAACAGGTTCAACTCTGAGATGAACAAGCACCATTAGTTACATGAAGAATATTTAGCACCGAGATAACAGTTTTTTAACAGTATGCACAAAAACTTATCCTTCTATCCAAGGCCGCTTGTATTATTTAGTTCCAATGAGCGACTCCAATCACTTTAAATCGTAAAGGGTTAGCGTTGTGCAAAGCGAGCCGATCACTATCGGTTCAACGACCATCGGTTCCAACGTAGTTGAAGGCCTACATAAGTCGACCGCGATTCGCACACCAGCGGAGCAAGGGTCAACCGATCGAACGTTTATGCCCTGAAAGGGGCAAAACATGTGAGTAAAACTGACGCGATTAGCGGCTAATCAAACGGACGCCCACCTAGATGACCTCCGTCGGCGGGATTCCGATGTTGATTCTATGAACGCGAGTCAGCTAGACTGTGGTAGATAAGGATTTTTTTTTCGCTTCTTGGGAGACTTGCTGACGACGGTTAAAGGTTGCGAATGGCTTCGACAACAAAGTAATTTATTTATTTATAAATAAAAATAAAACCTTATCTGGAACGGGAAAGAGGAACGATTTGCGAAGTGTGCCTACGAGTTTAGTTATAATAAAAACGAGAAAAATGTACACCATGCCGCGGTAATCTATTCTATGTTGAACTAGGCATTAGTGAATTGATGGCAAAAATCTGGAAAGAAATCTAATGGAGTTTTTACTAGCTTTTCCTTTACATGTGACGTTATGAAATTCGAATATTAGAAGGGAATAAAAAATAAAAAGATTTACACACACTCACACAACGGTGGTGACAGTCAAAATACGCTTATGGCGAAATTTCACCACATCGTCCACATGCTCTCGATTTCATCTCACATGCGCCAGTCAAATTGGGTCAAAGTTCGCAGTCAAACACGCATGCCAGACAATCAACCAATGGTGATGGCAAAATGAGGTTAAACCGAATGAATGCAAAAGTGCATCCGTAGCATGCAAGTAAGAATGAAGTGCTAGCAGCGGGCAGAAAATCGTTCCCTTTTCTTCTCGCTGCGGAAGCACTCGTACTTTTGCTTTTGCCTGGCTTTGGCAGTAATAAAAAAAAAATATTCTGGCCAGACGCTTGCGGCGCATGGCCGATGCACTTCGCCGCCAAATATGGGTCAGTATTTTCGATGAATTATGCAAACCAGAAGTGTTGAGCAAACGAAGGGAAAAAGAAGCACCAATCTCGTGGATGCTCCCGTGTCGAGCAGAACGTCTGCAATGAATTGTACATTTGAATTATAGGTTTTTTTTTTTAATCATTTACTTGCATAAATTTCGGCACACCCGACGCCATTGATGGCTATGATTGATTAACGGTTTTGGATGGCACACTTTTAAGCAAATATGAAGATTCGAAAAGTTAAAAGTAGAAAAAATGGCTTACACCGTTGTCCTGTCTTCATTTTTTTTTCTTATATTTAGAAAAAGGTCAAACATTAAAAATTTAACCTATTCTTTTGAACATATTTTATTATAAAGTCGACGTAAAAGTTTCTGCAATAAAAACAAAAAGGAAACATGACCACCTAAATATATAGATGTTTATAGCACTCCACTAACTTGGACAATTGTAGAATAAAGGAACCATCGGGAGGAGTAAACGGAAACTCTATTCTCAAGCAGGAAAAAAAAGCTATAATTTTCACTACAAAAAGAATTATATTGACTAGAAAGGTAAAAAGCGCATTTAAATCTTATCCAATATTTCCAATTAGTATATTCTAATTTACTTTATTGCACACAACAGACAGATAGGGGAACACGCGCCCAATATTTAATACTTGTTGTAATTTCACTTACGCAAAATTGGGTAAAGAAATACATAGGTGGTTCATTTCAGAAACGGATGCATGCAGGATATATTTGTAAGTAAAATGCAACGGCAGCGCGCTCGTGTTTGGCGGCGAGTTTGCCAACGGCTTAAGGCAAATATGTAAGGGGCACACCGTGGTGCGGGTGTTTCCAGCAACCAAAAGGGACAAAACACATCCAACATCGCACATCGATGCAGAAGCAGTCGTGGCTGCTCACCACGGATTTTTTCGTGTATAAAAGACGCATCCTCTGGGGCAGAGACCAACAGTTGTCTCCCAACGTGATTGTTTGGCACATGTCATTTACAATTCTGCAGCCCTTGGCAGGCATTCTCCCGAAAACGGCTCCCCAGTGAAAGTGAAATGGTAATGTGAGCCGTCCTTCTGCAAACGCAAAAGTAAGTGGAACAACTATTTTTAATTCTGATCGTGGTATGAAATATTTTGCTAATTAATACGATATTTTCCTTAAAAAGTAAGCATGTACGCATAAAGTTAAATAATCAACACAAGTGAAAGTTTCACACCGTTTGAAATTTTTTGTAAAAAGAAAGTCTTCGAACGCAGAATTGGCTCCTTGGAGACACTGATATCTTATCTTAACGGTACCGAAATCTTGCATGCGCGCCCAAAAACAACAAATGTTGCAAGTCACTGCTCGATCCAAAATCAGATCATGAAACGGAAGCATGGCTGATAAGGTCCATGTCAGTTGCCGTGTCAGAAATCATTTTTTATCTCCCACGTGCGTGAAAAACGGGGCACGCGCGTTGACATTCCGCTTAAAAACAGATCGCATTACTAAGCGTAATTCGGTGTTTTCGCCAGTAAACACGAATTCCTTTGTTGCATTTTGAAAATTTCATTACAATTCTTACTTCCTACCTTAATGCCACGTCTACATAATCCTACCACCAACTGATACTGTTAGGATATTTACACAGCTTTTACCACCTGATACCGGACACACCTATGAAAGAGATCGGTTTAGTGATGGAAAAAATGCTCAGAATTAATTAGTTAGAACCCGGATGGAGAACTTTTAAATGTCAACAACGTTAATCCAGCTTAGTAACATCCCGAGATAAAAGAAAGCCTTGATGGATAAATGCCCAACTGTTTCGAAGACGCTTTAGTCGGAGGAAAATGAGTTAAGAACTCAATACTCTGCTTTTCTGTTAGCGAATACACGCTTCCGAGAATCTTGTGCCGGTGAGATAAGGAAGCTTCGGTGGTGGCTATTGCTACATATGGCATCTATTACCCAAAGCCTCCTATGTTTCTGAGTATGTTCGATCGGAATAGTTTATGTGGTGGGAAACAACAGATTTGCTATCGTTTCCGGCTAAAACAGGTTCGGTTGTCTAGCCGAAGAAAAAAAACAACATTTCAATGAGAAACGAGACAAAACTAACAGGTTTGTCGCGTGTAAACACAAACCACCTGCGCGTTTCCGCAGATCAAGTTGGGATGGACTAATAAACACCTCTCTGTGCCTATGTTCAGCGCCAACTTTGGTTTTGTAAGTCCATAAGTCACCGATTGCTTGAGAATCTCTGGAGCGTAGTGAGCCGGGATGTTTCTTGTTCACAGAAGGAACCGTGTTCTAACGGTGACCTTAGGCCAGCAAGCACGTGCCGGTGCCAGTTCTTTAGGTCGAAACGATGTAGGTCACGCTTGCACGCGTAGAGTTCTACGACATTGCCGTATCATTTCCCACATTTAGAGGATTGTGCTGGTGGAGGTGTGTCTAAGGGCCGCACGAGCAGCATGGAGTCTGGTAGTTCAATTGAACGCGAGGTGAAGACAGGGAGCATAGCGCGGGAAACAGAACCAAAGGTGATAAGGAGCAAACCGACACTGATCAAATGATTTGAAGACGCGCTTTTCATCGGAATTCATCTTGCGCTAATGTTCCGAGCAGATGAGCTGTGAAGCAAGGGTTGATGTTCGCCCGCGAGTGCCGAATGGGGGGGGGGGGGGGGGGGGGCGGTTGGGGCATGTTTTCATTCATTCTTGCCGGCCTGCGCAGTGCCTCCGCGCGTATCATCGGCCCAGTACGCATCGTGTGGCGCGAGCGAACGGACGTGTGTGTGGCCGTGGCGGTTTTGGAGCGTGTCGTGCGAAGTCGCGTAGTGAAACCGGTGACGCGTGTAGCCAACAACCGTTACGCACTGTCCGAGTGAGGTTCGCGCGAGTGATGTGACGTATTGCTTTATCGTTTGTTCGCGGACGTCAGTGAAATCATCCTTCTTTTCTTATGTGATTACATTGCCCGCTCTTATTCTTTGCTCCCTCGCCTTGTTCGTCTGTTCTCCTATCTCATTCTTTGATAACGAATAGAAATCAGGAAAGCGAGACCGATAGCCGTGCCCATAAGAAACCGAAACTGAACCGCTCTACACCACATGTGTGTTTATTTATGTTTATTTTATCGTAGATTGTTTACTACTTGCGTACACCCGCTGCCCGGGAGGGGTGGCCTTGGAGGAGGTGAACGGTGAGAGGCTGCGACGCCGTGTTGGTGCTAATATAATCATCGAACCCGCCGACTGACCGGTGCAGTGTCTTATCAGAGTTCGCGGATGGAAGACCACGCGCAACCACCACTTTAATCCCGATCGTTGATCAAAAGCACCTTTTATCGCGTGTGCCTTTGAGTGTGTGTATGTGTGTGCGTGTACGGTTTTGCGAGAAAAAAAAAATTAGCGAAAATCTGCGTACGTGTAAACGGAATTGGTCCGACGAAGGGTGGAAAAATAAGTTCCATTTCTAATTACACATCAGCAGAGCAGCGAACGGCAAAAAAAATTTAAAGGACGTAATTTAAAGGACGACAAAAATACACCACACGCCTGTTCCGATAAGGACGGAATTTGCAACCGGCTACAAAATGGCACGCATTGTGGTACTGTTTCTCTTTCTCGTGGTGCACTGTGTCGTGTCGTGCACGAGTAGTAGTAACAAGGAGGGAAGTCCTCTGATTGCGGCCTCAAGGAAACTGAACGAATCATCCTGCCACCCAAAGGAGCAGCTGCGACCACCAAGGATTTGCATCGGAGACGGTTGCCTGCTGGGCACGTTTATGGACGGGCTGAAGGCGGGTCCGTTCGAGGCTTTCTTCGGCATTCCGTTTGCCAGGCCCCCGGTTGGTGAGCTGCGCTTTGCGGTAAGTTACTCTAAGCACCATAGGAATCGACAGTTGTAGGCTCAAATAAACTGCAAAAGTGGAATATGAATGTTTGCGTAACCTTTCAGATTGTATACATTTTTAGTTTATACATTGAAAATTAGGTTTTATAAACTTATTTACAAATTATAAAAATTATTCATCCCCTTTTATTAAATGATTTCTATAACGAGTAGCACAAGCTTAAGATGGAGCTCTCGGATAGCTCGAGAATTTACGTTATATTATTTTTTAACAAAAACTACCGTTTACATAATTTGAATTGTCTGCTTATTTAATTTGCACAAAAGCATGCCATAACATAAAAGTCTAACCACTCCAAAATGATACTTAAAATAAATCCACCGTCAAACGTTGCCATCAAATATGTTATGAAATAATTTATTTTCTATTCCTCTCCATTCACCTAGCTTTCTTAACATTTCTTTTTAATTGACAAAATAATTAATAAAATAAAGCACAAATTTGTGATTTATTGCCATGCGGATTCATCAGCATGAAAAAGACAAACTTATGCTATATAGATCGAAAAGTGCTGACGAGATAATAGGCTATATTTTTCATTTCATTAAGCTAATACACATTCGTTTAGTGGCTGAGACAAAAACTGCCAACTGACTTAAATTTCCACGGTCAAAGTACCGGTTTATTTTTCTGTTCTGTCGTTGACTTTAACGATCTGAGGTATCATATGATGAATGCTTATTATTTCCTTCGGAGCAGCTCATTAAATATCGATTAAATTGTGAAACTGCGGTTTTCCGGTACCTTGTGCTTCTCCTCTCATAACGATCGAGACTCCATTCAATGCAAATTGCTACTTGCTTCGCGTACGTCTAATCTGCCCAACGCCCTAATGTAATTTAAGTGAAGTATACACACGCTTTCAAAGGTGGTTGGTAGCCATCTTATCAATTAATCGCAACATTATTCACAATAGAACACTAGTATGCCTTGTCTTGGGAAGCGTGCTCCAGAATCAGGTCCTAAATTAATATCAACTCCTTCACATTCGATAGCACACTAAGCGTGTTTTACTCTTGATCGTATTTCACTGTCATAGAACCCGGTGCCCAACGACCCATGGACCGAGGAAACCTACAATGCAACCAGCGAGAAGTCAATGTGCCTCCAAAGGAACGATCTGCTAGCGGATCCCACCGTCCAAGGCAGTGAAGATTGCCTCTATCTAAACGTCTACCGACCGAAGGTGAGTCACTGATGCGTCCGGTTCCAATAGAACCTAGCTCCCCCGCCTGGGCCTGCCTGGGTGGGAAACATTCCATCCACGAATCCGAGGCTCGTGGCCACGCGCCAAACGACTAGCACCGCGACGCCGCGCTAGGAGAAGGGATCGCGTGGCAAATGTGTAGTGGCGCCATACGCCAGTAATTAACACCAACAGGACAACCGCCGGTAGTTAGGTGCTTGCGATCGCTGTAAAAAATCGAGCCCTCGCCGACTCATGGCGATTTGATCGATAATGAAACCGTACCTAATGTTACCTTTTTCCTCTGTCTCGGCTCGCTGCCGGCATCGTTTTGCAAAACACAAGCCATGCTGAGCTAGCAACTAACGAATCGATGAGGTTAAGCGGGAAGGTATGGCTGGCGGCATGTTCCGGCTCCGGTTGCACTTGGAGCGCGTGTTGCGTATTAGCAAACGGGCACATTCACCCCTTTTCCCGCAACGAAGACGACCTTCTCGGGGGGAATGAGGGAGACGGTGGAAGGAGAACGTCAGCATTAGGTGTTTGTGTGTGTATGTGTTTTACCTCGTCTCAAACCCTCGTCGGGGCGAGTAGTTTTTTTTTGTTCCGATTGTTGTTTTGACGAACAGACGTCTCGTTAGACGCAGTGGATTAACAGGACTGCCAGTCTGACGTAGAACGCTCGTATAATGGACGATGATCTATGCGCGAGATTTTCATTCCATCCTCCCAACGCAGCAATCAGTAACACGTGGCACCACGTGGCTTTCTCGCGCAACCCATAAACCACCCAGAATGGCGGACAGGTTCGCGCAGATTAAGTCCACGTTAATGCTACATTACATGCAATTTATCACCACCTGTTTACTATTCCATCGTTAATAAATGACACCCACCGACTCCGCCAGCCACACGCCAATGCACGCCGATCGATAAGTATGATTTCAGGAGAAACCCGTTTGGTAGTTAAAAACAATGGTTGCTAGCAAAAAAAAAGCGAACGTTTATAGTCCTAGAACGAGACGAGCCTTTAGCGGGGATCAGGATTGGCTTATTGGGCGTACAAAAACGTTCGCGCAAGTTTTGCCAAATATTCTCAAGCGGAACATTATTTTCCAGTTTCCAGCAAACTACTCAGAAGTCTACTTAATTTGTTACACAATTTGCAATCTAAGAAAACAAACGGTTTTAATAAAATAATTGATTTTGGTGGCTGGCAATCCGCAAATGATTGAACTCAGTGTCACCATTTCAACAACAAAAAATCACCTTATTTCCTGAATACAATCCGTACAAACTCGATAGAAATTGTGCGTTAATTATTTTGGAAAACCATAAATACTATTTCACACTGACAGAAAGTGTATTTGATATCAAGCAGGAAACCTTCAATTCCACAAAATAAATAAGAGATGCTAAAACACCTTAGTAGTCTACCAAAAGTCTACTTACGATTTCGTTGATCCTTGATGAGTTTGCACCGGCAATAGACGACGAACTTTGTTTGTGCAATCTCAAAGTGAACTTGGATGCGCATCAACTGACACAAAAAAAATGAGAGAACAACGTTTAGAGTTCAGAGTTTTAGTTCAGCAGTTAATAGCATGAAGCTGTTCACATTGGCATATGCTTACCATTTCAATCTCCATCCTCCCACAGGGCTGCGATAACTCTACCCGGAAGCTTCCGGTCATGGTGTACATCCACGGCGGAGGGTTCTTCGCCGGCACGGCTAGCCCTTGGGTCGTGGGCCCCGAGTACATCATGGATACCGGTCGTGTCATCCTCGTAACCATCCAGTATCGTCTCGGGGTGCTCGGATTCCTCTCGACCGGCGATGCGGCCGCTCCGGGAAACTTTGGCCTAAAGGATCAAACGCTCGCGCTGCAATGGGTACAGCGGAACATAGGCCACTTCGGTGGAGATCCACGTTTGGTGACGATCGTTGGGCAAAGTGCGGGAGCAACGTCGGTTCACATGCACATGATCAGTCCGCTCAGTCGGGGCTTGTTCCAGCGAGCCATCATGATGAGTGGAAACGCGCTCGTACCTTGGAACATTCCGACCGAGAATCCGCTCACGCTGGCCAGGGCTACGGCGCGTGTGGTCGGTGTAGAAGGCAGCGAGAAACTTTCCACCCGTAAACTAATCGAAGCACTGCAGACCGTACCGGGCGAGAAGCTTGTAGCGAATACGAAGCTACTGAAGGTATGGGAATCCTGGAAGTATCCTTAACCCATGAGCGAGTTGTAACACTGTTGTCCTTTCGGTAGAGTTGGTCCATCGATCCCCTCACGCTCTTCCGGCCGGTGGTGGAGTCAAGGAACTCACCCGTTGCTTTTCTCGTGGAAAAACCGACTGTGAGCTGGCAAACCGGTAAATATCAGCAGGTACCGTGGTTGGCCGGGTTCGTGCCCAACGAGGGTGCCGTACGAGCACTGGCGATCTTCAAGAACGAGCAGCTCTTGAGCGAGCTCAAGAGCAACTTCACCACCATCCTTCCAATCCTGCTGGAACGGCCACCCTCCAATACACTGTTCGAGCGCGTTCGGTCGCGGTTCTTCAAGGATTCAACCCCGGCCGAGCCCATTCGTTCGGAGGATTTACAATCATTCATCGATGTAAGTAGATGCAGCGTTACGCCACACGTTGGAGCGGATGTTTACCAACAAGAAATGCCCTCCTTTTCCAGCTCTACAGTGAAGCGGCGTTCACCTATCCAATACAGTTGGGAGTGAAGCAATACGCGGCCATCGCCGACACCGTCCAGGCACCGGTCGGGGTGTACAAATTCTCCTTCAAAGGCCGCTACTCCTACTCCGCCATCTATGCCGCCGGGGACACCGGCGACTACGGTGTGGTTCACTGTGACGACCTTAACTTTCTCTTCCGATCGCCAGCGATCTTCCCGGACTATCCTGCCGGATCGCCCGAGCTGCGGATGGTAGACACATTCGTTAACTTTTTCATCGACTTCGCCATCAATGGGTACGGAAATACTCCTCGACTACATCTTTTCGGAGTTTCCAACTAAATACCAATCCCCGGTTCACTTTAATCTTCTCTTTTTCAGTCGCTCAACACCGCTCGCCCCGTACCGCGAATGTAAGAACGAAAACCGAATCTACCAATCGATGGACTGTGACGTACAGGAGTTCACGCGCGACGGGGATAACGTTAAGGTGAAGGTGTTCAACGGACGCAACGAGGATATGTTTGCCTTCTGGAAGGATTTCTACTGATAAATCCACTTCCCACTTGTTTGGTGATACCGATTAGTTTTTACGGAACGAACGTGTAACGTCATTGTGATACTTAAAAACGTCAACACTGCTGATTCTGTCAAAAAGTAAACAAGATCGAAGGGACAGCGCAAAAAAAACCAATGGACAGCAAAAAACGAAGCAATCAGTGCAAATGTAAAATATAATGCCTTCCCTTCTAAATTTAAATATTTTTCTATCGTATATTTTCCCTAGGTTGCACCAACTTTACCACATCTATTAGTTTGTAGTATTATCGTACCTTCTGTTTATGGGGAGTCTATGGGGATACGCACCGCCGGAAAGATTTGCAATCGTTAGGTTTAAGGAAAACTGTTGGAAATAAAGGTAAATAAGGGCCAATACCCGAGAAGTAAACCGTGACTACGAGTCATTAACACCTGGAATGTTGCGGACAGGGATTTAAACCCAACGATCGCGCTAATTCAGAAAGTGCTAAATTTTACTACAGTCGTAGGTCAGTTCGGACATCGGTGTTTAAATCGTTTATTGACCCAGTTTCTAATGAGAGAGGTTGTAAATATAGAATCAGATCCAATTCAAGTTTAGGTCAACCTCCAAACTGGTGTTGCTCGCATCGTTCGCGATGTTGTCGGTAAACCTGTTCCCGACACATGGCGCCCCAAAATTTGCACTCCACAAATCAATGCCAAACCAGTTTGAATTTTAACCAGATTAATGGGCAACCACACCGGACAATCCAGGAGGCTGGAACCGACGCAATCGAGAGCTTGAAAAGACAAGCACGTGGATGATTCCTTCAAGGGGTGTGGCCGGGATTGGGTTCTTGGACACGGGCTATGTCTTGGTTCCGGACGAATAATGTCCGCAAATGTGTCACGCCCAGTTTAGCGCATTGAAGAGAAAGTTTGCGCCCGACCAAACCCGAGATCTGGCTGCGCGATCGGTATAAAAGGCTGCCGGATTCTGCAATCGGACAGTTGTGCGTAACTCGTCATGTCACTCGGTGTGCTCGTTGTTCCGGTGTTTTTAGTGCTGTCGTCGTCTGCCACGGTCTCGAC